>NC_132858.1:19399749-20103916 GCF_048164855.1 Canis lupus baileyi
TCTGAGGCCCACCTTGGCACGGGCTGTTTCCTCTTCGGCCTCCTTCCCTACACGTCCACCTGGTGAGCTTCCCTGTCTCCTCCTCCACGATGCTGCCTGTGTGTCCACCAAGGAGATTTGTGTGTCTTCTCCTATATGTCTCTCTAGCTCTTGATTCACATCAGCCATTGGAGCCCACGCAACAGTAATTAATCAAACAATCAATTAATTTCTTCTACGCCTGTCTCTTCCACTAAACTAGGATGTCCTTAAGGGCACGGATCATATCTGATTCATCCTGTCCCCAGAATCTTGGAGATGCTCAAAAGATTCACAAAAAGAAAGAAAAAAGAAGAAAAGAGGAAAGAGACAAAAAGAAAGGAAAAAAAAAAAAAAACCCAAGAAGCAACCTACATGCACATAAAACAAATCCTATATGGCCACTGAGAGTAATGAAGCATATCTACACGTAGTCAAAAAGGATGAGAAGTTCAAAACCTATTGTTACGTGAAAATAATGCAGTGTCAAACAGCGTCTAGAATATTATGTTAAAAAAATAATGCTGATGGTAACGGTTGCCTTGGGAAAGTATACCTGGAAAGGGGTTAAAATAGGTAGAAGGGAGACTGACTTTACACTTTAAACCTTTTGTAAAACTGACATTTTTAGCATGTATGAATCTGACCTTTTTGAAAGGGTAGAAACAGCCTCACACGTGTAGAAAGACAGTTGTCGAATGCACAAATAAACCAGCCGTTCATGCTCAAGTCTGTCTTATTCCTCTTACTCATTGTCCAAACATGATCTAGAAGAGTGGGATGTGTCCCCCCTCAAAGGCATTGGCAGCAGATTCAGTTCCCTGAGTGCCGAGCAATCCTTCAGGCTGGCACAGCAATGGGTCGGTTGCCGTCCATGAGCTAGAACGTTTCTTGGATGAAAGAAACCCAACTGGCATTTAAGGAACCTCTGAGGCATATTAGACCTGGCAGGAAACATCTTTAAAGAAACCTGTCAACTTTTCCCAATTGTTCTGACAATTCCCTCCTGTTAACAAAATGTTAATATTCCAAAAATGTTCAAATTCTCTTGTATTAACATATTCTTTCTCGCTTCTCCCCTACCTTCCCTCCTGTCCCCCCGCTCTCTCTCAACTATGGTTATTGATGCCCTTTCTGGAAGGTCTGCCCTTCCTCAGATGAACATGACCTAAATTATTTGGCTCCCGCTCTGATGGTGTATTGATTACTTCCCCATCCCCATAAACCACCTCTTGGCATCTCTCCAGGGGACTGCCTACACTAGATGAAATTAAGGGCAACCCTGGCTCTCAACAAGGCCTCACTAAGCAGTTGCTTTGGAGGAGTGATTCATGAGTTTAGTTAATGATCCTAATGGCCTCCAATAAGAACAACCCCTTCCTGCAGCATAGTCTTTGGGCTACACTGGATTTAGGGAACCTTCGTTAGGGTTGGGGATATTCTCCAACACTAGAGATCGAACAGGAGAACAAGAACAGCGTGTGTGGTCACCTGCAGAACTAAACTGAGAGCTCTGCTCAGGCGGAAATGGCTAATTCTCATCTTTGAAGATGGCATCCTGGGGACTTCCTATTCTCTGTGGGTTAATGTGGCAGCGAGAGTTCTTTTTGGTTCCCCTGCTAAGCTGTGCCAGCTTTTGCTTCTACGTTTTCATAAAATGTGTGGCTGTGGTTATGATTCTGACGTGCAGAAATTCAGGAACTCCCTGCTTCCTTTCCTTGGGTGGCATTTAGGCTTTAGAGAATTCCCAATCTGCTAATGAACAATTCGGGAATTCTTCATGGCTTCATTGAAGTATCCCATGGTAAACTTTGCCCCACAATGCTCCGTTTCTCTAGAAAATACCGTATTGCTTTCCCGTGACCTTGCTGCTGACTTTGATCACTTTGATCTGCCTCCAGGAGCCTCTGAGAGGCTAAGGCTGGTGATGTTGACTTTTCTGGGTAACTGACTTGGGTAGATAGGGCACCCTTAGTTTTAGGAACTTCACACTTAATCTTCTTCCGAAGGATAGGATTGTGTAACACAGTGGGAGTTTGGGGCATTGCAATAAATTTTAGTGGCCAAGTCCCCAGAGCTCCCAGGTCTATCAGCACACAAAATGTCCAACCCACTAAAAATCTTCATGTGCCCCAGGTCATCTACCTTTTAGGAAAAACATCCCAAATCATTGATATAAGTACAGAGGTTCACATTAAATATATTTTGTAAGCGTTGAATGTATCACTCTACGTGTTGAAATGCAGGTAACTAGTTGGCATGTTATGCCATTTGCAGACATTCAACTAAATATTTTGTAGTTTTGATTTTCTGCTTTTTAAAAAATTTACTGGAACAGTATTTTTTTCAGATCTCAAACACTGTCAGTCTAACAGCATGGGTGTCCTGTCTGTGTTGCCCAAAAGATAAAAGAGGCCTGAAACCATCCTTTGTTCCCTGGAGGACTTGATGGTAATGGAGGCAAGAATCTGGAGGGCATCATTTCCATTGATTTAACAGCGGCACCCTTTGGGGTGTTCCAGAGAAGTGTGTCAACCGAGGACCCTTCCATTGCTCTGTACTTCAAAGGAACACTGTTTCAGTTAGCCTTTGCTGTGTGACACCCCCCCCCCCCCCAATGTGGCTTAAAACAACAATTATTTTTCATGAGATTCTATGAATTAGCTCCAAGGTTTTTGCCTGGGTTCACTCAAGCAGCCGCATTTGGCTGAAGGGTCAGCTGGGCTCAAAGATAGAGATGGTGGGCCTTCTGGCAGGTGTGGCAGTGGGTGCTGGTGACAGTGGGTGCTGGCCATTGGCTGGGACGCCTCCCTTCTGCTGCATTTGGCCTCTCCTCTTCCAGTCGGCTAGATCAGCTTCTTTGTATGGTGGCCTCTGGGCAGCTTTCAAAGATGGTGGAAGTAGATGGGTCACAGTAAGTCACAGCCACAGTCCAGATTCAACGGGTGGAGGAACAGGCTCTCCTCCTGGACAGCTAAGGGTGCAAAATTACAGGGCAAAGGGGCCTGGACACTAGAATGGAAGGAATTCGCAGTCATTAAACAACATACCACAGCCATGGCACAGAAGGACTGCAGGTCCCAGAAGCTGGGGAGAGGAGAATGTCTGGAGTCTTCTCATGTGGTCATTGCATCCTTTCTCTTGGACTGTCCACACATCCTGCAGAGAGGCTGTAGCTCAGCCGTTAGGCTCCTCATGGAGGAAACGTGGGATGGGTGCTTAGCTTTATCAGTCAGGGGTGGAAGTATGGTGCCCAAAGACACAGCAGGTTAAGAGCAGGCTCTCAAATCAAAATGCTCGGTTTGAGCTCTGGCTCCACCACACACTAGCCATGATATGGAAACAAGAGACATAAACTCTCTAGGCTTTGGCTTCCTCCTCTGAAAAATGGGATGACGACTCAATCTTTTATTTATGTAGATATGTATGCTGTGTGTAGATTCAATGAGGAATGCCATTTTGCTTCAATATCTGGTATTTGTTAAGTCGTATTAGTTCTTGTTATTTTCCAAAGAGATAGAATTCAAATTAAGAAGAGGTGTCCGAAATAAATATCATCACACATACTTCTAGAATCTAAAAGAACAAAGAGGAATCCAACCTCCCCAGTTACCCTGGCATCAAAACCCTATTGTTGCGCTTGAATGTGGGGTAGCGACTAGCACGAAAAAGATGCACAAATTATAGTCAGACCAACCTGGGTTCTAATCCTGGCTCTGCCAGTTACTTACTGCGTAATCTTGAGCAAACTACTTACCTCTTTGGGTCTCAGTTTCCTCACCTGCAAAGGACGCTCAGCATATACAACTACAGTGGAGTAGATGTGAGAATTTAGGCAACATAGGGCGAAGCAGCTGGCACACAGTAGGTGTTTAAAATAGACTAGTTCTCTTCCCTTCGCTTTTTTGAATTTCTGATTTCCTGCTTGAGCCCCAATAACAAATTCAACAATATTTTTTGAGCGTTGCATGTAGAAGATGAGACTTGACTCTAACATTTTTTTTTGTTTGATTTTTGGGGTCTTTGCCAGAGGCCACAAAAAAGAAGCAGCCTCTCTTCTCTTGCAATGTTAAATCTGTTTTTGTCCTATTGACAGTTGTCTCTGCTCTGTCCCTTTAAGGAAAAGACCCTGAATGAGCTGCTCACCCCATTAATGCTAAAGGCTGTGAGTTTTTCAGTTCTACTGAACTCTGCATGACCCTCGCAGACAATAATTGCTTTAACATAGGGTTAGGCAACAGCAACAAACTTGTCTAAAAATAAGCTGAGGCTTAAAATACAACTTAACCTGGGAGATTTAAGTAGGTAAAGAAGATGGCTTCTCTCTGGAATTGCTTCTTGATTAATCACCCCATCTGAGGCTGTTGGAAAAATGACAGTTTTCAAACAGGGCTTTAAATGTCTACCGTTCTACTTTTCCATACTGGCAGGAAGCCAGTCCCTGCAAGCCATTGGTTCTTAAAGGGGACGGGTTCCTTTGGATTTTCTGGAGCCGCAGCTCCAGTTGGGAGTAGAGAAGCTGATGGGAGTCCTCATGCTCTTCACTGAAGCTTTGTCCATCTTCAAGACAAACCAAACCCAAGGAGCAGCCATTGAGGCTGGAGGAGTGAAGCAGCAGGATCTGGGGATATTTTCAGCTGTGCTCAGGGCTCAGGTCAAATAAAGTTTCAGTGTGTCCACTAGCTTCTTTCCAGTCACATTATCCAGAATCTTGCATTCTACAATTGCCCCAGTATTTTATTGACTTGTCTCTAGTCAGCCTTCTGTCCTTCCTGCTGGCCTCTCAATCCTAGGGTTTTTCCCAGGCACCATCTTCTGAACATCCATGCTTTGAGTTTGGGAACCTTCAACTTGCAACCAATCTGGGGATCACCTCCTGTCCACAGCTGTTCCTCTGTCCCAAATGAATTATGAATCATTTGGGTTAGAATTGTGCTTCTCCACCATACCTACTGGGCACCCACAGCATCACTGAAAGTATACCAGTGGCCAGTCTCGTCTCCATGTCCTTGCTATCAGACAAGCTGATTCTGCCCTCACTTCACCGTGGACATAGTCTCTGTGGTCTTTAGGCAACTTTGGCTTTACCACTTAGGCCTAAAGCATGCCTCTGACTGTTGGGATTTTCAGACAAGCATTTCATCTTGGCCTTGGGTAAGAGATTTTTCTTTCCTAAGAGAGATTTCTTAGCTTGAAACCAGATAAGCTCTGTACAGGGATGGGTTGGCTTAGTGGTTATCACATTGTATTCTTCATCCTAAACCTAGAGTTCTGCAACAGGGTCTCTAGGGCTCTCTCGCTTGGTTTCAACTAGAGTGGTTCTACTCTGACCCATCTGGTATACTCTATTGGAGGAGTTCCACCTAAGATTGCCCCTTTTGCCTGCAGCATTCAAAGGTATTTGCATAACTTCCTCTTTCTCTTCCTTTGTGTCTATGCTTCAATTGTCCTCCACAACCACCCCATGTAGAATGGCAACACAACCTTCCCTAGTTTCATACTTCTTTACCATAATACCTGACATACTATATAGTTATTATTTATGGTGATTCATATTCCCATGAGTTTATGTTTAGTGTTTCGTCCCCTGCACCTGAAATAATGTGGATAAATAGGAAGAGTATGTTTGTTCAATAAATGAATAAATTATACTTACAGAAAGAGTCCCAGGACTCTAGGGTGTTATGTCCTATTTATTAGAAGTCAAAATGACTTCTTGCTGGCATCATATTCTAGTTTATTCTATTCCAAAAATTAATATATAGTCAATTTGACTTTTATAGGGGGTGGAGGAATGTGGCTTTTTGAGTTTTAAGACACGCGTAGATTTGTGTAACAACCACCACCATCACAGGGTACAAAATGGTTGCTTCATCTCCTCCCACCCCCAAACTTCCCCATGCTGCCCAACTGAATTCATATATTACCCTCCAACCCTGGCAAACATTGTTCACTATAGTTTCGTCTTTTTGAAGATATCATATAAATGGGATCATACAAGATATAACATTTTCAGACTGTCTTTAATGCTTGAAATTCATCCATGTTGTGGGTATTAAGTTTCTTCTTCTTCATTGCTAAGCAATATTCCACTATATGGATATACTACAGTTTGTCTATGCATTCACCCACCAAAGGACATTTGAGTTGTTTCTAGTGGCTGGTGATTATGAAAGGAGACGGTATAAGCATGTGTGTACAGGTTTCTGTGTAAACCTAAGTTATCAGAGATCTAGTGTAAATACCCAGGAGTGAGACTGCTAGGCCTTATGATCAATGCATATTTAATTTCATAGGAAACAACAAATTATTTTCCAAGTCACTGTACCATTTTGCATTCCTAGTCATAATTCATTAGAATTCTAGTTGCTCTATATTCTCATTAACACTTGGAATTCTCAGATTCCCCCCTTCCTTTTCTTCTTCCTTCCTTCCTTCTTCCAACTTTCCTTCCTCCTTCTCTCCCTTTGTCATTTAATGGTAGCAGTGGTAATACGTGGTGGTTTTAATTTGCAGGCACAAATTATTTGTATCTCATTTCCCTAATGGCTAATGATGTTGAACATCTTTTCTTGTGCTTATATGGCATCCACATCTCCTCTTTGGTAAAGTGTCTATTTAAGTCTTTTACCATTTTCAGTGTGATTGAATTTTAAGACTTTAAAAAAATATATTCTAGCTTATAAGACATAATGTGATTTGCACGTATTTTCTTGCAGCCTGTAACTTGTCTTTTCATTTTAACAGAGCAAAAGTTTCTTAATAAAGTAAAACTTACCTTCTTTTCTTTATCTATTATGCTTTTGAGGTCATATCTAAGAACTCTGCATAATTCCAGGTCACAAAATATTTTCTATTTTCTTCTGAAAGCTTCACATATGTCTTACAATTAGATGAATGATTCGAGTTAATTTTTATACAATCTATGAGGTTTAGGTCTAGGTTTATTTATTTTTGCATTATATTTTATTTTGCAAGTTTAGTTGTTCTATTTGTTGAAAAGACCTGTGTCTCTTCATTGAATTGCCTTTGCACTTGAAAAAAAAAATTGGTCATACCATACGGTACTATTTTGAACTTTCTATTCTATTCCATTGGAGTAATATCTATCCCTTCACCAGAACCACACTGTCTTGATTAATGTTAACACTATAGCAACTGTTAAATTCAAATAGGAGGAGTTCTACAACTTTGTTACAGACTAATTTTCTAACTGCTGTCATCTTGTGCTACAAAAGGAGAAAGTAAAGAGAAAAATCTTTTATTGAGCACTGTCTAGGTGATAGACCGTTGACTATGGAAATTTACTGTATTTAATTTTTTAAACAATACATTTCAGGTGGGTATTATTTACTATTTCTGAAGATAAGAACTGAACCTCAGGGAATTTTAATAACATACCCAAGGCTATGTAGTTAATATGAGGCTGAACCAGGACTTAACCTCAGGTCAGACTGACCCTCAAGCTCCCAACCTTTCTACTAACAATAGTTCATGTCAACTCTTCTGGATTCTGGAGGTATGGAATATGCCTGAGAATACCTTAGATCCTCTGCTGGATTTAATTGTCAAAAGAATTTCAAAAGAAATCATTTATGTTAAAAAAAAAATCCTCTGTGATTTCCCAAAAGTTATTTTGTTCTCATGGTTGAGATGCAAACATATTATTTATACAGTCTGAACAGAAGGTTTAGTTTGGCCTCTTGGAAAACAGTGCCGAGTTAATAATCTAAGAGTAGATTGTCACACTGGCTACAGGAAGATAAATAATCAAGGATTCTAAGTCTTTAATTTAATATAACTTATTCTCATTAATTAAATGCCAATTACCTGCTTGTCTTTCCTGGGAACTGGCCTTTGCAATTAATCTTTTCAGAAACGTTGTACACACATGCTCACAGAGGTATTAATATCACTCTCAAGATTTACAGGCACTGGACTCTTTGGCTTAAACCATCCTCAAACACTCTACACTGTAACCGCAGATAATCGTCATAAATTTCCTGATCTTTGACCTAACTGGTTCTTAAATTTCCATTCCCTAACCGGCTTGAGGAGTTCATATTTATCATACTGAGACGCTTACTTCTAAGGATCAACGCATTCCAGCAAGGCTTAGATTTCAGATCTCTGACCCATCTTCCTACTTGGGGTTTTTGCGAGTCACAACAGATAAGACCCCTTGGGGACTAACAGAGTACTCTGTCCTCTGACTCCCCTGAGCAAAATCATTCACTCACAGACAATATAACCTTGCAAAATACCTGGAGCAATTTGACCCCTTAGAAGCCTTTTGAATGCCCTACCTGTACTGATTTAAGCATTCGATGGCAGCACATACCCACTGCTGAGAATATTCCTATTCTAGCTTTTAGCAGCTGGCTGCATGTATCTGCACTTTTTATTAAATTTCTTATCCCCTAGACTGCTTATTCCTTATGCTTGTACATAACTATACATTTTATGGGTGCTATAAATTTAAGTCTTGCAAGTGGCTGGTGGTTTGCTTCGCAGAGCTAGTCTTAAATATGTGCTTTCTAATTCTGGATTTCAGCGCAACAACACAAGGAGACAGAGGAGGAAATCAAATTTATTGAAGGAAATCTCAGGTTTACTTGCAAACTCGGAGTCACAAATTCCTACATCTGATCAGCTTTCATTTTTTTCTTTGTTAACATTTCGATTTCAGTGCCCAGGATACAATTATCTCCATCTCAATCACTAGTTGAATGCTATTTTTTGTTAGCTTATTTTTTAATTTAAAATAGTTACACAAGCACATGCAAAGTGAATTTAAGAAGTGTAGAAAAGTACAAGGGAGAGAAATCATAAATCAACCATTGGAATATATAAAAGGTCTAATAAATGATTTGATAATGGTAGCACATATGTGTCAGGCACCATGCTAAGCTCTTTGCATCCATTTTCTCTCAATAATCCTACGAGATCAGTACTGTTATGACTCTCATTTTATTCTATTCTATTCTATTTTTATTTATTTTTAAGTAGGCTCCACGCCCTGCATGGAGCCCAACACAGGGCCCACACTCACACCCCTGAGATGAGCAACTGAGCTGAGATCAAGAGTCAGATGCTTTACCAACTGGGCCATCTAGGCTCCCCATCACTTTCATTTTAATGATGAGGGAACTGAGGCTCAAAGAGATTATGGAATCTGATCAAAACCTCTCAGCTAGTGAGTGATAGAATCCTGTCCTGAATCAAATCTGTCTGACCCCAAATCCCATGTTCCAAATATGATACTAAAAGTATGAGCTATTCACCACCATTATCATCTCAGGTTCATCTTTTCAACCATATGCCTTGTGACCTAGCTTAACCATGGAACTAAAAATCCACCTATTATGGATCTTTACTGGGGACAGGGCCAAACATTTTTCAAGAGATGCTTCTTAGCTTAGCCTGCACAATTCATTCCTTGAGTTTGACCACTCCATTTCTCCATTTTGTAGGAAACAAGGAAAACTGGGCTAGGGATTTCTTAATAAATCATTATCCTTAGAGGTAAACATGGTACTATGATTCATATCAGCACTTCAAGGGCTATAAATTATTATAGCTCCCCCACCCCCCTTTAGTAGTAGAGAGAGATTTGCCTCAATTCACTTATATTCTTTCAACCACTCTCCATGGTCATACCAATGAGTTATTTTAAGGTGCTAGGGTTGAAATTGTATGGGGCTTTGGACAAGAATAATGAATGCTTGTCCCCTTTTAACACAACTTCTCTGACTTAAATTCAACCTATTCCACTCATTTGCCAAAGAGGTAGTTCTAGGTCTTATGTGACCCTGGCTACTGCTGATTAGATCAGGGGTAGACACATAACCTAGGATGCCAGTTCATTGATTAGGAAGAAGCTGATCAGGTAGTATTTTCTTTAATTAAGCACCAGATAAAAGATCCATGAACAACTACTACTGAGATGCCTGGAGATTCTTGGTTTGTTCCCTCCCTAGGTTTGCTTGTTTCTTGTATTTATTATATCTCTCCCTTTAAACTGCAGCCACCCCCCACCCCCTGCTTTTTTAGAAGTGAACTAGAGTGAATTTTGGTTCCTGGGAATCAAATATCACTTGGACAAGAGAGATGTATTAAACTTTCTTAAGTATCAGAAATAGCTCTTTGGAAGTACAAGTGGGTAAAGATCTACCAACTAAAAAGCATAAAATGGTACGTATCAGACTTGAAAGAGTTAACTTCCCACAAAGAACTAAGGGGTTGACGTTCTTCTCTTCAGTTGGACCCAGATTAATTTTGGTTGGTTGCAAATGGTATTTTTATTCAGGAGGCATGGGACATATGTGATAAATTTGAGGACTATCATATGTCTTATAAAGAGCTAATTGTTTGTGAAAGATGCTCTCCCAGTGACACACACAAGTCTGATGTACACTGGCTGCTGGCTCTTCTATAACAATTTCATTAAACTATCAACCCTTACACCAGAACATAATGTGACAAAGCAAAGATTGTCTTCTTTGACCTTGGCAGGATCTGGAAACATTAAAAAGAGATCAAATACTTTTTTTTTTTTAAAATAATAAACAACTTTATGAAGACCTAATCACTCTGCATATTAAATTCAAGCACAGGACTTATAAGCCACTTTCTCATTAACACTGTTGTTAATTTTTCATGCTGTATCCAATTTTCTCCATGTCTCAAACTAACCACTTCCTCTAATTTATTAGCTTAAGAACTGCCGAATTACAAAGGTAAGAAAAAATCTTGTGCTTTGCCTTTCCTCCAAAATTAGACTCCCAACCCAAGGAACTGGAATTTTTCAGTATGGAATCATTTCTCCCCATCCTTTAAATTGCTGTTTTATCAAATCTCTGGCCTCTGGAATGCTGGCAGACATTACTCAGAGTAGAATGTAATGTACTGTTTCTTGTCTTTGTAAAAGTCATTTTGCATTTATCTTCAGAATTATTTTATCATTTTACGAACAGTTTAACATATTTACTCATGTGTAAATGGACAATGGGTGAAGATTAGAGAGGCTTCATTTGCAATGAAGACCTCAGTAGAGTCTCAAAAAAAAAAAAAAAAAAAAAGATGGTTGAGCTACCAGCTAAAGATTATAAATTGTGGATATCAAATTATGGCCATAATCTCTAACCTTTAAGATAATTGCTTTTAAAAAACAGACAAAGTTTCTGAAATAAAAAAGAATTTATCTCAGCCTCACAAATAGTCTTGAAACTCAGCACTGTTCTGAAGAAACACTTAAAGTCTTGAGTTTGTAGTTAATTCCTTATTTGTAATTAGAGAACGTATTTGCGGAGAGAAAGTTTTTGACTGACTTACTTGGAAGAAAAAGGAGGCAGTCTTACTTGGAAGAAAAAGGAAACAGTAGGAGAATTCAGGAATTGTCCCAAACCTTTAAAACAGTTAAGGTCCTGGCCCATGGGAGAGATATTCCATTCTTCATTATTTGAGCATCCCTTTCAACATGACTTTGTTGATACCAATGTTAATATTAGCCAGAGAAGTTCTAAATCCTTGAAGAATAAAGAGTGCATTCATTAGCCTGTTTTAAGACATATCATCCAAACACTAAAAGTTTAAAAGGCCTGAAACTTTAATTTCTGAGATTTAATATTAGCCAGACCTCTCTGTTATAGACATGCTCTTCTAACTAGGTCCAAAGGCCAATTATTTTGTATTCATTCCTTTTTCCAATAAAACATATTTGTCATCAAACTTTCCTAAATGAATTTACGGATACATTTTCCTTTTTACACATGTCATGGCCCCAAAATAAAACTTATGACATATAAGCCCTGGTCTGCAAAAACTACTACAAAAGATTGAGACCGTGAGTTATAGGACAGCAGGTGGAGAAAATGTTGTAGTACCACTGATTTTCATACACATTACTTGGAGGAAACAGGCTCATTTGCTCTGATGCAGGTTAGACCATGTGGTTAAGGCTTTGGTTGGAGCTTCTCTTTGGCCCGATTCTAGACTGAATCTTATGCTAAACAGAGTGCCTGATGCAGAGCGGCCACATGATAAATATTAGCAACTGGGTGCATGAGTGTAAAGGTACGGATTTGCTTCCCTGACCTCAACTTACTATCCCTCAGGTACATGTTACTGGCCATTAAAAACACCCAAAAAGGGCAGCCCTGGTGGCTTAGCGGTTTAGCGCCACCTTCAGCCCAGGGCGTGATCCTGGAGATCCGTGATCAAGCAAGTCCCACGTTGGGCTCCCTGCATGGAGCCTGCTTCTCCCTCTGCCTGTGTCTCTGCCTCTCTCTCTCAAATAAATAAATAAATAAATAAATAAATAAATAAATAAATATTAAAAAAAAAACCAAAAAGATATATATTGGGTGTGCCACTCCACCTCCAAAGCTCATTCTAGGAATGAAGACTAAAACAGAATCTCTGTTTTCAGGTGAGTAGTAGAAACATTTTGTAACTAAGTGAACTGTAAGTGGATTCAACTGGAGAATGGCAATTTCAATTTTACAAAACTTTCAGATGAGAGAGAACTACATAAAAGAACAAAAAGGACCAACATACATCTCCCTCCAGAATGCCTCTAGGCCAGCTGTAATTATTTTGGGGGGCGGGGAGTGGTAATGAAAGGAGATTGCCTCTACTGAATTACTTTTAACATCGGTCCAAAGTGGTGGTGATGAAGGGGTTCTTTAAATAGCTTTGAGAATGCTGAGCTTTCCAAACAGTAGGTGATGTCCTCAGCATCCCAGTCAAGCTATTCACTGCAAATGCTACCAACAACCGCAGCACTACTGGCATGGGTATAAATATTCATATCAATAAATGGGATACTGCTGAATCCACAAGTATAGCTGGAATAGCCCTCATATTGTCACTTCACCAGAGATACGTAATTTATTTCTTGGGAAAAATCTTCTGTAAGAGTAACATCCTCACGAAACAGTTTTCCATGCGCCACAGTGTTGATTGTGCTGGAAAAACCCATCACGTATAGAAGTGATGAGAGGTCCAGATCTCCTGGGCCCCTACAAAAGCCAGCGGACTTCATATTAATGAAAGAGCCAGGCAACTAACTCACTTGCCCCTTCTGTTCAAGGGCGTCCTAACATCAGAGAAGATAAATATATCAATTCATAGTTTAGAGAAAGCAAGTGATCAAAAGATATTCACAAGTCACATCTCTTGGCCTGGGAAATCAAAAGGTTAATTCAGGTTTGGATCTAGACCTCTTGCTTTCTCTTTCCTCATCCCATTCCCCTACCCCCACTTGACGTTTCTAGAGTAAATTTCTCTGCACAGTCTCTGAACTCAAATAACGTTATTGCAATTCCTGGATGCTGTATCCACAGACTTGATCCTTCCTTGGGAAGATGGATCTGTTGTATGTAAATGCAAGAGAAATACAATGCCCATCTACCATAGTTTCTGAATCTTTTCAGGACACGTGGAACCAACATACTGCTCCCATCGCAACTAGCAATCTTATGATTAGCTCCCGATTTTTTATTTTGGTTATTTAGTCCTTAAGAAAACAATGTAAGGAAGTTCTTATCCTTCTGTACATCTTATTTCAATTCCAGCTTATTCCAATTCCATTCTTATTTCAAAACCAGCTACGTGACACACTTGGAATTGCCACTGGCCAGACTGGTAACCAGAAATATAACCAATCAAGGAAAAGGGTTAATTTGTTAAAAATGGGACACAGTATTGTTGAAGAAGACACAGACAGACTGACAGACACATACACACACATTCTTTCACAAGAGATACTTTAATGCAGAAACAAAGTTGTGATAAGTATCACTTTTCTTATTTCTATAAAGTATATTTAAACAAATTTCTCAGGCGAAACCTTCCAAGTTGTATTTTTCAACTTTTTGAGTTAAGAATTAGGAAGATAAACATAGAGTTTCAAATCTCACCACCATTTAATAATGCTAGATGGGAGTACTGTGTTGTATTATCTTTATCTTACCATTATTGTCATCATCTAATAAGACAAAAACCTTGTGAAGTGGTCCCCTTCTGGTGTTTGAGTCGGTACTAGAGCTTACTTAGGAAATGCAAGACTCCGCCTTCTTTCAAGGAACCTTCAGCGGGTAAGAATTATCTTGATGTTCCTATTTATCTTCCATTTCTGATCTGCTAAGCCATGCAAAACTGAGGGGTGAGAGGCCAAATGTCTCCCTCATGGGGAGTTCAAGGAAGTGGGGCAAATTGAAAGAAGGAAGGAACTGCACTCGTGCATGCAATATCTTTTCTCTTCCTGGTAAGAGTGAGTTCAAGAGAACTCATGGAAGAATCATTGCTTGTCCAAATGCCCACACAGCCAAAGCCCTGGCTTCCATACCTCATAATGCAACCCTAGTGGTCACACCACAGGAATGCAAGCCCTTTCATCCGAGAGTCACAGACCACAGTGGACACCTTGACCGGCTCCCCAGGAAACACTGGTCAGAAGGACATCAGTGCAGCTCAGGCCAAAGTCACCCTCCAAGACAAGTTGAGAACAGTATAAAGAAACATGTGCTCAGGGCAGTATTTCTCCAGAGAGCTATTTCAGATTCCACAGAAGAGTAACTGGTGGCCTTGGATAAATCATTCCTCTCATTTATGTGCTGAACGGGAGAAAACAAGTCAACAACTGATGCATGCAAAAGCATTTGGAGGTGATGGATGGAGACATTATGGCGCATTTCGTCAATGGCATGCCATTAGAGAAAACCATTTCATAGAGTAAATTAAGAAAACAAACCAGCTACGTGACACACTTGGAATTGCCACTGGCCAGACTGGTTTTTCTCCTTCAGGAATGAAGCTGCCTGGGATTGACATTATCATTATCACTCAGACTCCCTTTCCTAGGTTAGCTGCCAGTGCTTGTCTGAGACTTCAATCCCCGGCCAGCACTTCCCCATACGGATGGCCACTCACATAACTGGACAAACCGATCACAGGCCCTGATTTTCTTTTATTGCTCTTTTGAACTATTATTTAAACCTTACTGCTATTTAACTTCATTGTGTCAATATATTGTCTTCTTCACCAAATTATAAGGACCTTTCATGACAAGAACAGAGTCTTGCAAATGAAGCGTACTGGTCTGGCACTGTGCCTATCATGTGCAGGAAATGTCTATTGATTTCATCTGTGATTAATTTCTCCTATCTTTTTCACATACCTGGCTATTGTCTGCCAAACACTGATTAATTCATTAAGAAAGCATGTCTTCAGACCTAGATGCTGGGAATGCAAAAGACATGGTCACTGAACTCGGGGAGCTCACAGGCACACAAGCAACAGTCGGAACATGATGCGGGTGGAAGTGCTCGCGGGGGACGTGGCAGTATGGAAAGGAGGCGTTCTGGGTATGGGCAGGGGGATTCAGGAAAGGCCTCTAGGAAAAAGGAGTCCTTTTGAGGATTAAGTACTTGGTACCAGAGCATTATAGCCAATGTGGGCCAGGGCATGTTGGTGAGCCCAAGCATGGAGAATTTGGGTTCCAAGTCATTTGCTATTTTAGAAGCTTCTACTGAAAATCTCAACCTATCCTCAAGGTCATCCACTAAGGTCAGGGCAGAAATGGGCTATGAAATTACAGGCCCCTTCCCTTGGTAAACGGGCTTGAGAGCACTCGGATGCACCTCATGGTAACCGTGGCTTCATAAAAATCAAAGCTGATTGATGGGTGCAGGCTCTCTGCCTCTCCGTGTTTAGTCTATTCGTGCTTTTAGTACCACTGTGGCCATGCTTCCTAATGGAAATGCATTTCTCTCTCTCACCATTACCCAGATATAGATGCTCTCAGATATGAAAGGCCTTTTACCTCAAGATTTTTGTCTTGTAAGACATCCCTAATTCAGGAAGGAAACAAGGAGGAGTTGCGAAGAACCTACCACAAATGTTTTGTCTTGTATTTGAGAGGGCGGCGGGGTGGGGGTGGGGGTAATTAAAGGGCTCAATTTTTGTATGGCATGGGCTTGCAGCTCCATTACCTTGACTCAGTTCAGTTCAAGGAATTCACTTTCTCTTGTGAAAGACTCTGAATAACCTGGAAAAATAAGCTAATGTTTCCTTTTTCACCCCCCCTAGCCCTTTTCTTTTGCTTTAAGAAATTGTGATGGATAGCATAATAAAATCTTGCATGTATAATGAGAGAGAGCTCTGTGGCCCAGGAGCCTAGTGATATTATCATATTAATTCCAATAAATCCACGATGAGGCGGGAATTCTTCCCATTATACAGATGTGGAACAGGAGCCTGAGCAAAGTACAGCAGGACATCCAGGCTACCCAGAAGGCAAATGGCATTGCTGGGGTTTGAAAGCAAGCGCATCAGATTCCAAAGTCAGGGGCTCTTACGGACACCCAACAGGTTTCAGACTGGACATATCCGTGTATGTCAAAACACGTGACAAAAGAGCAACATCTCTCTTGTGGGAGGAGGAATTGGCTGCCTGTCTGTCGGTTATAGGTGGACTGGTTGAAAGGAAACAAAGTGACTCATCATGGGAACACTTGGAGGTCAGATTCTAAGGTCTAATAATAATCTGGCTTAATAATAAGAAGCCACAGATAGGCAGGTTGCTGTTCTCTGGTGAAAAATCATATTATGTCTGGCCAAACTGATCTCTCCATCTGTGACTAATTCCTGAATGTCAAACTGAAAAAGCAGTTCAAGTTCAAAATTAAGAGCCGAAGGCAGCCCGGGTGGCTCAGCGGTTTATCACCACCTTCAGCCCAGGGCGTGATCCTGGAGACCTGGGATCGAGTCCCGTGTTGGGCTCCCTGCATGGAGCCTGCCTCTCCCCTCTGCCTCTCTCTCTGTGTGTCTCTCATGAATAAATAAATAAAATCTCTAAAAAAAATTAAGAGCCCAAATGCCAATGTAGGGGGCTATTTCTTTTTTTTTTAATTTTTTAATTTATTTATGATAGTCACAGAGAGAGAGAGAGAGAGGCAAAGACATAGGCAGAGGGAGAAGCAGGCTCCATGCACCGAGAGCCCGATGTGGGATTCGATCCCGGGTCTCCAGGATCGCGCCCTGGGCCAAAGGCAAGTGCTAAACCGCTGCGCCACCCAGGGATCCCCTAGGGAGCTATTTCTTTTGATTTACTGTGTGACCATGGTGGTGCCACTGACCCTCTCTGAACCTCTCTTGAGTTGCGGAGCCTGACTTGACAATGGACACCAGGGAAAAGTGAGGCTTTGCAGAGAGGCTTTTGGATCAGTGTGGTTTTCTCTTCCATGGAAAGGCAGGACATGAGCAGAAAGGTAGAGATAACATCTTGAAAAGGAAGGGGAAGAACCTTGTCAGAGAGTGGACACACAGGTAGCAGTCTTGCTACTTCATCATCAAGTAGGAGAAAAAACATTTTGCATTTAGAAGCTGACATCCAAAAGTGGGCCTGGAACCTTCTATAAAACCGCCTATTAACAATGTCCCGTCCTGGAACCCTCCCCTCATCCAACTGCTTTCCGCTCTGTGCCCAGCCATGTTTCCAAAGCCTCAAGCTTATAGCCAAATCCTCAAAACAAAGTAGACCTTAATTCACTTTGTTTTAATAACTCAACAAAAAGTACTTGAAACTTGTAGGAAAGTGGGAACAGGGCATGAAAAGATACTGGAAAACCAAAATAAAAGATGGATGTTCACTCTGACGGAGCAGCATGGCCTTGCTGGGGGCGGGGGGGGGGACATTATTCTGGGCACAGCAAGTATTTTATCTGCAATTGACAAATCCCAAATCCTCCCAGCTTCTGTTTCTCCCTACTTAAGACCTGGGTCACAGTATTTATTTACTTAAGTGATGGAGATGAAGACAGGCTTAACGCTGGCCACCTGTCAGAATAACAGTGACCTGCCTCTTAAGGGGATTTCAGCAACCCCCCAACATCTTTATACGACAAAAGGGGATTGGGAGAAAATGGAGAGAAAAAAATGGACTAACTGAGCTTGAAAGAGATGGTGACACGGAATACAAAGACTCCAAGGAGAGACAGAGGTGCTGAGATCCACGGGTGCCATTTAAAGCAACTCTGAAGAGTACGGACCCCTTCCTTTCCTGAGATGATTAGAAGGGATTTGCAAAATACAATACCCACACTGAAAAGTCAGACCCCCTTAACTGCCTCTCACAAGTGCCCTTGGGGTTCTTCATAGTCTCATGAAAGAGGTTCACTACAGTTTCCAAGGAATGCAAACAAATACACTTTCTCAGAAATAATGCAACTGGTGCTCTTGAGGGTGAGAAGGCAACAGACAGGTCCTGCCTGGAGAATGTCAAGGGTGCACGGGGGTGGGGTGGGGTGGGGGTGGCGGTTATTTAACAAACTGGATGCTGTAGGCAGTGATCTCTGTATCACGACTTACAGCAACTTCATCATCACGAATCCCGGTTTGTAGCGATGGTAAAGTACCCAGCCCAAGGTGTCAGAGCCAGTCCGAGGAGGAGCCAGGACCTGGACAGGCCTGCCGGCCCCTGGCTCTGTGCTTGGATCCACGCAGTGTGCTGTGTCTCCAGCAGAGAAGAAGTGGTCCAATTTGATGTTATAAAGCCACACTGAAGGATGCTCCAACAGCTCCTACATAAGTGATAAGAAATGCCCCCAGGCTCATATCAATTTTGTATCAGCTCTGGAAGGGGATCAACTTTTCTAGTCCAGAGGCCAGGTGATAAAAAAGGGCAAGGGGCTACGAATTCAGACGGACCTGGTTTTGAACCTTCCATTTTTCTAGGGAAATTTATTTAACTTTTGGAGCCTTGGTTCCCTATCTATAAAGTGGGGCTTATGTGACCTCTCCCGGGGTTTTGTGAGGGTGAGAAACAAAATATGAGACCTGCTCAGCAGAGTGCCTGGTGATGAAAGGACAGAAAGTGCCAATTTGTAAGAGCTATTTCAAATGTTCCTTTGTTAGAAGGCCCAGTGGAGAAAGCGTCAGGCCTTTGGACAGTCATCCTGGCCCTCCTGGAGGCAATTCATACATATGGAATGGTGAACCCAGACCATGAGCCAGTCTGCCCTGTAGATTTAGCAGGCTGGGTTGCTTCCTGCCCCCTCACAATGGAAAGCAATTTTAGTAAGTGCTTAGCTTAATTAGTTTGTGTCCAGACGTGCTGTCAAGAGCTGTACATGCATACTTGTCATCATGATCATCCACCTGTCTCTGGAAAGCCTGCTTTTCCAGAAGTCCAAGCTTAGCTCCAAATGAAATTTCCATTCAGTCACCTTTCACTCCAGCTCCCTAGGAAGAGCCCTGAAGTCAACACCTTCTTCTATTGATGTAGCAGAACAGAGGAGGGTTGTTAACTTCTCACAGTACGTCCTTTGGTCCATCATGGCTACTATGGTCATGGACCACCTCTGCTTGGGAAGGTCAAGCGTCTGCTCTGCGAGCTCAGACCAAAGTGTCCACCACACACTCTAGGTGGCGTCCAAGACACTTAATCAATATTAACAACTATGATGGCCCAAGATGATTACATGTGAGCCTGAGCTGGAATTCTGGCCTAAAACATTCTCTCTACCCTACTGGTACTGAAATCAAGGATTCTTTTCATCAATTACAACCAAAGGGTCCGCAATGGAAGGAGGAAAGGAAAATCTGTCAGCATACAATCCAGTGAGCACAGGAACGCAGACTTTCGGACTACACAGCAGATTCCAGATCATGCTGCTTTGCTGCTTTTCTTCAATGGCTGTTCCAGGGAAAATAAAAAAGACTTTTTTTTTTTTTTTTAAAATAAAAAAGACTTAACTTGGTTTACACCACACTCCACCACCACCTGTTGGACTCCTGGCTGCCACGTTTTAGTGAGGGACATCAATAAAAGAATAGTGAATAGTGAGGGGGTGATGGGGTAATGCTCCTGGGGACAAGTAAGAGTCCGCAGTGGTTACTCTATTACCCACTGGTTCACCCTCTCGCTGCCAGGCACACAAGCGTCCACAGCCTCCACTGCACGGTCAGCCTTCTCATAGAAATTACAATGGTGAGGACGAAATATTCACCCTCAGAAGCCCACGGCAAGATAGATGACAGTGTGATGGAAGGAAAGAGTAGACTGAGTGCCTTATCGATCTACCTGCCAGCCTGTGAATGGTGGGTAATAAAAATTTATTGAAAATCAGAAAAAAAAAATCACTTATTCTAATTCTTCTGAAAGGCGGTACTAATGCTGCATGTGAATAAATCCCTCCTTCCCCAGGACTAAACCACCATCCTCCTACCAGCCAACCCTCCAAACAGGACAGATTTAAAAATCTTGCAATTTTATTTGCATATAAAGGCCGCTAGATATAGAATATCACAATAAATTTAAAAGAAACAACTGCTTTCCTAAATTTCATTAACAAGATAACATAAAATAGAATAAAGCTCAACAGCATTTACAATGGGAAAACAGAAATGACTATTAGCGACAATATTTTGTGCTAGCGAAGATTGCATCGACACACAGTGCAAAATGGGGGGAGGGAGAGGAAGTAAGAAGACGATTCAGGGTATTTAAATATAAAGGACGACTAAGCCTTATTTTAGTTACCTCCCATTGCATCCACTTAAGTCTGTACACGCCTGTAACTGTACCGAGACTTAACTCAAGCTCTTTGAGACCTTGAGTTCTGAGAAAATGTGTCAGCCCCTTCGGACTTCTGATGCCTTGCTATAAAGCATCCCTTTGCAGTCGTACTGTCCTTGGCAATATTAAACTCCTAACTTAGTCATAATACACAAAAAATATTTATATATATAAACCCATACTGAAAAGGAGTCTGCACGCTCAATTTTTTTTTTAACTGCACGAAATACTTGCTCTTGACAGATTCCATTCCCATATTTTTAAAGCTAAAATAATTTAAAAGAAACAAACAAACAATGAGACCTTGTAGAACCACAATACGGATCTCACTAGCTAAGCCATCCTTTAAACGAGGGCCGTTTTCTTCCCTGGACGCAGCTTTCTTTATAGTGAGAGTGTGAAGAGAAGTCTTTTCCACGCCTACTTTTTGTTGAAAAGATTGCTATAAATCCAGGCCATGTCTGCAAAAAAGTAAGCGTTACCAAGAAAACAACAACAACAACAACAAAACATCAAAAAATAAAATACTTCGAACAATACTCTTAAACAGTTGTGCAAATCTGGGTGGTTTTTAAAACACTACCTACCTGTTTCTCTCTCTCTCTCTCTCTCTCTCTCTTTTCTTTTTCTTCCAGCTTAAAGCATATTAAAATAAGACTTTCATCACCTTTTAAAAAGAAAGCTTGGCTGTCCTTTGGCGAATACTCACAATTTACTATGGCGTGGCCTTGGAGAGAACGGAAGTCATTTTACAAATTCACAATGCTCCTTTCATTTCGAATGGACGCCCCATTTTTTAAAAATAAAAAAATAAAATAAAATAAAGGAGAAGCACAACCTCTAGCGTCATTTGTGTTCCAGTAATTTACAAAAAGAACTCACAGGATTTGGAAATAAACAAGTAAGAGAATGTAAGTTTATAATTAGAAAAATGGCAGTTTATAGACCTTCCCTCACATTCCAATTGGGCTTTTAGAGCTTCAGGAACCCTGTGGGTTTGGAAGGTCAAATATAATTGGAGGGTTGGTCGGTTGAAAGCTGACTGTACACGTTGAGGCATTGATGTACGTTGTATAACCGTCGGTCATAATGCCGTAACCTGTGGAGACAGAGTGTCATGCTTACTGTAATATACACAAATGATAGTGACTCAGTGGTGGGCTGTCAGGCAAGGAAAACTCAAAAATCTTTGCCAGTGGGCAGTGAGATGAGATTCAATGAAGCCTCCCCAGATGATAACAGCTTTCAGAAGCTGCCTTCCAATTACATTCTGTTTTCTTTAGAGAGAGAATCCTTGACTTCAAAGAAAAGGGATTCTTTTTTCCTTATTTAAGCATTAGATTTGTCGGGGAAAGACTGTGATTTCTTTACTAGTGAGAATACAGAGAAAAACACTTCTCCCCTCTTCTTAAAATATGATTTTCATTTCAAAGCCCTGCATTCATTACTGAGTTCTAGGGAACAGAGAGAGTCACAGAAGAGGCTCCTCAGGGTGCACACATCCAAAACCCCAAATGGGCTTTGGGGCAGGTGAGGCAGGAAAGAGCACACAGCACTGGGATCCGGAAGGGGGGTGCAGGAGGGTGGGGGGGATGCTCAGCTTTCTTGTCTATGAGATAATCTCTAAACTGCTTCAATGAATGGTTAACAAGAAGTGATCTTATCTCACTCGAATTGTGTGGCTTTTTGGTGCTGAGTTCCATTTCATTCAAAAAAAGTCAAGTAATCGAATATCCAAGTGATTTGCAGACACACATCACCATAGGACACTGCTTCCTAAGCTCACCCGGGCACTGGATCAAGCAAAAACACTTCCCACGTGCAGTATATAAATCTCTTGTGACCTACTGGGAAAAGCTACGAAAGTTTTTCTTGGGTCTTTGGTATGTAGGTCCCTTTTATAATTTTTAATTTGTTGAAATTTTTAACATGTTTGCAAGTTTGCACATTGCCCTGGATACCTTATATCTACCTTAGAGCCTCTGCGATTCAGTTTGTAATTCTATGTTGGTATCAGGCTCTTACGGAATAGAAAAATATGCCCGTGAACAATTAAATTACCAGGACTTACAGAAATAACTGAGGTTTTTTTCTTGTCTTTTTTTTTTTTTTTTCTTCCTTTCTTTCCATTTGCTAAAATTTCTCCAAGTAAGCCTGTGGAGAGCTTAATGAGGGTCAATGGAAAAATCTCTTAAGAAAAGAAAAGAGGCATTTAAAATGTGCACTGTTTAGTTCTGGGGTCATAAAGTCTTGTTATCTCTCTCCATCAAGAGGTTGGTATTTGCCCTCTCTCTGCCCTCTTCAGCTGTCTTAAGTGAATAAAAGTGAGACAAGTTTATTTGAATATGATCTCCTCCCTTTTAAGCAAGTTTATTATTTTGGGACTTCAGTGGAATTCCCCAATTGTCTGGCTAGTTTAAAGCTAATTAATGATTAAAAAAAAAAAAAACCCGGATGAAATACAAACTCACATAGGCAGGCTGCAGGAATTCAAGCCTGGTAACTGTCCCCCAGAAATGCCTGTTGGACAGGAGCTCCCATCCATCCCCCCACCTCCCCGCCAATCCTTAGAGAAGGGCCTCCCTTTTTTAAGACTACAGCTCAAAGTCAGAGTAGGATGATGTCCACTCTTGGAAAGCTGCACGCCTGCATTCCATGCACTCAGCTGGTGCTTGCACTTGGGGCACGATGAATTTTCTCCGGCATTAGTAGGATGATTTTCAATACATATGCTTTTAATTCCATGCCTAACCTGGAAGCCAATGGATTTGCGGGCTTTGAGAAGCAAACTTTTGTTTTTTCGCTTCGTCAGACACATAGGCCTGAACAACTCGCCTGCAGATTCATAAATAACTCCAGAGTACAAGCTGTAAGCAGGAGCTGGAGGAAATTCGGCAGCTGCCTATGTAAACGCACCCACGGCACACAAACCCATGTAACAGGGAGAGGCCAGTGGGGCCAGAAAAATCTAAGGCCTCCTGAAAGACAGCTTTGCATCTCTCTGAAAACCCTAGTCTAAAAGAGGAAGGGAAAGACAAAACCTAGAACCGTGAAGTTTCCTGGGAGGCTTTCAGGTTCTGTGAACTCGACTCCAGCTTACCTTGAGAGGCGGAACTAGAGGCAACTGGACCAGTTCCCACTTAAGGGAGATTTAATTATTCTGTGTAGCCTCAGCCTGACCTGAGAGTGCAGATGATTTCTGAGAAGCCTGAAATGGTTTTCTGAGGTTAGTAAGGAAATGACTACCTGCAAATGATGGCAGGTTCCTGCCATTTCTGTTCTATAACTTTCGTTGAGTGTCCAAAGTTACTTGCTTCAGAGACTGTCTTGTCTTCATGGGTTCTTCACGTGCATTCCATGTGAAACACAACATTTACAGGTAGAGCGAGGCCATGAAAGATATTTGGTCTAACTTCTAGGCTATTTCTTCTAGCTCTCTTAAGGAAAAAAAATGTCTTTTTTTTTTTTTTTTTTCTTTTTAACCTCAGGGCTGCTCTACAGTTGGTGGTTAGCAAATATTTCTCGTCAGAGCCCTGAGATTCTAGAAGTTGCCTGGGGGAGTGCTGGGTTTTCCCGTAAGGTGAACCAGACCGGGCTTTTTCTCTCCACTCTGCTTAAAAGAGAGCAGCTCCATATAAAAAATGTATCATATAAAAGATATCACATACAGGCGTTTCTCCTAACAATTCATCTTATACAAGGGTTCTCCCACTGGTAAAAACTTTGACAACCACTGCTCTAGTCATATTCAGCGTAGCCAAGGTCCCCATTCTGGAATGAAATCATGGATAGTGACCCAACCTCTTGTGAACTCCTTTCTTCTGGTCTTACCTTCATGGATTCCACCAAATACGTGGAGCTTGGGCCGGACTCGTCTCTGGACTGTGTTTAAAAGCTCCACGCAGCCCACTCTTTGAAGCTCCTTTGGAACCCAGTCTCGAAAACCTAAGGGCAAAATGCAATCAATACTCTTAATTTTCTTTCTTCAGGTAAGGTTTCATTTAGACTTTCAGGAAGCCATAACTCACAGAAGGTTTATTACATTATCTGTAATCCTAGCCTCTCCATTAAAGCTCACAATGGCTTTTAAGGAACTTTTCACTTGTCACTTTGTCTTCTTTAGGTTCTTGAAAAAAAATTTTTTTTGGTTTCCATTTTTTTCTTCCTGTTAATTAACATTTTTTTTTTCTGTAAGGGATTTGATTTATGCAGCCCCGATTTCAAATCTTCATGGGCCTAATGACATTTATTCCCGGCAGTCCTGCAATATCTTTCTTTCACGATTCCGTTACTTTCTTTCTTTCTTTTTTTTTTTTTTTTATTATGTCTTTCTTATAGCAGTTTACCTCTAGGATGGCTCAAAGAAGACAGGCTAGGAGGGGCTGTCTGTAAGCTGGCCACAAGATACCTGGCTCTCCTTAGGTACATCAACTCTTCACCTTTGGTGGTTCCTGCTGACCAAAGCTTGGAAGTGTCAAGCTTCCTCCTCCAGTCTCCTGTCTAGCAATAGGCAACAATGTGACCTCATGGTGGCATCCGGTAAGCTGGGGCTAATTGACTACCTTTAAAGTAAAAGCCACTTACTTCAATGCCTAATGCAGAAAATCCATAAAAACCGACATCAATTATAGCAAAAGTCAGGTAGCTGAACAATTATGGTCAGAAATGGAACCCATACACCTCAGCAGGATGGGTGTGAAGAAGACAGCTGGGAATAACAGCTAAATTGTAATAAGTGGGAATCCGCACCATAGCTCTATTAGCTGAGTTCTACTATTTAGAAATGATGCAGAAATGGACAGACAAGTTTACTGCACTTTGGCGAACCTGGAGGAACGAAAATATAGCATCTCCGTAAAAATATGGTAACTGGAGTGTGGGGAGCAGCTGGAGAGGCTGCAAAGAACATTAGATGAGAATGGAGGCCTTAGAAAAATTCAGCCAGGGGTTTCAGAGGAAAAAAATCCTTAGACTGGCATATTCCCTCATGGGTGTGTTTTTCTGGAAAGGGGAAAGACCTCATTTCATATAGGATCAACCTGAGGAGGCATCCTGCTTCCACCAGAATAGTAAAGTCTCCTGGAGAGATGGCTTTTCTTCTCAGCAGGACAGAATTCAAGGCCAATCTCTATCCCCCACCCAATCCAGCATTTTCACCAGAATCCCAATAATGTACTGATAAGGTTCAACTGAACCTTAGGAAAACCTAGCCTGACCTTTTAGTGTGGAACTCGTTGATGTAGAATTGACTTACCTTGTTCTACCCAGAGCCAACTGTCTGGATGGTGCCATGTTTCCTACAAAAGGGGGGGATGGTAGTCTCCCTCTTAAAAGTTCTTGGGATGTCTGAATTCTTTGGAGGTTAGAATTCAGACTTATTACTACTGCTACTGGCTTCTGTACCAAAATTAATGGCTTGAATGAATTGTTCTATTCAAAGCTATATTCCAAATAAGGCTTCAGTCATGTAGATGTTTCTGTCCTGAGGATATGCAAGTCTTATTTACAATAAACAGCCTAAGGGGAATCGTTTCTCTACAGAAGGAGGCCGCTCAGGGAAAGGATCAAGTTGGCTGGGATGCTCTCTCTGTAGGTCTCACTGGGTAACTCACGCTGATCAGAATATTTAGCTAACAATTCAGGATTTAGTCTCTAATGACTACAAAATAGGGAAATTAATTAATTAGGATGATACATGTTGTTGATAAGTATAATCTTTTAAAACATGGGATGGGATGGGATAGAATAGGGAAAAAAGCATGGGGATGGTGATTCTGAAATACTGAAGGAGTCAGGAACGGCTAAGATCTTGTGCAAATCTGGACAGCTTCTCTATCTGCAACAGAACTGGCTCCTAGGGGGGTGGGAAAAAAAAAAAAGAACTGGCTCCTCCTCTCTTGCTTCTCCCTATCATTAAAATGTGCCACCATAACTCATGGCTTGGTTTTCTTCTTTCTGCTGTTTCCATGTGAAACAGAGAGCACTTCCCTTGTAAGGGAAGGGAAGCAGCCCTAAGTGGGTTGGAGGAGACAATATTTACGAAGATTAAATTCACAGTATGGGACGTGTGTTAGATTTTTTATTTTTCAGTTGACAGAGGAGGCAAGTGATATGGACAACCCCAAGCCACAGGGAAAAAATTGTGAAAATAATTTATTTTGTACTAAGCGGTTTCTTCCTCTTTCCAAAACAAACTTTGCTAGTACTATACATTTGAACATTTATTAAGAGTGCAGATTTCACGCTATGTATTTTTTTTTAATCACAATCTAAAAAAAAGAAAACTCTCCTATTGAAAGTGAACTATCTGAATTTCCTGAGTACACCTTTGTTGGACAGGAAGGGTCCTGGCGTAATAGATACCAGACAGATGGGGATCAAGGTGATAGTCGCATTTGAAAAATGTTCTGTAGCTAAGTCAAAGAGATAACAAGTTTCATGAATAATTAAAAGATAATTATATGAGTCAAAGAATCATCTTCTGGACCATAATCTGCGTAACTAAAGGTAGCTTTGAAGCACACTGGCAATCTAAACTGGATGTAGGTTCAAGGATTCTGTAGAATGAGTATTATTAAATAACTTTCAACATAAGTCCTTAACACCTTAGCCTTAACAAAAAAAGAAAAAAAGGATTCTTTGTTCAGTTATCAGCTCCAACGTTCAACTATAAAGATTTTCCAGGTCCTACTATTAGATGGAAAAGGAAATGAGCTACTCTTTTTTTTTTTTTTTTTTGAAATGAGCTACTTTATCTTATCTTTGGGAGAGACAGAGAGAAAAAGAGAGAGAGAAGTGGGGGGCGAGGGAGAGAATCTCGAGCAGACTCTGCTGAGCATGGAGCCCGATTGAGGGGGGGTTTGATCCCACTACCTGAGCTGAAAGCAAGAGCAGAATGCTTAACCAACTGTGCCACCGAGGCACCCCAAATGAACCACTTTAAACAAAAGTTTCCATCATTTCATTCCACCTCCCTCACTCCTGAGAAGAACGGTTCTTAAAATAAATGATCAAGCTCAAAAGACTGCGGTGCTCCATACTCATTTGATTTTCCCTGACTCGACTAAATAAAAAAAATTTAATTTCAAGAACACCTGTAAGCCCAGCAGAACTGCTGAGTTTAATTATCATACTGGTTTCTTTTAAAGACATTGGCTTTTCTTTTTGTGTTCACTTTTTATTTTTTGAGAGAAAATGATTATATCCCCGAAGCATTATTTATTACACTTTATTATTATGAAAAAAGGCAGTTCTATGACAAAAGGACAACCTTTTGCTTCACTTACCTAGAGGAGGTCCGTGTGTCATGAGTATGTCGATGCCCTCAGGGATGAGGTTCCACTTGTCCAGCAGAGACTGACCTCTGGGCAGGTTAAAGCCCCATCCATTAAACCACGGGGTCCTTTGGGGGAGATAATGCACATGGTATTAGGCCAGCAGAGCTACGTTTCTGCTCTACAATATTTCTCTCTAGCACATTCCCCCACGGTTTGCATTGCTCTCTTTTCTCTTTTTGATGGTTGGCCCTGGCAGCAGGATGCTTTTTTGTTGACTGCTTCAAAACCAAGGCATATGAAAGCAAGTGTGGAGCCTGTGAATTGTTCAACCAGAAAGGGGCACAAGAGTCTTTACAGTGGAGACTTTCCCAGCAGACCTCTATCAGAATTTTAACAATGCTTTGTCTTCTCCCCCAAATCTCCATGCTTCCTAACATGCCTACCCCTGATCCAAAGCATTCCCACTCTTCCTGCAGTATCTCAGAGCTAAGACATTCCATCAGTACTCCTTCCTCCCCTTCACTGTGGCGCTACTTTAGTAGAAGGACACTTACTGGAGAAAAGACCAACAGCTCTGAAGGCAGAGCATGTACCCCCTGCCATACATGGAGATGTTCTGAATACCCTGGACTGAAAAAATACAGGGACTCTGACAGGTGAGAGAGGGTACAGGGGACAAAGACCAAATGTGGGCTTTTCCAACTATCATCAAAAAGAAAATCGGGGGTCATTCTGGAATCCACTCTCTTGAGAGGGAAGGTAAGCAGTCCACTCTCTTGGAAACTTCTACTTCAGGAATGAGTTTCTGAGACTGATGCTTCATGCAGAAGTGAAAGGAGTTCTTGTCCAGCACGAGCATCTCTAACCGGAGCTGAACATGCCTCTACCACTTATAACAACAAGAGAAAACCAATTTTTCTCTACAAATAGTACAGGCTAAGTCACATCAGAACAAAGCAGTTCCCAGGGCTGTCCTATTCCCAAACATCTAGTTATAACTTTTATTTTTTGAAACTGACTCTTTCCCACTCTGTAGAAATCCCCCACTATTTGTTAGCGTATACATGCAGAAGGCAAGATGGGCAATTTTCTGGCTAAGCTGAATTTTCCTCTTTGACTTATGCTGGTCCTTCCATGCCTCCTGAAAGAGGTGACCCTGTGTCCCAGGCAGCCTAGTCAGTCACAGCTAATCAAAGGAAGTGCACTTTTATTTAAAGCCACTCATGTGCCAGACTGTCAGACTCTCTCAAGACTCAGAACTCAGAAATACTGACCCAGCATTCATGTGGTGGTGGGCACGTATAGGCAAGGACAGAATGAAAGGAGGGCACCTGAAAACTGTGAAAATCCATCCTACAAATGAGAACCTCAGTTGCCCCTGAGGTGCTTAAAAGAAAGTTCCAGAGATAACAGATGGTGTGGCCCCAGCTAGAAAAAGAGAAACCAAGAAAGTATCTGACCTGGTTCCTAGAACTATTCTGCAAATTCCTAAGCCACCCTCAAGGGCTTACTTATAATAACAACAATACTTTTTAAAGCTATTACTAGTTGAGGGCTTACTCTGTGTCAAGGAACTATTCTAAAACACTATTTGGATTAACACAGTTAAATTTCACATGAGCTCATGGGGTATTAGCACTAACCCATTTTACAGGTGAAGAAACTGAGGCACAGAGAGCTCAAGTAAACACAACCAATAAACCAGATATGAACCCAAACAATCTGGTTCCCAAACCCATACTTATAGCCATCGCACAATTCCTCTTCTTACACAGTACTTGAATTAACTTCCTAGCTGCCCTGGGTGAGCCTCTTCTGGACTCTTTTAAGTGTCTTGTTGCTTAAAGCCAAATGAATTCTGAACTGGGATCGGGTGAATGGTTCTGAAAGCCAGCAATGAGATGGAGGAGTGGACGCCAGTGGTTACTGCGTGCTTAGCTCTTTCACTCTTCTTTTGGTAACAGCATCTGAATTTTCTTTGGACAATCTCTCCTTCCCCCTCTCAGTACACGTGCTCTAAGGCTGACTCATCGCTGCTCTAGGATCTCCCTAAACAGTGACTGGTTTAGGGATGTACCTGTGACCAAGCTGGGAGCATCCTTAGGCTTTTGCTGGTGCTACCTAAAAAGAGATCATGGCTTTCTCTCTGGGATCCTCGGTCTTGAGGACTGTATAGGCTTGGAATTGCCTGGGAGCTTTGTCTTAGCCACCGTGCAGATGGCCTGTGCTTGAGAATCAAACCATTAAGGGAAATAAAAATAAATAAATAAATAAATAAATAAGAAAGAAAGAAAGGAAAGGAAAGGAAAGGAAAGGAAAGAAAGAAAAGAAAAGAAAAGAAAAGAAAAGAAAAGAAAAGAAAGAAAAGAAAAGAAAAGAAAAGAAAAGAAAAGAAATAAGCCAAGCAAAGGAACAAGAGTACCCAGATGATCGTGTTAGACATGTGGATCCAGCTGTGCCCAAAGCCAATCACACATTTCCTTCCAAGAATATAAGCTAATAAAATACTTTTCTTTTTATTAACTTGAATTAGTTTCCGTTTCTGCAACTGAAAGAGTCCTAATACATAAAATTGTAGTAAAATGTAAAAATGACCTCTGTATTTATGGTAGGCAACAACGTCCACACACCCCGCCCCCAAAGATGTCCATACCCTGATCCCTGGAACCTGTGAATATATTACCTTACACGGCACACGGGAATTAAGGATGCTGATGGAGTTTAGGAGCTAATCATGCTGACCTTAAAATGGGCAAGATTGTTCTATATTATCTAGGGGGTAATTACATGGGGTGCCAAAAGCAGAGGAAGGAGGTAGAGGAGGAAGATGCAGTAAGGTAAGAAGGATTCAACCTGCTGTTGCTGGCTTTGGACATGAAGGAGGAAGAACGCAAGCCAAAGCATGTGGGCAGCCTCCAGAGGTTGGAAAAGTGAAAGAAAGAAAAGGAACTCTCCAACAGAGCCTCCAGAAAAAACCAGAGCCTTGCTGACATCCAGATGTTAGCCTAGTGAAACCCATGTCAGATTCCTGACCAAGAGATTATAAGATAATAAACAGGTGTTGTTATAAGCCACTAAACTTGGCGGTGATTTGTTACAGCAGCCAACAGGACACTGATACAGAACCTAACATGTCGGAGCTGGCCGGGCCATCCAGGAGCTGTCGGTGGCACGGGCCTCACGTAGCACAGGTGCAGTCAACACAGCCCTTTGCAACCACACTGCCCTGCTCAGCTAGGTGCCATGCTTTGGGTTTCCTTGGAGGAAAGGCAGTGCTTGCTTTCTTACCCCAGGCCTGGGGGGTAATGCCAGGTAGACCCTTTTAGGGCTCAACTAGTCAATCTCGCTTGCATTTGTCATCTAGGACTTCCCATCTTCAGGTTCTTCAACATTTTCATCGGAGTCTGAAATAGACCATTTCCAGTTTGGGATGCCCATCCTCTCCCTTCATTTTACAATGATCCCTTTCTACTATTTGTCTTAAAGGTAAAAAGCAAAAAAAAATGGCAAGTTCTAAACCCAGTGAAAACTCAGTAAGCATTTTGGCACTGGAGAGAGAAAAAATAAGCAAAAACATCTGTTTCCCTAGATTTTGAAAACAAGCTGCTGGGCCTATGGTTTGTCTCTGAATGGCAAATAAAGAAGGCTTGAAAGAGTCCCAAGCACACCCAAGTAGTTGGTACAATGAGGAGCTCTGATTTCGCTGCTAGAGTCCATCTGAGGGCAGTCAGCCTCTGGGCCTCCAGGTCATCCAAGGGGATTCCAGAGTCAAAGGAACAAGACTTCAATTTTCTAATTTTCTCTCACAGAGTCTTCTCGGGAAACCCACAGCCCTATTCCCCCCAGGAAGTGCTTAGTTTTATAAGTGCTTTGCAAAAGAGTAAGACAAGCCCATTGTCTGTGGATACCCCAAATTTCATTTGGTTAATGTTAAGCTTGTGACAAAATCCAGAAGTTTCCAAGTTAAGGGGAAACCTTAAAAAATAATCTGGCTTTCATGTTGACTCAAACCTGTATGTATGTGTATGAGAGTGAGACGGAATTTAAATTGTAAGAAAAGGAACATTTATCAAATCCCTGATATGCTTCACATGGAGGCTTTACATAGACCATTAAACTTAATTACTCATAACAATCCCTGAATTATTATTAACAATCTTTGAGTATTGCCAGCTCTATTTTTAGATAAAAAGGCTGAAGATCAGTGATAACCAAGTAACGTCAATATTCCCAGGATTGGTAAGTAGCAGAGGGCTGATCCAAACACAGATCCGCTGTCTCCAAAGCCTCTGTTTTTTCCCCTGCACGATGCTGAACTAAAACCTTCTAGCCCACTTTTGGGTTTGGTTCTCACACTTGCAAAGTAAAAACAGGGCTGCTCCATACAGGCTCTTAGGCTGCACACGGTACAGCCTCAGGGGGTGCCATGGCATCGTGCGATTGAAATGGTTCTTTGTAAAAAAAAAATAGGGGCACACAGAAGAGACCTGTGTGCTGATTCTCATTCTGGCATCAAGCTACTAACTCAGGGGAACCTGTGATAAGAGAGCGACTGTCAGTGGGCCACTTTCCTCATCTGAAAAATGAATGCGTGCATGTATTTGATTACTGGATTTCGGATTGCTTGTAGGTTGTGGAAATCTCAGGCAGGAGCCCCACATCCAAAGCAGGTACATGCAGGGGTGCTCTTGCTGGAAGGCCTGGAAGAAAAGGCTCTGAACGCGCTCACTCACTCGGCCCCTTCCTCCTTTCTGACCTATGCTTCTGCGCAAAGCCAGCAAAACCTGGCACTCGACAGTCCTTCTATGATCGAGAAATCCTAGCATTCTAGAAGTCTGTGCAGACTATCCATGTTCTCAATAAATGCTGTGAATCACTCTCAATGAATTACCTAAACTGCCTGTAAGGGACCGAGTCTAGCGTGGAAGAAATCGCTGCGCAGAGCAGAGACCAAATGTGTCAGCATCAATGAACAGTGCTTTATCCAGTTGAGTTTCAACCTGAAACATGAAACCCCAGCAGTGAGCCCATCAGGGGTTCACTGGAAAATATGTGCACAGTCGGCCTCCAGAGCCCCACAATGGGTTTTGTTCTGTAGCAATGGGGGGTGAGGGGGGCAGGGTGGGGGGAGGAATCCAGGGGAACAATGTCTATTGCCTCAGCCAAGGACTTAATAATTAGCTGTGACTAACAAATACCACATGGGAACCAACTTGTAAGAAAATGTCCCACAAAGCGCCCTGTTGCCAGTGGGCCAATCAGAACCCGTAATCCAGCCCCTTAGAGAGAAGGATTAGAAAACTCTGGAAGGGGAGAACTACAGCTGCCTGAGGCCATTGGACCAAAGACTCAGATGGATGGAAGCTGCGGGTGCTTTCAGGGCTCCCTCCCCCTTGCTCTTGCCATTAGGGGTCCTTGGCTTCTTTAGGATGCAAGTCCAGGGCCGGACACTAAGGGAGTTAACCTCGGCAGAACTTGTTCAGAACAATGTCAACACAAAACAGGTTTCCTATATGGGAGCAGGTTGAGATGCAATCGCTGCAAAGGTCATCTGTGTTTGCTGTACACAGTGCGGCAGTGAGGGCCGAAGGGAGCTGCTGGACCATAAATCTGAGGTTGGGACAGGTGAATGGCTCTTTACTCCCTTGCCCACATCAGTGGGGGCTGGGCACACCCCAGGAAAGCAGGATTTGGAAAAGGAACCGTCTAACTCGTTCTGCTCAGCTGGGCTCCTCAGGTTCATGGCCCTGGTGCCCGCTGGCCCACGTCTACAAACTCCCCATGTGCAGATGGGTCGGCAGGCTGCGCCACCAAGACTCGGGATTGTTATGAACTGTCGCCTAGGTTCCTCCTGTGAAAGGTTAGGACTCCGCTGGGATCCTGCATGGAAGGCGTGGAGGGGCAAGTGCAAGGGCCCACGCGGGTGTGCTGGCCGCGCCGCCCAGAGCTGCGAGAAGCTGGGGGTCCTGTCCAAGTTCACCACTCTCGTGGAGGCAGAGGAACAAGCGTGGATTAGGGAACCACAGGCCAATCGAGTCCCAGGTGTGGCTCGTCCGTCTCCTCATCTTGCAGATGGAAGCAGAGTATCTGCTTACCTGGGGGAAGTTCACGCAAAACTTTCGGCAGAGCGCGGACACCAGGTGTTAACGTGCAGCTTTTAAATTTATATATAAAATATATTAGCAGCATACGTGTATGTGTGTGTGCACATGCATGCACACACACACACACACACACACGCAACACACAGTCTCTCGTGTCATTTCTTTTTAGAATTTCCCAAGCTGCAGCTCATCAAATACTAGGCCCTCCTGCTCCAGACTTTTCTGAAGAGTCCCCAGTGAATAGGCCAGCATTACTAGATGGCTAGATAGAGCCTGATTTCCTCCGGCTGATTACTTATTAAAAGGCACTTCCTCAGTTCACTTTTGAGTGGAAGTTTCTCCAACAGGCGCTCACTCACTCGCTGGCTTGCTCAGTCTTGCAGAGACAATCCCGTGGAATGTGAGAGCACAGGGCAAAACGTTAGTCAAGGCTGCTTAGCTGGCTAGTACAGGTGGTTAGATTTTGACAGCATCTCAAATTGGGGAAGTTCCAGGAAGGGGGTGACTTTGGGTCCTTGGAATATTAATAATAATAGGGCGCTCGGAGAGGTTCACTGGCGGCCCGGACAAGCTACTAATTAACACCATCACCGCAGCCTGGCATCTCCATGAAGCGAAATTCAGAAGCCAGGGGCCAGTTTCCACGTACACTTTCTTTTCTAAGTGGAGGCACTTCAGAATTGCAACCTTGCTCACGCCTGGCACTCCCAGCCGCCACCGGCCCCTCTCCGACTGCACATCACACCAGGTCCAACAGAAGCTAATTTAACCACCGCTGGTTAAAATCACACTGCACTTCACAGCCCCCTTCACATGCCATGAAGCTGTCATGATAATTCTTGATCTCTAGCTCACCTGACAGCTCAGCCCTCCCTTGATTGCAAAGCTTCCCGTCAGTTAGAAATAGCAGCTTCCCTGGCACCAGATGTGTCATCCTGAATATCCAGATGAAAGGCAGACACCTGCCCCACTCCCTTCCTTGCCTCCTTTTCTCTTCTTAGCTCTGAAGTTTGTTAGGAAGCCAGCCTTCTCCCCCAAGTCCCTCCACTTGGCAGCCTGGAAGTTACTCTCCCGTGCAATTAAGGAGATGCTTTGCATGAGCCCACAGAGGACCTTCACACCTTTGTGCAGCGAACACACACACACACACACACACACACACACACACACACACACACCGGTTGACATGGCTAGGAGAGAGAGGGATGGCTTAACTTCAGGGCAAGATTTACAGCCCTGCGCAGCTGCCCGGGAAGCCTGCCTGGCCCAAACCACAGGCTCAGCTGCCTCTAAAGGGCAGTGCGGGCTTCTCTCTCACACCAGCTGTCTGGTCCCATCTCTTCCCTGTGACTTTGCAACATGTTCTTTCCTTATGAGGTCCTTGGGATGAAAACAGATACTGTTCTTGATAAAGGGCACGCCGGGGTGAAAAATGCGGTCTGTGTGCTTGTGGACAGGAGAGGAACAAATCTTACCTGCGGGGGTCACCTGAGGCCCACGAGCTATGAGCAGGGGCTTCATAAGTCAAGACAGGGCACCCAGTCTTGACAAACATGCCAACTGTGCCCCCTTCTTGGTAACTGATAAGGAACAAGTGTCAGAATTAAGCCTTTGTTACCCACTTTTCTTTCCCCTGCCCCAAAGGAGATGGTGTAAGAGGAGTCTGTTTGGGGAGCCAAGGGGAAAAAAAACCCCACTATGACCTGTTTTCAAACGTGCTGTGTCTTGATTTATTAAAAATAACATGACAGTGTCTGTTGCCTTCCCATGGGGCTGAGCGGGAGACTGGGCTCATCAATTGTGCAAAGGGCCTGACAGGGCAGAGGAAAGGCCACGGCAGGACTTCCGTCTTGGCGGGCAGGTGAGGCAGATTTGGGACATGCCCAGGTGCATCCAAAAATAGCACTTTGTTTTGTGGCTGAGGAAATTAGAGGGCACCCATACCAGGGTGCCTGGACAGGAAAATGGGCCTTGGGTTGATCTTTATCTCCCGGCCGGGAGAATCCTTCAAAGGGGGATGTCAGCCAACTGTCCCGCTTTGAAAGAATGAGGGAGGCTCAATGGATGGAGGAGAGTAGAAAAATAAGCAGCATCCCTCTTTTTTTTTTTTTTTTTTTCTTTTTTGGTGATTTTTAAAATTGTGGTAAACTGGGATGCCTGGGTGGCTCAGCGGTTGATCGTCTGCCTTTGGGTCAGGACGTGATCCCTGGGTCCTGGGATCGAGTCCCACATCGGGCTCCCTGCCAGGAGCCTGCTTCTCCCTCTGCCTGTGTCTCTGCCTCTCTGTGTGTCTCTTATGAATAAATAAATAAAATCTTAAAATAAAATTGTGGTAAACTAAATAGAACATAAAACTTAACCATCTTAGCCATTTTTTTTAAAGTGTGTAATTCAGTGGGATTAAATACACTCACAGCGTTGCGTAACCATCATCACCATCCAGCTCCAGAACTTTTTCATCATCCCAAATAGAAGCTCCCAGGAGACAACAGTTCCCTCTACCCACCCTCCCGCCAGACCCTGGCGACCACTGCTCTATTTTGTGTCTCTGCAACTGTGACTACTGCAGGCGTCTCATGTAAGTAGAATCATACCACATTCGTCCTTTTGGGTCTGGCTTATTTCTCTTAGCACAACATGTTCATGGGTCATCCACATCGTAGCATGTGTCAGAAATCCACCTCTTTTTATGGCTCAATAAGATCCCATCATAATACTTTTCATCTAAGGTTTTTGAAAGTCTAGGATGTGCCCGGCACTAAGCTTGGCCATAAGGGAGACATGGTGTCCCTTGCTTTGTGTGCGGTTACTGGGTGGAAAGCCCAGTCAGGATGAGCTCAGTACGGTACTTGGGCAATTACTCATTCAACAAACATAACCTGGATGCCTGTCATGAGCTAGGTTCTGGCAAGGTAGGTGTTGGGAATCCAAAAGTGAATACAGCTTTCAGGATAAACCCAAAGTTCACCATTTCACAGGTAAAATTGCCCTGGACAGAAGTCCTTCGTTTCTAAGTAACCTAATTGCAGAGGAACTTGGGGGACACCAGAATGATCTGAGAATCCAGCAATTTCAAGTGAAGACGGGCCTCCAGGTCACGAGGTGACCAGGAGCATACAAGGTAGGACTTTTCGGGGGAGGTTTCCTTCTGCGTACTCCTTAATAAGGCTGGGCAGCCAAAGCCAGGACCACAAAACACAAAACCACATCCTACTAAAGACTGAGCTTGTGACGGCAACATGTGTCACATGCCTGGCTGATTCCAAAGCACAGGACGAACAGGATGGGAGGAGACAGGGAGACTGCCAAGTACTCAGGCAACTTGGCAGAGAGCACCTGCACCTCCTTCTTCTGCCCTACAGACGTGTCACAGAAACCTAGTAGGTGGAGGGGTTTCCTAATTTAGATTTCCCAAAAGAGCAAGAAAAGAAGGAAAAGTGGCTTCAGGATTAGCTGCATTTTGTCTGGTTACCTAGTGAACTCTTAGGAATGGATGTTAACAGGTGGGATGGCCTGGTGAAATCTGTGGCCCCCCCACTCGAGGCACCATTTTACTATGTTTAGTTGATTCGAGAATGTGTCTGTCTGAGTGTGAGTTGTCACGTATTGGTGTCGATAATGGTGGTTTCTTTTTATACGATTTCGCTTTGGGGACCCCATGGGGGAATAGCTGGGGAGGGTCACACTGGCAACAAAGGCTGTCACCAGAAAAATACATCCTAAAAGAAGAAGTGGACAATAAAATGCTGTGCATTAAACATAACAAGGAAGACTGGAAGTTCAGTGACTTCAGTCTGGATCACCTGGCACAAAGCAAATGCTCAAGTATTTGCCAAATGAATAAAGAGTGACTGTTCATGAAGAGTTTGTGACTTCACGAAAAACTGTATATACCTTGGTGGTCAATGGAGAAGCAGAGTATTAATCTGCATATCCGTATGAATTCAAGTATACAAAAATGCTTCGAATAAAGACACAGACCAACATACCGAATGGTTATCTTGGATTTGGGAAGAGGATTAGGGGTCATTTTTTTCCCTTCTATTTGAAAATCTATGTTCTACGTTTCCAATACTGATTAATATCATTTGGAAAGAAATAATTGTTCGGTGTAAAATCTCCATGTAGCCAAATGCAAGTTGGATATGGACGGACAGATTCACCGTCTATTTAGACTCTACTCTGACCGTAAGGCAGTTTCCCTAGGGGGTGGGACATTTGGGGGACTTTTGCTCAGGAGGCTGCTTTCTTTCTCTCCCCTCCCCACCTAATAGTTTGTGGGAACAGAAAGGTGTCTTTAGCAGCAGAAATTTTTTATTCATACAAGTAATTCGATACATGTTTACTGAGCACCTACTATATGCCAAGCACCGTCCTGATGGCGGTGGTTCATTTTTCGTTTTACTGAGGAACTTCAGTTTTTTAAAAAATATTTTATTTATTTATTCACGAGACACACACACACAGACACAGGCAGAGGGAGAAGCAGGAGCTGGATGCAGGATTCCATCCCAGGACCCTGGGATCACGACCTGAGCCAAAGGCAGACACTCAACGGCTGAGCCACCGAGGTGCCCAGGAACTTCAGTTTAAACGTAGGTAATGTTATATATCTATGTAGTACTTAATACACATCATTCCCACATGTCTTAGTTCACAATAACCCCAAGTGGTGAGTAAGGTATTCATTTCAGAGAAAACGGTATATAGAATTTTAATTTCTTGCCCACCGTCACCTCCAGCTGAGGTGGCATGAACATAACTGTAATGCAGTGACTGCATTTGCGGGGTTAAAAATGAGGTCTGGTTGCAAATTCACACTGCTCTCCATCCAGCCACGTGACCTGGGCAAATTCCTCCAGCTGATCTCATTTTTCCATCTATACAACAGAGGTCACAATGGCTACACCGCACAGGTTGGTTGTGAGGACTGGATGCGGTAATATATGGAATGCGTTTGGCAGGATGCTGGCCCGGTGTTAAGAATGAAATATTAGCTCTTGTTGTCATCATCATGAATATTACTATCATTATAAATATTAGTCATCTTCAAACCCTTGGCTCTCTGTCCCCTACTTTACCTTCTTTGTATCACCACGATGTGTACCTTCTCGCCACTGCTCAGATTTAGAATGTAAATACCAAAGAACTGAGTGCTCCATTTGAAAGCAGTGAGTGTTAACATTTCAGCACAGAGGAGGCAGCTTCGGATAATGAGAAGGCCAGGAGTTAGCGTCAGAGGACCCGGAGTCAGAGCCCTGGCTCTTCCAACTCACTTGCTATATAACCTTGGGTGAGTTAACCTCTCTGATCTCCTGTTTCCTTAACTGTGCCACAGGGATAACAATTCTTATGAACCTTGCAAGGTTGTCAAACAAAGGCCCGTGTAAGCACATGGCACCTAAAGGGAAAGTGCCTTCTAATTCCCATGTCACTGGCTGTCTGTGTTGCCTGTTTGTGCTGCTTGAAAAGCTCAGAGGAGCTGGAATAAGTGACAAGGAGGTCAGATGGGAGTTAAAGCGTTGGCCCCCACTGATCTACCATTTTGGCTCTCAACGACTAGTTTTGGTCCAGACTGATTTAGAAAAGTGAGAAAACTGGGAGTGCAAACTGGCAGTCCACACAATCAGAGGGATGAGAGAGAAGCTGGAGCTGCCCGTTCAATTCCGAGGTTAAAGCAGGCAGACAGACCCCGGTGTCTCCCTGACCGTGCCAGCCAACCAGAGATTATTAATTGGGCTCAGCAACCATTGCCCAGCCCCTTCCACTCACTGCAAGGCTCTTGGCAAAGGCGCTCCAGGGAGATGGAAATGCAACGCGAGACCATCCCAACCTGCCATCTGGTTGGGATAACGAGATAGTCGCAGGCAAGATTGTTCTCCCCTAGTTCTGCCCATTAAAATTCGACTCAGCCCTTAGGGCTCTGCTCACAGATTCCCCAAGAAGCTTTCCGGGATCCCCTCAACACTTTAATTGTCGTTCGTGGAATTCATCATGTTCTGTGTTATGACTGGCCTGTGTGTGTGCCTGCGTGTGTTTTAATTCCCATCTCATTCCAACAAGTTGGTCAAAGTTGTGTTATGGGTAGGTCTGTCTTCTCCAGTGGATTGTGGGCCATGTCTTATTCATATTGGTGTACCCAAGATCTGTGTCCCCAGTAGGCGCAGTGCCTGTTCCATAACGGATGTCAAGAAAATATTCACAATAATGAAAAAAGCAAGAGTTTAGAATAAGAGCCCAAGGCAGTGATCCAAATAACGTGTGTGACTGGAGGTCAGAATGGGGCAAGATAAAAGACTGAGTTTTTAAAAAACGAAGGCCATTTAAAAATACTGGATTATAAGTCTCAGAGGCCTGTGCTGCCAAATATGATAGACACTGTGTGGCTACTGAGCACCTGAAATGTGGCTAGGCCTGCTGGAGATGTACTAGAAATTTGTTTGTTTGTTTGTTTTTTTAGATTTTATTTATTTATTCATGAAAAACAGAGAGAGAGACATACAGAGACACAGGCAGAGGGAGAAGCAGGCTCCTCGAGGGGAGCCTGATGTGGGATTCGATTCTGGGACTCTGGGACCACACCCTGGGCCGAAGGCAGATGCTCAGCCACTGAGCCACCCAGGCACCCTGAGATGTACTAGAAATTTTAACATCTGCTGTATTTTGGATACTTTACAGAGAAAAGAAATGTAAAAATATCTTAATTTTTATACCGATTGCATGTTTCCATGATAATATTTTTGATATACTGGGATACACAAAATATATTATTAAATGAATTTTACCTTCTTTTTTATTTTACGAGGCATATTTAAGATTACATATTTGGTTCATGTTATATTTATATTGTACAACACCATCACAGGCCACAGAAGCATTTATGCTAGGACTCAGAAATCCCCAGTTTATGGCTCATACCCTAATGAAAATAATCCAAAAGTGAGTAAAAATGCCATGCACAAAGGTGTTCACTGCAGTGTTATTTATATGCAAAATACTGGAGACAAGTATATCCTCAACTCTGCATAGAAATAGTAATGGTGGGGATCCCTGGGTGGCTCAGCGGTTTAGCGCCAGCCTTTGGCCCAAGACGTGATTTTGGAGTCCCTGGATCGAGTCCCCCATTGCGCTCCCTGCATGGAGCCTGCTTCTCCCTCTGCCTGTGTCTCTGCCTCTCTCTCTGTGTCTCTCATGAATAAATAAATAAAATCTTAAACAAAATAGTAATGGCTAAGACAATTACTACTGTTGGATATTCCAACAAAACGTATATTATGCAAGTGCTAATTATCAAAACGATGTAGCAACACAGAAAATTCTTAAGCCATAATACTGCTTGAAAAAGCGCTCAGCACCTAAATCTATGTACAATCTGCATAAAGGCATGTTCTTTCATTCAGTTCATCATACATTTGCTGAACTAATACTGCACCCCAAGTTCTGTATTAAAGGAAGATTAGAACTGGAGGTGGAAGGGGGTGGGGCACTGCCAGGTAAAGTGACAATGGGGTGTGCAAATAAGATACCAGGTGGAAAGGGAAGGAGGTCACATCTAAGCTTTCTTGGGGTGAGCAAGGACTGGCAAAAATGTGAAGAAAAACAACCACAAGACAGCTGCTCTTTTGGTTAAGGGTGGGATGGGGTTTTCCTTGGCGTCTCAAGTTTTCTCGGGTTTTTGCCATGAAAACACAGAATAGAGGGACGCCTGGGTGGCTCAGCGGTTGGGTGTCTGCCTTCGGCTCAGGATGTGATCCTGGGGTCTGGGATCAAGTCCCGCATCGGGCTCCCTGTGTGGGACCTGCTTCTCCCTCTGCCTGTGTGTCTGCCCCTCTCTCTGTGTCTCTTGTGAATAAATAAATAAAATCTTAAAAAAAAAAAAAAAAAGAAAGAAAACACAGAATAGAGATCAGCATCTGACTCCACAGTGAGCCCCTGGCACTGAGCAGCAGGTGCTCACTGTTGGTTCAAAGAACCGGGCAGCCCCTTACCCGCAAGGCTCTGTGGTCTGGCCTGTGTCCTAACAGGAGCTAACACCTCCCGCCACAGCCCTCTTGGTCTCAGTTTGCTCATCCGCAAAATGGAGATAATTAAAGTATCTGCCTCATTAATACATTATTGAGAAATTAAACCCAGTAATCAATGTAAAGGTCTTAGCTGGGTGCTTTTGCACGTAACAAGCATTACATAAATGTCGGCTTTATTATTATTGTAATGATTAGAGGAATAGCACGAAATAATTGATCAGAAAAATAAAACAGAGGGGGGAACCCATCTGCTCCTAACACTACGTTTGAGTGGAACTGGTTCACTTACTTTCAGTTTCTAAAATCATTTATAACCACTAGATTGACCAAGTTTTCGCCTTCTTTTTTTGTAATGCCTTGAAGGATGATGAAATTATAAATGTTCTATATAATGTGACAGCGAAATAAGTTAACCAGAGAATTATTTAGGTCTGCTGTCTTTCACTCAGCTGCATAAAAAAGCCGGACTGTATTCTCATTTCAAATTTCACATTTTTTTTCCCCTAGCAGGATACTCCATCGGTTCCAAACTCCTCAGTCAGAATTTATCAGCACAATTTATCGATCTCTAGATGACCTCCCATTAGTCAAAAACAAAACCAGGTCAACTGTCTCGTTGTTTCTTAAAGAGTTGCTGATGAATTCAAGAAATCTTGAAAAAGAAACATTTCATTTTTCTGATACTCTGTCCTGCTCTTTTTCTAATAAGAGTCTAAGCATGTTTGTATGAAAACAGACTCTTTGTTTTATAAATAGAACACTATTCAAGGTTTTTTAGAGGTGTCTGCTAAAAATAAAGAAGGTTGTAGTTTACCTCTTTATAGCCTCTCAAAACAAAACTAAACACAACAAAAAAGCCCGAGCTTAACTAAATGTTATATTTCTATTTTGAAAGGTATCTTTATGTGAGTCAGGCATGATTTCTTGAAATGAAATTCTCCAGAAATTAAATTTCCTGTGTTTATACAAGGTGTGCCTATGTAAGTAATGACACCATAGTGTTTGTTGTGTTTTTTTTTGACACCATGGTGTGTTTTTTTTTTAAAAATCTATGCTCCAGAATGAATACAACCGAATGTTCGACTTCATCCTATAAAGTACTCACACAATTCCTCTTTAAAAATTGGTTAGTATGGGACGCCTGGGTGGCTCAGCAGTTGAACGTCTGCCTTTGGCTCAGGGGGTGATCCCGGTCCCGGGATCGAGTCCCACATCGGGCTCCCTGCGAGGAGCCTGCCTCTCCCTCTGCCTGTGTCTCTGCCTCTCTCTCTGTGTCTCTCAGGAATACATAAATAAAATCTTTTAAAAAAATAAAATAAAATAAAATTGCTTACTTTGTGGAGTATAATAACCATTTTTAAGTTCTAGGTTATTTGCTCTCAAATTATCAGCATTACTTTGAAGCTGAATCCACTGGCCCCAAACTGTGAACGTCCGGACTGTATTCCAAGCTGTCTGCAGGTTGCGTGGTTGGAACCCATCAAGTGTCATGGTGTGGAAACACAGCCAGGTCCCCAGGTCAGTTCCCAAGACCCAAGCTAATTCCTAGGACAACCAACATATGATGACAAGGATAGTGCCAGAGCTCGACCATCACTTAGGATGAGGTGAACTTGGAAGAAGGCATGCCTTACAACTCTGGATGCTAGGCACAAAGCTCTCCTCACCCTGGCTGGATGGAGGGTCCAGGACCAGGGGCAGGAGACTAGGGGTTGGATATAGCAACTGGCGTCTCCTTCCATGGTGCTTTCCAAGGCAGTATTTCCTAGTGTGCCCCATGGATTGGATCTGTTGAGATTGTTCAGAATCACAAAGGGGTCTAGGGTTAAATAAGTCTGAGAAATGCTGCTTGATGCATTTCTCTTCTACTTTGGTGGTAGAAGGTGAACCTTACCACCTTAAAGACTCTGAGATACCCCGCAGAAAAGAAATCTGTTGAACTTGATGTAACTGAACATATCCCAAACATATGAGGTCCTTATCAATCCTGCTGCACTATTACCTATCATGCCTATTAATAGTAGTTAACATGTATATAAAGCACGTGGCAGGTATTGTTCTGAGCACTTTATATACAGGAAATCATTTAATGCCCACAGTATCCCCCCCCTCCCCGAGGTAGAGATTAAGATTTACCTTACTCTACAGATGTGGAAACTGAGATAAAGAGAGGTTAAGGATTTCCAAAGGCTCAGAGACCCATGTTTCATCACCATGCCAAACAGATCTTGGAAATCAATCTCTTTAAAAGTCATTTAGGAAATACTGCTCCGTGGGCAGGCCCAGATGGCCTGAGTCACCTCTTTCTTTTCTTACCCTGGCCCCTCCTTCTCATGAATCTTTTGAAGCTAAATTTGGAAATATTCCTCTTTTGCAACAGAGAATGACGAAGTAAACATGGGTCTTTTTTCCAAAAGACTAAAGAAAAGATTCATCCACATTTCTGAGGAAATCAAGTTTGCTTTATGCTGGTGTATCAGTTTCCTACTGCTACAAATTATCACAAATTCAGTGGCCTGAAACATCTCAAATTTATTATCTTACAGTTCTGGAAGTCATTAGTCCAAATTCAATCTCACTAAATCAAGGGACTGGCAGGGCTGGTGGCTTTTGAAAGCTCTAGGGGGAGGATCCATTTTCTTGTCTTTTCCAGCTTCTAAGGGCTGCCAGCATTCCTTGGCTCTGGGTCCTGCATCAACCTGACATTTGCTCCTGTGGTCACATCTCCTCTCACTCTGACTCTCCTGCCTCTCATCTCATAAGCACCCTTGTGATTATATTGGGCCCACCCAGATTATCCAGGATAATCTTCCCGTGTCAAGGTCCTTGATATAATCACATCTGCAAAATCAATTTTGCTATGTAAGGTAACATGCACAAGTTTCAGGGATCAGGATCTGGACCCCTGCAGAGGGCCAATATTCCACCTACCACAATGGCATTGCACTGATTTAGTAGGTGAGCTAATAAAGAAGAGATAGACAAGGGGCCTGGAATTGGCAGGGGTGGGAAGCAGGAGTTGGAGATTCCTCACGAGCCCCCAACTGCTGCTGCAAGGGTTGGGGGAAGAGACAAGGTCACGGAGCTTCTCTTTTACTATCACCGGCTCAGCTCCCATGGCCTCCAGATAGCAGATGTGAGATGAAAAAGGAAGGCAAGAGTTGTGATTTTAATTTTTTTTAAAAGATTTATTTATTCATTCATGAGAGGCTCAGACAGAGAGAGAGAGAGGCAGAGACACAGGCAGAGGGAGAAGCAGGCTCCTCGCAGGGAGCCCCATGCGGGACTTGATCTCAGATCCTGGGATCACACCCTGGGCCAAAGGTGGACGCTCAACCGCTGAGCCACTCAGGCATCCCGGGTTGTGATTTTCAAATAGATGTGTGTTTTCTGCCCCCCAGGGGGCATGGTTTTATGCTGGGAACACCTGAATCCACAGATCATCCTGATTTACCATCCTGGATCAATTATTTTCCTTAAAGATGTTGAGATTTTAACACTGAAATCACTTCTTTCACATTAACCCAAACCCAGGTATGTCTCTGGGTCTGCTAAAAAATGACACTGTGTAAGCCTCCCTGGTTGTCCGAGTGTATGAGACCTAACACAATCTATCTCCAATGGCAATAGTAAGGTTTAAGTAGATTAATACCTATGAGATGCTTAGATCAGTGCCCGGCACATAGGAAGCTCTCAGTGTTATAATTCGATTTGATTGTTGTTACTCCATCACTACCCGAACCATTATATAGCCACCTGCCAGGTGCTTTCTATACGTTAGCTGCTGTTAGCCTCACAACAGCCCTAAGAGGTAGTACTGTTATCTTCTCCATGTTTCGGATGATCAAATGAGGTGAGGTCTGCTGTGTTCAAATCATCTGATTAGGGTCACACATCTGACTGGCAAAGTTGGGACCCAAACTCTGTTTGCCTCTGGAGCCCACAGTTTCAACGCTTCCCTCTCTCCTGCACACTTGCCACCCAGGTTCCTCTGGGGCCAGTAGAGCGTGTCACCATCACGAGTCAAATCAGAGTTAGCAGAACTTCTAGTGAGTTCCTAAGGGGCTCCCGGTTGCAGATTTTTCTGAGTTATTAATTCTGCAAGGAACACATTTCTGCTCATTCATTGTCAGTGCCAGTGTTTTAAAAGTAAGAGAAACCGAGTTTTTATCCCCCACACTTCCCCAGTCACCTTTCCTCTCTATCTGATGACACACTGTCGCCTGTGTGTCGTGGCCACAGCCTTTAGCTAGTCAAACACCTTCTTCTCAAAGCCCTTTAATAAACAGTAGCAAAAGTGCCACTGTCTGACTTCTTCAACAAATGGAAATTTCTGGGAGTCAAATTTTTGCTGGCTCTCCTTAAAACAGAAAACTCTGAACCTGTGGCAGTGGTATTCGATTGTAGTGTCTCTCCATTCGGAAGAATACTTTACATAGATATACTCTGTGGTCTTCTGAGGATGCTGGCTAAGTATACCACAGGGAGAAAGAGAGAAAAACATATTTCCTGAAATCTTCACAAACGTGAAGAACAGGAAACTTTCCAAGCCCATGAGCAACGACACTTGGCCAGCAAAGGCTGACCACCCACTATTCATAGCTCTCCCCTAGACTGGAGTCTCTCTCGGTTTTATGAGCTGCAAGTAACTGGGAGTTCGAATTTCCAGCTCTGCCTCTGCGAGCAATGTCAAATCCCCAAGGTCATCTACGTGGGATAAATCTGGAAGTAGCCAAGCAGGGATATGGTCTCAGGACAGCCTATTAACTTCATGTTTTTTTTTTTTCCCCCAACAAGATGCATGTGCAGCAGAGCACAGGAGAAAGACTCTACAATCAGAAACCACGACACTGGGTTTTAAACCTGTGCCTTTGAATCATAAACAGTTGTGCCACCCGAGGGAAGTCACTCAACTCATTACGTAGCTGTTCCTTCACTTGCCCATCAGTGGGTGGAATGCTGAGTTTCAGCATATCTTGTTTTCGCTCACTGGCAACATAATCTGCCAACCTGAGATGACAGAGCTTGGTATATAAAGTACTTCATTTTCCGTAGTGTCTCTAAGCGGTAAGCTCTATGAGGGAAGGCGTTTTTTGTATTTGCTGTATCTCCAACAGTCCCTGGCTCTTATTGGTACCTGATGGATATTTTCCAGATGCAAAACAAAATCTGGAGAGATAGCACGGTGTAGTGCAGCGCTTCTCAAACACCAGAGTGCATCAAAATCACCTGAAAGGCCCACTCCTGAAGTTCTGTAGGTGTAAGGTGGGGCCTCAGAATCTCCTCTCCCCTCCTCTCCCCTCCCCTCCCCTCCTCTCCTCTTCTCTTTTTGATCGTGCCCTGGACCAAAGGCAGGCGCCAAACCCCTGAGCCACCCAGGCATTCCCCCATATCAGATCTTAAGAAACTCCCCAACCCTTTCCCCCATATTGGAATGGAAAAAATTCCTCCATCCCTTCTGAAGATCCCCTACACCAGCCCATAAAAAATCCAGCTGTAACCCACTTCGGGGGCCAAGCCCCTGCTCTGCTGTATGGAGTATACTTGGACCCAAGCTCGAGCTTGTAAATAAACCCTCATGTGTTTTCATAAAAAAAAAAAAAAAAAAAAAGGTTTTATGTATTTATTCATGAGAGATACAGAGAGAGGCAGAGACACAGGCAGAGGGAGAAGCGGGCTCCTCGCAGGAAGCCCGATGTGGGACTCGATCCCAGGACCCCGATCACGCCCTGAGCTGAAGGCAGATGCTCAGCCACAGAGCCACCCAGGTGCCCCTAATTCTTTTTTTAAGAGTGGCAGCCTAATTTACCTCTCTGTGCGTTCCTCTGTGCTTCCTCAACTGTAATAGCATAGATAACAACGAAACCTACCTCTCGAGGTTCCTGTAGGTAAAACATTTCAAATAGGGCCTGATACTTCATAGACCTTGTGTTTTCTATTATTATTGGGAGAGTTTTCTCTCCGGCTTGGATGTTTTAGTCTGTGTTTAGATTTGTTCTTCCAACAACAAAACGAGTATGTATAATTTGGAAATCCTGGATCTCAGCCCAGCTGTTACTCTGGACACCGCTGGGGTGCACATTTTCCCCATGCGGATCTATGTGGACTTGGGCCTTTGCTGAGGAACAGAAAGAGATTCCTCACTAACTCAATATGTCTTTAGACTTTTAAGGTGACCACCTATGGTTTTCGAATCAGGTAGCATCTAGGTTCTTGCAATAAGTAAGGATGACACCTCCTGCCTTAGAGTGTGGCCACGTCGGCCATTTCTAGATGGTCAAGGCCATGATGGGTATCACCTCTCTGAGACTGGTTGTGCTGGCTGTGGGAGGTGCCGAGAGCCTCCTCTATTTAAGCCGAAGGAAATTAACAGTGGAACAAATTAAAACAACAATCAGATTTAAGTGGCCTCTATCAGGAAATTAACTTTAATGGATATTGTCATCACCAGGCCTACCTCAGAGCTGCTAGTCTCCCAGTGTTGAGATGCAATAAAAACTAGGGCCTAAACACTGAGTTACCCAGCCACAACTCAGAATGGATTTTCTTTTTACTACCTTATGTTTGCTTTAATATGTCCCTTTCCCTGTTCGATCAAGCTTTTCTGTGATTCTATTAAACTGATTACACACCTCTGCAAATGACTGCACAACTTCCCTGAGACAGAAGCTCAAATGGGGACTGGGAGATGCATTCCCTTTTAAGTGGGATCTATAAGCTTCTCTTTTCCCCATCAAATTCCAACCCTAGAATGCTGTGGGGGCTTAGAAGGGACTGTTTTCTGTTTCTATGGCCCTTTTTTTGCAGGAGAATAAGAACCAACCTTGTTATCTAGGTATGGCTACATCATCTGGGCTTTTCTGGATCAGCACTTACTTGAAATTCTAGGCTGAGTGTAGTCTCTGGCCTTCCTCCACTCAGTGGACCTATGAGGAACCTTCTCTCTTCCTTCAAAACAACTGTCTACACTGAAATTTAGCCCCAGGGTTTGGTGTCATTTTTACTTGCTACTGGAAGACCCAGAGATCAAGAGCAAGATCACTAGATCAAGAGCATGGCAAGGGAGGCAGGAGAGGGAACTGACCTCACAGGATAATCTTTTGACTTCATAACAAAACGAGCCTCCAAGGACTAAGAAGCAGGAACCCTGAGGCAAAATGAGTTGATGGGCCTAAGCGAACCCAGTCCACCTGATGGCAGCACGGAGCTTGGACTCTGGAGCCAGTCAACTGGGTTTGAATCAGTCCACCACTTTGCTGGATGAACTCTGGCAAACTTCCTCACGCTTCAGTTTTCTCATCTGGATAACTGGAAAATTGTTCCTCTACCTCAAGGGTATATTGTGAAGTTTACTTAAAATACATAAAACACTTAGAATGTTGCTTGACACGCATGAAGCGTTAGGTGTGTGTTACATGACTAAAATATGTTGAGCCCTACTATGTGTCAGAGATGACCAGGACATGGCTCTTATTCTCAAGGAGTTCACGGTTCAGTAAAGCAGACAGACTTGAGAAGAAGTTAAGTGGTGTGTGTGCAGAATGAACTCCAGTCGGAGGATAATTATAACAGGTCCCTCTTATAAAACACCTACTAGGCGCTTTCCACATGTGTCCTCTATTTAATCTCCATAAGGGTTTTACAAGGTAGGTATTATAGTCTTGAGTTATCTATGAAAAATAAGACTAAGAAAGTTTAAGTTACTGAATGAAGCATCATGGCCAAGTGGCTGAGCCGGGATTTGGATGCAGAGTTGCAGCCTGGAGACCATGTGGAGCACAGGAGACTAGTTTTTATCTTAACCCATAGAAAACTGTGTGATGACAGAGAAATGATCGGACCCCCTGTGCTTCTGCTTCTTCAGGTCTGAGACGGTACTGTCTGGCTCCCACCTGCACAGACTTGCAGAGTCATTGTGAGACCAACGGAGATAATGAGGACAGCCCTGAGAAGCATGGAGAGTGCCTGAGAGAAGTAGGATGCTCCAACTTTAAACCTCAGAGGCAACAGCCTTCACTGATGGGCCAACCCTCTCTTCCTTGGGCTGTTCCCACACGGGCCTCGTTCTTCCAGGGCAGGGACAGCATCTTCACCTCCTCATATTCCCAGGGCATTTTGCCCAATGCTAGCCACAGCAGACAAGGAACATACTAAACAGTTGTTCAGAACCAGGACTCTAGCAGAGGAGGAAGACTGAAGTCAAAAATGGCAAAATGTGTCCAAGGAACTCACAGAGGGATATGGGGTTTGGTGAGACTAGATGAGTAAAACTAAACAAATGAGTTAGGAACGAAATGTTGTCTGGCTCTGAAACGGCCCGGGTTCAGAGAAACTCAGGTTAGGCCCTTGTACTTCTAGATTCGGAAAAGAACAAACCCTCCAAACCTTGAGAGACTTGCCAATCACTAATTATATGCCAATTATTCTATTTTGGGCTTTTGCTAATGAGATCTGGGAAGTGTCTTAATTACCCAAAATTATGAAAATAATTTCAAACTTGACTCTAGGGCTAGTTTTACTCCACTTAGGAAGAAAAAATATAAATGAACGTACACGGGGTTATTTTTTATTAAGAAAGACTCTGAATTTGCTGGAACTCTAGCTCCTATTGTAAACCCACATCTACAGCTCCCATCACTTTAATGCTCGAAGTCTCAGGCACACTGGCAGTGTCACTATTATGTTCAATGGATTGCTGGTGGGTTTTGGTGATTTCCAGAAAAAGGTGGTCCCTTTTAACTGTGGTGCCCTAGAAGTCCCAGTCTTTGCCGAACAAGGAGAAGGTGAATCACATTCTGTGCTCAAGGGCGCTGGGGAGAACTGGGACTTCATATAGAAGCAGGAGCAGACCCCAAATGAGTAGACAGTTAAGTTTATTATTTAGTATGTGCTTTTCCTCATGAATTGTCTTCTACGGCCCAAGTAAAAGGGGGTTTCCTTGGATAATACTATGTCCTATTTGTATATAGCTTTGTAATTTAATACCTGTTTTTTGTGATATTATAGGGAAGGGAGTGTAGTATGGAAAATAAAGACCAGTTCTTGGTCCTTCTTACTATACTACATTGCCTTAAGGAAGTTATTGAAAGTCTCTGTGCTTGAGTATAAATCGAGGTATTTGTTTTCTTACTCCACAGGCTTAATTAGAGGTAATACATTTAAGCTTTCAGTGTACCTTTGACTAGGGGTCTACAAACTATGGCCTATGGCCCAAATCTGGCTTGTTGACTAGTTTTGTAAATAAAGTTTTATTGGGACGCAGCCATATCTATTCATTTATATACTGTCTGTGGTTGCTTCTACACTGTAATAGCAGAGTCCAGGAGTCATGACAGAGACCTTGAGCCTGCAAATTCTAAGATATTTACCCTATCCCTGTTAGGGACTCTAGAGCACTGAATGAATGATGGTTATTAGGGCAATTGTAGAATGGGTACTGTTATGGCATTTTATAAATAAAAAAAGGAAAGCTCAGTAGAGTTGCATCCCTTACTCAAGGTAGCAGAGCTAGGAAGTGCCAGGCCAAGACTAGGCACTGACTGTATGACTCCAAGCCCAGTATTTTATCACTATACTCTGCTGACATATGCTTCTTTTACTCAATAGACAATCAGGATCAAGTTGCTGACAAATCAATGGCTGAGCCCTTGCCTCTGGCATCTGTATGACGTATGCCTACTTATAAGTCCTGTCAGCTCGGAATCACCACAAGGATGCGTCCAGAGGATGCTAAGAAATCCCACTTCAACCACATTTTCCAAAGAGTGTACTGTGGAATGATAATAGGTCTGGGTTAAAAAGAGAGTTTCACAAACACATCTGTGAAAGGCCAAGTTAAAAAAAGTTTCTTTACTGCAGGACCTCTCAGAGTCTTCGGTGTATTAGCGCATATTGAGAATCTCCAAGAGGACAGAGTGAGTGACACTTTCCAAGTCAATCCCTCCCCCAGCCTCTCCTCATCTCATGGTTATCCAGCAGGACGGGTGGTCCTCCGAACACTCTGGAAAATACTGCTTTTTGGTCTCAGAAATAGTATTTCTCCATTTCTAAGAGAGACTATACATCCCCATACCCAGATGACATATTTTTTAATTAATTAAAAGAAATTAAAACCAAGGAAATGCCCTTTTAATTACAGCTGAGGCATTTACTGACCAAATAGTTCCCAGGAGTTATTACTAGAAACATGCTTTCCAATGCTGCTGAGAAAAGACTTAAGTAGCAGTTTATGCTCCTTCTAATCTTCCCAGACTTTCATAACTCCGGTTGACCATGAGACAATCAAGATCATCTGTTCCATGTGGAAAATCAGAAATGGAACAAGTGAGCGATCATATTTTTATACATTTGCCACAATTCCCTTCTATGAAACCAATCACTCTTAAAAACATCTGTAACGTATGAAATCCTTACAATTGACTACAATCTTGTGGTAATAGCTTAATTATGCCTCCAAAAGATGCCCCCTCATTCCAGGAGCCTGGCAACAGATCTGTGAGCCTGTGGTTCAGTCTCATATTTCTCTCCCACTTTGTCCTTTAATTCATTCCCAACTATGAAAGCAGGAAACAGTTCTGAAGCTTTGGTTCCAGGGCCATTGCCTGCATTTTCTTGGTCCCTTTTTTTTTTTTACATTCTATTTTCTCCACTTATTAGACCCAATGGGAGCAAGCACTATGGCCCCACCACAGCCTTCAGAGCCCCACTCCAGGCTAGGCCCTCTTATCCCCTGTTGATCACACGGCAATGTGTATCGCCCTCGTAGTGCTCCCTTACCGGAGTGTCAGTCCTCTAGGGTCGGTCTTGTTTACCACTGTTTCCTTACAGCCTAGCCTGGTGCCTAGTACTCAGAAGTAAAATAAATATCTGTGTTTATTGATCTCTGGCTCACTGGAACAACTGGCTCAAAGAGGGCAAGAAGAGAGCATTTCAAAGATATTCAAGATACCTGGTTTAAGTAGAAATGTGGATATTGCCGGAAAGTTGTGGAAGAACTGAAAAAACGGAGATGCTCCCTCAAAACACTGTGGATAAAGAAGAAGAAATCTCAAGACTTCAGATGGGGAGAAAGGAGAGTAGTTGTCAGTCAGAAATACCTTGGATATGTTTTAGAGGAAAAAAAATGGAGCCCCACTAATTTAAGATCTGTGATGTAGGTCCTTGGTCAGATGAACTCTGTGAGTGCTTGGAGAATTGTTTCTGGTAGGAAAAGAGTCTAGAAGCAACAGAAAAACATTTTCTGACTGCCTACTAAGTGTGAAGTATGTCAGGGCAGCAGGGATAAAGGGGAAGAGATGAGACACTGCACCAAATTCAACTAATTTCGTGGTGTGATATGGGACCCAGATATGAAAATATTTTAAAACAATGTGAAAAGCGTTGACATTCATTCATGACTTCATTTATTTGGCCACATAAGCAAAAGTCACTGAGCACTCACTCGATGTAGAGGCTGGAGTGACCACCTCCACCTGGAAGAGTTCTGGAATATCCCACGCAAGGTGACATTTCCACTGATTATTCACCGGGGCCCCATTTTTAAAAATAGTTATTACCATTAAGCCCTGATTCTAATCTGCTTTGGATTAATCACATGAGAAACTGCTCAGATGCAATATCAATACGTCTTTTTGCACATAGAAATGCAGACTCCCAAAATCAGTCCTCCAGACCTGCTTCCCCATCCACTCTCCTGGAGACTTACTAGGAAATGATGTATTTTATTTCTTTTATTTTTTTTAAAGAATTTTATTTATTTGTTCATGAGAGATATATATAGAGACTTGATCCCAGAACAGGACCCCAGGATCATGACCTGAGCCAAAGGCAGACGCTCTACCACTGAGCCACCCAGGTGTCCCGGAAATGATGTATTTTAACAAGTCATGAAATAGAAACCGCATTTATGATGAGGAGATAGTAAAATTAATAGCAGTTCACATTCATGAGAGCTTCCTCTATGTCAGGTGCTAGGCCGAGCGCTTTCGGTGCTGGAGTTTAGGATTACCACTTTGAAGTATCAGTAACTTCTGTTTTCAGCAGAGGAGTCTGCAAGTTACTAAAGTTAAACAACTTGTCCAAGGTCGCCCAGCACAGGTGGGAGTCAAGCTCTGGTCTGCCCGACTTCAGGGTCAGTGTCCTGTCTCGCTGAGCTCCTTTCATATGGGAGGGGCGGAAGGGAGGAGGAGAGACAGGAGGTGGGAAGGGGGAGACAGAAGGCAGATTAGAGACAGAGTGAAGGGAGACAGAGGTTAAACATTTTTGGAAAGTTGGCATGGTGAAGTGGAAAGCGCCCAGACTTCGCAGCCAGAGGATCTGGCTCCAATCTTGGCTTTGCAGAATGAACTTAGGGAATGGGCCATGCTTCATATAGAGTTGGGGTGATGAATACCAGACCCCTCCCCTCCAGCACCTTCTGTCTAGTGCCTTTGTTTGAAGGAGTTCCGCCTACTGGAAACAGTGTGAATGAGCGACATTTCTCACTAGCAGCAAGACGGCCTAACTAAACAGAAAACTCATCTTAAGTAGAGATGAGCCCACCCTGTGCTTCTCCTTAGTGCCCAGGCGCTTGCCACGGTGCATTGCTCTCAATCCTCATTTGATACACGGACGCATGCAAATTGCTCAGGGACACAAGGTTTTCTGGAAAAAGCACTGCTTTCAAAGCAGAATAAGCATCTTTTTGTGTTCTTGTCATCTCGTGAGGGTTAAAGCACAAGCAAAAACAAGGAAGTTGATTAAAGCTTTTTGTAATGAGTTCAAAAATAAGTAAAACACACACACACACACGCACACACACACAAACACGGTTATTCCCTGGAAAAGTCAAAAAGAAACCAAATAGGATGGTGTTAGGTGAAAAGATTACCCCTAAAGCGCAGAAAGGTGGAATATATGAAATTGTGAGCAGCATGATTTGCATTCCACCTGCATTGTAAAGTAATGAAAATAAAGCTATGTGCTTGGGGCAGAGCTGTCACTTCCAATTGCTCCAAATTGTTTTGCTTGTCTCACAAAGTGCTTCAAACATATCAAATGCACTTGCCTTCCTGAAGAAGTAGTCCATAACAAGACTGGAAATTAATAGTGGTTTCTGAATTACTCTCAAATGTACAAATGTCATCTCTCCTTTTTTATTTTATTTTTTTTTTAAAACAGGACACATTTTTCCAAGATGACCTAACTCCATTCCGTGATGGCTAATCCATTTAAAATAAACATTCCAAATAAACTCATCTCAAGGCTGACACAATAAATAAAATGCACATTCAGTATGATCCCAAATAAGCTGGTAAGACTTAAAAAAATATGTAAATCAACTCACTTTTAAAAAGGGCATTTGTTATAAGCTTGCTCCCTTCCACTTTTCCTTTTGGTTTTATATCTGTATCTTTGGGCTGTGCTGGTTTGTTGGGATTTTACCCTCTTGCTTAACTTATTTCAGTTTTAAAATGTTTAAATTATTCAGCAATCCACAAAAGCATTAACAAAATCTTAGCTGCATGTATGACAGCATTAATTTCTTAAATCCCCATAACTGTATGCCATGGAACCAGCCCTTGTGCTACCTTAATTAAATAAATTGCAGCACATCCTCCGTCTTCACTTGACAGGATTTTTAGGATTCAGTGATCGCCCACATTGGGATGAAAGAACAGGACACACAGCAATTTCTTAACAGCAACCATATTAATTTTTTTTCCGCTTTGGGAATTGAGAAATTAAGTTTGGGGGAGATGAGCAGTCCCTTCAAAGCTCTGTCTTCTCATTCACACTTTTCCCCTGACAACACCTAGTCTAGGTATCCAGTCACTGCCTGAGTGACCTGTGACAAAAAGAAAATACAAAGAGCAAAAACCAGGCTGGCCTCATTAAAATGTCTACTGAGAGAACTCAGTAGGTGAGGAAGGGCTCTGGGCATGCAGGGCCGGCTTAAGGGAAATACTGTTCAGCACCGTCCTCTCGTATAAATAGGAAATAAGGCTCAAAGGGCCGATGCGACTTGTCGGCAGACCTTCAACTAATACATAGAACTAGATTCCACACTTTCTGATTCATAAACCAAATTCTTTCTATTCTATTTTTGGACTGGGACTCAGGGGACCTGAATTCTGATCTAACCTGTTGCTAATTAACGTAAACCATTTTTTTTATTGTGGTAAAATACACATAACATACAATTTGCCATTTTAACCATTTTCAAAAGTACAGTTTGGTGGCGTTCAGCACATTTATGGGGTTGTGCAACCCTCGCCGCCCTCCATCTCCAGAACTTTTTTTTATCTTCCCCAACGGGAAATCTGTACCCACGAAACAATAACTCCCCACTCCTTCCTCCTCCCTAGCCCTCTCTATTTTCAGCCTTTATGAATTTGACCGAAGCAAGTATCTCATATAAATGGAATCATACAATCTTTGTCCTTTTGTGTCTGGCTTACTTCACTTCGAATATTTTCAAGGTTCATCTATGTTGTAGCATTTCTCAGAATGTCCTTTCTTTTTAAGACTGAATAATATTCTATTGTATGTACACACATTTTATTTATCCATTCATCTGGGGATGGACATGTGGGTTGCTTCCACCCCTTGGTGACTGCGAATAATGCTGCTATGAGCATGGACCTACAAATACCCGCCTGGGCTAACAGAACCTTTGATGGAGCAGTTTCCCTTTCCCTAGCATTGCTATTATCTCTGCAATGACGGTAGAGGGATGTGTACCTTCTTGAGTACCCTACTTTCTTTTTTTTTTAAAGATTTATTTATTTATGATAGACATAGAGAGAGAAAGAGAGGCAGAGACACAGGAGGAGGGAGAAGCCCTCCCGGCTCCATGCCGGGAGCCCGACGCGGGACTCCAGGATTTAGCGCCCTGGGCCAAAGGCAGGCGCTAAACCGCTGAGCCACCCAGGGATCCCCCAGTACCCCACTTTCTACTAGTATGTTCATCTCATCCAGGATTTTGCTAGGTGGGATGCAGACAACTATTAATCCAGCTGCAATTTAGACTGATACAAAATGAGTAACTTTCCAGTCAAGGTCAAAGATTTTGAGTTCCAAGGCACCTGCGTGGCTCAGTGGTTGAGCGTCTGCCTTTGGCTCATGTCATGATCCCAGGGTCCTGGGATCGAGTCCCACATTGGGCTCCCCGCATAGATCCTGCTTCTCCTTCTGCCTATGTCTCTGCCTCTCTCTCTCTGTGCCTCTCATGAATAAGTAAACAAAATCTTTAAAAAGAAAAAAAAAAAAAGAAAGAAAAAGATTCTGAGTTCCTCCCTGGTCCTGGAAATTCCAACTGTGTATAGGAAATGGGATGTGCTACCAGATAGAGAGGCAAGTTTCCTCTTCTACTCTTCCCTCCCCAGTGTTTAACCCATAAGGACTTCATCCTGAGCAAAGAGTCTTAATCCAGCTCAACCCGACAACCACTTTTTGAGCACCTAGCAAGCAAGCTCCAAACTCTGTGCTAGGTATTCACTGGCTTGATCCCGGCATCACCAAAGCTACCTTTTGGAGGAAGACACTGTGATGGAGTGACACGTGTTTCAAAGTGCTACCTCTTACACAGCATGACTTACGAAGAATCAATTCACTCACTGCAAAGGAGGGGGGAAAAAGCAGCATCAGTCAGCAGAAGAAACAAACATCTCTCCATCTCCTGGCCTCTTTGTCCACGTCTGCTGCAGCCTTCATACTCTGCCAGGCCACTCCAGGCAGATTTAAAGTCTCTACAGAGCCTGCTCAGCAAAGCCATTAGAGAGCCCCTTGTATACCTCCATCTGGCACAGGGCTTCCCAAGCCAATCCCTCGCCCAGGAAGGGGCCCACCAGCAACACCGCAGCCGGGGAGCACCCCTCTGACTCCAGGCTCCTGTAAAGGCCAACAGGGAGCCCCATCTGTTCCCCCCAGACCGTCAGAGTGCACCCCTCCCGGGCCCCCCCAATGCTGAGCTCCAGGCCTACACGACTTTCTTCCATCCAAGGGACTGATTTCCCTGAAAACGGCGACTTATAATGAAAATGGGGACATTTAACTCAAGTGCTCTTTTGGAATGGTCTTGCATTTTACTAAGAAGCACAGCAGCCCCAAAGTTAACCTACTGTGTCGTTTCAGCGAGGAGGGAGAGGAGGAGGGAAGGAAGAGCTGCTGAAAACGAAAGGTCATTCTATGTGATAACGTTAAAAGGACATTAGATGTGTACTCTGGGAACTGGGCGGCCTGAACACGGGGTCTTTCTAGGCAGGCAGGCTGCTGTTTGTCAGGAGGGCTCTGTCCACGTGTCACAGGGCCCACTGGACCAGAATCCCTTCTCCGGGGCCACCGCGCACCACCGAATTCCACCCAAGTTTAGAACTTCTGACAGTCCGATTTGATGAAAATCCCAAACCCACAGTAGCCCATTATGTGGGCAAACTATTCATTTTATATTCACCTCCTTGTCGTGTTAGTGCAGAGGTCATCTAAAGAGGAGGCCTAATTAATCAAACTGTCAGAGGCAATGAGGAGGAGCATGTTAATAGGACTTTTATTTCACCCAGGAAAGCGGCGGCCTGACAGGGACCAGAAAATATGGCCTTGGTGTTGCTGTTTATTAGCAATTCTGAGATCAGTGGTAATAGGAGCCAAGCAGTGTGTGGTTGATAAAGTGCAGGGTGTCAAGAAGCAGCAGCAACTCGAAATTAGACTGACAAGAGCCAGCACTCGCTGGATATTGATCGCTGATAAATAGGAAGCCCAGCGCAAAGGGGGCATATCAAAGAGGGTGGCACGGCCAACAAGGGAATGTGCGGTGAGGTGGGGGCAAGGGACACAAGGCAGAGTTCCCATTCTGTCCTCTGCCGATTGCTCAAAGGGGTTGGCTTCCAAATGAATCTTTCCTTGACTTGGAGGCTGCGCACTCTACTGGTCCTTGGGCTGGACGCCTGGGATGCCCAGATGCCCAGGATGTCACCCCTCCTGGCTAGTGGGCTAGTGCCGTGCTTATTTACTTGGAGAGCAGACCCCCATGGAGACTGTAAAGAAAACTACCTGCCTCCAAAAGAGAAAATTCGTATTTGCACCAAAACATACAGTTTTGGGGGTGCTTTAGAACTGAAGTCCCCCGAGAAACACTTGTGGAGGGGAACCCTGGCTAAGAGTCTGCTGTCACCATCTCCTGTTGAGGAGGTAGCTTTCCAGAGATGAATGGGCATGGCTTGGGGTGAGAATGAGACAAGTCATAAGGGCACCGTTTTCCTAACAGGGACTTCCACTGGAGGCCTAAGGCACATCTTCGTGCCCTTCACACTGAACTCCATCTTGCGCTTTCTGGGGCAACATTCCCTTGCAGAAGAGGGGGCTGTGAGGTTCGCAGGAATCAGCCAGCAAAGGAATCGACAGCTCCCAGGGTGTGAGAGGGGCCCTGGGATGTGAAGGCACAGCAGCACCTGATGAGCTCCACATACCTGGCACTGCCACCAGGGCACCCCCCCGTCCCGGGAGGCCTCATTCTCTGCCTCTGGACACAGGCCCAGGCTTCCGACTGTTTCATGGGTTCCACGTATGAATGATCATGTTGTGCACTGCAGCTTTGCAGCTTTATCACACTGATTCTTACCACTGTATTTACGTATTTAAAGATTTTATTTATTTATTTATTTATTTATTTATTTATTTATTTATTTAGATTTTATTTATTTATTCATGAGAGGCACAGACACAGGCAGAGGCAGAAGCAGGCTCCCTGTGGGGGGCCTGATGAGGGACTCGATTCCAGGACCCTGGGATCATGACCTGAGCCGAAGGCAGATGCTCAACCATTGAGCCACCCAGGCATCTCTTACCACTTTCTTTAGAAAGGTTATTGCTGTGCATCCATCTATAAGGACACGGCCTAAACTGAGACCACTTTCTTCAACAAGGATGAAATGCAACAGGTTAACTTTTTTGTGTTTAGAAGATGTCCCCTAACTGCCCGGTTAGCTCAGTCGATAGAGCATGAGATTCTTAGAAGACATTCTCTGACAGCCCAGATGAGCATCCGTCCCCATTATTTTTCTTAACCTCCTCTTTCTATTTCCTTCATAGCTCTTATTCAAATTCATAACTGGATGTATTTGCTTTACTTACTGGTTCACCTGCTGTTCTTCAGTCTCCTCCATCAGATTTGAATGTTACCACAGCAGGAACTGTGTCTATTTTATACTAACATAGATCCATTCCCAAGCACAAAGTCTGGCACATGGTAGGCGCTCAATAAATACTTGTGGAATAAATGAGTGAATGTCCCTAAATATAGCCGAAGATAACGTTAATTAGAATAGAGTGAATCTTAAAGTTCTGCTCTGTTTGAATACGAATTCATTACTTCACTACAAGATATTTATTGAGTATCTATGATTGTCAGGCCTTGTCAGACGTGGGAATTCACTTAACAAAAAGAGCCCTGACCCTGCCTTCATGTGGCTTTATAGTCTCACTCCTTGTCTAGATCATAATAAAAATAATGACAGAAGCAATAGTGACAGCAGGAGTTAGTAATACACTTCGGGATGCACAAAGTGATTTGTACATATTTTCTCACTGATGCTCACAAGCATCTTATAAATTAAACGCCGTTCTTGGTCCCATTTTACAGGTGATCTTTGCTCTGAGAGATGAAGTGAGCTGCCCATGATCAGGAGTGGACAAATGGAGAAGCTGGGATTTGGCAACAGCCAAGTCTGAGCCCAAAGCCTGGCTGTGTAGGATCAGCAATAGAGCCTCTCTCCCCCTGGTACTTCTAAAACAACCAGGAAACAGACACAGAAAAATAACAGCTACACTTGTGAGAGTCTGACACCCAGGTTTTATAGTCAAGAGTTTGTAGTCAAGAGTTTAATGACATTTGTCATAATGGGGATTTTCAGTTTGCAAAGAATTTCCATGTAAAATGGCACATTTCAGTCTCAGAAAAACTCTGTAAGAGGGGGGAGAGATAGAGAGAGAGAGAGAGAATGAATATTGGCCCCCTTTTCTAGAAAAGGTAACAGGCTCAGAGAAGGGCTGGCTCAGGGCCACACAGCTGGTAAGCAGTAGAGATGAATCCTGAACCTGGTCCCCTAGGCTCTTTGGCTTCCCAGGATCATTTTAGTTTTGCATTTAAAGGATTCATAAAAGGGCGCCTGGATGTCTTCAGCGGTTGAGTGTCTGCCTTTGGCTCAGGTCGTGATCCTGGAGTCCTGGGATCAAGTCCCGTATTGGGTTCCCTGCATGGAGCCTGCTTCTCCCTCTGCCCGTGTCTCTGCCTCTCTCTGTGTGTCTCTCATGAATAAATAAAAAAAAAAAAAAAAATGAAAGGATTTATAAACTATCCCGATGGATCCCTGGAAAATAATCTGTGGGATTAATATCACAGAACCATGAGACAGCAAAGCAGCAGCGTGGCATGGCAGGGAGAGCCACCTGGGTCACTGCCCCAGCCTCATCACAACCTAGCAGTGGGGGTCTGAGCAAGTCACTTTCTGTCTCTGGGGCCCACTTTCTCCTCCCATAAAGACGGGGCCCTGGGGGGTGGTGGCTGCGGCTGGTCTTTGGCAGCAGGCTGCACTGTTGTGATGGGCCAGGGGTCCTGAGTGCCCGGTGTCCTCGTATTTACCACTTAAGCCAGGCTGATTTCAGGGACTCTGCTCCTGAGACAGCTTCACCTTAGGGCCGGAAATGTAGTCTATTTAGAATCTTATCAGGATCCCTCCCCACACCCATCACTGTGTGTGAGATGCTATTTTAACGTTAAAAGAAGCCTGTTATCACAAACGTCCGTTTCACTTCGACCATTTTCATGCGTGTTCCAATGATGATAGAGGAACTTTCAAAAGAATACAATTGCTTTGTGCAGCGGGCCTCATTATGACAGAAGTTAAAGGGGTGGGGGGTGGGGTGCTTTTTTTTTTTTTTAATCTCCCCGGCTGGCAGGCTGCAGTGGGAGATCCCGCTGGAGATCTGGAGGCAGGAGACCTGTGGCCTAGTTCCTGCGCCCCGTGTAACTTGATGCAATCGTGGGCAAGTCGTTTAACCTTGATTTCTTAAATTGGGAAAATGGAATCACACCAATTAGGCCTGCCTCAAAGGAACGCGGGGGGTGCAGGGGGAGCCAGAGCAGGGTTCCTATTTCCTGCCTCCGCTCATTTGGCCTTTTCCGCTCCTGTAATGCCGCCTCAAACCACCTCAACTGGTCACCACAGAATGAAAGCAGGAGTCAGACAGTTTCACCTCTCTGCTTAAAATTCTTCAAGGGCTTTTCACTGCCTAAGAATAAACCCCAAATTCTTGAGTTCCTCACGTGGAGTCCTGGCCTGCACCCAGTGCTCTGGCTGCGAGGTGCCCCCTGTGCCCTTGACCCTTTCACCTCAGCCTCTGGATCTTGTTATTTTCTGTTCTGAAGGCCTTCTGTCTCCAGCACTGCCAAGTGGCCAAGGTTGGGTCATCCTTCGAGATCTGGCTTAAATAAGATTCCATCCAGGGGGTCTATGGACCTGTCCATGGCCATCCTGCAGCGTGAATACCTTCTCTGTTTCTAGAGCACTCCCTGGGGACCTTCATTCAGGCTGGAAACAGTGATGTTCTGTAGTACTGGAAATAACAATCTTCTACGTCCTCCCCTCTCACTTTATCAGTATTTCTCTTGGGGTCTTTGCATCAGGATTATCTGGGAGACTTGTTAGAAATGAGGTCTCCTAGCTCGCTCTCTCTAAAAAAAGGTGTGGGGGGCATCTAAATGGCTTAGTCGGTTAAGCATCCAACTCTTGATTTCGGCTAAGGTCATGATCTCAGGGTCCTAAGATCAAGTCCCACATAGGGCCCTGTGCTCTGTGGGGAATCTGCTGGAGATTCTCACTCCCTCTCCCACTGCCCCTCCCCTGCTCATGCATATACTCCCCCTCAAAAAAAAAAAAAAAAAGAAATGAGGTCTGGGTCCCACTCAAACTCACCAACTCACAATTTCTGGAGCTGAGGTACGACCTACACCTGCTGAAGTCTGAGAATCGCTGTACTAGCATGTAAGCTCTCCAGTGGCAGGAATCCTACCCCACTTGCTGTGTGTCTCTAGAGCTTACCACAGTACCTGGCACACAGTAGGCACTCATTAAACATTTGTGAATGAATAAATAACTTAAGCCCTGAGGACACAGGCAAGCAGAGTTCTTGTCTTGGAGGACTGATTCGAAGATGAGTTGTCTTAAGATGTCTCTGGAAACGCGTTTTGTCTGGCAGTGTGGGGCCATAAAAATCGCTGTTGGGAGAAAAGAACTAGAAGAGGACTGCCACGCTTCTTTGCCAACATTATTCTATGTGGCTCTGCAACAAGGATGGTGGGAACTGACAACAAAAGTGGGGTTTGGAGAAAGAAAGAAGGGCCTTGGAGGCGAATGTGGATGGAGACATTACAGAGGAGACCGTTCTGCTGAGGGTGTCCAGCATACACTGCGCCTTGCCCACACGTGGCTTCCTGGTGAAGCCAGCAGGCATTCCCTGCAAGGACGTACATCCAGTTCAGTTATGCGCTATGAGCACTGAAGGGAAACAACTCTTTGAACTGTTGTTTGTTTTGTTTTGTTTTCTTTTTTCTACTCAAGACATTAAATAGAAAAGGCTACACTACCAGCAGCTAAAATTAAGCCTCTGGTGACAACCAAAATAGAAGCCATGGAGTCCCTGGGATCTTTCATTGTAGAGAATTTGGCGACCAAGCCTACAGGGGTACAACCATCACATCAAGCTACAGGCTCCGTCTGGAAAGCCTCCACACCCCTAGGGCTTTCGAGATCCAGAAAGACGAGGGAGCCTGCCGAGGTAGATGAGTTGCCTCCATGCTATCCACTGGCCCTCAGGCATTCTTTAATTTAGTCTTCTTCAAAACAATCCCTTTGAATTGAGGCTTCGCAGGGGCCATAGCAAAATGAAGATGGAGACCACTTTACTTTATATCTGGGACAATCAAATTCTTCTCCGATAGAGCAATTTCAAGACTAGCTATTTTTGTAAATAGTGTACTGCGGCCCCAACACTAACACCATAGCCCATACACTTGCTTCCGGCTGCGTATGGTGACATCCTCACTGAACTCGTTTCCTTACACATTAGGAAAATAACTGATTTTCCCTTCCTACGGGGAAAATTGAGTGCACCAAAATTTCTGGTCATTTTCTACAGTTTGCTCTGTGATTTCAAAATGGCAGATTTCATTGGACACTGATAAGACCAAGAAAAAAAGACTAGTTTCTTCTACTCTGAGCTTCCCTACTTGGCTCAAAAGGACAGATGCTCTCGTGCTATGTCTAACTCTCCATTACTCCCTCCCACGGCTGAGGAGGAGTCTCAGACTTGGGCTCTCTGTGGCTGGCTTGGCCCTGCGTGAGGTGGGGCCCAGACAGCATTTGAACAACCTCTGCATGCGGCAGGAATCCACAAGGCAACCTCTGGTGCTCTGGTGCTGCTGTAATACACAAAAGGGGTCAGAGGAGTGTCCTTTTTTCCCCCAAAGAGGTCATCCCCGATCTTGTCTCCATGCCACACACCTTTGTTTCACTCATTTCTTTGACCAGGCAACAATTTCTTCAAAAGATTCCTTTATGAGGGAAGGGGTTTCTTTTTACCTTAGCAAAAAGAGGTATTGTTGCTTGAAAACAAAAGGAATCTGCACCTTAATCCTGATGACATTGCTACAGGAATCTTATTTACAGTATGACAAAAACCCGTTCCATTCTTACAGCCTCATTAAATCTAAGCCTCATTTAACTAGCGGGACATTTTTACAATGGGTTTACTGGCGTACTGTGATAAATGGCTGTCTAACATCTTTCAACAATAGCCGGGCTACAGCCATAACCATGATGTGTATAAACACAGCATCAGTTTAACAATGCACAGTGCTGAATAGCAGGAAGTGAAGGCAAACATTTTCCCTGGGTGTTTCTGTGTGTGTGTGTGTGTGTGTGTGTGTGTGTGTAGGTGGGGGGGGGGCGGGCCCAGCGGGGCATTCACTGGAGGGAAAACTTATAAAAATTTTTTTATAATCTTAAGGCTCCCGCTAAGGAGAGTAAAGATGACCTTTGAAACCCATGACCTCTTTGAAAAAACATTTTCCCGAAATTTGATAATTTGATCCCTGAAAGATAAAAGAGATTGGCAATCAGATGAAAATGATCCTGCTCCCTCTCCATTTTAAAAGATCCTACATCTAAAAAATGAATAGAATGGCTTGTGAATACACACAGTTCACATGTCTAGAAGATGAAGTCCAGCTTGCTTATTCAAGAATATCGGATAGGACTCTGGGCAAATCAAAACAACCACAGTCAGGCCAGATTCTGAAAGACCAAGGCACTTTAAAAAATAAAAACAAACCACATTTTTTCCTTTGTGATAGAGAACCTCACCATCACATGCATACTCAAGACTGTTGGGGCCTCTTCCAGGTACTTAACAGGTGCCAAAGGGTGGAGAAGCATAAGGTTTCCTAAATTAGGAGAGAAACTTCAATGTACTCAACACATTTAGATCCTACCTGGATTTTCACTGGCCTCTGATTTAATTTCACACCAAATGCTATTGCATAACTGGACAGAGCAAAGCCTCTAGTATTTACACTGGAGACTAAGGTCTGACATTCTGTCTAAATGAAATTTCCCAGTTGTCCCAAGCAGTTTTTACCTTGTTTCCACGCTAGCAGTTTGAAATGTCACTACATATTGCTGCAATGACAAGTGAGCAAAAGCCAAACCTGGCTTGGCTGGTGCCCAGAGCAAGCAGGCCTGGGAACCAGCCTAGTGTCCTCTTCCCCACTCCCTTCAGGGGCACTGGCCCGTGCTCTGCCCCATCAAGCAGCACTGCCAACGGGGACCCAAAAACTCTGCCGGTGACCCTCTCCAAAGGCTAATTAGGAGGAACCACGGACAATTATCACTGAAAAGAAAGGACACTTAATCTTTCTCTGTCTCCTTCCCTCCCTATGCTTTAAGAATCAAAGGCTGCCTTTTGGAGTGGAATTTTGGCCATAGCTCTATTTTTATTATTAGGATATACATGTAAAGCAGAAAACTAGTTTTCCGTTCAAAACTAGTTTAACGGAAAACTAGTTTTCACAGCGTTGAAAAATTAAAAAGCTAAGTGGATGCCCTTAGGTTACTCCAGTGTCTTGTTTTTTCTTCTTCCTCTTAATACCAAAAGGCAGCTTCTACAACCTACGCCTTCCTCTCCATATGGGATGGGAGGTAATCAGAAGGCACGGCTGCCTGCTTCATCAACAGTGTAAATCAATTAAGCATCGCCATTCCCCCCAGGAAGCCATCCCCTTGCATATCAGCCTGGCTTAACATGATGAGATGTGGGAACTCCCCACTCACAAAGGTAAAGATTCCTCTCCTGGACAGTCCTGCCAAGAGTAGAAAGTAGAACAGTCTGGGCATATCCAGACTCATGAACCTGCTGGCCAATCTGTTCTTGGAGACAGACAAACTGATGCTCTGACCAACAGGCTCTGTGATTCAGTTTCCCCACTCTCACATCGATAGGACACTGGCCTGGGTAATGTTTCATCATATCCTGAATTCAAAGCCTCTATGTCTTACCTTTGAAATAAGAGTATAACTTGTAGGGATTTAAAACTCTCTCCCAACATGACTTCAATTGTTCTTTATAAGTATTATTTCTCTATAGAAAACCCACACAAATATTAATAAAGGAGGAAACCTTATAGCAGGTCTTTTAGTTTTGTTTGTTATCCCCCAAAATGAGGAGCAAATGAAGAATCTGGGGGAAATTTCATCTGGGGAAGAGATAACTAAGGAAAACACCAAATTCCTTTTGAATATTTTGAGGAACTGTGACATGTGGAGGAAGACATCGATGGATATGGGTTCAACCAAAGGAGGTTTGAGTAGAACATACAGCCTTGCCTGATGAGTGGTCCTCAGCTGAGAGGAATAAAAGCATAGCAGAACGAGAGGAAGGGGACTAACTAGCATCCAACCGACAAAATCAATCCTGACCATACATGGGGTAACACGTGTCCTGACCACATTCCACGTACTACTTGAGCGATTCAGCTAAGAGTAGATGAATTCATTCATTCTCATTCTATCTCATATTATCTCTTGCACTCTTGCTCTCATTCTCGCGTGTGTGTGTGTGTGTGTGTATGTATGTATGTATGTATGTATGTGTGTGTGTAGTAAAGGGCTGTTGGCAGAGGCACCAACTGGCTAGATAAACTTTAAGGAAAACGCAATCCTGAACTTCTATAATCCTAAAGATCAAATGGAAACAGGAATGAAAAGAAATGGCCTAGCCTCCACTTCCTTTTTTTTTTTTTTTTTAGCGTCCCCATCCCCGTTTTTTTGTAGGCACAGTATATCTATTTTGGACCTTCCCAATTTCTTAAGTGGTACCATAATGGCTTCATACATAAGACCCTTTTTACTAGCAGTCTTAGAGCACTACGTGAACACTAATTATTCATCAACCACACAGTATGAACAAAAACTATCTAGATGGTCAAATACATAAGCAATAAGAACTAATTCACACCTGGAAAAAGTGACCTATACCCCTGTTAAAATTAACACCTCACCAAGAGAAGTTACCGAAAGAAAAGCCAGGTCCTGGTAGCAGTCAATGTTCTTACTCTTTGTTTGATAAACTTTATCCTCTGTCCTTGAATGGGAGAGAGCCGACTCATATGGTTTCAGTCTGTCTGTGAAAAAGACTCATCAGCATTTATGAAGTAAACCAACACGCTTTGAGAATGTACCCCCAGCGCTGCTCCCTGGACATGTTCTAAAGGAATGCTGACGACAAGGAAAAATGGGGACAAAATGAGGGAGAGATTTTCTGCCTTGCTCTGTGACAAAGTTCTCTCAGAGGCTAGGGCCTTAAAGATGACATAAACACATAATAAGAAAGCTCAAAAGGAGTTTTTCATTCATCTATTAGTCTGGCATTTTGACCTTCTAATTTTTCAAAACAGTCCCTTGTTTTTAAATTGCTGAAAGCTGATAGCCTCCAAAAGTCACATGAGAAGCTTAAAATGATCCCTTGGCATTTTCAAATTGTTGACATGTGCCCCAAGTTTGTAAAGTTTCAGATCCTAAGAGCCCTGAAAAGTAAATAAAGGTCCATGGAAGAAAGCTGGCATTTATTCGGTGCCCACCAAATTCCAGGACTCTTTACATATGCCCTTAATCTGCAAGCCAGCTATTTTATAACCTTTATGCTAATGAGCTCAGAGATGTAAAGTAACTTGAGCAGAATTCTCCAGTTAGTAAATAACTGAACCAGGGTTCAAACACAGTTCTAAGTCCACAGCCATGTCTTTCCAATACAACCGAGGATTGCAATAAAATTTGCAATTTATGCCGTCTTGGCCTTCTAGCCTTAGTAACAAGAGTCATCTGGGATTTACTTGTGGATCGCCATATTCATATTTGCATCTTAATTCATATTTGAGTCTTCCCAGAATCTATGTTCTCAAGGTAAAGATACAGTTTGATGACACAGATGAACCAATCTGCATTAAATTCCTAATTCCCAAATGCCCAGGACAATCTGTGATGCTGCTGCACCTAATGGGAATCCTTCCCATGACATGCAAGCAATTCATGGCACAGTGGAAGGAGCCCTCACTTGAGCTAAAGCCCTGGGCTCCCGTTCAGGCTCTTCCAAAGTACACCTCCCATCTGCTTCTCAGTCTGTTTTCTCTTGTGCTAAATGAGAGATTTCCAAGGTCCTTTTCAGTTCCATGGATGGGAAAATGTTTTGAGGGTGGGAGAAGAAAAGTTATAAAGTAAAATAAGGAAACATAAAATGTTAGAGAATGGAAAGAAACTCAGAGATAAATTAGCACAATATTTTCTTTTTATACATGAAGAAAGTGAAAACCAAAGGGACAAGGTAATAAGCAAAATTACATGAGTAGGAAGTGAATGTGTACATAACTGGGGTTCCCTTGGGTTGCATGTCCACCCTCCTCCTACAACACAGAGCAGAATGAGCTTGAAATAAAAGATGTAATTAAGGGGAAATATTTAAAAATCAGTAAAACCCACAGTTATCTGTATCCCAACCAATACAGATGATGAATTAAGAGAATTTTAATTTACTTTGCCCTCCACTTTTATAGGAAAGAGGCAGAAAGATGCCCCCATCAGGAGTCGATTTACAAGGAAGGATTCTAGGAATAAATACACAGACCTATAGCTTCAAAGCTGGTTGTTCTCATAGTTTAGTGGGCATAAAAAGCACCCTGCTAAATTATCCTGCTAAAGTACAGATTTCCTGCTCCCCACCCTCCCTCTTTCTGATTCATGTCTACATAGGGCCCAGGCTCTGGATTATCAAAAACTGAGGTCAAGCCTGAGACCTGTAATCAGGAACCACACATTCTAAAGCTAGATGAGTGGGGCCAATAAAATTTTCTTAATTATGATCATCTGGAGACACTAGAGGATCCTAACTTAAAATTCCCAGGGCAATTTTGAACAGTTATTAAAATAAAACATTTTTTAACTCAATCTTCAGAACTGTAAACTTACCAAACATTCCATATACTAAAGACGCCTGTTTATCAGTGTTGTACTACTGTCTGCACACAATGTTAGCACATTCATAAATAAATCCAATTCCTTACGTGGGACTTTTATGAAGCCATGGAATATCTGGTTTGAAATAGACAAAGTCACTATGACAACTCTAATTTTATAATAAGAAAACCCACAAACATCCCAGCAGACAAAATAAAAGCTAAACTAAGGCTTTGAAAATGCTGCATCTCTTGAGGTTTTTCTGCAATTGGGAATGTTCAAGTCTTCATAAGAAAGAAGCCATGGTAGTGCCTGTAGGTCACGTTATAAGGAGAGGCCTTGACAATAAGATCATGAAATATTCAGTATAACTGTTTTCAAATCCACAAAGTTTCACACAGAAGCTCCTTCTCTGGGTCTTATTATTCCAAGATACATTGTGAATTAACAGAGTTACATGAAATTGCAAATAACGTTCTCGTGCTCTCTCCTCTTCACCCCAAACCTGCCATATGTATGGCTAGAATGGACTTCATATACCAGTATCAAACATTTCTTTCTCTTTGGAGATCCTGAGCAGAGTATGTGTGTTGTGACAATTAGTTTTGCCCAAGGGTGGTAACTGTTTTCAGAAAGCCAAAGTGACACTCTCTTTTTCCAGAAATGAAAGGACATGGTTTGAACTATCTAGAGGCAAACAGCAGCAAGGAGTCTTTATCTGAGAGTCAGCCCAGCATCTGCTCCACTTTGCAGCTCACATGGACACTTCTGTAGGAAAGACAAAACACTGGGGGCCTGGCCATTACAGAGGCACACAGGGCATTTTGTACTTGGCACAACCAAGACCAGGTGCGCCCTAAAATGAAACAGCGACAGAGAGGCGAGCGTTTCACACCCAGCTTACAGCACTTTCTGTTTAAATCCAGAGTATCCCATGTTCTTTGTGAAAGCTGGCTCTTCTCCGCATTCATTATGCTATAGTTTTTACTTTTTTATCCTCTTTTTATTCATTTCTGCTTCTCTTGGTCACCATATAAATGTAGAGCCCAATTCTCCACCCCACCCCCACAAAATGGAGCAAAACCTTTCCTGACAAGAATCCAGAGTTCACCAGGCCCATATTTTGGGGGATATGGTGGCATGGGAATTAGGTCTGCTGAACAGAACCTGATGGATTGTTGGTAAGAATGTAAAATGGTGCAGCTGCTGTGGAAAATGGAATGGCAAGTCCTCAACAAATAACAAATAAACATAGAGTTACCATCTCATTTGGCAATTCCATTTCTGGCTGCTTACCCCTAAAGAAGAAAGTCAAACAGATACTGCACACCCATGTTCCTAGCAGCATTGTTCACAATATTCAAGAGGCAGAAGCCTCATCCAAGGATGAATGGATACACAAAATGTGATATGTACATACAATGGAATATTTAGCCTGAAAAACTCTGACACATGCTATAATATAGATGAACCTTGAAGATATTAAGTGAAATAAGCCAGACAGAAAAGCACACACGTTGCGCGAAGCCACTATTACGAGGTACCTAGAGTAGTCAGATTCATAGAACCAGCAAGTACAATGGTGGTTGCCAAGGGTTGAAGGGACGGGGAAATGAGTTAGTGTTTAATGGCTATAGTTTCAGTTTGTGATGCCAAAAAAACAAAAACAAAAACAAACAATCTGCTGGAGATGGAGACTGGGCATGGTTGCACAATATGAGTGTACTTAATGCCACTAAACTGTACACTTAATAATGGTTAAAATGGTAAATTTTGTCATGTGTTCTTTTTTACCATAATAAAAAAAAAAAGGGAGCTGATAGGAGAATGAGGATATCGCACCAAAGACGCCGTCTAATGGGACTCAGGTAGCATATCATTTGTACTGTAGCGAAGTTGAGCACCGGCAAATCCATCCCTGCTGGAGTGGAAAGGATGCTCTAACTTCTGCAGAAGTACAAAACCCAGCACTTGGAGGCAGACATATGATGAAAACGACCCTCACGAAGAGAAAATGTTCCTGGAAGGTGACTACAATGGCTAAATCTTCTTTATGAAGAGTAAATGTTCTTTCGGCCTTTACCTATTTCAGCAAAAATCATCTTGACAATTTAATCTCTAGAATTTTTTTCCCCAAGTCTCAGTTCATATGCTGAAGGTAAGCACCATATATTTCCTATCAAAAATGGAAACTTATTTAGGTTTCAGGAGATTATCCTGTATAAACGTTCAGGCAGAGATGCTGGGCACTCACTGTCCTGCATAAATTCATCTCACCCACTTATCAATTTTAATTCAACAAGTTCGTGCGCCTCCCTCTAGTGCTGCCAGATTCAGAGGTCTGGGAAGTGGAGCCCAGCAGGATAGTAGGGGAAACACTGCAGTCACCAATAAGGCGATCTGCACTAAAAGACTCGAAAAGCTTTGCTCCAGTCTGGGCACGTTTTGAGAACATAAAACTGAAAGTTCACATTTAACACCTGTTCTTCATTACCCCTGTTTTCCAGGGTAAAGACATCCCCATTACCAGGGAGTAATCAAAGACATAAACAATCCTTTAACTTAACAATAAATGGAAAAACAGCAAAAAGCAGAACGCAAACAAAATGAATTCTATAAGCGCTAGCCCACAGCAAAAACTCATTTACGTTATTCTATATAACCCAGATGGAAAGAGAAGAAAAAAAATCACCCATAGCCTCCAGATTCAACTTGGGCATGAAGGAATAACAAAACTTTAATGTATGCTTTGCATAAAAATCACTGCCTACATAATGCAAATAATTAGAAATAATGTAAAAATACCAAGGTCTTTTAAAAGTATGTTCAGAAATACTCTTAAAAAGGAAAGGGAAAATTAATCTCTTTTAAGTATTATTTTAAACAATGACTTCCTTCATTTAGTGTAAAAAAAAAAAATCCTGTTTCTATTTCTGGCCCTCAATCTATTTTCCTGGACTGGATCTCCAAGAGAAGTTTACTAATGTCCAAGTACTTGCAAACAAGGAGTCCAATAATACCCCATTCCCATCCACTTTAACTCCCATTTAACAGATAAATAAAAAGCCACTGTAGTATGTTTAATTGATGGGAACTGAAATATATAGATGTATTTATTGCCCACATGGCAAAAAGTATGGAAAAGGGCATAGTCCTATCATCTGGTATTTATTTGATGGATGGAAAGTTTAATAAGAAATCTAAAAAGGCACATATGAAGAGATTTTAAATCTGGAAAGAAAAGGGTCATACAGGAGAATCAGCTGGGAAAAAAAACACTAATTGTTGGAGAAAAGAAAGATGCATTTTCCTAAAGAACCTGTGGTTCAGGAAAAAATGAAATAAAATCATTAAGAATAGTTGAGCGACTCTGGAATGGAATCTGTCAATTTTTGTGCAAATGATAAACTTATAAAAGAGGGAGAAGAAGTGAAAAATCCCTCGTGCCTTTTCTTTATAAAGTTTTATGTCACTAAGAAAGGTTCCTCAGGCCAATTCTGAAATATCAGTTACGATATAATATTGAGAACCACTGAAGAAAAGACACACCAAATAATTGCAATTATTTAAAGGAAACGAGCTTCAAAGGAGAGTTGCCCACTTCCTGTCTCTAGTAAATAGCTCAGAGTGAACATTTGTTGGTTGCTTTCCCATGTTCATTCCTCCACTTCCTCTTCCTCACAGCCCTGGCTTCCACTTGGAGATCTAGGGTAAGGTGACTGAACTCCAGGCCAGCAACGTAGAGCTTGCAACCCAGGCTAAAGTCATTGGTGCATCCTCTCCCTTTGGCTCTGGCGATTGGTAGAAGGGCGGAGATATGAAGAATCAGCTGCAGGACTTTACGGAGTCTGCCCTCCCCTAGATGTGGTCTCTTTTCCCCACTTAGTCCTTCAAAGACACTGGCAGCCATTTTGAAAACATGAGGAGACAGTATGCCCAAGAATGGGGCCAACATGTGAGGAATGGAAAGGGAGAAGCAGTATCCCAGTCACATGTTAAGGCCACGTTAATACGCCCTCAGAAAGCCACGTCTACTTTAAATTTTTTCCAGTACATGAGTCAATACTTTCCATGTCTTCAAGTCAGTTTGAGTTGAGTTTTCCATCACTCGCAGCATAAATACCCTCACTGATACGGTGTTATGCCCAAACCGTTCCTATGCATATGTATAATTGATATACATATATGTGTGTATAACTGATGTACAGTATTATATTAGTTTCAAGTGTACAAAATAGTGATTTGACATTTGTATACATTGTGAAATGGTCACCACACACCACAATAAGTCTAGTTACTGTCTCTCACCTTGCGAAGTTTATATATTGACTAAAATATATTTTTAATAGAGCAAAATATCATTAATTTGGACTCTATACTAACAAATTTTAGAAAATGTATGTCATAGATGGGCTAAGTTGAAACTTAACTTACTCAATGTTTAAAGAAACAAGATTCAAAGAGAACATTTAAACTATTAGATTATAAGTGGTATATGGGAAGCATTCAATAAAAATTTGATTGCATTGATATATATTTAAGATATGTTTTTTTAAGATATGTTAACAACTATGCACTCTTTAAAAATATGCAAAATGATAAATATATATCAGCCTCTTTGATCTGACCTTTAAGATTTTATTTTTATTTATTCATGAGACACAGAGAGAGAGGCAGAGACATAGGCAGAGGGAGAAGAAGGCCCCCTGCAGGGAGCCTGATGCGGGACTCAATCCCAGGACCCTGAGATCATGACCTGAGCCAAAGGCAGATGCTCAACCATCAAACCATCCTGGTATCCCTTGAGCTGACCTTTTATTAGGACCAGAAGTTACCAGATTTTTTGATCTCATGACTAGTAAAATGCTAAGGAATGTTTTGGGTACTCATAATTTATTACTTTTTTCTTCTACCAAGAAAGGATGCTAAAACACAAACATGTCCGTTCTCATAAACACTCACTACACTTGACTATCATCAACTACGTCTCACTTAAAAAAAAAGATGAAAGACCAAAATGTAGGACGAATATAATTTCAGAATAAAGGCTAGTCCTCAAAAAAAAAAAAAAAAAAAAAGGCTAGTCCTCCCCAAGAAAAAGAAGTTGAAAGATACAATGAAAACACAATACACATACACACATTGTCTTTTTTTCTCATTCTGTTAGGATAATACTGTGAAACTTTACCTTCAGTTTCTTAATGAACTTGATGAAGTAAATAAACCATTTTGAAACTTAGGCTTTTTAGTAATTCAGACTGTCTGTTTGTGGTTTGTGCCACTGCGCAAAAACCTGTCAATATGAGGTTATTCTGCTTAAGGGAAGAAACTTTGATCAAGTTCAGAGAAAAACTTAGGAATATGCAAGGTTGTTTCTTAGTGCTCATCTTCAGTCAATTCACTTATAAATGATTTATAAAATCATAATTTTACCACTTATTTTGTTTTAGTTTCTATTAGGATGGTGTAAGAATTTAAATGAGGATGTTCTCAAAGAACTTAGTGGGTTGAGAAAGCCAATACTAATGCCCATGAGATACCTGGCTAACTCTCAGACTCTATGGTTCAATCCTACCCAGAGCTTAGCTTTCATATTAAGCAAACAGAGGGATCCCTGGGTGGCGCAGCGGTTTGGCGCCTGCCTTTGGCCCAGGGCGCGATCCTGGAGACCCGGGATCGAATCCCACGTCGGGCTTCCGGTGCATGGAGCCTGCTTCTCCCTCTGCCTATGTCTCTGCCTCTCTCTCTTTCTCTCTCTGTGACTATCATAAATAAATAAAAATTAAAAAAAAAAAAAGCAAACAGAGTCTAAGTCTCGGATTCCTATTTTTACGCCTCACTAGCCATATGATTCTATTAAGTCACCTCTGAGTCTCAGCTCCATAGTCCGTGCAATGACAGCCAGTATACCTTCCCCACAATGTTGTGAAGGTGAAAGAAAACATTTATCACAGAGTATGGCACATGCTAAGTTCTCAATCAAACAGGGTGGGTGATACCACATAAGTTAAGAAAGATCTCAAGTGGTTCAGGCTGGAATTGCATTTAGTTCATGTGGGTAGGTTAGCAGGTGAAGGTGGAGTACTAAGGCAATTGGAAATAGAGATGGGTTCTATGACATATTGGAGCATACATGTATCACATGAAGACTATTAAACTTATTTATTTGCTTAAAAAATACTGTTTGTGGAAAACAACACACCTGAGGTCCAAATGTAGCCCTAATTCCTAGTTTGTGGCCTTTGGCAACAACCGGAAGTCACAGCAAAAAGCAGAGGATTTTGGTGACTAGAGTGTTTCTGGAAGTTATACCCAAGCTTATAGTAATAGTGATGCCTTCCCTACTTGCTAACACACTGCTCGATTTCATTCCTGATCACAGCACTTACTAGGATCTCACGGTCTTCTACATCAGTTTTCTTTTCAGACTATTTTGTTGTTGTTGTTGTTACAATGGAAGCTCCATGAGAGCACGGACTTTGCTCCTAAGCCTGGCAAGAGAAGGTGGTCCATAAATATTTGCTGAATGACTAAATGAACACTATTGTTATTTGGTCCCAGGGATTTCTAAACAGGATCACTCCTTTCAAATTAGGAATTTGAGTTTCTGAAATTTAATAGATTTACCTTCCTCTTTGAATGAGGACTCAGCTAGGAGAGCAATGTAGGGTAACCAGGTAATTCAATAAAGCTGTTGATATTAATATGGAGAATTAGCTTCAAAAGTGTTTGAAGAACCTGAATTTAGCAATGGTAGGCTACCACTGCCTTACATGGGGCTGGACTGACAAAGGCAGGAGATGCTGTTGCTGGAAGCCCTACCACTCCGACAGCTGAGATCAAATTGGCCCACCCAGTAGAAACTGGGTCCACAAAAGAAAGGGGTCTTCAGGGGAAGCCAAATTCCAGAACCCCATGGAGGTCAGATGGCAAAGGAGCCCTGGAACCCTAGTTGGTAGCAGTCAGCTTGCCCTGTGATGCAGAGATGAGCAGGGCAAGGGTGAGGACAGGATCCACACGCAGAGGGCAATGGGTCAGTGCGGCTTCTGACTTTTAATCTAAGCACAGGTCAGGGACTGAGTTTTTCTCTGTCAACTTTCTCCACCTCAAAAGCTTTTGCAAATTCAACTGAAACAGTACTTTTTGTTCCCAAAATATACTGAGCTTTTGGACTATAATGCATTTGAAAGAGATAATTATTAAAGGCCTGCACAAGCACAACATTCTGATTCTTCTTCTTCTTTTTTTTTTTTTAAGATTTGAGAGAGAGAGAGAGAACATGTGAGCAGGGAGGAGGTGCAGAGGGAGAGGACAGAGAATCTCCAGCTGACTCCCTGCTGAGTGCTGAGCTTGATGCTGGACTCAATCCCAGGACCCTGAGATCATGACCTGAGCCAAAATTAAGGGTCAGATAATCCATTGAACCACCCAGGTACCCCTGATTCTTTACTTCTGAGCCAACTCTACTTGGTAAGAGTGGGAAAACATGTTTTCTTGTTGTTGTTTTTAAAGACTATTTACTTATTTGACAGAAAGAGAGCGCACAGGCAGTAGAGAGGGAGAAGCAGGCCACCCAAAGAGCAAGGGAGCCCAACGCGGGGCTCGATCTCAGGACCCCGGGATCATGACCTGAGCCAAAGGCAGCCACTTAACCAACTGAGCCACCCAGGCATCCCCCCCCCCAGAAACCGTATTTAATGCTCTATTTAAACACACTTCTGAGCCTCTAAATTGAGTGTGTGTATGTGAGTAATATTGTAACAAATAGTTTAGCTTTCACAATTTTTATCTTCACATATGACAGAACAATTAACAGAAATATTAATCTTGGTTTTCCTCTTTTTCTCTCCCTTATCCCAAGAAGGTCTTTGTGTTCCTTTGCCTCCGGGTGTTTATACAACATAGTTTAAGTAGAAGTTGCCAGAAATACCCCCACTCCCACTCTTCCTGGCTTTTGTTTTCACTGAGGGCATGAAGCTAGGTCAATGCACTGGGGAGGGAGGCTGGGTGAGTGCCCCTGGGGACAGGGGTGGGGGTGAAGGACTACCAGAAGTAGTCAAGATAAGCAGAGGAGGAACTCTTCTACAGTGAAAACAGAAAGACTGGAGCAGTGAGGACTCAGCTGGGATTTCTGACAAGGGGGCCTAGTGGGTGGGAGACTAACCAGCCCTCAGCAGGAACAGCTATGCGACGTTCCTCAAGAGGCCAAATCATGCCCTCACTCCTCATTTGGGCAGCCACTCCCCAGCCTAAGTCAGGGAAAACAGAGCCATCTCCTGCCTCCCAGGAACTATGCCATGCCAACAAAGGGCCTATCAGCAGTGGGCCCCATCCACACGGTCCCCTCCAAAGAGCCTATGTCTCTTCAAGGCCCTGGTTGGGTGCCAAGGGCAGAGGGAACCTCACTCATAGGTGAGATCTAATTTCTTCCTACGTTACGAGGAAGGACTCAGATTTGATTTATTTCAACTCTAAGACCCAACAAACAAATAAAAATGATGTGAAATTTCTTGCATCTGTATATCACAGCATACCATTCACACCTGCTACACATGTTTAAATGTTTAAAAACTCAAGTTGCTGGTGCAGAGTTATTGCTCACGCCTTGGGCTTTCATCAGTAGATGCAGCTGCGGAATTGCTGGGAGTGGGAGGGGTTGGTTCTATTCAGAATCCTAACCTCGGTGATAGACTTGCTGAGGGCACGCCAGGGAAGATGGCACGGATGCCTCTTAGAGATGACTTGGGGTCGACAGAGAAGGCAACAGAGCTCCCCAGAGGCGCCAGATTCAAGTCAAAGATGCCATATATTAAACAGTGTTTCTCAAGCTTTGGTCCTTGTGTGCTGGAGTCATGATTCATTTGCCACATCTGTGTACCACCTGTACTAATATTTACTAAATATTTCTCTACATATGGATTCACTTTTATTACTTAAATTTATCCTCACCCTAAACAATAATATCCATGAAATCACAAGTTTGGTGTCCACATATAGACTCTCTCTCACACACACACACACACGCACACACACACACACACACTTTTCAATATGCATGCAATAAATACAAAATTACTCAAGAACAAATGCTCATCTGTACACTAAGATTATGTTATGCTTCATTAAAGTGGCATAACTTAACCCACTTTGGGAAACTGCATCACATACATTTATGTAAGAGCTACAATTGTTCAGGATATTCTGATGGCCTCCTCTCTTCCCTTTGATCTCAGTTTCCAGACTTTGATAACGTTCCGATGATGACGGGCCTGAATATAAAATGGAACTGAGAGGCAGAGTGTGAGATAGGGGTCAGAAAGGAGGGACAAGGAGGAGGAGGAAGAGATGAAATAAGAGAAGTAGAAAGAAAAGATGTCAGGCAAGAGATCCAAACAAAAACGTTAATGGCATGGGAGCCTTTGTATTTGTGTGTGTGTGTTATGAATCATGCGATCACGCCAGGAAGTATGTTTATCAAAAACATGGTTACCTCATGAAGGGACAGTAGTATCCTAAATAATTATACAGTGCTGGTCTCAAGCATAAACCTGAAAACAGGAAGCGTTTGTGCTTGAATCCTCCAGATTCTTCGAGGCTCCTTGTAGTTCACCCTGCCACTTGATCTTGGCCTTTTTGCTCTGCAGAGACTTAACAGTGGAGCTGCACAACCAGCCCTGCCTCTACACCTTCCCCACTTACCTTCCTTATCAGCTCAGGAAGAAATTTCTGCAAAAACTCTTCCTCTGGTCACTGATATCTCTGGGAACCAAATCCATTAAGATATTTTTGATCCTTACTCATGCTATTTTGAATGTCTGGTGCACAGGAAGGAACCGATAAAAATAGAATTACAATGCCCTTACCGCCAAAGTAGCAAAGGGGCTGATTAAGATTGATGTCTGAATAAATATACAATAGCAGGTCCTACATTTTAATAGCTTTTGATGGAAGCAGAAAAAGGAGTGAGTGCAGTTTTCACTGACTCCATGTGTATACATTTCTGTTCCCTTATCATGGACTTTTGTCTTAAAATATGGTCCCTCTTTTTAACAAAATATTAAAAGTCATGTAGAACAACAACAATAATATATAAAATCATGGCTGATATTCACTAAGTACTTACTGGATGGCAGCCATGGTTCCATGGTTCATGCTCACTAACCCACCCAATCCCCACAACAAACAACCAAACAGGGATGCGTGGATACCGTGATTCCTCTTTCTTAGGTGAGGAAACTCACAATCAGAAATGCACCAATAGCACAGCAGAGATCCAAGTCTAGGCCTGCTTTTCCAAATGGGTATATTAGCATGGGAGCTACTGATATCTCTTCATCTCAATCTCCTCTGTAGTCAGAGCCCCGGGAATGCGGGTTGCCATGAGGACTTCACGCATGTGCCGGCCACCCAGTAAGCCCTGGAATGCAATGCTACATCATTGCCATCATCATCATCATCACCACCATCACCATCCTTTCTTCCATATCTTCCACTGATTAGGAGGAAAATTCTCTCTCTCTCTCTCTCTCTCTGCACCTACGAATGAATCTTATGATATAAAACAAATACATTTCAACGAAAGAGGCATGGCCTTTCAGTCCCTCCAGTCTCTCCAAAGGAAAATTCTCTCTCTCTCTCTCTCTCTCTGCACCTACGAATGAATCTTATGATATAAAACAAATAAATATCAATGAAAGAGGCATAGCCTAGTCCCTCCAGTCTCTCCAAGGAAAGGAGCTAGGGTTCACTATCCCATCCTGGCGGGTACCCAGAGAACTCCATGGGGACCACCTCCAGCCCAACCAGAAGCATAGGGCCTTCAACTAGCAACATTCAATTTATGGTCTGTAGTCACTTAAACTCAAAAGAGCCTTGCTTATCTGTAAGTGGTTATTCTTGTGGTTTGGTGATTGAATTCTTTCAGCTGTCCATCTTAACCATTCTATCCACTTTTGTTTTAGCCTGTTCTTTTATGTAATATTATTATTTAATTTTGCTTAACATTTTACTTTCCAGGTATAAACAGTATGGTCCATCATGAAATGGGCATCTGGGTAGGCAGTTCATGATGCAAAGACAAAAGGTTTTAGAAAACTTTCTCCTTTCACTTATTTCCTACCCTGTTGGTCCAGCATGAACTTCAGCAGACAAGCCCCCCTCCCCGCCATGGTAAGCAGCAGTAGCCTGCCCACATCTTTTTATCATTCACAGTCTCATTTAAATCATCTGTGCCCTGCGCTACTTTTATATATACTTCAAAAATCTCCCACTCTTCCCAACGGAGAGTATGGTGGTTTATTTCTACTTTCAGACTTGCTTTGTTATTACTCTCGCTTAATGCTTGTACCCAATGGCTGCTTCTCTCTTTGCTCCTTCTCCCACCTCATCTGCTCCAAGTCATCCTGTCTAGGTTTCCAACCTCTAACACTCTACATGAACATGCCTCCAAGGACATGAAAGAAGGGAGCTTGTAGGATGTGCCACCTGGGAAGGGTGCTCACTATCTTTCTAGGCAAATATTCAAACACTGCTCACAATAGAATTCTTTAGAACAAAAGCATAAGTTAACAATCCATTATCAGGTTACTGGAATCACTTAATACTAGTCAGAAAGCCAGAAATCTAATCTTGACTTCTCCCTCTGCCTCAGCCCATCAGTCCTAAATCTTCTGATTCTACCTTCTCAACATATCTTGAGTCTTTCTCTCCTCTTCATCTCTCCTGACAATGTTTTAAGGAAGACTCTCCATGTCTCATTCCTGCACAATTCCAACAATATTTCTGATTTTTGCTTCTGGTCTCATTTCCTTTTCCACTCCTTTCATTTTCGTCTACGCTGCTGCTAAAGTTCTTTCCAAAATTAAAATAGTCAAATAATTCTCCTACTACAAATCTTTCCATGGCTCCGGAAAGCCAGAAGACAAAGTCCAATCTCTTACACCCAGCATATCGGGCCCATTATGGCCCTCTTACAGCTGGAGTCTAGGGCAATGGAATTACTTTCAGATCCTAAACTTTTAATTGCTTCTACTCATTGAATGGGCAGCCCTTTTCTGCCTGAAATATTCTCTTCTAGATTCTTCTCAGTCTTCTGAAGGCTTTCCTTAACCACCCAAGCAGAATTGACTGCCCATCATGCCTCTGTCTCCAAAGTAATCTTACTAAACTAGCTGTAGTACTTGTGTCAATCTGTTCGATGATCTACTTGTCCCCTCTGTAGTTAAGAGACTTCTGGGATTCTTGATCAGTATTTTGTTTTTTTTCAATCTCATATTCTCAGCATCACACCTACTTAGAGAAAACCTTTTCATAATCTGCATATAGCTTATAGCCCCCCCCCCCCAAGTTGAGGCCATAACTTGACTTTTTTCATTAAACAGTTTTATAAAATAATACTTTTTTCCAACGGAGGACCGTGCCTCATTAGTAGGTCATGAAAGGAATTTAGTGGTCAGCATTTAAAAAATGAAATACACAATGAGGTATCACTATATACTCATTTGGATGACTATTATCCCCACCACTAGCAAAAAAAAAAAAAAAAGTATTGGCAATAATATGGAGAAATTGGAGCCCATATGCTTTCCCAGTGAGAATGAAAAATGATGCAGCTGCTGTGGACAATGGTATGGCAATTCCTGAAAAAATTAAACACAGCATAATTCAGTAATTCCAGTTCTGGCTATATTACTCAAAAGAAGTGAAAGGAGAAACTTGAACAGATATTTGCATACTGTGTTCATAGCAGCATTATTCACAATAGGCAAAAGATGGAAGCAACCCAAATATCCTTTGACAGATAGTACACATGTGATCTACACATAAAGTGGAATATTATTCAGCCTTAAAAAGGAAGGAATTCTGACACATGTTGCAACACGGATGAACCGTGAAGACCTCATGTTAAGTGAAATAAGCCTATCACAAAATATTGTATGTAATATTTGATTCTGCTTATTTGAGGTACCTAGAACAGTCCAGTTCATAGAATATAGAATAGTGGTTGCCAGTGCTGGGAGGAAGGAAAATTGGAGTTGATGTTTCATGGGTACAGAGTTTCTGCTGGGAAAGATGAAGATGTTCTGGAGGTGTGACAGTTGCATACATCATAAATGTATTTAATGTCACTGAATGGTACATTTAACAATGGTTAAAATGGTGAACTTTATGTTATATATATTTCACCACAATCTGTAGAACAAAATAGAATAGAGTAAAAAATATCAAAGTACATCTTATGTACAAAGGGTAAGCATTTTCTATGAAAGTTTTATTTATTTTTTTAAAAGACTTATTTATTGGGATCCCCGGGTGGCTCAGCGGTTTGGCGTCTGCCTTCGGCCCAGGACCTGATCCTGGAGACCTGGGATCGAGTCCCACATTGGGCTCCCTGCGTGGAGCCTACTTCTCCCTCTGCCTGTGTCTCTGTCTCTGTGCCTCTCATTAATAAATAGATAAGATCTTTAAAAATAAATAAAACTATTTAAAAAAAGACTATTTATTTTGAAAGAGAGAAAGTGAGCAGGGAGAGAGGCAGAGGGAGAGGGAGAGAGAATCTCCAGTAGACTCCGCGCTGAGCACATAACCTGACGTGGGCTTGATCTCATAAGCCTGAGATCATGACCTTAGCTAAAACCAAGATTTGGATGCTCAACCAACTGAGCCTCCCTGGTGCCCCAAAAGTTTTTATTTCAATAAAAGTTTCTCTATACTTATTTTTAAATGTAAAACAGATTTCTTACTGTGAGTTAGGATCAAAAAGTTTAAAAGTCACCATTCCAAAAAATTACTTTTAACAGCTATGATATTCTATCATATAAATATAGTGTAATTTTAAAACCAATCTCCTACTTTTGAACATTCAAATAATTTTCTTTGCTCCCTCCCTCCCTCTCTCTCTCCCCTTTCTCCCTTCCTCTCTCCCTCCTTCCTTCCTTCTTTCTTCTTTCTATTCTCTGTAATGAACATTCTTAAATAAAACTCTTTAGGGGCGCCTGGGTGGCTCAGCGGTTGAGCGTCTACTTTTGGCTCAGGGTCCCACATCCGGCTCCCTGCATGAAGCCTGCTTCTCCCTCTGTCTATGTCTCTGCCTCTCTGTGTGTCTCTCACGAATAAATAAAATCTTAAAAAAAAAACTCTTTATGTGCATCTCCTCTTTCACCTCTTGTCATGTAACTATTTTTTCAGTTTGTTTCTGTAATCATTTTCCGTACAGCACAATCCAGCTCTTCAGTGGTTTCAATTCTGCCTTCTTCTCTGATTTGCATTTCTAACCTCCTCTGGCCTCACCTTACTGCTGGACCTTCCTCCATCCACTTCACGCACCCAGGATCAAGGATCATTCAAGGATCCCAACAGAAACTCAATGGCAATAGAGATGGGTAAATTCCTTCTGCCGTGGACATACCACTGTCACTGCAATACACAGCTTTCTAAGATGCTTCCAATAATCTTGCTTCCTGGCATTCATGCTCATGTGTAACCTTTGGCCTCCTGGGTCAGGATATGGGCATAGTCTAGTGATTTGCTTCTAATTAAAAAATACAGCAAAAGTGATAGAATGTTACTTCTGAGATTAGATTACAGAGACAGGTTCCATCTTGCTGGTCTTCTTTTACTCTCTCACTTGCTCACTCTGATTCTAACCAGTTGCCATGTTCTGAGCTGACCTATGGAGGAGCGGCCCACATGGCAAGGAATTGAGGAAGGGCACTGGCTAACAGTCAACAAGAAACTGTGAGAAACTGAGTCTCTCATTCCAACCATTTGCAACAAACTGAATTCTACCAACGACCACTTAAGTCATCTTGAAAATGTATTCTACAACCACATTCAGCCTTGAAATGAGACTATAGCTCTGGACAACACCCTGATTATATATTCTTGCTAGAACCTTCAGTAGAGGACGCAGCGAAGCTGTGCCCTGATTCCTTACCTATGGAAACTATAATAAATGTTTGTTGTTTAAGCACTAAGTGCGGTTATTTTTTTTACATATTTATAGATGACCAATACAGCCATAATTTGAGAATTTCTGGTTGTTGGGCCTAATATTAATATAGGCATTTATGACTCCAGAATTTTCAATTTGTCATCACTACTACCCACCACTGAGAGCATTTCTAGCTTCCAGCTTCCAATGCCAGAAGCAAAGATACTGGGATCAATGAATAGCCATTCTTGAAAAAAGAGACTGCAAGAAATCAGGACAAGAAACTCTCTGTTTGTGTTTGTAGAGAGGCAACTAGGTCTGTGGTACCTTCAATTCACCTTCTTCTGGTGATAGCGTACCAATTTTCCTATGAAAACACACCTATTCCTCGTTGTTATTTCAAGTGGTACAGGTGAGACCCACCCCATGTCATGCTTGCACCAGGAAGGAATCTATGACTAGGCCTAGCTAACTATAGCATTCCATCCTCCTCCTCACACTGACTGGTTTCAGAAAGGACATGTAAGTCAAAGTGGGATAATGAGACTCTCTTGATTAGATGTAAAGTTGAAACTGCCAGCAGCACCACAAGGGGAAAGTCTGTCTACAGAGGAAGCCAACAGCCCAAGACCCATCCAGGAAGTAGACACTGGTTCCAGTAATAACAAATGGGTATCTGATCAACCGTGCTCGATGTCAGTTAACCCCTGGACTTCTAAGTTACATGAGCCAATAATTTCCCATCTTTGCTTGAGTCATTTTGAATGAATTTCTGTTACTTGCAACTAAAGGGTTTTTTTTAAATGTTTTTAAGATTTTATTTATTTATTTGACAGAGAGAGAAAGAGCACAAGTAGGCAGGGCAGCGGGCAGAGGGAGAGGGAGAGGGAGAAGCAGGCTCCCCACCCAGCAGAGAGCTGGATGCAGGGCTCTCCCAGGACCCTGGGATCATGACCTGAGCCAAAGGCAGACCTCAACCGACTGAGCTACCCAGGTACCCCTAAAAGAGTTTTAACTAACACCTTCATTCTGCTTTGCTGCTCCAAAGTTAAAAACAAAACAAAACAAAAACACTATGTAACTTGACAGAGAATGTTGCCGATACAAATTGAAATTTTTCCTGATTACAAAATCAACAATAGCCTTGAACCATAAGGCATGATAAAGTCTGTTTCTATAAACCAATTCTCTTTTATCTAAGATGGCTAGATACGGAAATCTAGAATTTGGGTTATATCATTTAAGAAAACTTGAACTTCTTTCCATCTTTTTCTCCCTTCCTGTTAAAGAAATGACTGACATAAAAATGCCTCATTAACTCCTTCCTTTCTTCTTTACTTCCTTTCTTCCTAAAATATTTGATTAAAGATACTAATAAATGTTGAATGAAATAAGAAAGCCCCAGAGGACCACATTCTGTCTAATTTCCTTTTAAAAATCAACTTTACCAGTATATAATGTATGTACAATAAGCTATATCCATACAAAGTGCACAATTTGTTGGGAGTTTTTCAGATGTATATACATGTGTAATGATGAAACACCACCATAATAAAAAAAAAAAGCCACATTTCCATCACCCCCTAAATATTCTGTATACCCTTTGCAGTGTACTCTTCCTTCTGCCCCTACTCTAAGTGGCAACCACTGATCTTCTTTGTGTTAATTTTCATTAGTTTGTATTTTCTGGAATTTCAAATAAATGGAATCATGTTTTGTTTTTGTTTTTTGTTTTTTTTGAATCCTGTTTTATGTACTGTTCTGTGTCTGGCTTCTTTTCCTCAGTATATAATGATTTTGAGATTCATCCATGTTATGTCGTAGCTCATTCCTTCTCTATTGCTTAGTAGTACTCCAATATATAACACTTATTTATCTGTTCACCTGTTGATGGAAACAGGGATTGTTTTCTGCTTTGAGTTAATGTGAGATATGCTGCTATGAACTGTTGTATACAAATCTTTGTGTGGACATATATTTTCATTTGTTTGGGGTACATATCTAGGAGGGGAATGGTCAGCTTGTATGGTAGAAAGTTAAAGGATTAAATTTCTAAGAAACTGGTAAAAAGTTTTCCCAAAAGGTTGTAGCCTTTTATACTCACACCTCCAGTACATAAAAGCTCTCTTGTGCTTCATAACTTGGCCCTTTCTGGTATTGTTTAAAAAATTTTAGACCTTCTGAAGGGTATTTAATGGTATCTTGTGTGGCTTTAGTTTGCATGTCAGACATGAATAATGATGCTGAATATCTTTTTGTATAGTTAATGGCCATCTGTTTATATTCTTTTATGAACAGTTAATTCAAACTTTTGACCATTTTTTATGAGGGTATTTGTCTTATTATTATTAAGTTGTGAGTCTTAGTGTAGATATTCTGGATACAGATTTACAGAACTGTCAGATTTATTTGTCAAGAATTTGTTCTCCCAGATTGTGGACCACATTTTTTACTTTTCTAATGGTGTCTACTGAAGAGGAGAAGTTTTTAATATTGATAAAATCCAATTTGTCTTATTTTACTCTTTTATGGTTCATGCTTTTGTGTGTCCCAAGAACTCTTTTTCTACCTCAAGGTTGCAAAGATTCTCTTTTTCCTTCTGAAGTTTTATAGAATTAGTTTTACATCTCAGTGTAAAATCTTTATTTTTGTATATGGTGTGAGGTATGGGTCAAGGATTTCCATACTGATATTTGTCTAAGTACAATTAATTGAAAACTATTGTCTCCCTTTAAATTGCCTTGGCCTGTGTCAAAATTCATTTGACCATGTGTATGGTCTATTTCTAGACTCATTTTTCTCTCCCACTGAACTACATCTCTACTTTTCACCATTAATACACCATTTTGATTATAAAAACTTTATGGGTAAGCCTGGAACTCAGATAATACAAGTCTACCAACTTTTAGCTTTTAAGTTATTTTTGGCTATTCTAGATCTTTTTCATTTTCAAATAGACATTAGAATCAGCTATTTATTTACAAAAATTAAAAGCCTATTGAGATTTTGACTCTGTAGACTGAGCTGAATCTGCACATTAAGTTGGGGAGAACCGAACGGTCTATAAACCCAGTATATCTTCATTTGTTAAAGTCTTTAATTTCTTTCAGGAATACTTAATTTTCAGGGGGATGCCTGGGTGGCTCAGCGGTTTGGTGCCTGCCTTCTGCCCAGGGCGTGATCCTGGAGTCCCGGGATCAAGTCCCACGTTGGGCTCCCTCTGCCTGTGTCTCTGCCTCTCTCTCTCTGTGTGTCTCTCTGTGTGTCTCTGTGTGTCTCAAAATAAATAAATAAAATCTTAAAAAAAAAGGAATACTTAATTTTCAGTAATGAGATACTCCACAATGTTTTGTTATATTTACCATTAGCATTTTATGTTTTTGGTGCTACTGTAACTAATATTTAAAAAGTCACTTTCACTTTTATGCTGCTAGTATACAAATATACAGTTGGTTTTTGTATATTAATGCTGTACCCTGTAAACTTGCTAAATCACTTACTCTATATTCTTAGAAGATTCCTTAGGATTTTGCTGTTCTGTAAATTCCTTAGAATTTTCAAAATTAACAACCATGTCACATGCAAAAAAAAAAAAAAGACAATTTTACCTTTTCCTTTACAGTCTTCACTTTATTTCCTTTTTGTGCTTGATTGTATTGTTTAGGGACTCAGAGAATTTAGTGTGTAGAAGTATAAGCCCAGGAATCCTTACCTTGCTCACAATCTTAGTGTGGAAACATTCAATATTTATCATTAACTATGATGCTAACTGTAGACGGTGGCCCTATATCAGATTGATGAAGTTTTCTTCTACTAGTTACTGAGAGTTTTTATTAGGAATGAGCTTTGAACTTATTCAAATGCTTTTTCTGTATCTCTTGAAATGATTACATGGTTTACCTCCTTTATTCTGTTAACAGGTTAAACTACATTGATTTTTTTAATGTTAAACCTATTTTGAATTTTTGTGATAAACTCAAATTGTTTGTAATACATTAAACTTTCTGTATGTTGTTGGATTTAATTTTCTGAATTTTGTCAAATATTTCTGTGTTTGTTCATGAGGCATATTATTATGTAATTTTGGGGGAAATGTCTTTGTAAGATTTTGGTATTGATGTTATGCTGGCCATAAAATGTACTTACTTTTCTACTTTCTGAAATAGTTTATGCAAAATTTTGATATTTCTTCTTTGAATGTTTGATAAAACTCACAAGCGAAACCATCCTGACATGGAGTTTTCTTGTTGAAAAAATTTTTGAAAATGAATTTCAATTTCATTGTTAGATATAGGACTATTCATATTTTACGTTTTATCTTATGCCTTTTTTTCAGGAAGTTGTATTTATTTTTAAAATTGAACTGTTCATTTCACCTAAGTTTTTTTGGCATAAAGTTTTTCATAATATTATCTTATTGTATTTTGAATGTTTCTAAGGTCTATAGTGAGAAGTCCTCTTTCACTCTTGATATTGGTGATTTATATTCTCTTTTTTCTTAATCATTAGCGGGTTATCAATTTTGCTAATATTTTTAAAACTAGTTTTAGCTTTGTTATTTTGTTTCCTATTTCATTGATTTCTGCTCTTCACTTTAGTAATTCCTTCATTCTACTAACTTTGGAGTTGTTTTTGCATTTTCTAGGCTCCTGAGAAGGAACCTGTGAAAATTGGCTTTACATATAAACATCAGGGATAGAAATCCCTCTCTAAGCTGTGGTTTATCTGTACTCCACAAATTGTAAAGTGTTAGACTTTCATTTACTATTCAATTTGAAATTGTTTCTAAATTTGAGGATCTCTTCTTTGACTCATTTAGAAGCACACTACTTGGTTTCCAAATATGTGGGGTCTTCAAATATATCCTATTGCTATTAATTTCTAACAAAATTCCTTTGTGTTGAGGGAATATCCTCTGTTTGATTTCAATTCTTTTAGATTTACTGAAATTTGTTTTATGGTACAGCATATGGTCTATTTTGGTTAAAGTACTATCTATGTACACTTCAAACAAATGCATATCCCACAGCTGCTGTGTGAAGTGTTCTACAAGTATCAATTAGGTCTAGGTGGTCAGTAATGTTCTGATCTTCTATTTTTTTTTTAAGATTTATTTATTTGAGTGAGAGAGCATGTATGTGAGTCAGGGGAGAAGCAGAGGGAGACAGAGAGGGAGGGAGAGAAGTCAGTGTGGAGCCTGACTTGAGACTGGGTCTCACAACCCTGAGGTCATGACCTGGGTTGAAATCAGGAGTTGGACACTTAACCAACTGAGCCACCCAGGTGCCCTGATCCTCTGTTTTACCTTTTTTTTTTTTTTTTGGTCTAGTTTTGGAATCAATTAATGAGAGAGATGTGTTAAAATATATTATGATTATGGAATCATCTCATTTTTTCCCTTTGACACTGTCAATATTTGCTTCACGTGTTTTGAAGGTCCAATGTTAAGCACCTACACATTTATGACTATTACATCTTTCTGATGAACTGATCCTTTTATCATTATGGATGTCCCTCTTTATTTATGGTAATACTCATCTTCTTAATTTCATTTTACCTGATATTAATACAGCCACTCCAGCCTTTTTATGCTTACCATTTGCCTGGTACATCTTTTCCCATCTATTTGCATCTACTTACTTGTATCTTATATTTAAAGTGTATCTTTATATTTAAATATTTTAATATATCTTACAAATTTTAATGTATTTTAATATATCTTTTGTAGATAGCATATAATTGTTTTCTAATCTATTCAGATACTCTCCGCCTTTTAAGTTCATGTAAAGTAATTACTCATTACTTTAGGTAGGTCAGCTCTTACTAGTTTTCTGTTTGTCCTCTTTGTTTTTTGTTTCTCTGTTCATCCTTCTTGGCTTGTTTTGTATTATTTAAAACTATTTTGGAATTCCATCTTATCAATTGGGTTTTAAGCTACACATCTTTATATAGAATACCTTTAGAGATTGCTTTAGTTACATTATACATTCTTAACATCTTACAACCTTTTTAGAGTTAACATTGTACCACTTCACACAAAATGTACAAGTCCTGAAATCAGGTAAGTCTTTTTACCTCACTTTGTGACACAGTTTTCATGTATTGCATCGATAAGTGTTATAAGCACAAGATACTATAATGTTTGCTTTAAATAGTTGTATGTATTTTTGGCAACAATCAGTGGGAAAAAATACATTTTTATATTCAATCAGATATCAGCTATGTTTGATACTCTTAATTAACTCCTGAAAATCCAAGTTCCCCCCTAGTTATCATTTCCTTTCAGTGTAGAATTTTCTTTAGCATCTCTTATTGTGTGGGTTTTGCAGCAATTAATTTTCTTTGATTTCCTAAGTTTATTTGAAAATGCTGTTATTTTGCTTTTATTTTTCAAGGATATTTTCACTGACTATAGAATTCTGAGTTCACATTTTTTTCTTTTAGTTCTTTAAGAAATTGTTCTACTATCTTCTGACCTCCATGGTTTGATGAGAAGTCTGATACCATTTTAATCATTGTTCACTATATATAGTATGCTGTTTTAGTAACTGGCTACTTTAATTATCTTCTCATTTTCTTTGGACTTCAGTAATTTGACTGTATTCTTCTTAGGCATAGTTTGCTTGATATTTTCCCTCTCTGGGGTTCACTGAGCTTCTTAATTTGTAGATTTATGTCTTCAATAAATTTGGAGCTTTGAGAGCCCTTATTTCGTCAAATAAGTTTTTGGTTCTATTCTCTCCCCTCTCCCTTTGGGCTTCAGATTACCTGTATGTTACACTTTTGTTATTGTCCCATAGGTTCCTGATGCTGTTAATTTTTCAATACTCTTTCCTTCTTTTCTTTAGACTGCTTAGCTTCTATTAATCTACCATCAAGTTTGCTCATTCTTTTTTCTGTTAGTCCATCTGCTATTAAACCCATAAAGTGAATGATAAATTCAGGTTCCAAAATTTCCATTTAGTTACTTTTTATTTCACTTCTGGTATTTCCTAATTTTTTATTAATTATAATCATATTTTCTTTATCCTCACTTAGCAAAATTATAATAGCTGCTTCATTTTTAAAGAGATTTTATTTACTTACTTATTTGAGAAAGAGAAAGGGAGAGAGAGACAGAGTGAGCACGAACAGAGGGGCAGAGGGAGAAGGAGAAGCAGACTCACTGCTGAGCAGGGATCCTGATGCAGGTCTGGATCTCAGGAACCTGAGATCAGGACCTGAGCTAAAGGTAGATGCTTAACCCACTGAGCCACTTAGGTGCCCTATAATAGCCACTTTAAAATCCTTTTACGATAATTCTAATATCTGATTCATCTCAAGGCTGGCCTCTGTTCATTGTCTTTTCCTTTGACAACAGGTTACACTAATCCTGGCTCTTCACATTATCAATACCAGATACTTTGAATGTCATGTTGTGGAGACTCTGAATTCTGTTATATTTCTCAGAAGACTGAGTGTTCATGGTTTGTCTTAACGGGCGATTATCTTGGTTGGAATTAAACTCTAAACTGTCACATCTGTGGTGGGCAGTAGCTCAGACCTCAGTTTAGAATGCTTTCAATCTGCCCATCAGGCATAGCTCAGGAACTTATCAGAGACTTGGACAGAGATTCCACACTGAATTTGGTGTTTCTCTTATTTGTCTCTCTTTTTCCTAGAATGTCCCCTCATTCTGTAGTGGCTCTAGTAACTGAACTTCCTCAAAGGGTTCTTCCTGCCTAAAGGAGTGCAGGTTCTCTGTTGGAATTTTAGCCACCCCCTGCTATAACTGCCCAACAGAAATGGAAAACTCACTCTATGCTTGATGCTTCCTCCAAGTTTCACCCCCCCTTCAAAAATCTACCTGCTTGTGTTTACTCTCCAAAGTCCTTAAGTAGTTATTTTTTACATTTTTTCAGAGCTTATAGTTATTTGTAGGAGGTTCAATCTGTTAGAAGCTTATTCTATTTTAAGTAAAACAGAAACCCATAGTATTTTTTATGATGTTTAAAGCCAATAACCGTGTGTGTGTGTGTGTGTGTGTGTGTTAAGACAAATCTAAGTACGCAAAGGAATGATAAAGACAAAATTCAAGTTAATGTTTACCTGCAGAAGAGAGAGGGATAAAAGAGGAAAACACATAGATTAATACAAATTATTATATGCTAGTTCTCTGGCTATGTGTGGGCTAATAGGTGTTTACTTCACTATTCATAAATGGATAAATATCATGACAATAACAAGGCTTATGCATAGAGCAGTGATGATCCTGTGTTATAAACCAAGAACTTCAATATATTTAATTCTGTCCGTCTAAAAACAAGTGTTCACAGTCTTCACCTAGTTTCCAGACTCTTGAAAAGTCTCAATACTAACAAGATTCTGACAAGCTCCAGGATCTATGAAATTGCTAAGGATTTATGAGATTCATTTATAGGTAAAATTTATAAACCATTCACATTTTGGCATATCTTAGACGCATGCTTCATAATGAGAAAACCCCCTAACTAATGTCATTTTGAATAAGAAGGATAAAAAGACAAAACCAAGTATGTGTGTATTGTTTCTTTGTTCACAATACATACAAGCTCCTTGACTAAGACAGGAAAAGTTCCCAAGGGTGTAGAAACAAGAAATAAGAAAAGAGAGTGAGTGTAAGAATGTCGAAGCATTCTCAAAGCAGAGGCAAACTTTAGTTTGCATGCCTAAAAGCATATCCACATGTCAAGGACCGTGGGACATTTTCCCAGAGGGGACTGGACACGAAGCCTCCCTGGTCTTAGTATCTTAAACTACGCTGAATGAACACCAGGGAATATGCTGGAGGAAGGGAGAGCACACTGGCCAAAGGGGTGGAAAAAGTGATGCAATCAGAGAGCTCTTTCCCATCTCTAATTTTATGACTCTCTGTAAAAAGGAAGGAGAATTCAAACCACTTCAAAATAAGATCAACGGAGACCTGGCTTGGAAGACTGGATTTGATGAGAAAAAAAGTTTATAAAGATTTATTTTCATGGTTGAAAATCACATACCATAACCATACCAAAAGATACCTCCATCTGACTTCTGTTTAAATAGCAAATATTGGGTAAAATTTTAAGCTAATGCAGAAAAATTTCTCTGGGAATTGGGAACAGCAGGGAGAGAATCTACAAACAATATTCACTGTAAAATAAAGGCTTTCCTTCCTGACAATCAAAAGCTTGACAGATCATGCCAACATTTTATTTCTCAGGATATTTAAAAGAGCACAACAAACAGAAGCCTCTTTACTTGCTTGCTATCTGGTTTGATTTTAAGGAGAGTACAATCCCAAAGACAAATCTCAAAAGAAAAAAAAAAGCCATTAGATTTTCTTTTATTTTTTCTTATTTGATGCCATTAATAATAAATTGTATTTTTCCAAGTCGAGGAAAAAAGAAACACCTTTCTGCTGCTTCTTTGAAAGCAGCCCAAACATATTTTAAAGACTATGCTATATAAAACTTTTTTTTTTAGGCAGAAAGAAATTCACTAAATGCTCTAAAATTCAAATCTTTAATCAACTGAACAACCCCCCCCTCCTCCCAGGGGTGTGAGGAAATAGGGCCTCTTTGGGGGAAGGTAATCCTAATTATGTGGCATGCTGGAGAGGCACCCAAGTTTATGTCAGTAGCAGATTCTGATAAGATATGCACCAAAAGAATCAGGTCTGGACTGTTTCAACGCGGGGGGAAGGGGTGTTGGTGTAATGTTGGTATTTAACTGTGATCTAGAGGCCAACAAAGGGCAGGGTGGACAAAGCAGAGCCTAATGAAGCTGCTAGTGTCTGGGGTGAAAGAGCCACAAAGCCTTTCAAATTAGCAGCTGAATCCTGACACTCATTAGTGATTATACATGCAAGGGCTGCAACTTAAAGCTCTAACCAGTAAAACAGCCAAGACACCGCATACACACAAAGGAAATAAAGTATGTACAAAAATAAAGAACCAGAACCTTTCAAATGTCTTCCCTTTCACATTTTGACATTTTTCTTTTTCTTTTCTTTTCTTTTTTTTAAAAATATTAATGACAAGCCTGCAGTGTGCTTACCTTCCAATTTAGTACTAAAATAATTACCACTGCGACTAAAATGAGACTTTCATTTTTTTTTAATCAAGGAAGGTCTAGTCAGAAATTGCTTCTGCTAAGTTCTGTACAAGACATAATATACTCTTGTTAACTAACAAAACCAATAAATCAAACTGAAGCACTTATTAAAGTATCTTACAGCACTAAATTTATCACTGATGACAAATTTAATTTGGGACTCTGACAGTTTGCTCCTTGCTTGTACTTGAACAGATTTCTTTCTTTCTCTCTCTCTCTCTCTTTTTTTTTTTTTTTTTTTTGTGTGTGTGTGTGGGGGGGGGGAATCGGGGAGTGGGCAGTTATTTCACAAATAATAAATGCTGAATTTTACTAGAAATTTTTGGAGATGTAAAAGACAACTTCTGATAGAAAATGGTGTTTTCCCCACAGCGTCGCTGTCACTGGGGAAAGTTATGCATTAAAATTCTTTTCTAGTGATTCTGTCCTTTGCACATTAGAGTTCGCAGAATTTTTAAAATGGTGATAATGAGCACTTTACGAAGCAATTTATAATCATCACTCAGTTAACCCACACTCTATCTCCACAGTTAGGTCAGTGCACGTCCCTTGATAATGAAGATAAGAAAATTGAGATATTGAGTTTTCCCCACCTAACAGGTGGAATAATTTTAATCTATGGCAAGGTCATTCGGCACAAGGGAGGGTGAAAAAGTAAAGAAATTCTCAAGACTGTGTTGAATCTTCTTATAATTACCCAATACTGTAGCTTGAAAGGACGATATTCCCACTTTAAGTATCAAAAGAGAATTACATTACAAATACACATAAAATTATTATGAATAGGCAACCTTTGCTCGACACCATACTTCCAGACTATGTAATATGAATAATGCCTTATTTTCTGTCCTGGTCAACCTCACTAAGTTTATTGTACAACACAACCAGTTTACTTACATAACTTATATTTTCTATAAACTTTTCCTCCTCCTAAAACATAGCTCTACAATTCTACATTAGCATTTTCCTGTTGTCTTTTCAAATGGTGTTTTCTTTCTTGACAATGCAATCAGCATATAAAAACCAAATTTCACTGCCTGGTCCCAGTTAAGGCAAACCAAGCAGCCTGAACCACAGCCTGACAAGGAGAACGCATTAAGCTCTGAAACAAAAGCATCCAAGTCGACCTGTTTTGCAGACTGATTAATAGAAACAAGCTCCAAGGACTAATCACAAGCCGAGCCCTGTTTTGCAGATTAATAGAACAAAGACACACGAGAGGAGGGGAGGTTACAGCACCGGAATACAAATAAGCAAAGGTAGACACCAGGCTTTCCTCCACTCAAGTCACCTCCTATACAGTCAGATTTACTGACCGAAAACCCAGGATGTCACATTCAGGGATGAATCAAAATGCAGCACCAAAGAAGTCTGGGTTCTCTCACTCACCGCAGCACCTAACAAGCCACCTGGGTTCCACCTTCTTTGGAAAGTGTGATTTAAAAGAGGAAACCAAATTTCTCAATGGAATGACACACGAGGCAGGGAACTTTCAGGGACTCTTTCCAGTTCAGCCAGGCAACCCTACAGCACTTGTTGATTGGGACAGACACCTTCACCTTCCCAACGTTTGCAATGGCCCGGGACACAGGTAATCTCTAAAGTGTGTGCATACATGCAGGCCCTCAAGGATACAAGAACTATATTCACAATGACAGCATAAAGCTAGAATTAAGAGAGTCCGTTTCCAAATTATCCCCAGACACACATTTTATGACTGGAGAATGTGACTTTTTTTCCCGACTGTAAAAATACAACTTACCCACTCTACAAAGATACAAAATACCAGGGAAGTAGAATGAAAAGAAAAGGGAAAAAAAAAAAAAAAGAACACTCATAAAAGAAAACTGCTGTTATATTTGTGGTATATTACCTCTCAGTTTTCATTTTCTTTCTATATTTATATACATTCTTTATAATGTTACGATCTCTCTGTATATTTTTGGTGGGGATACGGCTTTTGAAACGCTCAGTGCTAAGCAGCAGAAGAAAAACATACCACTGCTCTCTGATGACTGATGCTCATTCTTGAATGACTAAAACTGGATGAATGTATGAATTTTTACTGGAATTGTAACATCTTCATCCAGGTGAGATCTGGTAAACTGAAGACAGTTTACACAGTTTGAAAAACAATCTCTAGGAATGGAGACGTCTACTTTTTGCCTGATTTCTCTCCTTGATGGTTTTCTGTAGCAACTACTTTCCTTTTCTTTTTTTTTCTCTTCTTAGTTTCTTTAAAGTTTTTACTTATTTTATTTAATTTTATTTATTTATTTTATTTATTCATGAGAGACACAGAGAGAGAGGCAGAGACGTAGGCAGAGGGAGAAGCAGGCTCCCTGTGGGGAGCCTGATGCAGGACTAGATCCCAGGACCCCACTATCAGGACCTGAACCAAAGGCAGGGGACTCACCCACTGAGCCATCCAGGTGCCCCCTCTTCCTTTCTTATTTTTTTCTTTCTTTCTTTTGACAAAGCTTTCTGGGTCTCGTTCAGAAGAAGAGGATTTGAGTCAATGGACAAAGAGAATGGATTTTCTCTGCCATATTTGTATTCCCCTTCCTCAGCAATCCACTTATTCTGTTCATTGCAGCAATCAACAAAGCAAAAATACATTTATAATGAAAATCATAAATTTCAGCAGTTACAAAATCTCAGAACGGACTCGAGAGCACAGTTAAGCCTGTGGTTTACAAGCCAGCCAAACTTCAAAATTTCCAAAGAAGTGATCGTATTTCTCTCTGGCTTTTCAGGAGACTTCGAACTCTCCAGAAGGTAATTCCTCTAGCAAATAAGCTTAAAAACCTCGTACCTTCCTTAGTACGAGATCTTCCCTTTAATCCTAAGACTGAACAGCACACACAATGTGTTTGAGTGCAGGAAGGTACTCGATACCCTGAATCCCCTTGCCTTTCACCAGCCTGCTCTGAAGCTGCTATGCCAGCGGCAACCACACAGAATTCGCCTCTGGTAAGAGCTGTCTAAAAGCACAAAGGTCAGGGCCAGCATTATACACACGCACTTAGGTTTTCCATTTTTCTACTCAATCTGCTCGACCTACAGGTAAATACTTGTCCTTGCAGAATTCTATCTTTTGCAGGGAGAGGCTGAATTGAGGTAGGAAAAGGAACTTCCTTGCTGTTCCCTTTGAAAAAACGGGAAGGTATCAGGGAATGTTTGATAACAGAGGCATCATAAGCAGGACCTAAAATCCTGATTCTCCAGTGCTTCCTATGGATTCATTTATTTAAATAATATAAATGTAAAGCCCATAAACTGAGTCTTTTAAACAAATTTCCTTTTCACAATCTTTTTTTTTTTTTTTCCATAACACCAAAGGAAAAGAAGAAAAAGAGCAGGAAGGTGGCTAGTAACAAGCCAACAGCCTATTTCCAACCAGTTTTGTGGTCAACAAACACCTGATTAGGTTTTTGTCTAGCATCTCTTATTTTGTTCTGTAAAGATCAAAGCAAGAAGGCCTTTTTTTTCCGGGTGCACCTGGGTGGTTCAGGGGTTGAGCGTCTGCCTTCGGCTCAGGTTGTGATCCCAGGATCCTGGGATCGAGTCCCTCATCAGGCTCCCCACAAGGAGCCTGTTTCTCCCTCTGCCTATGTCTCTGCTTCTCTTTCTGTATCTCTCATGAATAAATAAAATCTTAAAAAAAAAAGGTTTTTTTCTCTATTGATTCCTGATTTACAATAAAAATAAAGACCCCTCCACTATGGCTAGTGATAGGGGTATGGACTTTTAAATCATCAAGACAATAAAAAGTTTTTCCCCCTGATTCTGTCTTTTGTAGTCCTCTTTCTAGGTCCATGGTACTTCAAGCTACTTTCCATTGCTCATGAAGTCTCCTGTGGTATGGAAAGTCAGTACATTCTTAGTGGATTCAGTCTTAAGATTGACATGTCCCACGATTTCAATACATACTGTAGCTTGAAATCTAGTGAGGAAAACAGTGATCTTCCATTATGAAGCCCAAGAGCATCAGAGGCACTTAGTTTTATGTACAATCATTTTGTACATAATATGTAAAAGAAGCGCCTAACCAGTTTTAGGAAAGAACGGATAATCATGTGTCAACTCTGACTTTTTCCTTCCCTTATAAACAGCATTGGTTTTATTTAGTTTTCAATGTTGATTTACTGCAGGTTCAGATGAAATTTTAGCATGACTTTTTTTTGGGGGGGGGTTGCGGGGTACGGGGATATGATCTATCCTAAATCCGCCATGCCAGACATTAGGGGCATGAAGACTCAAGTATCTGAATTACCCAATAATATCACCAGCACCTTCAGATGCTGTCTTGGGAAATTTTATCTTGGGAAGAATCTTACTTAGGCTGGTTCCTAACCACTTCCTCTAATTTGCCTCTATACGAGAGGCGTTTCCCTTTGTTGCCTTTTCCTTTTTTGCTGCAAATTTCATACTTGGACGTTATTAGTCATAGTAACCATATTTACGCTTTAACCAAGCTGATCTTTTCTAATATTTGACCAAAACAGTCTTCCTATGTTCTCCCCTGGATTAATGTAGATTTGTAACCCATCTTTTCTACTCTTTACAGAATACATGCACATTCTATGTACCCACAGGCTTTCAAATTTGCCACTGGCTTCCTGTTTGAGCAGCCCTCGTGGAACATTCCACATTCAATTTATAGTCCCCATCCAAGATTACCTTTATATTTATTTCCTGGGTGAAAATGCATTACCAAGCATTACTCACACATTTCAAATGATACTTCGTATAAGTGACCTTAAAAATGCGCCCATGTCTTCATTTAACAGACATCTAGTCACGCTTCCCCGTCTTTTGACCAAATGCAACCGATGTACGGGGTGCCTTTCCTAAGTGGTTTTCACTTACCCAGATCATAAGCAACCTGCCGTGCAAGGAAACTGTACAATATTTTCTTTTAAAAATTCTTTCTCTCTCACACACACAAACAGAAGGAATCATTTTCCTAGACAATGCTGCTGAGTCATCTCTTTTCTGTCCCCTTTCACTTCTCCCTTGATATACCAGAACATAAAAAGAAAACAAAACAGAGCAAACACAAAACAAACAAGCCAAAATGAACAAATGAACAAACACAAATAACAGCCATTATAAAAACCACACAACTGTTACGTTTCAGGGGAGAAAATGACATTTACTGAGCATTTACTGAGTGCCAGGAACTTAACATACATGACCCCGTTTTTAATCCCATAAAAATAAACTGAATGGTGAAAAATATAAAGGCTTTGGGGTTGACTTCCAGTTCTGCTACTTTAGGAAATGAGTGTCTTTGGATGAATTAGTTAACTTCTCTAGCCTTCACTTTTTATCATCTCCCAAATGGGGGTGATTTTACTTTCTTTATAATAAGGGTCAGTCAATGTGACACTTAAAAACAATGTTATATAAGGTACCTGTATGTGGGTGATGCTTAATAGGTAGTAGTTATTACAATTTGCATACCCATTTGACAGATGAAACTATGGCTCAGAGAGATAGAATAATGCCTAACAAGGTAAAATGCTTAACCCTAAAGGATAAAACTGAGACTCAGTGTGCTGGGGACAGCGGTCTCTAAAGGCTAAAAGCCTGCGGCCTCTGCCCTCCACTGCCTCCCTTCGGTAGGGAGAACAGGGTTGTTTAAGCTACGTCCAGTCTGGGGATTGGACCTTTCAGGGTATATCTCCCCACTGGGGAGGTCGAGAAGTTTATTAACCTGAGGAACAAATGGCTTAAGGGGAGAGGGAGTGCAAAGGAAGAGCCCAGACCAGTTTCAACAAAGCCTTCCTTGTCAGAGGGATGTCCCTGAGCTCAACGTGGTTTGGCTTGTCCCCCAACAAGTTCCTAGGGCTTAGAGGTGAATCCTCAGGAGGTGAGTGACATCATGCCTTGACTGCTTCTCACAGAGCAGCCTAGAAGGGCAGAGGGGTTCTTTCCTGTGGAATGGGGAACAGAGGATGGCTTTGGTTATCATGCCCCTATTGTGAAGCTACTTTAGCAGCATGCAGACATCAGAAGGGGGGAAAGGGAGGAAGGATGTCCAGATGTGGTGCGTGACCAAAGGGGAGCCCTCGGTGGCAGCGGCAACCTCCAAAATGTGTGCTCCAAGGCCCATTGCCCTTTCATCATTGATCACCTGGAGGATTACATGAACCTGGGGAGTTACTGGGACTTACTAGTGAACGTATCAGCTCTACAGGGCAGAAGTGCACAGTGGGGAGGCAGGGCAGCAGCAGTGACTGGAACCAGGCAAATCTGGGTCAAGACTGCCAGCGGGACCCCAGTGCACTCAGTATCTGGTAATACCTGTAGAAATTCACATTACGCTTACAGCTCAGGTCATAAAATCAGAAATCTGCGTTGGTCAAAGAACTTGAAAATAAATGCTACAGAATCCACACGACTTTAATTCTTCTCTAGAAATTCAACCACTGGGAATTTGACCATTAAGAAAAGAGAATACCACACGTTTGATAACTGGTTTCTAAAGTCCAAAAGAACTTTCTGAGTGCCCAGCTGTCTAGCTTCCTACCAAACTCACACTTGATGCTGACTACTTTTACTGCAGCTTGAAGATACAGTCTTCAAATCTAATAGAAGCTTCTATAGTTGGTCCTAGCATGGGGATATGGCATCTGAAGTAAAGAAACGACAAGAAAGAGCCTAAAAATACTGTTGGAGCCTTCCTTTGAAAATTCTCACTGCCTTCAAGGTTAGGTTTGTCCAACTACTCCCACTCCTCACCTTTTTATTAAAGCATGCTCACCTGGAGAGATGTTATACTCTCTCCATTTATGAATGTTCAGGATGGATCAAATACGTTCACAAAGCTCACAAACATAGTTGAGTGCTCGGTTTGGTTCCATCTTGCTTACCATCTCTCTAGTCCTCCTTGTAGATTCATGGCTACACTTGATCCCGCACTGGAAATATTCTTTCCTCTGCAGCTCATGACTCATCTGTGTAGACCGTTAGTCCATCAGCCACAGAAACATCAGCACCACCCTCACTCATTCATTCATTCATTCATTTATTCATTCATTCATCTGATATGGACAGGGCATCCACCATGTGCCAGGTACCGGGCCACCCCAGAGGATGCAGAGAACAAAGCTGACAGGGTCCCTACCCCTAAAGAACTTACAGCCACTGTATAATCGCCTTCCATCCACCAGCAGCGACTATGGGTTAAAAAGGAGCCTGTTAGTGTAACATGAGAAAATGAAAGAACACTCAGCAGCCAGCCAGCCGGCTGAGTCTCGGTGTTAAGGGCCAGGTCTTCTCTGGAGCATGGTGTGTGGGCCCATGCCAGGCAGGCCTGACTTCAGCGAGGCACACTGCCAGCACTTCCTTCTTGGTGCATATATCCGAGGCTGTTGTCTTTCTCAGCTGCTACCTGGTGCCACAGAGGGAAAAAGCCACAGGCACCCAATACTTACCCCCGCCCCTCACCCCGCTGATGTGTGTGCAAAGGAATCATGAGTTGTCTCCATGGAGCAGAAGGATTAGAAGGACCAGAAGGAGGTAGGTGATTCATGTCTTATGACACACTGAGACACAGATTTTTCACAGAAAATCCCAGGCTCTGCAGCTTGTCAGGCAAACAAATACTGGATCACTCCTTCATCTGTCCCCTCAATATCCCTATTCGCCCCCTAGGAGCACCTTACCCGGAATCCTGAGAGCTCCTGAAGAGTACTAGCCTGGATTTCTGTGTGCCCCTTCTGCAATTGGATGGAAAAAGCGAAGTTTTCCAAGAGGCCCCTTCCTGAATTGCCTCAGGTCAAGGAGTAGAAGGACATCTGGTTACTAGGATATCCTGGTTTAGTCTAAAGAGCTCAGCATAGGAAGGCTGGGTTCTAGTTCTATTTCTCCCTAATACCTTTGGGCAAACCACCGTCTCTGTCAAGAACTCTATCCTGGCCTCCTCTGTCAAAAGGAGGCAATACTGAGCAGCATCTGACCTACAGGCAATTGTAGATGCTGGCTATTATTAATTATTGTTATTAATACATACTCTGCTTATTTCAATTGTCTGAATTACTTTTTTAACTTAAATTTTAATTACTTAGAATGGCTGTGAAGCCCAAACGAGAGAATACATGTGACAGTTCCCTGAGTGAAATAATCATCCAAATGCAAGCGTGTTATTGTTGTCTGCTAATTGAGGTTGTCTCTCAGAACGTGCAGGCAAAAATTTAATTTATGCCAATAGTTGATATTAAGGATAACTGAACGTACACAAACATTTCCATAGCCCCCTCCCCATGCTTCCACACAGTCACCACCGAGGCGTCAGATAAAGGCACCAGGACAGGCTTTAAGGGTTTGGAGGGAGCAGGGTGGAAAGGTACCAGCGGGGTCCAACATCACAAGCTCTGCACAACCTGGCTCTGGATTTGGTACTCACTGAGATGGCTATGAATGGGAGGTGGAAAGCAAAGTGATCGGTTTTGCTTTCTCCTTTTTCAAATAAACAGGGCATTTGTTAAACCAGAATTGAATCTGATCCCGTGTGGCTTTAAGAACAGTCAGCTGCATTCTGGAACAGGCAAAAATGTAAACAGAGCCTGTAACTCTAGAGCAGGGCAAAACACCCATAGGTTTCATATGGGAGAGTCTATGGGCTCTGTGCCAAGAAAAATGAAATGCTAGCCTGGGCCTTTAAACAGAATCATGTAAAAGCAGAGTGCATATTTGTTTAACACACACACAGACCTTTCTCTGTGCCAATACCTTTCTGAACCCTCCTGAATAAAAGCTGGAATCCCTGAGACGGTGGTAGGAACCAATATTGTTTGTATAGTCCTATTCTTTAGTGCGAAAGGACCTTCCAGCTAAACATGGAGATGTTTCTTTCTTTTCCTTCCTCCCTCCCTTCCTCTCTTTCTTTCTCTTTCTTCCTCTCTTTCTTCCTCTCTTTCTTTCTTTTCTTTCTTTCTTTCTTTCTTCTTTCTTTCTTTCTTTCCTTTCTTTCTTTCTTCTTTCTTCTTTTTCTTCCTTTCTCAAGTTAATCACAAAGTATGACTGTGAAAATAAAATAAAGGAGCCCATTCCGCTCATCCTCATATCCGAATTCTATCACGAGTTGCCAATTGGTTTCCTAATCCTCTTACTCAATATCTGCTGTTAATTTGTCCGCAATTTCAAGAACTTGAAGGCTGTCAGCAAAATACATGATGCATCACAAAACTTATAATTGGAAATAAAAACATCTGAAGCTTTTCTGACAGGGTAAACACAAAGTACTATTGCGCTGATCAGAACAAGGAAACGTGAGCAACAGTGTAGCTATTTCTGTGCAAACACAATTACAAACGCTGCAGAGAGTGGCATCAACACTTAACTCCCACTTGTAAAAATGCTGAGAAAATTATATCTAAATGAATGAATGAATGAACTCAACATGTTTGTGGACCTGAAATGAGAGGCAGGGAGGAGGGGAAGAAAACATTCTGCTCAGGCTCCCTTTGCAGATGCAACTCAACGGGCTTTCTCTTGTTACTGCAGCCATTTCAGAATTCCACTGTCTAGGTAGGCCCCATCTAATTTTCCTGCCACAGAAGTTTAGGCACTTCCTCCACAGTTACTAAATCTGACAAATTACACCTGGGTCTACTGTAACATGAAAAAGCGTGTTCTTTGTCCCTGACCCTGTGGTCTTAGACAGATCAAATTCCTGGACATCGGAAAGCTCCGCTCATACTCATTAAAAGCCACGGGAGGCAGCCCTGCATTTCTGCTCAAGAGGGGAACGAGGTGCAGCCACTGCTGAACCACACGATGCTCTGCTTGGGTCAATGTGGGCTTATTTCTACTGTTTGCAGTTTGGCTCCTGATCAATTAGTACCTCGATTTTTTTTTCAACACAGCATCTTAGTATCAAAAGAGCAACTGAGGGAGGGCAGCCTGGGTGGCTCAGCTGGTTTAGTACCATCTTCAGTCCAGGGCATGATCCTGGAGTCCCAGGATCGAGTCCCACGTCCGGCTCCCTGCATGGAGCCTGCTTCTCCCTCTGCCTGTCTCTCTCTCTCTCTCTTCTCATGAATAAATAAAATCTTTAAAAAAACAAACAAAAGAGCAATTGAAACAAAACCAAAACGAACAAACAAACAAGAAAAACCACCAAAAAAAAAAAAAAAAAAAACCCGAAGGGGCAGGGGTTGATTTTATTTATTTATTTATTTATTTATTTATTTATTTATTTATCTCTAAATATTTTATTGATTTATTCCTGATAGACATAGAGAGAGAGAGAGAGAGGGGCAGAGACACAGGCAGAGGGAGAAGCAGGCTCCATGCTGGGAGCCCGATGTAGGACTTGATCCCGGGACTCCAGGATCATGTCCTGGGCCAAAAGCAGGCGCTAAACCACTGAGCCACCCAGGGATCCCCAAGGGGTTGATTTTTAAATGGCAAGTCCCACAAGTGAGTTTACTGAAGCCTGCTAGTACTAAGCTGCTGGTTATAGATCCAATAATCCAAAATATAGAGCTGATTTCAAAATTCCACCTCCCCCCCTACCCTGGCCAGACAAGCAGATTCAAATTTTGCCTCCTCTTTCAAGCCATCCTCAGCCTTTGGAAAAGACAACACAGACAGGCAATCAGGAACCATGGTGGCAGCAGGAAACCAACAACAGGGATACAAGAAATCCAGAAGCTTTCCTGTGGTGGCCCCGAAGTCCTAGGCAGACCTACCTGCCTGACAACACAAGACCCTCTTCTTCTCCCCCAAAGAAAGAGAGAAAAAAAACATAATATGCGAAATTCAGAAAAGCTGTGTCTGGGCTGATACATCCAAAGATGCTAATACCTCATGCCTGCTTCCTTTCTTCAAGATACTGGGAAGAACAAGACGGTGAAGGAATATATTCAGAAGCCACAGAACCTGCCAAGAGGCCTCCTGCAGTGGGGGTGCTTTCTGGAACTGGTCAGCTCTTGCCCTCCTTCCAAGGGGACAAGGCAGCCCGCTTACATCTTCTTTGGTGTAGGCAGGCTACTGAATTTCCCCAGACCCATCGAACCACACCCAGATCCTCTTCCTCGGGAACCTCAGAAGTACCACCGTGCACTCCTATTGCAAACACACACGGATCCTTTGAATGCTGTACATTCTTCTCCACGTACAGCTTCCTGCTAAACTGTAAATTAGAGACATTGCTTTAATTTTCCCTCATCTTTAGGAAGCTTTCGGCTGTGCTGCAAGTTAAAACACTGTAATGAATATGAACTGATACTCCTTTTCTATACTGAAAGCAAGTCACGATCCACATTCTTAAAATACATGAGTTACAGCAATCTTCCTGGTTGGATGGCCATCACCTCTGAGAAACCCACGACAAGATGGAAATCCTTATATCAAGGATCTTATTTTGGCTTCTGTTTTGAAATTAAGACCCTAGTAATATCAAAATTCACTGGAAAAGCCCAGGAATCAACCTTAAACCCATTTAGATTATTTTGGGGCTAGAATAACTAATTGGCTAGTAAGCAGGCATTCACCTGTGGGTGAATCTCAGGGATGGAGAAACCTAATTTCTGAAGGTGGGAAAGTGGTAGCTCTGGTACAAACCCTCCCAAACTTTGCTTCTAGTCAAATTCTTAATAGTGATAGTGGTTACAAAGTGTACAAGATATTAAAATAATCAAGCATGTCCTGGTAATATGGATACTTTTTGAAAATGTTAACTTTGGTGACCAAATTTAAGTGCGCAGTGGAGGAGAGATACTGAGGCCGACCTCGTTGGCCCTAGTTCACAAATATAGAAGCTTGGTGATTTGCCTCATGTCACTCAATCAGCAGAGCCTGAATTTAAGCTAGAAGGCACCCCATCTGACTCCTAGTGCAACAGCCTTCGTATGAAGATGGACAAAGGTATAAAGTAGATTTGAAAGACTAACCGCCCTGTATCAGTAGTAGCTCACACTTATTAGATACCTCCTCTGTGTCTTTGGGGTGCTGCAGATACATTAACTTATTTATCCTCATAGGAACCATATGAAAGAACTAATGTTGCTATCTCCCACTTTAAAAGTGAGAAAACAGAGACAGGGAGATGTTCAGACACTCACCCAAGGTGCCACGGCTGAATAAGTGGCAGAGCTAGGAAAATCTGTGCTCTCTGCACAGAAAAGCTAGCGTGGGCATTCACAAATGAATGTTCAGATTATCAGCAGTCCTGGGAATATTAATTTTTTAAACTTTTTAAATTTAAACTCAACTTAGTTGACATATATTGTACTATTAGTTTCAGGGTTAGAACTTAGTGGTTCATCAGTCGCATGTAACACCCAGTGCTCATTACGTCAAGTGCTCTCCTTCATGCCCATCACCCAGTTACCCATTCCCCGCACCCACCTCCCCTCGAGCAATCCTCAGTTTGTTTCCTAGAGTTAGGAGTCTCTTTATGGTTTGCCTCCCTCTGTTTTCATCTTATTTTATTAATTTTAACAAAATATCTTCACAGTGAGACCCAATTTACCGATAGCTCCAAAATACATATTGAAATTGAAATTTGCTCTTCACCAACCTCTGTATTCTTAGTCAAAAGACAAAGTACCAGCAATTCCTATGGGTGACACAGATTCCATGTAAAGATCTCCTTTATTGTAAGGAAGTGTGAGGCAGGAAATAGTTTAAATTTTCTGGAAATCCCAACAAATTATGTGTAAAGACAACTTTAGGATAACATGTCAGAAGACGCATCCTGCCCACCTTCTTGCTCTCCAATATTAAAACAAGCAATTTTTGAATGACATCAATTCAGATCAAATATAAACACTGTCTGAAGTTTTTAGCAACATCAAAAATGGATTATACTCCATCACATCACATATTTGAATTACTGTGTTTTTTAAAATTTTTTCTTTTGCTTTTTTTTATTTCTTGACATGCTGCAAGATCTGCCTCTGGATCCAAAATCACTCACTCCCTCATTCATCACAGCCGTCAACTGGTTTAGCTAAACCTTATCCTATACAGATTTGAATCTGCTCAGATAGTGGATGGAGTTTGCTATCATCATTTCAGCAACTATCAATGTTTAGATCTCTGAAAGTGTGGCTTGTTCAGGAACAGCCTTCTATGTTCCGTGCCTTCGAGAAGGTTTCAAATATCATCTTCAAGTGTTAAAAAAAATGATCGTAACTCCATGTAGAGCTTCTCTGCCAATCAGAAGTCATGCCTCAACTACTGCATAGTCATTAAGGAGGGAGCTCTGAGAATGGAAAAGCTCCCTCTCCAGCCCTTTGCTCAGAAATGCTAATACATCCTAGGTTACTTTGAGACCGGTTTTCAGATTACAATTTGATAGGACCACCAATTTCTCCTGTTTGTTCTCCTGCCCTTTACCACCTTCTCACACATAAAAACCATTACTTGATGTACATTAACGAAGCTGGATATAACCACCGTGGATTCTAACCACCAATTACCACACCACTACCACCTGTCATAGCATGCACCCTGTAGTCAGACTCAAAATTAGGATGCCGCCGCTCAGGGTCTTGGTGATCCCTGAACAGTTACTTAACCTTTCTGTGCCTGAGTTTTTTCACCTGCTAAATGAGAATCATAATAGCGTCACATTTCTTAAAGGCATGAGATAAAAGGAAAGTGAGGAAAATGAGATAAAAGATAGACTTAGAACAATGCCTGGCATATAGTCTCTAGTAAGAGTTCACAATCTTTTGTTGGGTTGATTTTAAAATGAAATATATTTCGTGTATTCACTCATCAGTCCTTCTGGATACCAACTAGTAAAGCTGGAAAAAAAAGATCAACTCTTGAGAAACTATCTCAACTTTCTATTCTACAGAGAACAAACTATGGAGTGGGATGGCCATAGCTAAAGTCATGCTATTTGCCCTCCTCCAGCCTTATATGTAAATCCTAGCGCAGGGCTGGGACTCTTCTCCAGGTTGGGTAAGTAAAGGTTGGCTCTCTGCTTCATATACACACAGAGCTCCGAAAAAATAGATATATAAATAAGTAAAAATCCAAGACTCCTCTGATATTGCTCTTCCAGTCTAAAACTCCCATTTTGAAGATGAAGAAACTGGTTTGGAGGCTCAAGTTCACATAAATACTTAGGGGCAGAACCAAGGCCAGAAAATGATAATTATTATCCTAAATAAACCACCCGGCACTCTTCCACATCCGTTACAAACATCACCTAATTTAATCCTCATAATAATCCTCTAAAGTAGGTATTATCTCCATAGGCTTAGAGATGTGGAAACTGAGGCTCATCCTCAGAGAATCAGTGTCTCCAAAGCCATATAACAGACAAATGATAGAGACAAGATCAAAATGGTTCCTCTCTGGTCCCAAAGAATCCATGCCTGTTTCAAGTTTTCTAGAGCTCCATGCTAGAATTTTCAGCACCGAGTCTCAATCTGTTACTTTCAAGCTGACTGTGCCTCAGTCTCCTCTGGGGAGCTTTAAAAATACAAATTGCTGGGCTCTACCTCAGGAAGGAGAATCAGAGTCTCTGGGGGGATGGCTTCAAAATCTGTATTTCTTCTGAGTTGGGTCAGGTGATTCTGATGTGTAGCAAGGTTTGAGAAAGCCTAATCTAAGCCAGATATTTTACGAGGGGTTCCAGTGTAAAATGAGAGGGAAATGAGTTACCTAAGGCTGATGGAATGTTCGGAGTAGCTGAATCTGCACGAAGGGTAACGCGGTGACCTTCCCCCAAATCCTTCTGTGTCCCACAGATGCACATGCAGCCCCAGTCACATAAGCATAGATGCATCTACCAGCACCCTACATCCACTGATCTTGCCTAAGGAGATCTGCACCACGATGAAAACAACAAGCTCTGCTCTTTCCAGCCACAATATGTGTTGTGTTAGACACGTAGCAATAAGCTTTCTTTCCACCCTTAGCCTCTTCATTGAAAGCACCTTAAGTCTGCACCATGATTTCTTAGCATTGAGCTAAAAAAAAAAAAAAAAAAAAAAAAAAAATGAAGGGGAAGATTGTTCCATTGAGCACTTACCAAGGTGCCCCGTATATCCTGAATCCCTTCACTGTTACCTCCGAGTCTTGTAAGTAAATACTGTTTGTCAGGAGGGACTGAACGTTGTCAAAGTCCTCTGGTTTCAATTTGGACACAGAGGGGAAACGGTAGTAGTCCTGTTTAACAAGGTCTGCCATGAATTCCTTATCAAATGTCAGTTCATGATTCCCAGCAATCACTATTTTATATTCATATGGCAGGTTTCCTGAAATAAGAAAAAAGAGTACCAATTAGCACGTTCATTTCCCATCACGAAGTACAACAGCCGAGACCGTGTGATTAGCAGACAGTATACCCAAATGAAATAGCTCACGCATTCCTTTATATTTCCATGGGAACCAAAATTTATGACTATGCCTTTATGCCAGCAAAAAATGACAATAAACAGGAGAGAGGAAGCTGCTAAGAAGCTTAAAAGCTACTAAAAAGACATTCCACTCTCTGGTTCCATTTCTCTCTTCTGTATGTTCCAGATTCACTGTGATGAATCTACACTGTGATGAATCCGTACTTTATAATTATCCTGCGAAAAGCACTTTAATCACGATCCTTAAAAAAGGTCTGGACTTGGTTTGGTCCTCAAAATATAAGCCAACCAACTGTTCTTAACAACTCAAATAACTGCTGGATTTGTAGTATATCCTTCAAAAGTATATTTGTAGTATATCATATAAAAGACATGGCCTAGCCAAGCATTCCACAATTCACATAAATGAAAGGAACTACATAGTACGATTTCATATTGTAAGTTAAAATTTACCTTGTGGCTTGCGAATAAAAAGAACATTAATAATGGCCCCCTGATTAGAAGGCTAACTTTCCTCCCATTGGGATGGGAGAAGAAACTGTAAAGCTTAACCCCCTTTTAATATTTATGGTATGGAAATGTGAGTTCTCGGTGTGTGCTTTTTATGCAAAAGTTTCCCGATCAAAATGAGATAATTCTGGGAAGAAGAATGAAAGCTATAAAGGAAAACCCAAACACCAGACTTCTGCATAGATTTATAATGTTTGAATAAAGTACAGATCATACATATTAATAACTCACCGTGATGCTATAAGAACCAAAATCCAAAGGGAGATAGTGCCGGGCAGCTGTCCCCATCCTGAAATTAATGCCCTTTTCTCTTCTTTGTCATTACCCATCCCTCAAGCCTCACTGCAGAGCTGCTGCTCATTTTATTTTATTTCATTTTATTTTAGGGGAGAAAAGGGTGGGGCAATGGTGCCTATAATTCCAGCTTCCTGAGACTCCTGGGTCCAATGCAAAATTAATGTTTCCTGCTATTCCAGGAAGAATGAAAGTTACCACTAGCAGGAAATTGGATACACTTGTTGTAGGAATTGGTCCTTACCAGCAAGCCAGAGTCAATGATTTAATTAATGAAGCTTAGTGGGGAAGAAAATTATATTTTGGGAGTGGGGGCACTTGGACTTCAGCAATGCAAACTGCGGAGACCTGTGAAGTACTCAATTTCAGCAGTGCACTGCAAACTTATTTGCTAATATTGAAATGATTTTTTTTTTGAGAGAGAGAGTGCACGCTCATGAGTGGGGGTGGCGGGAAGGGATAGAGGGAGAGGGAGAGAGAATCTTAGACAAGCTCCATGTTCAGCAGGAAGCCCAATGTGGGGCTCAATCTCACAACCCTGAGATCATGACCTGAATCGAAATCAAGAGTCGGATGCTTAACCCACTGAGCCACCCAGGTGCCCTTGAAATGATTTTTAAGATCACCAGAATATGCTTTAAAATGCTATTTTCTTTAGCTTTCAATTTTTAGGTTTCTATCAGTAATGAAATTGCATATATAGCATGTGGTTTAAAGGTGAGGCTTAAGAGAGAGATGAAAGCAGTCAAAAACTAACACGGCAGAAATCTGAAACCACGAACAGCGTAGCCAAGCGTCAATGGATATCCCTGACTACTAGTGCACAGGGCTGTGCGACATGCCTTTGGCCTCAGATGTGTTTTAAGGCTGTGGTGAAGAGCTCACAGAAAATAGGAAGCTTCTATCAAATGTACGTTTTTACAAGTTTATAATGTCCACTAGCATAAGACAATAAGGAGTGTGACATATATTATAAGCTGATTGGATAGAACGATATTTCGCACAATTCCCTGAACTTAAAATAGGGGTGAGAGATGTATTAGAGGTGAGAGATCCCTGCCATAAATCCTGACACCACACACACTAGAAATTTGTGAGATGCTCCACAACTCTCACATCACGGCTATGTGACCCCCTTTGGCCTGATTCTGCACCCCTAGGGTTACCTGTGCCCCCAAAGTTGGAATGGGCTGAAACATTTTCCTTGACAGTAATCTGTTTCAAGGTAGGTCGTACCCGCATGAGTCTTTGAGCAACCCTATTTGTACAAGTCACGCTATAGCTGCCCAGTTCTCTTTTAATCATTCATGATGATGGACTCACCTTTCTTACTTTCATAAAGAAAGTAAACCTTTCTTTATGCACCACTGCTCTTGCAAGAGGCTTATTGCTTTTTCCATTTTAGAGGTCTGGTTCGGGAATGGATGGCATGGGTGAGACTGAGAAACAAGGCAAAGGAACTATATTTTCCCTCCTTTGAACTATTTTTTTTTTTTTAAAGAAAGTAAAGCTGCTACAAAGTAAATCTTCAGGAAGACAGGCCTCTTACATGTCTTTTAAATCAAATTTTGGAGACGCAGCATAAAAAGGTAGCCACCAAAATGAAGAAACAGTGAGGATGTTTACACACTGCCAACAAACTCATCTCTTTCTGAGAATCCAGTAGTAGTGTCTAGCTTCCATTCTCTGTTACCTGTGTTAGGAGATTCTCTCTCATACACACACACACATCGAAAAAAAAAAAAAAAAATATATATATATATATTTTTTTTTTTTTTTTTTTCTGAACTGACTTTTCATCTATAATCTGCCAACTTTTATTGTTTTATGTGAAAAGTGTATGCAGGGCAGCTGACAAATCTCCTGTTACCTGATGGTATTTTTTTTTTTCAAGGCTAGATTAATTTGGAAGGCTTTGCAGTCAACCTCCAAACTTCTTGGTATTCAAATAGCGTCATTTAAAAATTGTCAGACAAAGAGGTGCCTGCCTTGATCCATTTTATTCAGATCAGGCCATTGAAGTTGACCTGCGTAAGTAAAAAAAAAAAAAAAAAACTAAGGCTATATACAGTTATTTTAACATGGAAAAATTCTTGCTTCGAATGACCTAAAGAACTCTAACTAGCATTCCATCTTTCCCAAGACACGCTCTATGTTCTACTAGCAATATAAAAGATTGTTTTAAGTGGAATGGAAATAAACTTTTGACAAATTATCAAATAGTTCTATATGTTTTAAAAATGTGTATTTGGGGGATGCCTGGGTGGCTCAGCGGTTGAGTACTTGCCTTTGGCCCAGGGCGCGATCCTGGAGACCTGGGATCAAGTCCCACATCAGGCTCCCTGTATGGGGCCTGCTTCTCCCTCTGCCTATGTCTCAGTCTCTCTCTCTGTGTGTGTCTCTCCTGAGTAAATAAATAAAATCTAAAAAAAAAAAAATGCATATTTGGGAAATACAATCTGACAGTACAAATAATGATAGATGGCTTCATTTTTCATCTCTACTCCATTCTTCTCTCTTTACATCTAAAATAAGAGTTGATTTTAGGAAAATTATTAAGCAAATAATAATACAGATAATTCACAAGTATGGCAAAGTGATGACTGTAACAAGTAAAACAATAAAACGTGAGAAATTAGCCCATCTTCTCAATGTTTCTAATAATTGGCCTTTTGATCTCATTCTTCCCACTGTCACTGACACTTTAATATTCCAGACATCTATCTTTAATATTTTGGGTCTCTTTCTCTCCATCTAATACTCCTTCTTAGTGAGTTATTGTTTCCCAACCCTAAGAAAACAAAAACAAGGAGTCGTTTACACACACACACAAACACACACACACATACCCCTCATGTACAATCCTAAACCATGCTTATTCTTTGAGATACTTCTTCATTTCACATCTAAATTTCTGGAAAGAGGATTCCAGAAGCTCACAGCTGGTAGGCCAAATACAGCCCATAGATGTATTACAGTTGGCCTCAATGCTGTTCTGTGTTTTGTTTTTTGAATTGAACTAACATTTAGAAATTAGGTGATACCATGCAAAAAATTCTGATTTTCTAGCTACTTTTAGAAAATCAGAAGACCAGTCAATACTGACCTCCAGTCAGCCACAGACCTCCCCAGCCCCTATGACTTCTCATACCTGGCCCACTTACCACATTTGTGTTGCCTGATGGTCTCCTCTGTTAGGAGAATTAACAACTTAGAGACACATGGCTACTCAGAACTTACTCCCATGTAATCTGTCTTCCATTTCTATTCTCTTCCCAAAGCTTTCCCAGAATGTCAATAATAACTTCCTAATAGCCAAAGCCCAGACATTTTCTCACTTCTCATCTCCATGGATCACACCACAGTGACATTCCTGTCCCCCTTGACACCAGATGCTGCACTTTGGATCACACCACAGTGACATTCCTGTCCCCCTTGACACACGAGATGTTGCACTCCCGGGTTCTCCTCCTTCCTCTGTGGCATTTCCTTTCCTTCCTCTTCTTCCTCAGCTCCGTTTGCCTCCTGTCTCATTCTCAGTTGACTCATTTCACTCTCCCTCTTCAGAGTTACTTCAATGGATATTAGTTAATATTTCCTTTCTGTATGTTTCACATTTCTATTCTCTGTGATTCAATCTTAAAAACTATTATAACTTAAACGATGGAGGCAGCACGAGGTTAAGAGCAGGGACTCTGCTGCAGGCTTCCCCACACACTGGCTGCACGACCTTGGACAGGGTCCTTAAGTTCCGTCAAGTGTGCTCACAAAATGAGGATAATAACTGCAACTACCTCATAGCCCGTGCTCAAGATAAAATGAAATAAAATTTCATTTCAAGCACATACATGGTATGGAGTAAACAATCAGTGCATGTTAATTATTTTTTTACTCTATTTTTCTTAGTTTTGCTTTTTGCATATGACTTGTCTCCCACCCCCTAGACAGTGAAGTCCTTGAAAGCGTGGATCATGGCTTGTGGCTCTGTATTTGACCCAAAGTACCAGGTTCAATACCTTCCAAATGGCAGGCACATGATTATTATTTGCTGAATACACGGAAGAATGAATGAACTTCTGCAAGATTTGTCAGGAGCTTTCTTAGGAGAATTATAGGAACTGAGCTTATCATTTTGGGACATGACAAGGTTTAAACTGCTGTCACATTGGCCTCCAGGGACATATGGTGACTCAGTTTAAGACTCTCAAAGTGTTCCATTCTCTGCCTCCAAATTCAGTCTAGCCAAAAAAATCTCTAACAAACCATTTTTAAACTGGACTTTTCTCAAATCTAAATGGGGGAAAGAAAATATAATCCCACCACCAAGGTTTGGTACACATTAAACAAGATGGCACATTCAAAGAACTTGTGCAGTTCAATGATGACTCACTAGGTATCAGCTGTGATGTAATGATTGTTATAGTGATGGCCCTTCCCAGTTGCCAACCAAGTAAATATTAGTTGATCCATAAATCGGATCACTCCCTTGTCACAGTGGCACAATGCCACTACTCCCAAGGAAAAACATCGGAGATAGAAAAGAGAACTTTGATTTTCCAAAGTAGAAACCAGCATGGTCTAATGTGCCCTTCAAGTTAACAGAAGTATTATTAGAGCCCTCAAGGCATCTGGATCTAGAGGGGATGGTGGGTGGGCGTATGAGGCCTTTAACCCGCACACCAGTGGCTTCTGTCAAGATTATTCTAATTTTGAAAAACGTGTCTTGTGAACATCTCATTTCTTCCCTCTTTCTGTTGTCATTACCCATCACTTCTAGTATTTACTGACTACCAAAAAATGTGCCAGGATCAGCCTCTCATTTGCAAATGAATAGCATAACGCAGGATCGATAACATCTCTTAGGAGTGACTACTCATCTGGAATACCCCTGGTATCTTCCTAGAATCAGATAGGGTCCTCTTCTATGAGTATATAGAGAGGAACAGAATGCCTAGAAAAGTTTAAGATCTTCTGTTACGCACCTGTCTGCTAAATCCGCAACAACTTTAAAGCACACAGTTAATTGTATGAAGGCCAGCCTCCCTTCCTCACCAAACTCTGGACATTGGGTGTGTTACTGAAAGTGACTCCCATGAGTCACAGCACATGAACCCAGCAGGATTTTCAGAGACAGCCTCATTTGGTGATTTGAAAGCTGTGCTCCATGAACCTTCCCCCCCACCCCCCACCCCCCCAGGGCTGGAGGAGGGCGACGTGAGGACAGTGATGAAGGCAGAGGCAACACACCTGTTCCTGTGTCCCCCACAGCAGCATTGCTTTCCTTTGTTTTACAATTTGGGGCAAGATTCCGTGTGAAGAGCTATCCCTGGCTTAAAAACAGTCAACAGAAAAACCACTGATTTGTCCAATTCCATTTTACTGATGAAGAAATGGAATGCCAGAGAGGTGCTACCATTGGGTAAGCAAAATCACAGGCCAAGTTGGAAGCACAAGCAGGACAAGGAGAGGTCTTCTGCCTCCCGCGCTAGTTTTCTTTTGGGTGACCCCCAATTTTTAAAAAAGATTTTATTTATTCATTTGAGAGAGACAGAGAGAACACAAGTGGGGGGAGGGCAGGCAGAGAAAGAGGGAGAAGAGCAGGGAGCACGATGTGGGACTTGATCCAGGACCTGGGAATCATGACCTGAGCTGAAGGCAAACGCTTAACCATCTGAGCCACTCAGGTGCTCCTCCAAATTTTTAAGTCTTATGAAGTTTGGCTCAGGACCTGCCTCTTACACCAGTCCTCCTCATACCACTCGTCCATCCACAAAAAATTCTTCACCCTAGCTCTTGGCAACTATGGCCTTTCCCCTTTGTATCACGAAGTAGAACTGGCCATGTCATGGATTTCTCCTCCAGGAGTCATGAAGCAGTTTCAGCTTCACACCATGACAACACATATCCTGGCTCAACTGAGGCATTCCCCACATGGTACTGAAATTGTGGGTATAATTTCTTACCCACCAGCTCTCAGAAGGATTTGGGAGCCTACCCAATGAAGAGAAGGTCACGGCCTTGGGAAAGAGTAGGGAAAAGCTCCTGTGCCCAACTTTCTGTAGGGTCCCAGAATTTAAAAACATGTTGACTATATTATAAGAACTAAGATGAGACTTTGACAGGAGAATAGAAGTCCAAGATGATAGGCCCAGATGCCTATAGGGACCAGAGAGGTAAAGCAAAAATGTGAATTGGACCAAGTGGAAGTAATAGAGGGTGGTGAGGATCAGTACACGTGCGCATCACCATTTAAAAATAAACATATATAAGCACTGCTGTGGCCAAACAAGATTCCTTGGTAGCTTGCTCCCCTCCATAAAAATCAATGTCCCTCAGAATTAAGTATCATACAACCGTGACCTATTTTTCTGTCACAAATCATTATAAAATGTATTCCTCTAGAAAACTTAAGTTCTGTTCAAATCAAAATCCAAAGTCAATTCCAGGACAGTCACTTTTCTTGACTCCTGTGAGAAGATGACCCCTGCCTCATAGTCTTCATTCCTCATGAATGGGGAGTATGGGAAGTAGGGGTAACCAAAAGGCCATTAGGGTGTGGCTAATGCCAAATACTGCCTTCCCTAAGCCCCATTTTTATCAGGGATCTGATGAACAAGGCTAATTGCTAATTTATTTCTGCTAAAACTGAGGAAAACAAAAAGCCAGAGTACAACAATAGTTCTTTGTGAAGGAGAGCATCCCAAAGCAAACATGGCTTGCCAGGTTCTGTGGGTAAAAGAAAACCTAGTTATATAAAGGTGACAAATTTCAAGATCTCCAATCTCTATGCCCACTCCCCTCTAAACCCTTAAATTTTGGACTCTGCAAATATATAAAGAAACCAAAAATATGTATGGCATAACACTCAGATTAAATAAAGTTAATTAGGCAGCAAGCAGAAAACAGAGAGATGACGAGATAGGAGGAGAACCCGCAATGGCTTCCAGATACCCAGGGAAAATCACACTCACAAGGCGCTTTAGGCCCACTTTCCCTTGCCAGTATGCTAGAAGAAAACTAATTTATGAAATTAAAAAAGAATAAAACAGATATATAGGCAGACCTATTATCACGGGACTGTTTCTAAACAAAGGAGATATATTACAATTCAATCCCAGTTCTGAAACCTTCAGCCTGCATGGGGCAGTGCCAGGGGCCTGTTTTAAAACTCTGCTCCCCACCTCCCCCCAAAAAAAACTCTGCTCCCTAATGCCAGTGTTATAAGAGGACCTTGTTATACCCCCAAAGTGGATAAAAGGCAGCAATATTTTCTGTTTAAAATTATTTTTTTTTTTTTAAATTTTTATTTATTTATGATAGTCACAGAGAGAGAGAGAGAGGCAGAGACATAGGCAGAGGGAGAAGCAGGCTCCATGCACCGGGAGCCCGACGTGGGATTCGATCCCGAGTCTCCAGGATCGCGCCCTGGGCCAAAGGCAGGCGCCAAACCGCTGCACCACCCAGGGATCCCTAAAATTATTATTGTATTTTTAATATCATGACTCCAGCAGAGAGGGAAAACGTTCAAACCCTTGATGTCTCTCTATTCCACCGAGGACTAAGAGTAACTTGGGCTTGAAAACTGTTCAAGCAGAAAATTTTGCAGGAGGATGAAAGAAAAAAATATTAATACCAGTGGCTACGAGGATGGAAGAGCTATGAGGCTCTGGGAGGGACTCAGGAGACGTGTCATCTACATCCTTTCCCTGGAAGACTGGGGGTCGATAGCGGAACAGAGCTGAGGCGAGGCTGGAGGTGAGGGAGATGACTCCATCAGTTCTCTGTGGGGAGAGCCCACCTGTCCCCACTGTTCTCCCAGCATCTAGAAAAATGCTTGGCATTTGGTTGGCGCCCAGTGTCTACTTGTTAAATGAATGAATGGACCTCCGGCAATCCCTCTCGGCTCCACGGTTTGCACTCACTTGCCTGGGCTGCGAAGCCACCAGAAACATTCAATCAGGGCAAGCTCCGTCTCTGACCTCAGTCTGCCCCCGTCAGGCTCCATTAATTTTCACAAGTCCTGACAGCTCTAACGTTAATACTCACACTTGCTGATGGAGCCACACAGCAGGTTCAGACTGCTACCTTCTCCTCTGAAACTCATGCATTAGGGTTTCTTCCATGCTTGCAATGGGAAACCAAGTCTAAGAAATATTAAACACAGAAAACTATATTACAATAATGTCAGGGCTGAGCTGGAAACCCAGGAGAATGTACGGAATGCTGAGTGAAAGCCCAGTGGTCCTCTGTAGGAATTAGGGCTAGCGTTAAGACACCACAGCTGAAACGCTCCCTCCTCTTCTTTAGCCTCCTCCATAAAAAGAATCCCAAGGTACCAGAAGATGCTGTAAGCCTTATTCCATAGAAAGGAGCCAAAAGTCCATCCCCCACCCAGGAAAGCAGACCCCTTCTGGACCTGAATAGTCACCAGATGTGGTACTGAGAAGTAAAAAGCACGAGGGAGCAGGCTGTTAGCACCCATGATTACTAAAGACATAAAAACAGCACAGAGCATTGACTGTTGCTCAGCAGCAACTTGTTTTGCACCTATTTCCTGTCTCAACAATAACCTTTAATCCAACATAACTTTTTGTGATTTAAACACACATACAGGCACACATACTCATTCACACTCATACATATTAAAAGACAACCACAAGGTAGTAAAAACAAAGGACAACATCTTCTTTGTTTCCCAACTGAGTATCTCTAAGTTGTCACTCAGACCAACATGGCATGCTGTACATATGAAGGTGTGTGTGGTGGTGAACTGTCCTCTGAAATACAGCTCCAATTATACTTGGGTATTACCATCTGGCTGGACAACTGGAGCCACAGGTAGATTCTTCACTGTATTTTGTCCAATCTCTCATTTATGAATGCAGGCCTCAGCTTGCTGAGAAAGCTTATGCCCCATATAACACTTTCTGTCTGAACACTCAGAATATCTCAAAGACCTTTTAATCTACTTCCTCAAGCTTCAGAAAACTGGTCCAAACCAGGGTTCCACTGGACAGTCCAAAAAAGAACTGGTAAAGACACAGTCAAGTCTCCTCTCAAACAGCTGTGTGCATGTTTCTATCATTCAAACATACTGGCATATAGGGATATAAGGCAAGATGGAAAGATCATGGGTTGTGGAGTCAGATTTGGGACCATGTTCCTGATTGTCACTTATTATCTCTGAAACTCAAACTCAAAACATGTTTTTTTAAAAAATATATATTTTATTTATTTATTCATGAGAGACAGAGAGAGAGAGAGGCAGAGACACAGGCAGAGGGAGAAGCTGGCTCCACATAGGTGGCGCTAAACCGCTGAACCACCCAGGCTGCCCCAAAACATGCTCTTTAACTTCCATACTTCCCATCAGAAAAAATGAGGATAACTGTACATCCTACTTTCCGGGGTGGATGTGCAGACTGAATGAGATGAGACCTAATACGAATCTGACACATAAAGGATAATTAGTATTATCATCATTTTTAGTCTGTCTTCTGTTTTGCATTGCAACCTCATTCAGGATAAGGGACCCATCTCCTACTTCTTTCTCCCTTAAAAGAGTATTCAATAAATATCTTTAATGAACTAGTAGTCTTGACTGACAAAATCTATGGTGAGCTGAAGAATATTATTGTTTTTTCTGCCACAAAGCCTTTAAAAAGCAACTGAGAAAAAGGTGCCCCTTCCAGCATTAATTATCAAATGAATGGCAATTAGTCTACTGAATAATTAGAAGAACAAATGCAAATCCTATGTTTACATTTTCAGCCATTAAATATGATGAAAATAAAATTAAATAAAAATAACACTGACATAAAAACCATATTCCTTAAAAGAAAGAACACTTTAAGAGAATTTTAGGTTCCCTTTCCATCTTAACCCTTCAATAGCAATAAAAAATCCTTTTGTAATAAACACTATTATTTTTGCCTCCTAAAATAATATTTGGGCAGATGAATGCAGGATTTCAGTATGCAGTGATTCCAGGGGGCCGGTCCACAGAAGCCGAAACAGAGGATTGACAGTGGAAATAAAATCTCTGCCTTAACAGCGCCACTGGGGCTAGATGAAAATGGTCTTCTAGAACTTGATTAAAACTAAATTGAAAAAGAACATATTTGGCTAATATTACATTAGACTAAAATATAGAAATGAACCCTAATACTCTTGAAATCTAATAAGAAAAAGCCATCTCAATTTCCAAACTTTCAAAAGCATCTTCTTTAAATGCATCACAGATCAATTTACATGGTACTTTTGCCAATAAGCAAAACCAAATCACAGGTTCCAATTGGCTTATATTGGAAAGTATGAGAGCAAATGCTAGAAAATGCAATTACTGCAAACAAACTCCATTTTCTCCCCTCTGAAGGGAATTTCAGAGAATATTTTATTGCCATCAAATAATATTTCTGAAGGCATCAATACACAATTCTATTTTCTTTTCAGAGTCCCTACTCACTGGATAATCTAATCCACTCTACAGAATATCTTGAAATTTAGAGAAGAGTCCACGAAAGGGGATATTACCTTGCACACACATCCTATGTCAATTTTAATAATTTGCACTCTGGACAAAGCAAAATTTAGGATCCAATAAAATTGACTTTTCCCATTTTGTAATTCAAAGTTTTAATGAAGCATTTCAAAAATAAAATTTTAAAAGAACTCTCTCAGGGAAGGTTATTTTCATCAAAAGTGACAGAGAGGAGATGGAGGAAATGGAGACCACGTTTATTTCTTCTTCGTTTCTGCTCCCCGCTCCCCCGCCCTTCTCCTGGCAAATTTTTCTATTAATAAGAATTCCAGATAATCAAGAGCTACAAAGTAGACTCCCTGTGGGCTATGGAATCATGAAGTCTCCCAGCGATAAGGTTTGTTTCATTGAAACACTGGTTCCAAAAATGTCTGACCTCTTCCCTTAGGAACAGTTTTGTGGCCTTGTGCCACAAGCCTCCCCTCTGGGATAAAGTAGTACAAGGTAGTATAATTCCTTAGGAAGAAAGCATTTTTTGCAAAGTCTACTATAGCCCCTGGAGTCCAAGGTTCCAGGATGTGGAACTGGAGGTCTATTTCCCTTTGGCATTTTTGTTCCTTTTCCATGTGTCATGGTCTGAATGTTTCTGTCCCCCCAAAATTCATACGTTGAAATCCTAATCCCAATGTGAGTGATGGTATTTGGAAGTGGGATCATTGGCAGGTGAATGACTGGTCATAAGGATGGAGCCTCCACAAATGGGATTATAAATGAGACCCTTAGAACTCTCTAGCCTCTTCCACCATGAGAAGACACAGCAGGAGGGCACTCTCTGGGAACCAGGAAGAGGGCTCTTACCAGAACCTGACTGTGCTGATGCCCTGATCTTGGACTTCTCAGCCTTCCAAACTGTGAGAAATAAATTTCTGTTGTGTAAAAAAACCCCAGTCTGTGGTATTTTGTTCTAGCAATCCGAATGAAGTAAGACCTCATAGTTTTCTAGTTGCCAGAGATCTAGCCCTCAACATCTTACATCTATAGTTCAGGACAAATTCACATTGGTCTTCCTAAGTCCATGTTTTCTCATAAATAGTGTGCTCAAAGCATATGGTGTTCTTTACAGCTCTCCTTAAATAATTCAATTAAATATGTTAAGGAATCCAGGTAATCACGGCACAGTTGGAGAGCATACTCATCTGCTGAACACTGTTCCCAGCAAGACAATAAAATGAAAAAAGAGCAGAGGTAGTCAAAGGTTCTGAACATTCGAAGTCAGGTGAACACATACTGCTTTAGTACATGTCCATTTTTCTCCTCATATCACACACACCCATGCCCTTTGACAAGGTGTGGATTTCCCCTACCTTTACGTTTCCTTCTTTTTTTTTTTTTTTAAAGATGTTATTTATTTATTCATGAGAGACACATAGAGAGAGGCAGAGGGAGAAGAGGCTCCCTGCAGGGGCCTGATGCAGAACTCAATCCCAGGGACCTCAGGATCACCACCTGAGCCGAAGGCAGACACTCAACCACTGAGCCACCACGTGCCCCAGGTTTGTGTCTTTTATGAACTGAATTGTATCCCCTCTAAATCCATGTGATGAAACCATCACTCTCAGTACCTCAAGTATGGGACTGTATTTGAAGATCAAGCCTTTTTAAAGGTGAATAAATTGAAATGAGGCCGTAAGGATGGGACTTAATCTGGTCTGACTGCTATCCTTATAAGAAGAAAAAAATGTGGATCAGGAATGTGCTCGCACATGAAAGGCCACAGCAGGAAGCTGGCAAGCTGGCCATCTACCAGCCTCCAAACCTACTGACACCTTGATCTTGGACTACTAACCTCCAAAATGGAAAGAAAGTAAGTTCTGTTGTTTAAGGCTCCCAGTCTGTGGTATTTTTTTTTATGGCACCCCTAGGAAACTAAGACATCTTTCTACAAGGAAGACTGCTTAATCCATCCTATATACTAAAGCTGGGCTGATCTTATCAGACTACAAATCCGATCATATATTCCTTCCATACACTTCCACACTCATCCACTTTAAAATCCTCCCAGACTCCCTATTATCGTCTACAGACCAGAGGTCAAACTTTCTATGTGGTGTGTATAACTCTTTGTTACCTGGCCCCTTCAGCTAATCCTCCACTCATACGTTGGGCTCTGAGCTTGCTAAGTGCTTGCATCTCATAGAATAAGAATGTGTCCACAGAGCTCTTTCTCCACTTGACCATGGACCTCAGGAGATCAGACTATGTTTTATTCATCTTTGCATTCTTAGTAGATTTCAATAATTTATCAAATAAATGAATGAATGAAGAAATGATTTCATCCTGGCTAAGAATCAGTACCTTAATTTTGGATTCTGGATGCCCTTCAAAGTGTGACAAAACTAATTCTCTTTTATCCTAGGATGGCACCAATTTATACATCAGGAAGTATACTATTCATTTGCAATTGAGAAAATCTGTTCTAAGGAATCTTTCTGGTTGTTGTTGGGGAAGGCAAGGAGATTGGCCTGCACATGGTAAGGACTCAATTTTGTTGAATGTGTGAAAAAATAAAATGGATGAATAAATGAAAGAATGAGCTATATACATCATACAAATAATATGTTTCAATTTCAAAACAGAAGGGAATTACTCCTGTTGCATGGTTAACATTACTCATTTAAAGATTTTTCCAACCTTTGTTCCCAGGATTGGGTAGCTCAGAGGAGATAATCAATACTGGAGTTAATGGAATAGCCATTCATTATTTGAGGAAGGTGCCTGTATTTCTTCTTCACTGTATCCCTTCATCTGAAAGTTCTTACCCGTAGGGCCCTCAGGCAAATCACTGCTGTTTTGACAGCTGGCTTTCCTGAGGCCACTCTTTACAAATGAGCCTACTGCCTGGGCCAAACAGGACATGCGTGCGCATCTTCTCAGGACCCCAAGTCACTGGGTCACATGAAAGAATCCACACTAACATACTTGCAGGGCCAGCTTTTTCCCTTTGCTTCCTCCAGAAAAATCAAGAGGCAGCAGGGTGCTCCTGACCTCTTCTCCTATAATTCCTGGCTCGCTGAAATTCTAACCTAGAAGAGTCCTCAGAGATCAGAATCATTCCTTCTATGGAATGGGAACCTAAGACCCAGCAAGGCTAAACCACTCCTCCAAGGTCACCCAATGAGTCAGCTGTAAAGTGGAACTCCCAATCTTGATGACCCATCTCTGCCCTTCCTACCATATCATACAATTACAGAGTCAGAGACAGTCTAAATGATTTGCTTTACTGATCAGGAAATTTAAGTTCAGAGAGAAATGGAGAGGCTTTTCTGAAGAGAGCGTCTACAATCATGAATCCTGACTCCCAAAATCAACCTGCCGCCACCCACCAGTAACCTTCCAATAACCCTCTGGGCCTATGGCTACTAATCTCTTCATATCTCAGGGACAACACACAGGATTGCTCAAAGTTCATGGTTGGAATAATCTTTTTTGTTCTTTTTTAAACCTCTACTGTTAGAGTTTATTTTATTTTATTTTTTTAAATTTTTATTTATTTATGATAGTCACAGAGAGAGAGAGAGAGAGAGAGGCAGAGACACAGGCAGAGGGAGAAGCAGGCTCCATGCACCAGGAGCGCGATGTGGGATTCGATCCCGGGTCTCCAGAATCGCGCCCCGGGCCAAAGGCAGGCGCCAAACCGCTGCGCCACCCAGGGATCCCTACTGTTAGAGTTTAAAGACCACTTTCCTTCATCTGATCCATGGAAGGCACGTGTTTAGCAACTTTAACTCTGAGTTTAAATCATAGAGCAACCTGAGACAATAAAAATGATCTCTCTGGACCCAGCAAACATCCTTCCAAATTTTTCTTCTGTTTTTGACAGTATGACTGAGGCACCTTTGCTGAAACCCAGTGGTGGAGATCTTTCATGAGACTAGTATCCAATTTTTACTTATTTTTTCCTACCAGAAGGTAAGGAGCTATCTTTGCTTATTCTCAGCCAATATGGTAGGTACCCCTTTTTCAGATCAAATACCAAGGTGGTTTCTCAGAGTTCTGAGCAAAAGATTTTCTAAATTGCTATCTTCTTATAACACACAGGCTCATCTCAACCATGCTAATCATTTCTGCATGTCTCTGAAATACTAGCATTTTACACTAGGATTATTCTCCTCAGGGTGGGAGGTAAGGCCAGTATCATTGATTCTCAAATGCCAAAAGTGGAGGTGAAACTTTTTTTTTTTGAAAACGACAATTTAAAAAAAAAATTTTTTTTTAAAGAATGAATTCCTTTAAAGTGTTTTAGTCAGAAACTGGAGATCTGATACACTAGCAGGAAAAGAAGGATCTTTTGCAGGTTCTTTTTAAATTTTTTTTTTTAATTTTTAAAGCTTATTTTTTAAAAATATTTTTTATTTATTTATCCATAGAGACACAGAGAGAGAATGAGAGGCAGAGACACAGGCAGAAGGAGAAGCAGGCTCCATGCAGAGAGCCCCACGTGGGACTCGATCCAGGGTCTCCAGGATCACGCCCTGGGCTGCAGGCGGCGCTAAACCGCTGCGCCACCAGGGCTGCCCCAGGTTCTTTTTTTAAATATTTATTTATTCATGAGACACACACACACACACACACACACACACAGAGGCAGAGACATAGGCAGAGGGAGAAGCAGGCTCCATGCAGGGAGCCCGATGTGGGACTCAATCTCAGGACTCAATCCCACGACTCCGGGATCACACCCCAAGCCAAAAGCAGATGCTCAACCTCTGAGCCACCCCAGGCGTCCCTGCAGGTTCTAACATAATTCTCCACAACCAAGAACACCAACCACTTCTATTCCAACTCATCCAAAGCTTGTCAAGTCGATTCCTTAGTAGGAAGGTCTAGCCAGATTTCAGTTCTTTGGGTTAAACTGTTTCTACTTTTTAACTCTGTCATGTGATTTCAATTCCACATTCTCAGATTCACCCACTTTGTAGTTTCCTTTCCCTTTTAGCTCATTTAAAAGCTCATTTCAAAGTTCTTGCAAAGTCAGGTCTCAACCTAATTTCCTAATCCAGCAGCCTTGAGGAAAAGAAATCCTATTAGATCCCATTAAATCTCATTAAATCTCCAAACCTCTCAAAAGTCAGGATGAGATTTGCAAATGCCCATGGAATGATCGCAGTCTTTTTACAACAGTCACACTAGTCCCCTAGATTGCTGGGTATGACAGTCAGTATGCTTGGTATGGGCTAGGAATATAATGATGCACAAAACAGAGTAAGGTCTCTGCCCTTACGGAGTTTATACTCAGCTGGGAGCAACAGACAAGAAAGAAGTAAGTACCTACTAATATAACTTAGATTATATAAGTGCTAGGAAAGGAATTAGCAGGTGCTATGGAAGAGACCAAGAGAGGACTTCTACCAAGATACGTCAATCAAGGAAGGGGTCTTCGAGGGGTGTCAGTCAACATTTTCAGTCTGCCCAGCTCTTTATCAATAATCAGTTAAGAAACAGACTTTACGGGACGCCTGGGTGGCTCAGTGATTGAGCATCTGCCTTTGGCTCAGGGCGTGATCCTGGAGTCCCGGGATCGAGTCCCACATCGGGCTCCCTGCATGGAGCCTGCTTCTCCCTCTGCCTCTCTCTCTCTTGCTCTCTTTTATGAATAAATAAATTCTTAAAAAAAAAAGACTTTACTAATCATCTGTAACATAATGTAAGGAGGCATGATGCACACCTGCGCACGCGTGAGCATGCGTGTGCACTCACACACGATGTTTAAGACAGTGTATCAAACACACGGTTCCTTTAAAATCTCAATTTTTCATGAGAACACTCAGATACTGCCATCCACTATGACTGATTAGCTGAAAATTAACTAAAGAATATTTTTTCAAAGGCTACTCTTGTGATTGTAAATCTAAAACATGTTTATTCAACTTCCTGCCTCAGTAAGACAAACACAGAAAAGTGGGCCTGTTCTTAGACCCAGGTGAACAGATCCTGACTATATTGGTAATTGTAGCTCCCTTGCCAGTGACTGGTTTAAGAAGATGCATGTCACCTAGCCCTGGTCAATGAGACAGGAGGGGTGGTCTGCCAAGGGGCTTCTGGGAAACAGTCACCACCTATACAGAGAAGGAACGACCCCCTTTCCCACTGAATTTCACTCTACGCCTTCATGCTCTGCCTGAAACCTCAACAGTCACCCTCCAACCTTTGTGGCAAGGCTAATAACACATGAGAACAGGAGAAAGACATGCCGAAAGAATCGGGCCCCTGAATTACCAGATCCTGAAAAATGCTTTACTCCCAGCCTTCTTGTTATATGAGATAATAAGTCCCTTGCTGCTTCAGCTATTTTTTTTCTTGCAGCCAAAAGCCTCCTGATTTAACTCACTATGTTTATACTTCCACATGCTTCATTAATAGTGTTTCTCCCAAACACTGCTATTTGTATATCTTCCTCTCCTCCTCACAATATAGCCTGGCAAGAGATTTGCTGCCTCTTGCACAGATACACAGAGTCCCTGTAAACAAAAGATGAGGCTTTAGAATCAACACATAGGACACTTACCTCCTGTTGGGCACTGTCCTAAAAATTATATATACATTAACCTACTTAATCCTTGCATGAACCATATGAAGTAGGAGTGATTATGCCCTTTCACAGAAGCAGCAACTGAAATACACAGAAGTCACGATGGGAAAGAATGGCTTATTGTTAAGGGTGATGAGAGCTTGTAGAATAATATCCCTGAACTTGACAATTGATCCTGTCATAAGTAAGAACAGTGGTCATGAACTGGCAGGAAAAGCCACAGAAGAGCTCATTAAAGTTCCAATTATTTAGATCCACTGGTAGAAAACCTGATTCCAGAGGTCTAAGCTAGATTTCAAGAATCTCAATTTTTAACTATCTGCCTAGGATATTATGATAAGCAGTCTGTTGGAGAAGAAACGAACTTGAACTAGGGAAAAAAACTGAGCTGCTCCAGATTTGGGGCACATGCCAAGATAAACCGAGTGGGTCTATTAACTCCTTTTCAAATCAGTAGGCAAAAAGCTTCAAAAGTTAACTCCCCTCAGAAGGGTTAGATAACCTTAATTCTGTATAGGTCAGAATCATAAACCAGAGTTAATTTGCTTCCTAAATCCTGCAGGACATAACCGTTGCGTGGTATCTTTTTGTCTTCCTGACTGCCTGATTCACACACTGACCCCAACTTGTCCCACAGATATGTCAAGAACCTGCACAGCAGACATGGGACGGCCCACGATGTGAAGGAAACCAAAGTCCCACCAAGCCAAGGTCACAGTCATTTCAGGATCTTTCCAATAAAGACATCTGAAAGTCTGGATTGGCCATAAAGAGTTAAAATAAAGCAGGCGTACACTTCGCTGTGGCAATTTTCTCTCTACCGCAGTCAGAGAGCATGAATATGACCAAAGATGAATGACACCAGACCAGGAGCCTTCCCATCCTACAACATGACAGACATTGCAAATCAATCCTTAACATCTTTCCCACTGAGGCTGGATGTGGCAGGAAGATCCTTCTTAACAAAGTGCTTCAGGGCTGAAACTCCTTTAAGAACATGAATAAAAACTAAGCCCTCCCACTAATAGATAAAAAAAAAAAAAAAGTGAAAATATTATGCTTTCGTTTCCCAGACACTCTCCTGGCGCATCCAAATCTCACTATTTTTGTTTCTATAGCTCCTCATCTCTTGTTCATAAAGAGCACTTGGATAAATGTTTACTGAATTTAGTTTTTTTCTACGACTTTGGCCAAAGGATTTAGCATTTCCCCAACAGGAATATTAAACCCAGCAGAGTCCATGAAACACTGGAACCAAACAGTTAATTAGCAAGTCACCAAGACTGGAGCAAGAAGCAGGAGGCACAGCTTAGAAAGCTGCCCATTTTTCTTGTAATAAAGAAAATAAAGACAGTCATTCTAAGAACATTTATTAACCCCCCAGTATGGGTAATTGCCATCAGATGTGGGTCTGTCAGTCTTGCATTAACATAAGCTACTGCATCTTGGTTTTCAATGGCACAGTAATGCCCATGATACTGCAGATAAGTGCTAACGCTGGAGTTTTGAGAACCAAGCCCTGTGTCCAGCAAATGCTTTTAAAAGATTTCACTCTCAATGGTTGCTTGCCCAGAGAAATTCATTTTATGTTTTTTTAAAAAAAGGCAAGAAAGAAAACAAGGAGGCATTCAATTGAGCAAGCATTTTCTTAACTCATTTTAAGATAATCTCTTACATTCACCAACAATTTCTCCAATGGGTGGAACCACAGAAAGAGACTTTGTATGGTTTGGCTGTATGCTCCATCCTATATTGGTGTATGACCTAAAATAATGGAATGGCGATAAAACAAAAAAAAAAAAAAAGAAAGGCTTTATAATAGTCAGGACACGCCGACCAATTTTAAATTGAATTACACAGCCTGCTAATCTTTATGATGGGATAAAATTTCTTTCAACATTATGCATTATACTAAAATTTGCAGCTTCCCCCTCCCCACTTCTTGAGCTGAGAGCCCCCCACGCACACCTCCCCAGTGATAAAGCTTCCTTTCAACCCCAAAAGCATTGTTCCTGCTGACTGGGAAGGCAGGGCACGGCTTGTGCAAGGTTTCATTTTTATAGCTATTGTTATTCGGTGCGCATCTATATTTCACACCAGGGTACACCCAAACAGTATTACGAACACTGGACATATTTTCCTAATACCCACAAGCACACATTTTTTTTAAAAAAGGATAAATTCGAACATATACAATGAAAGAGATTTTTAAAACCAATAATGTTGAGGAGCTCTGTTAAATTTTATAAAAGGATGTGCGGAACACTGTCCAGCTGCATATTTGATGAAGAAGGCAGACCACGGAAACTCGGAACTATGTAAGTCCAGAAGTGGGAGCAACCCCAGGGAAGCATGAGCCTGTCTGTCTGGGCTGTGTTCTTGGTCACTTGCTGAGTTTCTCTTTCTCTAGGTGACAGTGCGGGGTACGAATGGGGAAAAAGCTTGTTCCAAAAATTCAACCCTTCTAACCCCAATGAAGAGAATTAAGAGAGGACAGCAAGAACTGCCTACCCAAATTTCTGGATCCTTCTTCTTCCCATCCAGGGAAAGGAAATTCCCAAATATACCTTACTAAAACTATGTATAAAATATTCCTAGGAGACATGACCCTTCTTAAAACTTAAGATCTTCCCTTATGTTCCCAATACCTTAGACTATGGAATCTTACTCTGTGAAGCATTTTGGCTTACTAAAATAAAAATGAAACACCCACCCATAAACACAGAGCTGTGGAAATTTCATGTTCCCTAACACTTGAGTTCTATCTATGACTTTTCATTTTATTTTATTTTGTTTAAAGATTTTGATTTATATACTCATGAGAGACGCAGGGAGGGAGGCAGAGACATAGGCAGAAGGGGAGCTCCATGTGGGACTCCATCCTGGACCCCGGGATCACGACCTGAGCCAAAGGCAGATGTGCAACCACTGAGCCCCCCAGGTGCCACTATGACTTTTTTTTTTTTTTTTTTTAATATTTGCAACGTAGGCAGAGGTCATAGGTAAGAATAAAAACTTAGATCTAGAAGTACTAGAAGAGTGGAAAATTGGAAATATGGAAAATTGTGAGCTATAGAACTACCACCAGAAACTACTAGTAGTTTCTGCTTCAGATCTTTCTAGAAATCCCAGACATTCTTTTAACTGACACTTACCAGTCCCCGCTGAGACACATGCTGGCTGCTGCCCACAGTGCAGTGACCAATGCCAGTCACAGTTATCCCTGGTGACACCTATGCACTTCTGCTCCCATGTGCAGCATCCCAGAGCCACCTGCATGTTCCTCCAACTAGATTATGCCAGCTGTACTTTTTTAGCATAATCACCTAACACAAATATGTATTACTTAAAATGATGAAAAAGGAATGTGAGAAGACTGTATAAATTTGCTGTTGTCCAAGGAGTAAAGGACAGCACTATAGAAAATAAGGGGGCTGGAGATCCCTGGGTGGCTCAGTAGTTTGGCGCCTGCCTTTGGCCCAGAGTGTGATCCTGGAGTCCCGGGATCAAGTCCCACATCGGGTTCCTGCACGGAGCCTGCTTCTCCCTCTGCCTGTGTCTCTGCCTCTCTCTCTCTCTCTCTCTCTCTCTCTCTCATGAATAAATAAATAAATAAATCTTTAAAAAAAAAAGGTAAGTAAGGGGGGAAAGAGTCATAAAAATCTAGAAGTATTCTGGCCTAATCTAGAAGTATTCTGGCCTCAGACTGTTTTGCAAGGATCTTTGCATTCTTCCTCACCAATAAATAAACTAAAACAGAAAACGTGATGAAGATGATGAATGTTAGGTGAGGACAGTAAGTTATACGTGTGATCTGCCCACGAAAGGCAGCGCTGATCTCCAGCTTCTGTGCTCACATCCTCACGAGGGCCTTCTGCGCCACCTCGGAAGACCAGCCCTGTCATGTGCTTCACGTTAAAATAAAAATATCTGACTCTAGGATTATCCTTGATACGGTTTCCTGCTTTAGCTGACTTTCTGACCTACTGTGCACGTTCCAGTCCCTGGCACGCCGGGTAGGAGGGCTCTCACCAGAGTCGGGCTACCCAGATGCACAGACGGGAAGGCAGAAATTAGGTCTTTCGTCACCCCTCACCCTCACGTGGCCTTCTCAGAGAACAAAACACCCAAAAGCAAAGGCTGTCTTGGCACTACAAACATTTAGACAAACATAGTATTTTTGGTTTCTACCTATTTTTATAGGAGAATAGCAAGTTTCCTCCCTTCCACAGTGCTAAATATACAAGGGTAGAGACGCAGCTGTCAATTCATATACTAGTCATTTTTAGGCTTTGTGGTTCCATTGCCTTCTCCATTCTTGCTTCCCGTGAAGAAAGGGTTCATAAAGTGAAACTATGCAATGGAAAAAATGAAAATACCAGTTTGCTTTCCCAAGTCAAGAAGCTTGTAAAGGATGGCTTCCTCCATAGTACTTAATACGTGCAGTCCTCGTCCTTTGCCAGCGCCACTGCCACTGCCACCACGACCATCACTGAGACTACTGCCCTACACGCTTGTTCGATGAGCAGCTCCAAAGTCAGGTGATAAATGCACTGGGCTTTGATCCATTGTGGGCACTGAATCACAATCAGCTTTGTAACATGAAATTACGTAGAGTCAGTAAGTTAAGAGCTAGACAACCTCATTCTCCACATTTTACAGAGAAAGCAAAGCTCAGAGGTTGTCCGGTTTATAGTCAGAGGTCCTCACAGGGCAGTTTAGTCTCCTCAAGAGAGAAAGTTTATCTCCAACCTTATTTTCATACAAAGGAGGACAATTCAACATAGAGGATAAATGAGATTCATATAACTGGCAGGGAAAAGACAGACAATACAGTTTAGTTGTACATCTTTACCCTGAAAGAAGAAAAAAAATATGCTGTTTCCTTCCTGTTTGTGAAATTTCAATAGAATTTAAGAAACGAGTGGGGGTAAAAAAAAAAAGAAATGAGTGGGGGAAAAAATTATGTTGGTTTCATAATGCACAGAAAACTTGCTGTAATAACATCTAAATCTGGTAGATCAATAATGCATGTTATAGTTAGCTGCTTAATTATTCATTTTGGATATACCAAATAGGGTTTTAAAACAAACTCCAGATGTGAAGAGAGCTAGGAAATACAGACAGTATAATAAAAAATAAGTTATTTTTTCCCAATGTAATTCTCTCCCGGGACATTGTAAAAATCTCCCCTAATTTTCAAAATTAGAAAGAGACACTTGATTAAGAACTTTATATATACGTTTTGACAATTACGTGTGTTTTATAGACTACTGCATGTACTAAAGTCAAATACTCTATATATCCCTTTCAAAATATGTACATAAAAATGGCATATATCACAATATCAAAAGATTACAAGGTGACAAACAAAAGTAAATCCTAGCATAAAAACTTCAATCAAAGATATGTAATTTTAAAAAAAGCAAAGAAAAAGAATGTTCATTCGGGAGACAAAATAAAAGACTACTTGAACGTTGCTTTATATGCTTGCAAAAGTTGTTGACTGCAGAAAAGCAGCAGCCAAAGAGGTGAGTGGGAGCTATGTGCCATTCAACAACATGTACTCATTAGGTTCAGGGTCACCTCTATACACTTAGTACAAAAGCATCCTATGGACAAACAGCAGCCCTAATCAGGAATAACACTGGAAAAATGGAAACATTTTTAAGTAAAAGTGCAAAACTACCCCTATTTTCTTCCCTAATAAAATCACAAGAATAAACAAGAACAAAACCAAGTGTAGAGATCTGAGTTTCAAGATGAACCCCATCTTAGGCTAAAATATGAATGCCAACTAACCAACTGTCTTTGAAAGACTCCTTCAACCCACGCCTCTGGAATGTGCCTTCAAGTTTCCACAAGGACTAACTCAGCCAGGCCAGAAACATGGAGATTCTGAGGGTGCAAGTTTTTAATGCCAGGTTATCCAGGATCTTTTGATCTCATTACTCAGCACCTTTCTGCCCAGCAGTCTAGTGGCCTTCCATCAAACAAAACCTAGTTTTTTGAGTTCATTGTATCTTGCAACTTCTCTAAATCTTGAAAGTAGATTCAATATAAGAAATACAAAAATGTTAATTGATAAATGACTCATCAACTGGTGTGAGAAGTGGTGTGTACACTTGAATGGTCCTTCTGGTGCTTCACCTTGGGCTCCACACCACTTCCCGCTCCCGAGGCAGGTGGCCTGCCCCGCGTGCAGGAATGGCTGTACTGAATTACGTGGGCCATCCTAGAATTACATCGTCTTCTCTTTCATCTTCCTTGCACGGCTCCAAGTGAACACGTGTAGGGTGAGCTAATGATTTGCTGCGTATCTCTGATGAGTACTACATTATTTGCATCATAATATTTTCATTTCTTCCCTCTGCACATAATGCCGTGTTGACAGCAAGGTCAGTTAAGTTACTATAAGGGATTTTTAATGAAAACAATTATAAATTTAAAATAACTGTGTTTAAAGCACTTAACAGTCACTAAGGGTCAAGTGATTACAGCAGTTACAAGACCCATGGGACATGTTCACACCAAAACAAAGTGAATAAATTACCTCAGCTGGCGCATGTAATCACTAAGTGACCACAGGGGTCAGGCAGGGTGGAACCCTGAAGACTTTCACGCAAAACCAATAATGAAAATTTATCAGTCAAAAGGGGGAGGAGGGGCTAGGGAAACGTCAAGAATTAGTGCGGGCAGCGACAGACTGGAAGCACAACTGACTTCTCCATGCTATTTGGAGGGCCAAGAAAATGACATCTGAAAACCCAGGGGACAGTTGGAAAAAAGATTCCAGGAAACAATATGCAGGCAGGCGGGGAGGAGGTAGGAGAGCTACAATAGAAGTGATCCATGGGGTATGGGCAAGTTCAAAGCCCTACCAAGGACCACTCCGGTGTAAGGATGAATGTCCTCATCCAGAAACCTGGGGAGGGCTCTGGAAACGTATTCACAGGCTGCACTGTAAGACAATGAGCATTGTGATGTTAATGAAACGATCAACTCTAACATTTACATGGCACTTCCTATCTTCCGAGGGTGTACCTATTTCCCTTTGTTGCAGAGAAGGGGTCGCTGAAGGTCAGGGAAGCAACGCATTTTGTTCAGGGAAGTACAGCTAGGAAACGAAGAAAATCAAACTTTAGGAGGCCCTATTTGCTAAAGATGCCACTGGAGTGTGCTCTGAGGAGACTTGTATTCAAAAGAGCCTGGAAGCCCTAAAAATAATGTGTGCTGAACAGTGTGGAAGGGAGGAAGGGATAACCACCAACTGGGAAGGCAGGGCCAGTTTCAGAACAGAAGTAACCTTTGAATTGGGCCTTAAGGAATGAACAAGAGCTCACAGAAGAAAGGAACAGGACTGGCAGGCAGTGGGATCAACAGGAACAAATATTCAGTTATTAAACAAAAATTGATTTGAGTGCTTACAGCGCACCCAGCACTGTGCTTGCAACCCCATCAATGACAGGGAGCAAGAGAGACATGTCCGCTGCTCTCACAAGCTTGCTTTCATTCATCGATCTGTTCACTAATGCACATGTTCTGAGAAGCTCCTACATGTCAGTAACTGTAGGTATAGAGAATATAGTGGTAAACAAGACAACTACAGACCTTCACGGAGCTTGCCTTTGTTGGAGGAAGAACAATAAATAAGATACATACATAGGAAAACTAAGAACTTCCCAAGGAGGTGGCATCTGAACAGAGACCCAGAGACCAGAGTTACTGTTAGGTACAAAGGTTCAAGGTGGGAACACTGTGGACCTGAATGCGGCTGTGGTCAGAGGACAGGCAGCAGGGAGAAAATGATAAGACGGAAGGCCAAAGAGCTAAGGAGAAGATGGAAAGAAGTATGGCGGGGAGCGAGGCTGGAGGGATAAATTTGACCAGTTCATGAGGAACCTTGAATGTCATGATGGACTTTATCCCATCAGTTAATGGTTCCTCCAATACATTCCACAAAATATCAGTCTGGTGGAAAAGGGCTCTGTGCCTCCATCTCTGCATCCGTAAAAATGGTCATTAACAGCATCAACCAACTTGAGTACTGTGAAGATTAAATGAATTCATTCTTGTAAAGGGTCTGGCAATGGCGAGTGCTCAGTAAATGTCATTATTCATATATGATTCCAAGAAAGAAGAATGGCAGGCTGGGCCCTGGCAGTGTCTTTAAGCGCTGTGGAGGTCTGAAAGACACTGCAGGTGCCTGAGTTAATGGCAATGCAAATTGGAAGGGGAATTCAGGAGAACGAGCAGTATTTGGAAGAGATATTTAATTCAATCTGAGACACACTCATGTGAGAGATCTTGTGTACCTTCTACAATCCATGGCAAAATACCTAGCCACCAGTTAGATACAAAGATCTGGAGAGAAAGAGATTAAGATAAAATCAGTACTCCATTCCATAAACAAAATCTCAAAGAATAAGAATAATCTCCCAGATTTTGATACACAGTGTTAACACAGGAGGACAAGGGGCATCACACCAGACAGAAAACAAGGCCCCTATTCCTGTGCCCTCAACTAGTAAATCTGTGCAAAACCAGATAAGATATTGAAACTCTCTGAGTTCCAGCTGCCTATAGAAAAGGGGGGAAATCTCACTGATCATCAGAGGCTGGATGCCAGATACAATGATTTGCCCTCTCCTTCCCTTCTGCATTCTCAGTGCCTGTCACAAAGCAGGACCTGGCCCTTAAAAGCCAGTTAAAATATATGCAAATAATCTTTTGAGGATGAAGTCCCTTCATGTTCTGGGAGACCAGGATCCTGCTCCAAGATTTAACAACACCAGTTGACCCTTGAATAATGAGGGAGTTAGGGGCCCCAACCCTCCACACAGTGGAAAATCTGCATATAACTTCAACTCTCTGAAAACTTAATGACTAACAGCCTACTGTTGACTGGAAGCCTTACTGATAACATAAACAGGTGATTAACACCCATTTATACTATATATTGTGTTCTTACAATAAAGCAAGCTAGAAAAAAAAATGCTGTCGAGAAAGTCATAAGAAGAGAAACTACTGTACAGTACTGTTAAACATCTCCATGTAAGTGGGCCCGTGCAGTCGAAACCCATGTTGTTCAAGAGTCAACTGTACACCATTTGGGGGCTTCAGTTTTCCCTCTTGCATCAGATGGCTTGGAAAATTAAAGACTTTTTGGTTTCCAAAAAAACTCCTCTTTAAATTTCATTTCTTTGTTTTAAATAGTGATACAACTGTCATACGGTAAAATACAAAAAGATATCCCCCATTTCAGAGAGTGTTTACCTGGATTTTTCTGTTTAACTGATGAAGTAATGGTTATATGTGTCCTGTTCATGTCTGTTTCTTTTTAAGAGATGGGGAATACTTCAGAAAAGAAAAAAGGAAGCTTTAGAACTAAAAGCTGGAAGAAGTGTGGAGTCAACGTCCGGTTCTTACGTTGACTCACAATATGACCCCCGCCTGTCCTTCCACATTTCTGGATCTCCATCCATCCATCAGCAAGACATCAGCGATACTGTCTGCCCATATCAACTTCCCTGAACTATTATAAGCATTAATGATCTAATATACTCAAAGGTACTTTGAGTCCTTTGGAGGAAGGATGTCACATAAATTAGAAGCATTATAATTAATGTAATTTAAGAAAATGGCTGGCCATAACAAAGAGGATTAGGTTCACACGGATCATAAATGACCTAGTCATCATGTCCTCAGGTCACTAACGATCCATCCTAATGGAACAAAATCCAATCTTACTTATTTGAGCATATTCAGTTGTTCTGTGTTTGGTTCATTTTTTCCCCCAAGAATCTTACTTAATTCTATACCAAAATTGAACTGTGCTTTAAAATTAATTTTGTCCTTATTGGAAAGATGTTTTATATATAAATTAGACCACAATGTAATTCACTTTAGGGAAAAAAGATCCTTCCATGTAAAAAAGGACAAGTAGATACTGAGTATGAATCAACTGCTATTTGGGTGAAGCAAATACAATAGTACAGATAAGGAAACGGAATGTGTGTATCCACACGATAGAATATGTAGGCACCTCATAGGCACTTTTTGAAACTCTACAATCCCATATTAAGAAAGAAAAAAGCAAAACCGTAAGTAAAATGCTTAAAATAAAAACAGAAGCCATTATACAAGTTTAGAATGATAACTGGAAAAACCAAATTATGAATCAAAAGCTAAAAAGCACAGCATGGTTTTTGTGAGCAAGCTAATGATTAAGAAACTTTTTTTTTTTTTTAAAGAAACTCCTTTGATACCGAACTCTAAACAGTAAGAATTAGGGAATTCCAGGCCGTAAGGAACTCTGGCACATTCTTTTCTGTAAATTATGGGAAAAGTCATCTCGCTCCTTCTGAAAGCCTCCTACAAAACCTCTGTATTAGATATGATTATTAGGTGGTAATAAAGTTATATCTCTATAAACATTCCAATGAGGCTTCTCTGCTCAACTCAAATCATTTCTGAAACTTTTCACTAGGAACTGCTAAGGCATTTCACTAGAGAGTACTGTGTCACACCATTGTTTGGTTTTATTTTTCTTACTGAAGTATAATTGACATATAACATTATTTTAGTTTCAGTATATACCATAATGATTCGATATTTTTGTACATATTGCAAAATGATCACTTCAATATATCTAGCTAACATCTGTAACCACACATAGGTGCAAAATTTTATTCTTGTGATGAGAACTTCTAAGGTCTGCTCTCTTAGCAACTTTCAAATATGTAATACTTGTATATAAGTATCCTAAAGTATATAGGATTGCACTATACTACATTCTGCTTTATTATATTCCACTGTATCATGTAACTATATTAAAGCATACAGTATTCTTAACCATAGTCACAGCATGTTGTACATTACATTCCCATGACTTATTTTATGGCCATTATGTAGTATCATTATTTTTTATTCAAAATGGCATATCTCAACTTGTCCATGTCACAAGCTCCAATGCCTAACAATTTGTATGGTTTTAAAAAAAAATCAGAAGGGGATCCCCTGGGTGGCTCAGCGGTTCAGGGCCTGCCTTTGACCCAGGGCGTGATCCTGGAGTCCCGGGATCGAGTCCCACGTCGGGCTCCCTGCATGGAGTCTGCTTCTCCCTCTGCCTCTGTCTCTGCCTTTCTCTCTCTCTTTCTGTGTCTATCATGAATAAATAAATAAAATCTTAAAAAAAAAAAAATCAGAAGCCTTAAATGTGACAACCATGCCTAGAAACCATTACGTGTTAAGAGTTGAAAAAGTAAATTGGAATCTGCCATTGATAACCCAAGCTACAGGCTGGTGTGCTAGAGTCTGTAAAACAGGAGCTAGTGCACAGGAGTGGTTCCCAGAAGGACGACAGGTGGTGACACTGGAAAGGAGAGTCAACACTGACCGTCCCAGGTTCAAGATCAGAACAGGAGGGAGATGACAGGAGACTGAAGAGACGGATAGGAAAAGGGAAGTAGTTCAGAGGTAATTAGAATCTAAGGAGCTGTCTCTGTGTGTTGGGTCTGGGGTGTATGTGAAGGAGACAGAGGCCAGCAGGTCACTGTGGCACAAGAGACTGTAAGGCCACTTTCCCTGAAGTTCTGCTGTCCCAGGGAGTCAAAGAAACACACCAACAGGAGAGGGTGAAGTCAATGGCACACTGAGTAGTGGAATAGAGCAATTAACATTTACTGAGTGTTCACTACCTGTACACACTGGGTATCCGTTATATTATCTAACCTCACAGCCATTCTTGTAGGTTAGATACATTAAGCATTAATAATTCTCCTTTAACAGATGAATAAATTGAAGATCACAGAATTAATAATATTGAGATCAGGATTTAAACACAGAAAATAAACAAACAAACAAATAAATAAATAAAAGATAAATAAATAAGTAAAAAATAAGGATTTAAACACAGGCAAAGTCCAGTACTCACACTCTTAACTTTATACCCTACTGTCTTTTTTATACATTAACACACACACATGTATTCATACACCACATAACAGGATGCATGCCAGCTGTTAAGAGAAGTTATCTGTGAAATGTAAGATACACTGGTGATCTTTTATTTTTCTGTACCATGATTTACATTTTTTCCACAATGAGTATGTAAGCTTTCACCAGTAGAAAAAGAGTCTGTATTCATTTTTAAAAAGCCCTTAGAAGATTTTTCTGCCATTGAAGACATTCAAAAACATGTGACACAAATTTCCAAATACTACTGAGAATATTGGGGGAAATTATAATCTTAATAGAGGGAAATTTGACAATATATCATAAAATCATGTTTTAAGTTATGTATCATTTAGACCGACAATTCTCGTGCTAGGGAGATATCCTACAAATATAACTTAAGGATGTTTGCAGAGAGAGAGCGGGAAAGATGTTCATCACACCAGTGCAGATAATACAAGAATCAAGATATCTCAGGTGTCCAGTAATAGAGATCTGGCTAAATAAACCAGAGTGCACCCACAGCAGATTGCTACGCTAATGCAGAGCATGATGTGTTAAATTTTTTAAAGTTATAGGATAGTACACATAGTTGTAATAATTTTTTAAAATAGTCATTAGACAAAAAGCCTTTAAAGGGTGAATGCCGCCATTGAGAAGATTCAAAAGAGAAACAGAAAGTCAAAAAATTTCTCTCACATTCCTAATAAAAAAGAATTACTCCAAAGATAGGATTGTAGAGGGATGTATATTTTCTACTTTGCACACATCAAATACTTGATTTTTTATAATATATGTGTATCTCATTTATATTAAAATTAATTCTTTTTTGGGGAAAAAGCACTTTAACCATATTTATTGATGTGGAGAATTGTGATATATTAAGATGAAAAACACACAATAAAACAATACTACTATAAATCTCTATTTTGGTAAAAGGTGTGTGTGTGTGTGTTTGTGTGCAATTATCAATAGAAAACTTTCTGTAAAGACACTAAAATGTTAACCGTGGTTGTCTCTGGCCATAGGTAGTTTTATTTTCTTCTTTCACTTGTCTCTACTTCCTAAGTTATCAGGCAGGGACATGTATTACATGTACTATAAGAATAAAATAAATAGCCCAGACTGTGAAAGCTTTTCCTAAAACCCAGCTCCAAAACTCTGGGCCAACAGCAAGATCACTAGAAAAGGGACACAGTCTCCCAATCTGATTATTGTGAAAGAAGCCAAATCGATTTCTATGTCTATGATCTGTGGTGTTCGTTACAGTCACACTCTGTTATAACCATGCCTAATACAATGCTCCTACAAATATGAATAACCTTCTTCTTGAGATTTTCCTTGGGAACATTTTCATTCTTCCTTTCAGGCCTAGAGAAACTGAAGCGCAAAGCTATTATATAACAACCAAGACCAAAGAAAAGTCCTAATGGAAAGTTCATGGCATTAGTGCTGTGCTAAAAGGGATTCTGACCGGTTAGACTGTCACATGTAAACTCGAGGCTGAAACAACAGGCCACCCCAGAACCCTGTCTAATTATGATAGGAAACACAACAACAACAAACCCTTTTTAAATATTTCTGCGCGTTATGTAGATATCATTAACAACAGCCAACTGGGTGTTATAAATACTTTGAGGAGAAAGAGAAACAAAAGGAAAGGAAAAAGAAAGACATTTTACATACGGAACTACATAATTTTAAAGTTTGAGCCAAAGTACGGGCAGAAAAAAGTCTTGTACCTTTATGTTCATTCGTTCGCTCCATGATTCCACAACCATTTTTGTGCACTATGTTTCAGGCCCTATACTCAGAACTGGGTGTACAAACAGTGCTCATTAGGCACAACACCGTTGTCTGGTAGGGAAGAGACAAGCAAACAATTACAGAACCACCATGAACGCGCAATATGCACATGCCACATCAAGAAGTCTACCAAAACCATTCTGAAGGTGAGAGGACAGCAGGGATGAAATCGAGTGGAGAGTGAAGAACAGTAAAGAATACCAAAGAGGCAGAGATTGCAAGAACTCAGGGGCAAAGTGAAGGAAGACCACACATGGCCCAATGCCTCACAAAATGTACCTTTGCGCCTATCAGTGGTTCAAAATTTACTACCAATAAAAATACTCACATGGTACCTAGCAAGCATTTTATAGTTGGCAAGTTTATTTTTAAGCCAAGGCTGTGATTAGGATGCATTTGTGCCAAGATAAAAAAGAAACTGCTGTAATGGTTGAGTGGCCGGGATCCCAGGTCAGCTCAGCAAAGCCTATTCATCTGTGACATACCTGTAGCATATCTGATCTAATGTATTAATGGGACAAAAGGATCTAAATATCACCATAAAAAGAATTTCTTTGGGAAAGATTTATCTGTCCCTCTTTCCCATAGCCGTGCAGTACCTGGCAATAAGAAGCCACATGTCTCTCTGACCCTGGGCTGATTCCCTTCAAGACCCATGGGCAGCAGCTGGGTAGGAAGAAGGGTAGGTAGGTGGTTTGTGGTATCAAGGATTCGGGTGTCTGGTCAGCCAGACTTGGGAGAAGTAAGAAGCAGGATTCTGGTGGCTCCCTCAGGATGGCAGATAGAAATTCAAAGTTGCATCCTCCGACCCACAGCAGAGATTTCAGAGGAAAGGGGCCAGTGGGGCAACAGCAGCAGCTGTCAGACTATAACTGTTTTTTTTTTTTTTTTTTTAATTCAAGGGTTCACAAGTGGGAGAGACTGGCCCACAAAAGAAAAGATTTTCAGGCTCCAGTCAGTGGCTATTCATTTCAAGGACTGAGATGAGTGCATTGGAATGCTAATGCCACAACATAATTTAGACATCCCTTGGAGCCTATGTGCCGGCTTCATCTTCAGAATTCTCTATGGATATTTACCTCCTTGTCATTCACTGCCACTGGAATCAGCCACACCAAATGGTAAGAATGCTTCCCCACCTCACAATGTCCCGCCAACAGCCAACTCCTATTCAAGAGGCTGTGCCATAAGACTGTTATAACATGACGTAAACCACCTTAGACCAGTCAGCATCCGTATGTGTGAGTGTGTGTGTCAAAGGAGGCAGTTATTCAAAGAACCACTATTTTACCCAGGATACAGTCCCTCCAGCAGGGATCCTAAGCCCCCCATTGCAAATAGAGAAAGACAGGAGGACACGCTCAGGAAATGGAGTCCGATGGACCCAGGTTCAAATCCTGAGGTTACCTTCTAGTTGTTATGATCATAGATAAAGGAACTTCACCAAGGCTTGGTTTCCTCATACGTATTGAAGAAACTAACAGCTTACTTATAAATAACAGGAACTACTTCATCAGTTATTGTGAGGACAACATGAACGATACATGTAATTGGGGGAGCGGGGAACTGGTATACCTACCACCCATAGATAGTACATGTTCATTCAACCTCCCTTGTCATTCAAGTTCTAGTCTCTATGTTGCCATCTATTATCTGAGTGACCCTGGATAATTTATTTAACTTCTAATCTCAGTTTCCCCTTCTCTCAAATGAGGAGAGAAGTGGAGGCCTCTAATGTCCTAGCATTCTGTCCAGTAAGGGAGGCTTGTTTTCAGCTTCTACTCGTAATACCCTTTGGGGCTCCCTCTTAGAGTCTAAATCTCTCTTTAACTCCATGGTGCCAGCCCCTTCTAGTGTCTGTTTTTTGGACTTTTTGCCTCTGGCTCTGTTGTCTTCCTCTATGCTAGTTGTTGAAAATTGTCCACAGGCCAGGGCTATGCTAAGAATGGTCCAAGCTTTACCACAGAGTACATATGCACAACTATCATAGGGTATGTTATTATTATGACACCCATTTTACAAAAGAGAAAACAAAGGCTCAAGAGTTTAAGCAACTATCAAAGGTAGGGAATTCAAAACTGACTCCTTCCAGCTGTTTATAATCTTTACACGATATACTACCTTTCCAAGTCTGACCATACCACCTAGTTTGAGCTCTATCTTCTTATGACCCTATGCTGTGCTAGCTTATCTCATAAATCACTTTGTATTAATAACTTTCTGTGTTACACCTGCCAGATGGCCTATGTATGAATTAACCAGGACCCATCATTTCTGGACTAACAGGGAAGTCATGATGGGATTCCCAGGCCCTGCAGCTGGTAGGTCAGGGTGAGACTCAAGACAGGCAGGGACTTAAATATATCTTTCAAATAACAGCACGTGGTCCAACAGCTACTCAACTTCCACATGAAACTGCTGGAAGCTACTGTGTTTTAGTTCAAGCCTAAACTGCAAGCTTCCCAGCTGCTCGAGGCCATTCATAATAGCTCAGAGTGGTAACAGAAAAGTGCTCATACTTTGAGGTTGGACAACTTCAGGTTGACTAGTCAAGCGAACCTGAATGGATTTCTCTGATAACCTCTCTGAGCTTATTTGTTACATGATTTTGGGTAAGTTACCCCAACTGAGCTTCAGGTTCCCCATCTGGAAAATGGGATAACATTTGTATCTTTAGGGGAATGACTTGGGGACAGAAGGAATGCCTGGCCTGTAGTAGAAACAGATTAACCTGTTGGGAGAAAAAGGAGCCCGGGGGGATGGTCAGATTGTTTCTAATAATAATCAGGACAATCTAGAGAAGAAAGATAGAAATCAATTCACTGAACTTGAAGTACCTTCCAAAATCTGTAAAGACCCATGCCAGTGAGAGCTGGACGCCCTATTACGACAAAAGCCCTAGACAGATTTGACCCCTGACTCTATTCTACTAGGTCATCTGGCAACTGTTGCTAAAGCACTTTCTTCAGGTGAGAGGCTCCTGTTAAACCAAGTGGTAGAGTGTAATCTCACATCATCTCTCACTCTCAGAGCACCATAAGGTTGCCAGGGTAACTGAGCTATTCTGGTCCTTCCCTATGGGATCCCAACTTCATCCATATCCCAGGGGCTCCCTTTGGCCTCATGTTCTACACCCCCTTCTGAGGCCTCTGACTTCTGCCACACAGATCAGAGGGGAAATGAGAAGAAAAGGAACTGACCGTGCAACTGGACCTTAGCATTTTATTTCCTTATCATTTTATTTCCTTAGTTACGGCACATTTCCATTTACAGAGTACTTTCCCTTATAAAATCTCCCAGTGTTTACTTCTAATCTACTAAATAACTCCTCTGACCTCTTCTTGTTTTTACCCTTTAAATATCTGTTGATGGTCCATTCACCACATTCCCCATTCAGTTATTAATGGCCCACAAAAACTTACTAGCAGCAATCATTTACTGATTAATCTGCACAACAATCCAGAAAGACAGGTAGTATTAATCCTTAGTTCTGCAGAGGGAAACCAAGGGGAAAAGAGAGGTTAACTCAGTTGCCCAAGGTCAGTGGCTAAACAAGATTATAACCAGGATCTATCCTGTCTTGTACTTCTATAAACACTTCCCACAGTGCTATTCCCTTTCTTTACAAATCAACATTGTCAAGGCAGCAAGACCATTTCTGCATTGAGATTCAGTTTCACAGAACAATTTACAACTGTCAAGATTCAAGCTCAAGTAATTTTGCCCACTAACAGTTCATAAATAAAAGTTGCTAAAATTAAGAGACAATAGTACTTGAAACCCAATTTTACAAAGGCAAAAGAGAAGTGAAAAGATCTGGATTATAGGCCCAGGTCTGCCACAAGGAGACTCTGAGAGAGTCACTTAACTTCTCTATCTCTGAGTTATCTATAAAAATGAGATTACGCTGAATGTTATTTAAGGTATCCCGCTGTTTAACATGAGAGGACTGAATAACTATTAAAACAGCACAAAATATAAAGCTTCAATATCCAATACAGCCGAAATCATGCTTACATTGGTAGATCCATTCATTGTTAATGAAATACACAGTTACAATCCCCTTGGAAAGCAAGATGCCAATACACAGCAAAAACCATAAAGAATTTCATATCCTTTTACTTAGTAATTTAACTCATGCAGTGCTTCACCCTGAGTAATAAGTCAATAGAAGCAAAAAGACATACACAAGTGGAAATGCAAATTTCAGTGCTAGGTATCAGAGGAAAAATTATCAATATCAATATTCATTTTTAGAGGAATGCCTTATTAAATAAAAACATAGAACAATATTAAAGTCATGTTGCTAAAAGGATGAACATGAAAATTATGCAAAGCCCCTGAAAATCATGTCAATACTTACTATTCAATGAAAATAGCCAGAAGTAAAAGAGCAGATGCACACTCTGAGGTTAACTATATAAAATGTGGATAGCTGTGCAAGGTCACAGGAAAACTCAAAATAGTTATGTTAGTAGCTAGGCTTATTTTTAAAAATATTTTAACTGTGGGTAATAAATGCTGTTTTTCCATTAACACAGACATTTTATCATTTCATCAATTATTTAAAAATTTCTCAGCCCCTGCTTTTTAGTTTGATGAAAAATGAATTTTAAACTTTCTGCCTAAATCTCCTGAGTGATTTTTATTGGCTGACATATTATTCATGACATTATTCTTCCGGAGTGATTTCTGCTTTTTACTATATAATTCTTTAGTGTCTTTAGAGATTCTAAAATCTCAGAACCCTTGCCTTCTTTCCCTCACCTAAGAGGATTTCTTTAAAAAGATGTGTCATCAAATCTAGCTATGAATAACCCCATGATTGCCTTGTAATGCTAATATTTGGCAACTGTCTGACCCAGAAGCCAATATTTTTCCATACCCCTGACCTGCAGGTGCCTCTACAGTAACCACAAAGTTGCCATTATCCTTTGCTTGGTGTATCTAGGGTGGTTTCATATTCCAAGTTGGGGGAGCTTTACAGCAGGATAACTTAGCATTTCAGGGGTTTTAGGACACCCTTTGGTTTCCTTTGGTTCCCTTTAGGAAAGCTGCCCTCAAGCAGCACTGTGCTAGGACCGTCCCTTCGCAGGATTTTACATCCTCCTCCTCCTTCATTTCTTAGAAATGTTCTCTTACTAGTAGGTCATTTGTACATCTTTGCTCATAATATCTGGGAAAGATTGCAGAGCCAATGAATTAAAAATATGATTCTAGGTCTCATGTGTGCCAATGAATGCCCTCATTAAAGCAGCATGAGTGAGATGAGATGGGTTTCAAAGCTTTCCGTCCCTTTGCCCCAGAGCCTCTGAGGCCAGGCACTGAAAGGATGCACAGTAAAATTAAATATCTAAAAATTCATCTTTAATTAACAGAATTGGATTAAAGCTAGACACCACCGCATATCATACGAGAAATGGCTGAGCTGGCTTCCAAGTGCTCTAATTCAATTAGGACGCAGTGAGTGACACTCGGACGGGAAAGGTTAATTGGGGGCACCAGAACGCAATCATTCCTTACCTAACCAGTCATTAAACTTCTTAACCTCTGAGGGCAGTCCCAGCTCGGTGAAATCGCCTGTGTGGAGAAGGATGTCCCCATAAGGCATCTGGATACCATCTGTTCTGGAGTGTGTGTCTGAGATGCAGACAAACCGCGTGTGGCCCGCTGGTTTTGGAGTGTCATATGGGATGGGGTCGACCCTAAAGTAGACATAACAGATCCCATAACAGTTAAATATATTAGAACCCTTGTAATTGTCATTGCATATACATATCGACTGTTACCTGTGAACGCACCCAGACAAACTGATGCAAGGGCAGAAGGGCCCGTTGTAACAAGGGAGACGTTGGGTGGGATACAAAGGAGAAAGCATTGCCCATCTACAACTCCATTAAGCAAATTCAAAAAGGCTTACTTACCTGTTAGGAGAATGAAAAGGAAAGAACATCTTACATGGAGAATCAGAATCAACCCAGGAAACTGATAGAGTGATTAATGGTGAAGTTTAGGGATATCGAACCCCAACTGGGGAAGCAAAATTATGCTATTTTCTCTCATCATGCTCCAATTGATCCCACTACTCATTAAGAAATGGATAACTACATTTATTCCTTCTTAAACATGCATAACTTAAGCAGTGAACTAATTTACGGAGAACACTCTGCACGCGCTTTGCCAACCGAGATGTGGAAGATATAGGTAGTACTTATGTTTAATTTCCTTTCCACAACCATTCAACACCTGTATCTTCTTGTTTTTGCTAAGTGATTCACAAATCAAACGGTGGGGAGAGAAGGTGATGCCAAAATAACAGGACTTAAAAACACTGAACGTTAAAAAGAACTTTGTCAAGCTCCTCTTCACCACAATGAATTACCTGCAGTCCCAGTTACACCTTAGAGGACTTGCTACGCTCAAATGCCTTGGGCAAAGATTCTATTCAGTACAAATAGTAAGCCTTTTAATGGGTGTGTATAGCTCTACATATGCATTAATATATGTATAGTTTTAGAGACCTAAGCACTGTGAAATTACACTAGGGCATACGAATCAAAAGGCAAAATGATCAACCCGAAGCAAAGAAAATGAAACAGAACCGTCTCATTTAATTGAGTGTAACAAAGTGTGCTAAATAAACTTGGTAAAGAAATGCAAATCTGACTCTTCAAGCATACAGTTTTAATTATTTAAGGGGTTTGTAGCAGAGTTAAGGATGCTTTAACTATATTAACTCTACACTGACAGCTTCCTTTAATTTCTCTGTAGGAATGTACACTTCTTTTGGATTATGGGTGAAAATAAGCAGTTATAAAGGCAAAGAGAAGGTCACAAGAGAGGCAAATATGCAATGCAGAGATGAGAGTGTGAAACATTAAATAAGGAACAATATTTCATGTCACAGCCCCTCCCCTGATCGTTAACATGCAGCAGAGAGCACAGTGGAAGCTCAACACGAGAGCCCCTATATGTGCTGCCTCTACCGGCTTTGTTTAATTTTTCTTTCTTTTTTCCACGTTTTATTATTTTTTTTAAAGAAATGATTTGTTTTAGCAATGGAAATTTTAGTGAGGAGAATAAATGACATGGATATACAACCCGGGTAGTCTCGCATTTCTTTAACAGTTAATCTTTTAGCATAATTTTCTCATTGTCACAGAAGAAGGAAAAGAAGAAGGAAGAAAGGAAGCAAGAGGAGAGAAAAGAGAGAGGATGGAGGAGGAGCGGTGAACTGGTTAACGTGGTGGGTCTAATTGGAAACCCAAAAAGAAAGTTTAACTTCTGCAAAAAATTAATGAATTTTTCCTGTAAAGGTTAGAAATTAATAATGCTATTACCATGGAGATAGATATTAGATACAGAGATCTAATACACTGAGATCTCATGAGTAACCTGGAAACCCTTCTGATCATATCCGATGTTGACTTTTCTATATACATAAAAATGTTTGGTGTCTTCCCTTCCATTACTGAGATTCTATTATACTCAGTCTTAGTGGTTCCAGTCTCATTAATATCTCCTGTCTTCTAAAAGTAGTTTCCCGAGAGAATGAATGACTGTTCTCTGCAGCAGACTGGAAGGGAAAAGCCAAAGTGATAATAATATTCTGTTCCCATGTCAAAAGTTAAGATGCTCATTGGAATGAGACTGTGCACATTGATACTTAATCCACCAACATTTGAATGAAAATTAAATAAATATCAACCACTGGAATTCTAAATACATGAATAATTCAAATATATATATATGTATATACACACACATATCAATATATCTTCATTTTCTAGTTCTCAATCTAATGGTAATATACAGACACTGTCCTAGTTCCTCTCTTTTCTGTAACTCAGTTGAGCTACAGGCACAACTACGGCCATCAAAATCCTCTACAGATCCATCGGAGTTTATCAGAGGGACAAGCATTATAGTTATCACTCTGAATTTATCAGACAGAAAGTAGCAGCACAGATATAAATCCCTTATTATGAATAGGCCCCTATTCTGTAACTTCTACTCGGTTTAGAGAAGCAAATCATCACATGGTACATAATCTGTTTCCCATCTTAGTTCTAGACTGGACAATAATTTTCTGAGGTTACTGATTGGAATACCAGTCAATTTTAAGTGGCTTCCACTTCCCTCCCCACCTTCCCACCTCCTCCAGAGAAACATTTAAATGTCCAACAGAATTAACAGTGAAAGAAAGGCCAAGGAATAGAAAATTAGAGGGGAAAGGGAAAAGGGAGAAAATGCATCACCCTAGATCTGAGCTGAAATAACGAGTCAGAAGTACACAGGAAGACTGTCAGAAAAGGCTCACACCAATATCACCAGTCTGATGTCACCAAAGCAAATTAGGTAAATGTTTAAGAGAGATACGGAGGATACATTCAAGGTAGAGGCTTGGGGAAGGAAGAGTTATAAAGAGGCAAATAGAGAATTTATATACATCCTCGGACCCAGAGACACTGATGTCCTTTGTTACCCACAGGACTCAAAACAAGGCAAGAGATGGTTTCAGGAGCCAAAACAGAACAGCATGTCAGAGCCACGCTGCAGGATAACATGACAAATGTTACCCCAGGTTCAGAGGAAGGAAGACATTTCCACCCAAAGACATTCAGACTTGAAAATAAGACATCAAGTAGATTAGGCAAGTTGCAGCAGATATAATTAAAGTTGAGACAACCCTCGGGAAACTACTATTTCCAAATTGGGCATTTGGTAAATGCTTTGAAAATGAAAGTCCAGGCAGCCAAATATTTTCACTGTAACAGCATGCCTAAGGGAGACCCCAACAACCTTTAGAAGATCGACCTGTTCACATCATGGGAAGACCCACAGACTACATTTTCCCTCTTAGTTAACTTCACTGCTTACTGTTTATGCTGCTGACTTCTCAAATGATCGACCATTTCCCCTAAGGCATCATGTCAAGTATGCTAGCAAGTGAGTATCTTACCATGGCGATCTAACCCCCAGAGCCAGATTCAAATATCACAGTGAGATTTGCACGTACATTTGAGCACACCCAGGGGAAAACAAGATGACTTGGGAAGATGAGAAGAAAACAGAGCATCATAAAATCACAGAGCTGGACAAAATTTTAAAAGGCATTGCGTTCAATGCTTTGTATGAAGCTTGAATCCTTCCTACCTCATTTCTGCCTAACTGACACCCAAGTCTTCTTCCCAAGGTTTCCTGAGGAGAGATCCTGAGTTTCCTCCTCTTTCCACACCCACTCCATCTAGTTCTGGTTTGCCATAGTTCTTCTTGCTAAAGTTTCTGATTCAAGATCTACACCTCTGCAAGTGCACAGAAAGCTCACGGTCCAAAGAGACTTGGCCCAGAGCCCGAAAAACTAACAGTGTTGGCTGAGGTATTTGCTTCTGGCAAGTCATTTCATCCTTTGGGGCTTCATTTTTTATTTCCCCTCATCTGTAAAATGGGAATAGGAACGCCTAATATGCTATGATGCTATGAGGATAGAAACTCTCAAAGACTGGGTCTGGCACATAGCACATGCTCCGAGAGCAAAGATGCAGAATGATGTAAGAGTGAAGTATACTGGCCTGTCTGGCTTTGACTCTTGCTGCAGATTTTTTAGCAGTGTGACACCAAACAAGGGGCTCAACCTCTGTGTCTTAGTTTCCTCACCAATAAAATGGATATAAAAATAGTACCTCTCTCATAGGATTGCTGAGGATAAAAACAGGTGTCATGTACTAGAAGCATTTAGAACAGCCTGACACAGCAGATACTCAATAAGCAATTTTTGTTTCACTAAGTAGTATTATTTTTGCTATTATTAGTAGAAGTAATATCTTGTAGTTTCTCTGATTTCCATCTCTTCTGTTACAAGGAGGTAACAGCTGCCACACAGGGACTTTCTGAGAGTTCAAGGAGGTCACATACACAACACTGGACACTGTCTGAACACATACCCCACCATCAAAGCAATTATTTCCTTCCTCCTACTTTCATCCTTAATCTTAACTTTCTGCATTTGAAATACCAGAGAATAAGAATCCAGTCCCCTTTTCCTTTGATGGCTCTTCAAATATTTGAGGACAAGTATTATAACCCCCTAATATCTTCTCCACTCTAATAGAGGAGCCCAGTTTCTTCAACATTCTCTTGTGTATTAAGATTTCCAGGGCCCTCGGAGCCCAGCTGGTCTCCTCCTCCATATGATATGATTGGTCTGAACGCCTCCCTGTGAGGTGTTAGAATTCATGGGCTTGTGAATTCATGGGCCCGAGAGCTGCGTATCAAAGACAAATGTTGTTAGGGGCAATGGAGAGACGACCATGCTGGGCACACTGGTGGTCCTTCAGAGAGGAACTTTCATCAAATCGTCTTCTTGAACAGTCTCCAAGTTTTGTGCCAACCCTCAAATCTTGTTCTTAGAGCTTGGCTGTCAAGTGTTTACATATCTCATTGCATATTCAAACAAATAAACCATTCTCATTTATTCAGTCTTGACACATTAGAGATTTTTTTACCCATAAAAATATGATAACATTACCGCTTCCACTATGGAATACTCTTCTGACAATATCTGTTATTTTTCCCAATAACAAATTCATACAGTGTTGCAAGCCCCATTGATAGATCTTCATAAAAGCTGTTATCATGTCATTTGTTATGACATGGATTTCTTCTTTAGACCATGTGTGCAGGAAAAGCCTTGTGTACACAATTAGCCTACAATTCAGTGTGAGAATAGAATATTATCCTTACAAAGCATTTTAACAGGAATCAAGTGTATTTACCATCCCCATTCCACTTGAAAATCCTGCTGCTTTTTATGCATTCTACTGACTATCTCTAAAAAGTTTTCCAGTGTGACATTAAAGCTTTCATTTTTTTACCCAGAAAATTTAGGTGGTATGAAAGCTGAAGTTATATCCACCCTAGGTGTACTGGTTGCTAAAGGTATGCAAAGCCCACCAGCAGAAACAATGGAATCTAAATACCGGGTGTAAGTTAGTAAAATCATAAAATTTTATATTGAAAGAGGCTTTAGAGATCCTACTTCTCTGAATATCTTCTTCATGGTCTGCTTACTCACACTGCTACTTGTGGTTTCTGTTAAAAGTCCTATTGTGTATATATATACATATATATATATATATACACACACTTAAGTTTTGCCCTAAACAATGTCATTTATGAATTCATGAGGGAGATAGGTTGGCTTTATGTTTTAACTACACATAAAAATAAATAAACTACACACTGAAATAAGTAGTACGATTTAAAAGTTTTCCACTCTAAAGAACTAGAACTCAGAGTTCCTAAGTTCCAATTTCTTTTTCCACCCACTCAATTTCTAAAGCTTAAAAAGATGCTGGCACTTGGAGAATAAAAAAAGATAAAAATTATAAGATGCTAACAAGTCGCCTAAACTCTGGTAGCCATCAAGATTTAGAGAGTCTGCTTAGAATTAGTGGAGTTCACTATCGAAAACATCCAAGTTCTAATGCCTTCAAATTCTCGTGTAAGTTATCTAATCAAACGGAATCTCTTAAAAGCTCAGAACAATCCGCAATTGTAGTATGTTGGGGGAAGTGAGCAATATAAAAGTTTGATTTTTTAGGATGTGGGTAGAAATTAAAAGCGTTCCTCTTTCTCAGGTACGTCAAGTCACATGTGCACACTGATTGTAAATATTTCCAAATACATGTCTCTTTAAAAGGACTACATTAGTTGAAAGATGAGCCTCATTGGTTTGTTGTTGTTGTTTTGTTTTGTTTTGTTTTGTTTTGTTTTGTTTAAAAAGCCCTGTTTGTAAAGTCCAGGAGCTCCTGCACTTTTACTCACTGGTCATCACTTAGCTATGTGACCCTGGGCAAGTCACTTCTCTTCCAGACTCTTCCTCCTTTAAGCGTAGAAAGAGGGGCAAGACCCAGTGACCCCCCCACATGGCTAGCTGCGTGGTTTCTACACCACTATTGTTTAAGGCTTCAGAGATAACGCGGTCTCTTAAGTAGCTTAAAACATGTCCTTTCTCTTTGCGATTTTGTTCTCTGCTTTCCCAGACAGTGCAAAGATAAACGCAGTCCAGATCCATGCAAATATAATCCGAATTAGCGAGACTTTATATGGAAAGAGAAGTAAAATTGCAACGTAGGACTGTAGAAAAGGCTTCCGGGGAGATCTAGTGTAAAAGAGAGCAAGGCCAGAATTCCAGTTACCACAACAAAACAAAAATTAAAGGGCATGTGATTTGACTAAGTTGCGTCAGAAGTGGGGCTGTTCTCATTTTTCTAAAACTATGAGCTGGCGAAATTCTAGTTTAGCCATCATGCCCGGGGAACAGTAATGGTGCTGAAACACAGTAAGTAAGCATAACAGAACCAGATGTATAAATATATTCACATTTGTACCAAGGGCACTGCTTTTCTTTAACTGCTGAACTGCTGTATCAACACTGTTCTATCAGCAACTAATTATAGCTAACAAAGCCCACTGCACGAAGTATGTCTCGTCTATTTTTTCCTAGTGCAGAAGTACAGTGCCGACATTCGATGAATATTAAGTGGTAACAATTTAATTCTTTGAGCACTGAATCTGCTATGAATTCATGGTCTTCCTACCAATGCCATTCCAGGTGTTTTAGTGCCCGTCAGGCTAGCGACTCTATGAGCCGCTTAAGCCTCTCAGCTGGCACATCGTTGGGCCATAAATATCTCACTGGAGATGTACTACCCAGAGTTAAATGTTTCCCTCTCTTCTAACCTAACAACCAAGTTAATCGGCTTACAATTCTGGGTAGTGGCCTTGCATCTGAGAAAAAAGAAGGCATGTGACACGGTACTGGGCGCCTGTTACTCCGTACACTCGGTCAAGCATTCAGTCAACACCCAATTTCTTTCTTTCTTTTTTTTTTTTTTAAAGATTTATTTATTTATGATAGACAGAGAGAGAGAGAGAGAGAGAGCGAGAGAGAGGGGCAGAGACACAGGAGGAGGGAGAAGCAGGCTCCATGCCGGGAGCCCGACGCGGGACTCGATCCCATGACTCCAGGATCGCACCCTGGGCCAAAGGCAGGCACTAAACCGCTGAGCCACCCAGGGATCCCATCCCTAACACCCAATTTCTTAGGCGCCTACCTGTGTGCCAGGTGCCATGATAGGTCTAGAAGGACAAAGAAGCAATAAGGAGGGTTCCTTCAAGGATCCTCCAATTGATCTGTCCATTAATTCATCAAATGCTGACCTGCATGCCTGGTTTCTGCTCATTTAGTCATTTCACAACATTTAAACAGGTGGCTTTTATTTTTTTTAATTATTTATTTTTTTTTACAGGTGGCTTTTAAAAGAGTGAGCCAAAGTGTTATAATCAAGGCTCTGTGAGGTGCTGTGGAGTGAAAAATGCCTGGCCCTGCCTGCAGGCTAGGAAAAAGGACAGGGGACATTACAGTGGGCAAAGGACAAGGTAATAGGCCAATTTCAAATGCTCAGGACAAAGGATCTTAGGCTCAGAAAGAAGCATGAGAGTGGCCTAACGTTGGAACTTGAATTGGGATTTCAACAAACATAAGATTTAGAAACTCAGGCAGAAAAGGAGTGGCCTAACGTTGGAACTTGAATTGGGATTTCAACAAACATAGGATTTAGAAACTCAGGCAACAGGAGGAGCAATGTGGAAGCACTTAGCATGTGTAGGGACCTCAGAGTAAAGAGGTGTGGCTGGGGCAGTCACAAGACAGTGAGCAGTGGAAGGTCTGAGAGGCCATGTGGACTGGGGAAGCCAGACCAGAGAGAGCCAGATGCTGGGGCCCGAACCAGTCCTGAAAGGCCGTGGAAAATATCTTCCTCCCTCACGCACTGAGAGGTGCAGGGGGCCAAAAAGAAAGCAGGCTTTTGGGAAAACTGAGGCTTTGTGCAGGATGTGAAGGGAAGTGGGGGCGGGGGATAGAAAGATGGAAAGGTAGAAAGGAGAGGGTATGGAAAGAGCAGTAGAAACCTGATGATATTAAACCAGAAGCCATCCTGAGTAGACTGCAATGAGGATCAGAGATGGAGCCACAGATGAACTACAATGACCTACACTATTAACTCCCCCGTGGGTTCCATCCTCTCCACACTTTAATCATTGATCTAGTGCTATGGACTGAATTTGTGAACACCCCTAATGAATCCTTATGTGACAGTGTTAGGACACAGAGCATCTGGGAGGTAGTTAGGTCATGAATTGGACTAGTGACCTCATAAAAAGCTACACGAGAAAGATGATCTCTCCCTCAGCCGTGTAAGGACAGAGCAAGAAGGTAGCCGTCTAGAAGCCACAGAGGGGCTTTCAACAAATTGGCAGGCGCCCTGACCATGGAATTTCCAGCCTCTGAAACTATGAGAAACAAGTATCTGTTGCTTAAGCCACCCACTCTGTGGTATTTGTTATAGCCACCCAAACTAAGACACCGGGCTACAGATATAAACTTCTTTGGTTGAAAATAACAACAGTAATAATAATAAGCAATGGCAACAGCCTTCATTTAGAAGCCAGGCACCATGTGATGCCCTTCACATAATAGTTTTCATCTAATCCTTGTGGTAGGTAGCCCCTGTCCTCCCCCCATTTTACAAATGTGGAAACTGAGCCTTGGCAAAGGTGCAAGGCTAGTTAGGTGGCTCTGCCCCAAGCTGTCTGCTCAGTGTCTGCTCTGTCCTTCGGCCATCCTCCTTCTTCTCATGCAATACAACCCACCCAGGTATAAGAGCAGATTGTCCTCAAACGGAGCACACTTTTTTTTTCACATCAATAATTACAATTACAACGTCAAAAACAAAGTGTGGGTCATTTGCAAATACTGGTGCACCTGAAAGCGTCCTCATCTGGCTCAGTCCAGCAGAAAGAACCATAAGAGATATCAAAAATAAGGCATTTAATTTTTTTTAAAGATTTTACTTATTTATTCATGGGAGGCAGAGAGAGAGAGAGAGAGAGAGAGAGAGAGGAAGAGACACAGGCAGAGGGAGAAGCAGGTTCCATGCAGGGAGCCCAACGTGGGACTCAATCCTGGGTCTCCAGGATCAGGCCCTGGGCTGAAGGCGGCACTAAACCACTGAGCCACCGGGGCTGCCCGGCATTTAATTTTTTAAATGTTGGGGTGACATTCATGAAGAGGTGTTGGGTCTAACTAAGTAAAAAAAAAATATATATATATATATATATATATATCTTATTAAAACTCTGCTAAAGGGGAACAAATTCTACTGTCTTTCTCTACCATTCCAACTCATAAAGCCAAGGTTTCCAAGGTTTAACCTCTTACAAGTAGCTCAACAATTAATGGAACAGAAGAAGCCACGGAGAACTTTCTTCCCTGTGGAAATGAATATTTATTACCTTGGTAGAGTATGTCATAGTTTACATTTCCCCATGATTATCACAAGGTTGGTGTGTCCAAGGTACGGACCTGATGGGAGACTAAAATATTGACTATTTGGACCTTTATGGAAAAGAGTTTGTCCACTCCTTATTTTGTCACTCAACAAACATTTATTAAGCAACAACTATATGTTAGACATTATATCACTAAAAATAACACCTAATATTTAGCAGTATCTATTATGTGCCAGGGGTTTTCCTATATTTCCTATATTATTTCCTATATTATGATCTTGAATCCTTTCAAGATCTCTGCATAACGTGTGTGCCAGTGCACACCCATATGCATGTCCTTTTTGTATACTCCAAATTTTATTTAAGATCCCACATTAAGCTTGGGACTCTTGATTTGGAACCTGTCGAAATCAGGAGCTTAAGCCCTTTGCTATGCAGTACTGTTGGGATGAGCACCCACTGAATGGAATGCTGAAACCTCTGGGCATTATCTGATCCCATAGGGATAAATGCCTTAGCCTTTGGCTATTTTACAACTTGGTCACTTGCAGATAAATAAAAGCAATGCAAATAATTCTTATCTGTAGTTGCAAGTAAGTTCTGTCCAGTGGAGGTTCAGTGGACTCCCTCTCTAGTTTTGAATCCATTTGTAGATTCATCCCAACATTTTTTCAATCCATATAAATTTGTTATTCTCGTGAACCCATTATAACAAATTTCTTGGTTCCCTCATTTATTAGTGAGTTAAACAAAAATTTTAACAAGTGTTCATTTCATATCCATATGAGTCAGGATTTTAAAGGATTATTCTTCAACAGGGGTAACCAAGATGCCATTTTTACCACCTTGAATCTTTTTTTTTTTTTTTTTTTTTGTGCTTGGGAGGGTGTACATACAAAACTGTAATCAATGTGACCATACATTTTATAGACCTATATAGGTATGGGAGGAAGGAGAATAAGAGAGAACACAGTGATGAAGAGGTCACTTCTGGGATCATTTATGTCACTTAGAACATCAACAAGACCTAGGCTTAGACCCTAGGCCTAGGTTTGAGGCCCTGCACACATTACTAAACTCCTCTAAGCCTTTTGTACATCTCATCTGTAAGCTAGGGATGAGAGCAGGAGTTGCCTCACAAAGTTGATTAAGAACCACTGCTTATAGGGACTGGTGCCTAGTAAGCGCTCAATAAACGTTAGCCATTGTTATTGTGGTTCTTCTATGAGAAATACTGAAGAAAGAAATTAGTTCTATTTGGGGATGGTGAAGTCTTCACAAAGTGAGTACATCTGATCTGGGTCTTAAAAGATACTAAGGAGGTCACCAAGCAGAGAATAATGTCATTTGACATAAAAGGAATTGTGTTTTGCTTTGTTTTGTTTTGTTTAAATTGAGAAGTATGAAGGTGAGGAAGGTAAGTCAGAGAGCTGAATCTACAAGAAGGCAATTCCCAGGTAGATGCTGAATTTGTAAAGTGATCTGAATTTTCCTAAAGTTGTTAAAGCCTGTAGCTCTCTCCATCACAGCTGTATAAAGACTGCTAAAGCCAGGTAGGAATGCATGATTCAGATACCAATTTTCACGAAATCCAGAAACCAAACCAGCATGACTACATGCTCACACTAGTTCAGGTACCCACTGGGAACAAGGGTATAACACCACATTTTAAAGGAGCCAAACTTATACATCGTATTATTTGGTGTAAACTCTCATTTCATTTAGTGTAAACTCTCCCTCTTTCTCTCTCACTTTCTCTCTCTCTCTCTCTCTCTCTCTCGCTCTTATTCTGTCTTTTATGCAACCATGAAAATAACACACAAATCCAATTCCTCTCTGTTCTCATCCTGGCCAGACCCAACTCCTTTCAGTGCCTTGTTCTATGTCATTTCTACATTCTCCTATTGGTTTTCTGATAGCTCACATAATAGAAATACCCTGTTTTATTTCATCAGTGACTTACCTGGATACTTTGGACAAGAATAAATTTCAGATAATTCTCACTTCTGAGTCAATATTTGCTATAAGTTTACTAGAAAGTCTTCATCCCCCATGTCTGGCTGGTTCTGGTTGCTGCTTTTCATTCCTGCATAACACCCATTTGAATGCTGAACTGCAGAGGGCCTGTCATCTGACCTGTGCATTCTGCAGAGGGCCTCCAGCTCTGCTAAGACTCAGGCATGCCAGCTAGCTCTTTCTGCTAGAGCAATGATGGATAAGATGGAAAGGAGGTTAGAAATGCTTTAGTTTTTTGGCAGGAAAATAACTTCTCAAAAAGCCTTCTCCTTTAAAAAAGAAAAAAAAAAAAAAAACACCTGAAAAACCTTACAGGTACTCCCTGTGCCCTACTATCAGATGTCATCCCGCCCCCAGTCTCCGGAGGTTCTGCTGTGTGATTGTTTCAAGCTCTCTTCCTCCCGAAGAGGTGAACACGTGACCGCTGCCATCCATAAAGGCTGAAGTGAGTGTACTTAGCTAAAGGGCATTGCAATAATTTTTCTCTTCCACGTAAGAAAGTTAGCCTTGAAAATTCTCTGGCTCAGTGCCTGTTTTTAAATCATCTTTTAGGGAGGGGTGACCAAGGGGGCATGTTAAGTTTGAACCAGACCCCTTCTCAATCCCCTATCATTTGCTCTTTCAGATCACAACAACAACAACAACAATAATAATAATAATAAAAAGACGGTAGCCCCGATCAAGCCTTCAGATTTGCTTTCAAGGCAGTGCTAAAGACACGGTATTTTAATAGGCAATGCCTCCAAATGCTCATTGTGGGAAAGCAGTCCTCCTGGCTGGTAGATTAAACTTGATTAGCAGAAGGGCTGGCACTGCTCTGTACAGACAACGTGACTCCTTGTTGGTATCGAGGGTGAATGGTGGCCTGAGAAAGTCACCCCCAGATTTGTTAACCCCCAACTACAAATCAGCTTCTGATGCCAAAGAAATTACTGTGTTTCCCCCCAGCCATGCTATAGCATGTCACTGTGTTAGGAAACACAGTGAGAATCATGAACCCATTTTAATAAATACAGCAGCAGGACTAGAATATAATTTCTCTTTGTCCTGACTCTTAAATGTCTGTTTGCTGCAGGACCCATGGCCGGGCAAGTATTCCCATCATGACCCTGCAGAGGAGAGTGAGAATAGCCAGGAATTCTGATGTGAGTTTGCCAAAGCAAAACTTTGCTGAGCACTGGTGGCAATTTAGCATACAGATAATTTTTATAAGCACTTGGCCTGAGGGGAGGGACAAGCTCACACACACTCACGTGATGCTTCCCCAGCTTGCCTGGCTGAAGAAATGGGCTCCCGACTGAAACAGTAAACCCCAGCCAGGCCTCCCAAGGGGTTCCCTAAACAGCTTTCACTTGGGAAAACATGCAATAAGAACTCCCACAAAGTCCAGTTGAGGGCTGGTCTTTTTTTTTTTTTTTTTAAGATTTTACTTATTTATTCATGAGAGACACAGAGAGAGGCAGAGACACGGGCAGAGGGAGAAGCCAGGAGCCTGATGGAGGATTTGATTCCAGGACCCTGGGATCACGACCTGAGCCAAAGACAGATGCTCAACCATTGAGCCACCCAGGCATCCCTACAGCTGGTTCTTTTTTGATAAGAGGCCTTAAATCAGGGTAATCTGTGAATAGTGCTGCTAAGTATCTAGATTCAAGTTTTTTTTTTCCACAGACGATGTAATATAACTCAGTTTATTCTCCACAAACTGAACTATGGGAAAGTTCCAGTTACCACTTAAACCTAGGTCCATTACTTTGCCCCTTCTATCTGCCTACTGTTCCCTTTATCTTTTACTTGCATATTGGTACATCCCTTCATACTTTCTCAAAAAACTGGTTTGTATATAATCTGGTTTCATCCTCACCTTGCAGGTAAAAAGATCAGTGTTATTATTCCTGTTGAGTCTAAGATGCAGAAGGGTTAAGTAACTTGCTCATGGTCAATGTTAGCAGCAGAAATGGATCCAGGCTCCAGGCTTCCCAACTCTCAATACCCTCCCTTTGGGAGTGCTATTTGCCCCAGTGTGTCAGGTGCTGTGCCAAGCAGTTTATGGACATTACTTCATCTATTCCTCCCTATAAGGTGGTGCTATTAATCCCATTTTACAGATGTACCAGGTTGCTGAGATTAAATAATTTCCCCAAGGTCAGAGATGCCATAAATGGGGAAGCCTCAGTTATAAGGGGAATCTATCTCACTCTTGGCTTATTCACTTAGACTGTCTGCCTCCCAGGCCAACACCTTCTTCTATGCAAATCCAACATTAAATTGGAGAAATACAAGTGTGCGCCACATCTGAAAATTTCAAACATTAGTTATTATTTTTAAATACCTAAAAAACTTTTGAAATTCTAGTTTCATCCAATTTGATACTGTCCAACAGAAAACACTAAAAACTACAAAGTGCTGCCTTTGGTCAGGTGTTTTTACTGGTCCAATCACCATTTGTTTCTATCTCTTTGTTCAGTTCAAAGAAAACAGTTCAATACACGTTCCTGTATCAAATTTACTAGAATCCCCAGAAAACTTTATGAACCTAATACGTTCTTGAGACAGACAACATAGATTCACATCCCAGCTATGCAAGACACACTGAGAACTTCCCTGGAACATGGCGCTGCTGAGCCCGCTTACATGAGGGGCACAAATCCTCACCTCAGAGAGATGTTCTGAGGAAGTAATGAGAAGGCACCAAGCATGGTTTTTAAGGATCAATAATTGCCATCCTTGTCATTGTTGCGTCATTATTTCTGTCTCTGTAAAATTTCTCAGGATTGCCCTCATTTCACTAGGTTGACAATACCTGAATACTCTCCTTAATGGAGCGTTCCAAATATGGCTTTCTCATAGACAGATGATAAACCCCTGCACCCTAACTGGGAAAGAACATACCATTTTGCAACTCATAATTCAACTCTGTCTCTCTCTTTTTTTAAAAAAAGTTTATTTATTTATTTGACAGAGAGAGAGAGCGTGCAAAAGCAGGGGGAGCGGCAGGCAGAGGAGAGGGAAAAGCAGACTCCCCACTGTGGTACTCGATCCCAGGACCCAGGGATCATGACCTGAGCCAAAGGCAGACGCTTAACCGACTGAGCCACCCAGGCCCCCTCAACTCTGTCTCTTAAAATGACTATTCACCTCATACTATTAAAGCTGTCAAGTGTTCTACATCACCTCAGTACTCACGTCAAATAGGTGTTATTTTACACAAAGTGAACATGTTAATTCAAACAAGTCACCCAGAATCGCAAAGGGAAGTGACTTTCCCTGATTCACAAAAGTGAGTTACCCCCAGATATGAGAAATTGTTCTTTTACTGTGAACAAAGCTTTTATTCTCCTAATCATAAAATATATACTTGCTAAAGTTACAGATAACTAACATTAGGAAAATGAAGACTATACGGATAAAGAGCAAAGAAAGATGAAACCATATTCATCTACCCAGAGATAGCTACGAGTAACGTTTTGGTGTCTTTCCATTTTGTCTTTTCACTAAGCCTTTTTAAAACATAATTGGGATCATTCTGCATTCAAAATGTTATATTCTGGGAGTTTTTTGCTCCACTTAAGCCATTATAACGTCAGCATTTTCAGTGCTACTGCAGACTCTCTATAAACGTGTTCACCGGTGGCAGGATATTTCTTGGGTTAGTTTTGTCACAATGTTCTTAACCATTCCCCCTTGCTGAACTCCTCCAAGAGGCTTTTAAGCTGTCAAGCCTAGACAAGATTTCTAGAAACATGGTACTAACAACGGGGCCTGCCTGGGGTGGTGAGTGGGCCAATTTGGGAACTAGCTACATAACTTCTCTCCATAAGTGAGAAACACCATGGGTCCTACTCGTCAAATACCAACAGACCAGGAGTTCAGTGAGGTGTGAACCCCAAATGCCAGTAGTTCTGGGCAACAATCACAGCAACTCCTCTAAGATAAATAAAATACAGTCCTGGCCACCCACGGTGAGCACAAACACCTCCCACCTTTGCAGCGTGTGCTCCAATGCAAACAGAGGGCACACATGAGAGTATCTGCTTTTCTCTTCTTCCCCTAAACAGTTTATTTCCGAAAGTCACTGTTCCATCACCACTCAACACCATTTGCTACCAACTGCACCATGAAGCTTACTTTTTAAAGTAATGTACCATGTTCATTATATTTTCTTTCAGGAAAGAAAAAGAGATGGAAAGGCAAGGGTTATGCAGAAAAAAAAAAAAAAAGTAAGAAGACAATGTAGATCTTGCTTATAGTCACAGAATGTAACAATGAAGTTAAAAAACACAATTATCAACGTTCATACATGACCTTCATTCTCATGCATGGCTATCATACTAAGATCCAAAATTCAGTGCCAAGCCTTTCCATTTAGGAACTTGAGAGTCACATTTGCATTTCCCACAGTGAAACAAACAAACAAACATGGATTTTTATTTTAAGTACTTAAAGATATGCAAAGAGGAGGCAGCATTTGTGAGCCTCTAAGCACAGTAACTGGAATTTTCAAAGTCTTCACTGTTCTGTTAAAAACAAGATTGAGAAGCAGGAAGAGATTACTTAAGTCGAAAGTCAGGATGGCCTCATGGACAAGAATGGGCTTTGTCACAAGGGCAGCTGGGCTAGTGCTCTGATTCAAGCCTCATGAAGGTGGGATTATAAGCCACTTTAAAGATTAAATATGGCATCTACAAGTCCAAGGACCATCTCTGTCACAAGGCAGGTATGTCTTACACTGTAAGGACTTTGGAATTATTGACAAGTCCATACTACAAGAAGGAGGAAGCCACTGGGTGGTCAGGTTGCACTGACAATTTATGAGTGTAAATAATCATAAACATAAGGTCAAGGACCTTATAAAATTGAAGACTATTGCTTCTTTTCCTTTAACCTTATGAAACAGACTAAGAACAAGGGAGAAAAAGCACACCCTAGACTTCTGGTTTGTCTTAGGGCAGCTTGACCAACATAGGGTACTTGGGGCACTTTGTGAATTTCCCAACTGCAGGGCAGGGTTCCCTGCTCCCATGTCTGTTCTCTACCCAGAGCCACGGCAGCTTCATGTCCACCACTCAGCTCAATCCAAGACAGGCTTCTGAACCGACCCTGACCAATCCTGACCATAGACAGCACTCGGAAAAAAATCCCAATCCACTCCTTAAACCGTTCTCACTCAACTACAAATTATTTTTTCAACGTTGGATTTTTATTTTTCTAATCTATAGAAACCATCTGAGTCCAGGTCCTTTGAGTTGGTCATTCAGCCAAAACTTACATCACTTGGGACCCTAGTCCCTCCAAACACCGCCACAATATTGCCACTCTCTTGCTTTAGGGGTTTCAAAAGATAGACTGATTCACAGATTTTCAGCACCAGAAAACAGTTTTGGGGACCTATTTTCCATCTTCCAGGGAAGAAAATGGTGCTCAGATATTGAGAGACTTGTCCAATATCAGAGCAGGAGTCAACATTAATTCTGAAACTAGAGGTTCCCAGACCCAGAGCCTCTCAGGACTCTGGCATATTCTTCGATGAACATGCCTCAAACTATTGTAAAAAGAATAAATCCTGATACACTTCAGTGGAATCTGAAATTCATTATTCTAGTCAATAAAGGGCCCAATCTCTACATATTTCTTTCGTACTTCCATAAGCCTCCAAACATACACGGTAGAGAAAATCTTTTCCTTAAATTTTTACACTCAGTTTTGGGTGTTTAGCTGAATAGGTTAAAAGTCTTGAGTGTTCCCTCTGGAAATCCACAACCCGTGTGTGTGATGATGTTTCCATGTGAAACTCTCTCTTGCATTATCACCTAATCCCAGTGGCCTTGGAGTGGAAAGTCCAGGATCTAATACAAGGAATCCTGAGTAACTTCAGCCAAAAACCTTACAATGCTTGAAATCCAAGGATCCTTGGAAACCATCTGCTCCAACTAGTATTTGTTCCATTTTACAGATGATATACCATTTGATTCTCGATTGAATATGCTTTTCTCCTTTGACCTCTCAGCTTCCAAATGATGAATTCCCCCTTATCTGCCTTCTTAAGTAAAAAAAAAAAAAAAAAAATCATGCTAGGTCATGCTTCTCTACAGAGGCTGGACCAGTGGAGCTATTCCAAAAAAATATGTTAGTGGATCTGGATTGGATTTAACTTCATGTTCTTCATGACTTTAGTTCCACATGGTTTTATCATGAGCATTGTTTTGGAAAAGAAAAGAAAGCAGCCAAAATTCAAATTTTTAATTCATGGATCTGTCACTGCCTCCTTGACGGACCAGCATAATTCATAAACTCAGGCAAGTATGTATTTCACTGACCAGCTGTGAAACCTAAGTCACCCTGGGAGGCCCCTTTCAGCCTTGGTTTTCTTATCTGCAAAATGGGAATTAATATGACCTACTTCTGAGGGTTTTGGTAAGAATTACATAAGATAATATACGAAGTTAGCACTTAGCTGGGTATACTGTAAGTAAGCACTCAATAGTTGATAATTCTTATTCTATGATGATGATGATGATGATGATGATGATTATTATCTCTGTGGATGTTGCATTGTCTTGTCTGGGTTGCCTTTTTTAACTGCTTTCCTTGGTCTAACTTAGCCTGTGTGCCCTGCAGTCCAGAAGATCTAAGATGCTTTAAAGTAGAGAGAAAAAGGGTTCCCCAAAAGCAGTGTTTAACCAATGCAGGAAAATAAAATGAGGGAAAAGGGGGCAGCCCAGGTGGCTCAGTGGTTTAGCGCCGCTTTCAGCCCAGGGCATAATCCTGGAGTCCCGCATGGAGTCCTGCATCAGGCTCCCTGAATGGAGCCTGCTTCTCCCTGTGCCTGTGTCTCTGCCTCTCTCTCTCTCTCTGTGTCTCTCATGAATAAATAAATAAAATCTTTAAAAAATAAAATAAAATAAAATGAGGGAAAAAGCCACCAGAATGGGAAAAATAACAACAAAAAAATAGGGGCTAGTTTTATACTCTAGGCTAGAACAAATTCTGTATGGGGGCTGATTAACATCACCAGTGGGCCCTACATTGACCCATTTTCCCCCATAATAAATTGGTAACATATTTTAATGTATTAAACAGTCCCAGACTCAAGCAAGTTTGCTTGTCTAGAACATAGCAGGAGTTCAATAAATATTTGAATTAGTGAATGAATAAAAGAAGGACCATGCCAAATATGCAAATACATATCAAAACTCTGATACAATCATATCTGCTATTCTATTTCTATGGCTAAGTAAGTTTTAGATTATTTCTATCTTACCTAGACGTATCAATCCAAATTTTTTTATTGGAGACAATGTATAATTTTGTATAATCAAAATAAAAAAATTCAAATATATTTTTGGAAATTGATGGTATATTTTCACTTATTCCTGACTCCTGATAGCCTAAAAGCAGCTATTATGTCAAGACAAATTATTAGCTTTCACAATGGTATAATAAACGGAGCTATAATTCATGCTCCCATTTGGAAACATTCTTCCCTAGTTATTGTGAGATTTAAAACACATATATAGCCAGATAATCTATTATGACTGTTAGTTTCCTCTAAGAAAATAAAAAAGAATGGCTGCTTGTTTAGTTACCCAATCAGTAAACACCTCTAATCAGCCATCTTGGTCACTTAAACAACAAAATGTGCAATTATTTCAGTATCTAAGCTGAGAGACCATATTTCTCATTCACATAGGATTGTTTGGATCAACTGTTGGATCAAGTTTCTAGTAGTCACCCCAACACCTTTATGAATAAGTAGGAAGTTGCTGTAGTACTATGTATATGAAAACTCTTCATGGGAATGACCATTAGGCACCCAACCAAAGAAGACACCTAGTCTGGTGAGTGTAAAGAGCTCTGTGGCCAGAGTGAGAAGATCAAAGGTAAGAACTCACTAGTGAATTTTATTCTTCAGGTGGATTGAACTGGCACCGTAAAGTGCCAGGAAGGTATGAACAAATACAAAGAAGATGATTTCTATACCTGGAAAATATAGAGCACTCTTTCCCTATATGCCCATGAACTGGCTTCAAAGCTAAACCCTGAAGAGAGTTGCACAGCTGGTTTCTGCAATGCAGTTTTGCGAGAATAGGCGATAACTACACCAAACAGAATACAACCACGCGCGCGTATACATATGTATGTATTTTATTATTATTCTATTCATCCTGGTGAATGTATTAAAAAGAAATGAAAAACCGGGTCAGTAATTTATAGTCACATTTCTAGCACGATAGTGATAGTATTTCTCTGGTTAAACTTTTGGGATCATCCTTTACCTTTTTCTTACCCCCAGAGCTAGAGTTAAGTTATTCCCACAACTGCCTTGCTTATAGGTACTTTGTAAATTGCATCTCCCACCCTTATTTCTCCTTCTTACGTTTCCTTCCTCCTTTCCTCTGTCCCTCATTCCTTGCTTCCTTCCTTTTTTGTTTTTCCCTAGCTTGGGAACACCAAAATTTGAAGAGAAAAAACTGAAAGCATAAAAATGCTTTAGAGTCACAACCAATTCTTTTCAAATAGTTAGCAAACCTGGTCCTCCTCATTTGGACAATTACAGCCAAAAGAAGGATCTAGTTTCAAAGTGCAGCTGTTCATTTGAAGTGGGATAGGCATGGTTAATTTTTTCAATGAGAAAATGGTGATGAATAGAATAGAAAATAAAGATATCTTTTAAACTAGACTAAAAAAAATATTTTAACTCAAGAAGGTCATCAATTTGGAAATATTATCCAGAGAATTTTCAAACCACAGAGAGGAGCTTTCAGGAAATCTTAAGTGACTACAAATGAAAAGTATGCCTTGGAGACCAGTTTAAATAAAAGTCACAGTAGTCACATATGCAACTTTAAACCATGCAACATCCAAGGCAGAGGAATCTTAGGGAAGCCACTGGGATCCCAACGCATATAATTATCTTCTTTGTAAACCACATAGCAATAGTAACAATGGTCTCTACAATTTTTATTAATAAAATTTTATTGTAGATTGCAATAACATTTCAATTCATATGACTTCCGAATATTATTTTACAGACTAAAACAATCTTTACAACTAACATCTGATGCTGGTCACGCAAGTACGTTCCCTTTGTGAAAATTCATTGAGTCGAACACAGTTAATTTGTACACTCCTCTGTACATATGTTATGCTTCAATTTAAAGTTTACTAATTAAAAGAAGCTATACTCAATCCTCTCATTCCATATGACATTTTTTTAGATACATTTTTTTAAACAATATGAGAACACAAAACTGCACATCTTCACATTCTTACCCCCAAAAATTTGTAGGCTATTTTAGAATGTTAGTTTTTCTTTTGGGCTTAATATCCTTAAACCTTCTCTTCTGATAGAAAAAAAATGCATGCTCTCCTATTTTAATTGCCCACTCATCTCATTTAATTCTTCCCATTTCTCTCTACTAATACCTTTCCAAATAAGCAAAGATCACCATTCATTACTAAGTAACTTCACTGTTTGTGTATCACTATAACTGGCCTGCTTTTTTCTTTTTGAAAGCAGTCTTCCCATTTGGCAAAGGACATGACCAGCACTAGCTGCCTGCTGCTTTGTGGGGTTTATCAATAATGTAGTTAATAAAGAGAGGTTTTGTGGATAACCACACTGTGTTATAGGTTATCTAAGAACACGTACCTTTTCTTCAACTTCCATCTTAAAAATTCATGAATTAAGAAAACCTCAGGGAGGAGGAGGGTGATTTGTGAAATAGGGCATTCTCATTTGTCACTGAAATTACTGACTTTTGGAGTCAGCGATTACTATTGTTGCGTTAAATTATTTATTTTCAAGGAAATAAGTAGAGTAATCTCAAAATGACTTTTAAATCATTGGCCTTATGAATATCTTCTAAAGAGCCAATGAGGATATGTATTTTATACTGGTCACTGAAAAAAATGATGAACTGAAGTTTTTATTTTTGTGTTTGTTTTTATGTAAACCATTTTCTGTAGCCAACTGCCTTAAAAGCCTCAGATTGCTTTATATTTCCAACCAACGGTGACTGGCATTTACTCTTAGTAAGCAGAAGTTGTCACAAACGACAGAAAGTGATTAGCAATCACTTGCTACATGACGTTAGATAGTCTTAAAACCCCATTTACCCCCTACTGAACCAATATCTTAGCTCATTCTAGAGAATACGAACAAGTATTTCTCCAGCAACTAACATAAGAGAAAATATGAGCCCTAGCTCCGTAGAACGCAACAAATTTGGTCACAAAGGAAAATGAAAGCAAGCACCCTAATACTAACTCAAGACACTTTAGTTGGAGAAAAACAGCCTGCATCCCATAACATTTTATGATACCAAATGAGATGCAGGCAATGTAATTTCACTTATGTGATTCACTTACAAGCAATGCAAATGCAATCTTGCTGATTACATTTAAAACAAAAGACTGAATCTGCTTATTTATAGAGCACACCAAGAGTCATGCAAAAATCATGCTACTCCCCCCACGAATATGGAACAAAAAGAAGACAATCTGCCTGAAGACCTTCTCATCTCCACAGAAAGAAAAATGATGTTAACAGGGAACCCTGAGTTGACCCAAGATGCTTAATAATCTGGCTTCTTGTTGCCCTCGATGGAAAATAAGGTCAACTGTGTGGGTAATCGTTAGCGGAGGTGTTCAACCCACATGCAAAGACTGTCCGGTGTTTTATTTGTTTCATAGAAGGGTTTCTGTAAGCACTTGCATCTATGTTTAATTTTAAACCTTCATTTATCTGTGGGCGTGTGTGCATGTGTACACACAAATGTATTTGTATACAGACAGTAGAGATGTATAATTTCTACAGTGAAATGTAGACTGTTAAAACCAACATAATCACTAGCTGGGCTCCTCACAATGCATGTTTTATGAACTTCTCTGCCTACTAATTTGGGGTCTTGATCATTCCAGAGCCACTAATTTTTAATCATCACCAAAAACTAGAGCTTTTATTAGAAAATTTTCCTATTATGAAGTTCAACAGTTAGAACTTCAGTGTGAAAGCTGCTGCTGCCAAATGCCATCTTTGAACTTCCCAGAAAAGCAACAGAGCTGGAAAAATTCTACTTTCTGTGATGCTCCACTTTTAAAGATCTACAGGTACTTCTGGCTAACCACCAGCAACTGAACCAATGCCCAGCTGTCAGCCATCCTATCGATATCCTAGGCATTTGGCTGGAGTCTTATTGAGAGGTAGATCTGCTGCACCCCAAGCAAGGAGGATCATCGCCAAAGCCAACTCGGGCCCAGCTGCAGTTTTAACGGAAAGAAGTTTACTGTGATACTTCACACCTGCCACAGAGAGCATTTTCCAAGAGAGAAATTGCATGTGGCTGGAAATGCTCCTTGTGGAGTGACTTGTGGCCACGGGGTTTCTCAATCTTAATGAAGAAGACACACTTCAGTGGTCTACTGCGTGATGCCAACACCAATAATGGATAACAGGAACAATTTTCTGTGCAATAACACCACTGTTTTTTGTCCAGAGACATCACTTCCAAGTAGTAACCTCTGAGAACTTGTCAAATACGGAAGGCCTTTGAAGCTACCCCCATAGTCAGGTCTCAAAACTATGTCCAATTTAAACTTTATAACATTTATTGCTTTAAAGCATCCAAACTTCCATCTTCATGTCTCCAAATGGAAAAGACCTAAAAGCATATAGGTTTGCTCATTTCCATACAGTGCAAGCAGTAGGCCCAGAAACCATTTAACTTGTTTGGAATGTGAGCCATTATCCAATCCCATGGCATATGGTTGCACACTTTTCAACTCCTGCATCCCAGCAAAAATGCAATTGCTCTCCAAGTGTGTAGTCTCTGGGTAGGAAATGGTAGTGGTTTCTGGAGCCCTGGGATCCAGAAGATGTTACCAGATTTGAAAGGAACCAAGGGACACAAGAGTAGTTGGTAGTGGTGAGAACAGGAAGAGATACTCTAAAATGAAAGCAAAGTTGATCCTCCAAGGCAGAAAATAGCTGCTCCTGTTTAACTGCTATGGCTTTCCATCAAAGACTGCCTCCTACAGGGGGGCTACTCTTCATGTTTGGGATAAGAGTCAGACCTGAAGATACTCTGACTTTCCTGGGGTATGTCTGCCGGGAAAATGAGGAAACAAACCTGGAAAGCAATTTAATGGACTTGTCAGATGAAAAAGACTTTATCTCAGACATGTTCTTGAAAAAATTCTCCCTCGCTTTTCCTACTCAGGACTTATTATCAAATTCTAAGTTCTCTAAGCACTTTCTGCTCAATAAGGGTCATAAAGACTACGACCAGCAGTCCTGTGTAACCTTGATCAGGTCCCTCAGCCTCTCTGAGTCACCAACTGTCCATATGTAAAATTCCCTACACATTTCCCTCAGAGCGAACACAGCACATGACAGGTAGAGAAAAATTTGCCCTGATGGGCTTCTAGTAAGAATGCACACATGATTATATACATATTTTTAAAGATTTTATTTATTTATTCATGAGAGATACAGAGAGAGAGCCAGAGATACAGGCAGAGGGAGAAGCAGGCTCCTCGTGGGGAACCCGATGCAGGACTCGATCCCGGGACCCTGGGATCACACCGTGAGCCGAAGGCAGATGCTCAACCACAGAGCCACCCAGTCATCCTGATTATATTATTAAATATTATTTAATTCAGGTGCATTTAATGATCTCCCTAAATAGGCAAAACCCCCCTAGCAAACAACAATGCGTGGCTCACAGTTCTATGCTATTCGGACTGCTAGATCCAAGACATTCGTTTATACATCAATAACTAATTATTTATTATAGCAGAGACTGTGCTATGCCCAGGGAACAAAACAATTAGGTGCAAGAGCCACTACCCCTAACCCACCTTGCTACTTCCAGTAAATACTGATTGACTGACTCACTGAAACATTTTCCGTGACCTCCAACTTTCCCCAGATCGCCCACTCCTCTTGCCCACATCCTATTTGTTGTTGGTTCCCAAGAGTTCCATCAAGGAAAAAAGCTCTTTGACTTATGCCAATTATTCTAGAGGTCCTCGGTTCAAAAAAAGAAACAAGGGTGTTAGAGGATAATAGAATTACAAAAGAAGCCTCAATGACTTAACATCAAAATATGAGAGCTACCAACAAACCATCCTTCAGGTATCGATGAATGAGTGATAACAGGTGGCAGGGCATCTTCAAACTATAAACTGAAGCAAGCAAGCTTGGCAATAACTAGTCTTTGGGCAAGCATTATAGTTGCAGGAATGACTCCCTCAAGACGATGGGGAGATTTTAAGTTCAGAGAGAATGCACTATGAGGACACAAGTTACATAAATACATGTTTAAGACTGTTTATTGTTTTGTCAAAGATGTATTTAATTACTGAGCCCCTTGGGCACGGCGCTGGATTCAAGAGCAGCCTGCAACAGCCCTGCCTTAATAGAGCTTCTAGTCTGGAAAGAGAAATAATGATATCTTGACCAACCGTTTATATTTGCAAATGTAAATTTCAAAATAGAGGTAACCGGTGCTGTAATGCTCATGGACTTAAGTCATGTGACACTGTGTAGGGCTGGTCTTTTGATCTCTCTCCCACATGCTTCTTGTCCTGGACTAGGCTCGAAGAAACAGGTAGAACAGGAGATGTTATAGACACTCTCCTACTCTGGCGAGAAGAAAGCTGCTTCTCTTTTTCTATTTCTTACCTTTTCCCCCAAATCTCACTCATGGTTATTCCATGGGTGATATGGACAAAAAAGACACACATCATTAAGTATTTTATATGTTTTGTTTTGTTTTTATTTATGATAGTCACACACACACACAGAGAGAGAGAGAGAGAGAGAGGCAGAGACATAGGCAGAGGGAGAAGCAGGCTCCATGCACCGGGAGCCCGACGTGGGATTCGATCCCGGGTCCCCAGGATCGCGCCCTGGGTCAAAGGCAGGCGCTAAACCACTATGCCACCCAGGGATCCTATTTTATATGTTTTATTGGCTTCTCCCAATTCACTGCAAGTTCTCTGACTTTGCCTGCCCTCAGCCTCATGTGTACATGTCTACTCAAGCACACACAGGCTTAGGGACTGAGTCTCTGGGTGTGCACACTCATCATCCCCAGCGGCCCTGGAAGGTGTTCTAAGATAATACTGATAATACCAATACGAGCAAACAGGTTGACAGGACTTAACTGCATCCCAGGAAATGTTCTAGGTACTATACATAAATCAACCGATTTAGCATCCATGACAGTTCTGTACGATACATACTAATTTTCTCCCTCATTTACAGATGAGAACACAGAGAGGTTAGACAGCTTCTCGAAAGTCACACAGCTAGAAAGAAGCAGACCAACACTCAAACTCTGGCAGTCTGGTTCTAGAGTCCACGCTCTTAAACACACACTCTACTGCCTCTCTATCTCCTCACATGGTGAAGCTCAGGAACATATTCCAGACCCTCAGGCATTTATTCTCAAACTAATTATTAAAGTCCTGTGTGTCAAACTTGACTACATTTTCTCAATTTACAGAGTAGTCACACTATTTTAAAAATACCCCCAAGAGACCAAAAAGAGGGAGAGAATGGTAAAACAAATGCACCGGATTCTATGCGTATCGAACACGTTCATGGCTCCCTAACCTGACTCTATATGTGAGCCAACAAGATACATAAATCTGGGTAGATTGGTTGTTCATATAAACAATTCAAAGCCTTATCATGCCTCTCTGAACTGACTCCAATTCATCAAAAATGTAGGAGCAGGTTATATATGGCACCCTCCATTAACTAAAAGACACCAATAAATTTCCAAAATGTAGGCTCAGCATCAAAAAAAAAAAAAATATATATATATATACACACACACACACACACACACACACATGTATATATGGGTGGAGAAATCCCCACATTTATTGCAGAACTCCGTGCAGCTTGTGTCTCCTCTGTGCAGTCTGGATCATGCATAATGCAACACCGCAACTGCTAACAGCAGGCGCGCACCAGATAATTTACACTTGTTTTTATGGACACGAGGAACTGATCTTTGAAGCTGTCCCTAATGAGATTCCGCTTGGCCCTAACAGCATCCTGAGAGAGTGTTCCGGTTTTCTACTTGGCATCCGGTGCATATTTATAATGCAGAATACAAGCTCATTTAAATTGCACATGTGGATTTTGGTGTCTTCCCTATTTTAAAGAAAGATTTTCATATACTAAGGAGCACCGACTCCTCAATTACTAAACCATACTTTACCTAAACAATGTCACTGCCAGTCACTACAGGTACTTATCAAAGAGGTAGGTCCATCAAAGGGCTTCTACCTGCAGGGCAAAAAGCTTCCCCGATTCTAGTCCAGCCCTCAAGTCCAGAAATTCAATTAGGTCTTCAGCCAAAGGGCATCTCCAGAAAGCCTAATTATACGACACCTTCCTTAGTAGACACAATCATGGGGACAGTCAGGGAAAAAACCTGAAGTCAGGCACCTAAATTAAAAACTTCCTGCCCCAAAGTGCTTGCTATGCAAGCCTCTTTTCTTATTATCTCCCCTCTTTTAAGTTCTGCTCCATATAAAATTTTTCCTTAAGCTTGCTGCTTTAGACAGGGCTTCTTTAATCATTTGGATTTCAAGAAGTTTATAGTTTAGTCAACCCATAATCAGAGCTCCATTACGTACTTACTTTGAGTTTCATCTGTTTTCCCTTATATTACATTTTTACAAAGGCTTTCAATCGCTACATGACACCAATGTTGCTAGGATGGTGTTAGCTGAACTTACCCCAAATCACAGATTTCTGTCAAAGTAGTTTTTCTATAAGAGCTTACTAATAATAAGAGTGTTAATATCTCCAAAAAAGTAATGTTGCTACAAAACATACGAGTACAGAATAGAACTGGTTCGTCTTATGCAAAATGCCTGACTCCCATGATAACAGATGACCCGTTTTCGTGGTCTTCGTTTCAGGTCAACAGCACAGATTAGGGGCTTTGTCAGTCAGACTCCTGATAATTGGGCTGAAATATATCCTAATTAATTTCACGCTTCTATCCAACAATTGTTGACTCCAGAATAGGATCAGTCAATAAGCATTTTACAAAGGATTTGAAACAATATATTTTCTAAGAAAATAGTTTTTAAAGAAAAATTTAAGAAATCCAAATCTTTAGGGTCAAGCTGGAAGTGAAACTGATGTTTTTCCTATGTTAGAAATGAGAATTTACTACTGTCAATGTGAATGTCAACTGAAGGCAGGAGAGATTATAGCATCAGTGTAGGAGTATCAGAAATACTCACTCTGAGCTTCATCCAGCTCCATCCTGAAAAAAACACGGGAGACTTATATAAGTTACCCTTTTTAAAGCCAAGTATATGGTCAAGTCTAAATACATACTCTCAAAATGAATGGATGATGACGAGGGAGCACAAATTTCTTGGAGAAGCACCTATACGAGTGCACTGAATTCTTGCAAACTCAACTTCCACTCATTCATTCAACAGGTATTTGGAGAGTATCTAGAATGTGTCTAGTACTGTGATAGGTGCTCTGGAGAGAGGTAGGCAAAAATAAAATAAAACTGCTTTCATAGCCTGGTGGAAGACAGCCATTTCACAAATAACTTAAAAATACATTTATGAGGGGCAGCTTTGGTGGCTCAGCAGTTTAGCGCCTGCCTTCAGCCCAGGGTGTGATCCTGGAGACCCCGGATCGAATCCCACATCAGGCTCCCTGCATGGAGCCTGCTTCTCCCTCTGCCTCTCTCTCTGTGTGTGTCTCTCATGAATAAATAAATAAAATTAAAAAAAATACATTTATGGGAGTGCCTGGGTGGCTCAGTCAGTTAAACGTCTGAGTCTTGGTTTCAGCTCAGGTCATGATCTCAAAGTCCTGGGGTTGAGCCCCACAGCCAGCTCCCCACTCAGTTAGGGAGTCTGCTTGTCTGCCTCTCCCTCTGCCCCTCCCTCCACTCAAACTCTCTCTTGCTCTCTCTCTCCAAAAAATAAAGCTTTCAAAAGTAAATAAATAAAAATATATCTATGATAAGTGGGGCCAAAGAAAAACACTACTTGTAGGTACTCTGAATAACTAATAATGGGGTTACCTCCCAATAAACCCAAAAGTTGGAAATATTCTAAGTCAAAAATGCATGCAATACATCCAGCCTGTGAAGTATCACAGCTTAACCTGGCCCACTTCAACCATGCTCACAACACATGAGCCTACAGTTGGACAAAATCTTGTAATGTAAAGGCTCATCTTATAAAAAAGTGTTGACTATCTCATGCAATTTACTGAATACTGTTCTGGAAGTGAAAAACAGAACGGTCGTATGGGTACAGAATGGTTGTGGGCGTATTGGTTGTTGACTTTCATGATTGCATACTGACAGGAGCTGAGGCTGCCACTGCCCAGCATCACCAAAGAGGTCCGAATCATGTACTGCCAGTCCAGGAAAAGACCCAAATTCAAATAGTTTCTATTGAATGTTGCTTTTGCACTGTGGTAAAGTCGAAAAATCGCACTTTGACCCGGGATAAGTCTAGGGACTGTGTACACACACAAAGGTTCACATAATCCAGAGAGAGGGTAGGGGATCCCCTAAAGAAGTGACAGAGGAGGAAGGAGGAAACAGCATTTAGGGAGGAGGCCTGTTGACATCATTCCGAACCTCAACTTTTAGGGCAGTGGACCAGCCTAATGCTCTCCCCACACCTCTCAGTACCCACTCACTTGGAAAAAATTAAAAGTAAAAAATTCAGGAGGTGTGCCTAGAAAGTTGGATTTACGACGTGTCTTCCCTTCAATGTCAGCACCAAAAACAGACAGGATCCAAGACCTTGGGAAAAATCGGTGGACAGATCACCAAAGTTGGCACTAACTGCTGCCAAATGTCTGGCTGGCACCAGTGTACAGACTAAATTGGCCATAAAAACCTCACTGTAGTCCTTGCTCCTCTCAAAGGAAATCATTTCGTGATTCACAATGAGGCTTACCCAGAGGCCAGTCTTAGGGGGAGGCCTTGAATTTTGAGCTTAACTCAATTGCACGGTTTAGGGCAAGAGTTTCATGTTTCAGATGTGCAGTCAGGTAATCTGATCCCATCAGAGTTTTAATGGCTTCTAAAAAATCCAAAGTGTTAAATCCTTTTCCCAGCCTCCCCCAGAGCTGTCTGAGGGTGTTTTTTCCCCCTAACCTCCATTCTCCTCCCCTCCAGTCCCTTATTTTTCATACTCAAACCGTTACTAAGTCTGAGACACTAATTTAACACACATTTCTTAATCCTGGAGTCTGATTGTAATCTGTGTGCTAAAAGAAAGTACACACATACCTAATGCATTCCCCTTAAAAAGCACTGACACAGAGGAAATAAAAGGATAATGGAAGGGGAACACATAGAAATGGTGCTTTATTTCAGAAAGAGCACTATTGCCGTCATTCCTCATAAGCCCGGGGAGGGCATTCTCTGGTCTGGGGAAGCCCAAGGTGGCAGGCCCAGGTAAATCCCACAGCTCCAGGAAAGGCACATCTCTTAGAGTCACCCTGGCTCAGGCAGGCGGCATGCCGGGAGTGGAGATAAGAGTTTATTAAGTCTGTGCCCCTGGCTATCAGTAAGTTCGCACAGACTCCATCCCTCCTTCCCCAGTGTGGGAGTCCCCTGGGAGATAGCACAGTCCTAAAAACTTTAAAAGCAGGAGGAAAAAACAAAACAAAAGCAAAAAAACTTCTCAACAAGAGTAACACAGACACACCACGTTGAATGGCATCAAAAGAGGTTCTGGTAGTGAGGCTCATGTGCTGCCATGAAGACCTGCTGAAGCCCAAGGGTTACCACTGGGGACTCAATCCCAATGAATAATTATACATATTTTTTAAATTTTATTTATTTATTTATGACAGAGACAGACAGACAGACAGAAGTAGAGGGAGAAGCAGGCTCCATGCAGGGAGCTGGACGTGGGACTCGATCCCGGGACTCCAGGATCACACCCTGAGCCCAAAGCAGGTGCTTAAACCACTGGGCCACAGGGGCTGCCCCCAATGAATAATAATATTAATACTGATAGCTACCGTGCACTGAGCACTGAGATGCTGTGCCACGTGCTTTACTAAGCACTAAGCATCATCTACTAGAAACTTTGCTGTTACCTAGTGAAGCATATGTTATTATGATCCCCCCAGTAAAGCTAAGGCTCGAGGAGTAGAGAATATACCCGAACACATGCAAGGGGCATGGGGGTGGAGAGACAGACGGGAATAGGATATGCTATTTGGGGAAGTGGAAGGGCGGAGCTTTTCAAATTTCTTTTTTTTTTTTCATATTTTTAATATGTGCCTAGATTTCTGCTGGGCAAGCACCCCTCTCTTCTTGAGTTCTCCTCTCCAAAATATATGCATTCATTCTTCCCCTCCCTCATGTTCTTCTGTTTACAGCTTTATTAAGACATTCAGTCCAGCAGCAGCCCCTCCAGCCGGTGGCACAGCACCTCGCAAAACAGCACTGTTTGTTTATAAGGTGACACAATCTTCCCCGCAGAGTGTGGGGGCATGACTAAAATCCAACTAATGGCCAGAAAGCTCATTTTAATTCTACACTTAACAAAATAAACACCTCATAAAGGCAGGTAAGCAGAAGCTACTTTTCACTCTGGACTGCTTTGTCTTAATAACCTCTGAAAGGAAGGAACCGGCTGCAGGGAACAGGCTCTCGCACACGCAGAACACAATTATGGCACAAAGAGACTGTGACAAAAGCAAAACCCCTTATGTAAAGTTAAATTATTCTTTTCCTTGAAACGGGGGTACCCCTCACAAACACAGAACATTGCTAAATTGCAACGGTTCTTTCATTGCAAATTCTGGCTGGCCTAGTAAGATCTACAAGCCTGTCTGAAAAACCAGGGCATTTGATTTCCCTGAAACTAGTTCCCAAAAGGGCTGATTCCCCCCCCCCCCTTTGTCCACAGAAAATGAAGCTCCACTTACATGTTGGAGGAAATATTTCAAAACATTCCCTTTTTCCTCAAAGTGCAGAATTTATGGCAACAGATAATTAACAACAAATGACAAACAATCTGAGCAGTAAAGGTCCCAGTTTGGTTGCCAAGATGATGGTATCAAATTCCAAGATAAACAGTGGAGCGTGCCGACTGCCATTAACGTCCAGGGGTCGAGATGGAGAGATGCAAAGCAGACCAGGCATCCGCCACGCTGCTGCCACTGCTGCTGCCACCACCACCACCACCACCACCACCACCACCACCACCACCACCGAGAAGCACAATGTGGAGCAAACAACCTCCCCGGGGGGTTATGATTTCCCTTCTGAATCCTCAAGAGTGTCAGAGGGTGCGGGGGTAGGATGGGGTTCACTCCACTGTACTGAACAGACACCCAAGCCTTTATGTCTCACACAGGGAAAACATTCATCTTTGAACTGCATTATGGAAGAAGGAGGAATTAATATCCTTCAGGAGTTGACACCTCCTTCCTAGTTTCTTCTTCCCAAAGATATGCACTCCCCATCTTCTTTTCTCTAAGTCTGTTGGGTCACAATAGGTTTCAGGGCTACCCAGTGGTGCCCAAAATGTGAGGGTTAAGAACAAAGTGAAAACAAGTTAACCTGTAGAAGTTGGAATTTGAGCACAACATATGGTAAGTCTCCCAGATACGAACAGATGGCCAACCTTGGGAAATCGCGATTTCAGATATTCTTGTATCTCTCCAAAGCCGGTTCATAGTTTGCTATTTGTCAAATGGATTTTTTTTTTTTTTTAATATATTGAAATACCAACCTAAAGTCTGAATTACCTCAAAGGGCCTAACAAATTGTTCCTTTTCAGGGATCAGAACAGATCAATGTATCAAAAATTGCTATTCTGATCCTTTCAAAGGCTGGATTCATTGGTATGTGGGGTTGGCATGCATAACCCAGAAAGCTAAGGTGCAATTTGTCTTATCTCCTTGTTGACTGATGTTTAGGGATCCTGACACTCTCCTAGCATTACAGTCATATATCTGCTTCTCTCTCTCTTCTTTCCTCTCTCCCTTTCTTTGTCCCCTTCACACATATTCCCATTTCTCCTCTTCTCCAGAAAACACACATCTCCTCATTGTATATTCCTTGCCCACCCAAGCAGGACCAGTATGCAAAAGTTGGTAATATCTTTTTAAATGGCAAGGTAAAACCAAAGAGCAATGGGTATGATATTTGTGACTTAAAAAAAGTATCTAATACAGTCTGATAGGCTTCTGTAGTTATCTCTGAAGTCTTAAGGCAAAGCAAAATGAAACAAAAAGAGAAGTATTTTCCAAAACTCAGAACTAAAATAGAGCTGGTATACTGTCTATGTCATAGCAAAAGGCTAAATCAGGAAATTAAGGAAACATGCTTAAGTTGCTTAGCTGGTGGAAGACTTAAGTTTTTTTTCTTGATTTCGGTTTTAAGTCTTTGTGCAAAACACATTTTAAACTAAGTGTGCAATATGTAAACAGTTTGAAACTTGGTCTGAGGCCCAAATACCTAAAACTAAATACCACAAGTAAGCCACTTTTCTTAGCCAATCAGTATAAATGCCAAAATAGCCCACCGCAAGATGGGAAAAGATATTTTTCCAATCCAAGAATTATCAAATCTTTGAGCTGGAAGGTTTCAGAGGCTTTCTACACAAAGAAATAAATGGGCTTGAGTAGGGTCTGTGTTACGGCAATCTTTCAAGGAAGCAACTACCAACAGATGAACCAAGAACGATTCAATTCTCACTTGGAATTTTAAAGCTCAATAATATCAAGTACTGAACATTTACCTGTTTGCTTTATTAATGTTACTAGCTTTTCTTTTCTTTTTTTCAACTGATGTCGAGAGCTTTACTACTTAATATAAAACCGCACAAAAATTTAAACCTACTAGAGGGGCTTATATTCTTGATTTGTGGTAAAGAAGAAAATATGGAAAGCCTGCAAAAGCGCATTTTCTTATGTACATTTTACCCTTCTACGGGGACAGAAATTGAGGGAAAAAACCCTTCAAAACAAAATAGAATAAAAATATGCAGACCCAAATACTGCAAGGGCCAATAAATCCAACAGAGTTTCCTCTTTGCAGAGTTAGTGTTTTTACATAGACAAAGCCTCCAAGTGTACTTCTACATTTAAAAAAAAAAAAAAAAAAAAAAGACTAACATGGTGGTCTGCAAAAGGAGGGTAGTTTTGTCCATACTGATATTGAAGTAATAGCCCAATCATGCCAGGATGGCTATGAAACATCTAGTTTCCGGCATGCTGTGGAAGTCTAAAAGGGGAAAAAAACATAGAAGGACAGAGCTGAGGAAAAACTTGAAAAGAAAGAAAAACAAGCTGAGGGACAGATCTTCTGAGACTCAGCGAGCTTCTTTTCCTTTTTGGAAATAATTCAGAACTAGCAAGAACTTGCTGTACAACCCGTGGTAGATTCAGTGGCATTGGCTTTGTTTTGATATCTTAAAATCTACACCTTCGTAAGCTTTAAAATCTCAGAATTAAATTAAATATGTCTCATATACAGACTCCCTATTGCATTACTTCTCAGTTAGCCATTTTGTATGTTTTTCTCAAAACACCTCCATAAAGGAAGTTTAAAAAAAAATAACAAAAACTGTACTTAGAGCAGGAGATAGATTCAATTCATAAGGAGAGATGATCTGATGGTGTCCCAGTTTCAGGATGTGTATATCCACCGACTATAACCACTGTTTCCCTATGAATCTTCCTCTATCTCTATAAATGTAGGTAAGTATTTCAGAATTTAAAATGCAGGCATACCACAGTGGATGGGATCTACTTTACTTGTCAAAATGCTTTACCCTCCTCAAAAGTCAAGCAACCAAAAAACAAACAAGCAAAAAGTACTACACAGTTATACAACATACAACCAGGATTCTAAGAACAAATCCATATGGACAAAAAAAAAATCTAATTTTAGGTTGCTTTTTAAATGCTTGAATGCAAACAAAGAAATCTACAGAATAAGAAAAAAGTCAGCTCTAAAATGAAGTCAAACTGTCACGGACCACAAGACTAGTACCCTCAGGGAGTATATAGGAAAAAGAACTTATTTTAGAAAAGAAATGAGAGAGAAAAAGAAAAATACTCTGTGTTTACATATGAGTGCAAACGAAAAGAGCCATTCAGCATCTCCACGATGAATTTCAGATTGAAAACATTAACAAAAATTATGGCCATGCTAATGTGTAGGCCAGTGATAAATTTGTAATGAGAATGAGCATGGGAATGAGTGGCTTACCAAGAGAAAAAATGTTTAGAATATATATTTTTTTAAAACAGCTAATGCAGCCCAGCTCCAGAACACAGGATTAATTTCTACCTTGTTAGTAAAGTGCTATTTTTTACAGAGCCCCCGACATTCATTCATTCATTGATATTAGTCTTCCTGTGGGCGAAGAGTTAAGGGATCATTCCTCTTCTCCCTCTCCACCACATCCCCATGATGCCTTACTATTATATTCTTTTCCTACAAATAGCACGAATGATGAGGGATTCATATTCTTAATTTCAAACAGACCTAAAGATAAGAAAGAGAAATCCAAAACTGCCAGAGTGGGAGACAATGATGCTAAAGGGCACCATGTTCCTGGTGAGGAACCTGAAATTCGGAGAAGCCCAATGCACTAATGACCACAGCCCTAATTAGTGACCAAGACGAGACTAGCATCCAGGTCTCTGAAATGCTATCGAATAAGTCTACTACAGCAAACCATTTATGTACCGATACTGTGTACTCTGATGGCTTCCAAAACTGAATCCAAAAATACTTCTTAACAAATTTCCCTTCAGGTACAGGACGAAAAAGGAGGCAACATCTTTGTCACTGCTCCCACCTTCCCACAGGTGAGCAAGCGGAATTATACTGAACCAATAAACAGCCTTTGGTCTATTCTTCGATTATAACGTAAAATAGAAGAAAGCACCATCCAAAGAAGGTAGGCCCAAAGAAAGTAGAAGATTTACATTTGTGTGAGCCTTCAGTGTAAATCTTGCAGACAAAGCAGAAGGACTTATAGGTAAATTACATTTTTATCATTCTTAAAAAAATGTTTTTATCATAAAAGTATCACATAGTTGCTATAAAAAATTTAAATTATACATAAATACATAAAATAAAAAGTGAAAGGTCTTTATCCACCACTCCCTCCTCCAGTCATTCCCTAAATAATCACTAGTAACGTCGGTATTTATTTTTCTACACACTTTTATATATTTCTTTTAACCAAAAGGCACCATTCTGTAACTCTCTTCTGTAACTTTGTCTTTGCACCTAAGGATGCCTAGTACAGACCTGACATAAACATTTACTTCCCACCATGAAAAACGAAACTTCAGATCACACAAACAAAATTCTTTAAGAATCTGGCATGGAATGATCACCAAGATACCCTAAAAGCTTCAGATCACTTTTGATTCATAATGGCCAAATACTGACAGGTACTATATAATGCAATAAAAAGTAACAAAAACACGAGTTGGACTTGTCAAGTTTTATACAACCAAGAAGTTCAGAAAGGAAGATGTTAACACTGATGTAACCAGGGTACATACATGAGGCCGTATGGAAAGAGCTTAAGTATTATCACAGCATCTATGTATCAAGTGCTATCTTTCAGGCACTATATGTCATATATGCTTTATCTCAATTAATCTCAAAGGGTCAATCAACCCATTTTACAGATGAGAAGACTCAGTAATTTGTCCATCAATGCTCAGCCAAGCTACTAACTGGTAGTATCAACATTGTATATAGATCTCTAATTGCAGCTATCACTCTCCTCATTGCCTAGCCAAAGCTGTGGTCCTCTGCACTCAATCCTGGCTAATTAGAGTTAATTCTTGATGCTTCTGTTTTAACCACAGCCATAGGTGGGGAGCCTAAGACATTGATAGGAATACAAGAATATGAGAATAGCCCATGAGGAAGAAGGCCAATGTGATTTCACAGAGAATAACAAGGCAACCCTCAGGTCACTGGATTCCTTCTGCCCTTGGAACTGTCACTCCCAAGGAATAACTGAAGTTAATGAGATAATCCTAGGCCCTTTATGACTTTGCCAGCCATCAAGAGGTCAGAACATCTGCCAACCCTGACAGTCAAATATCCCACCCAGAAAAGTTTGCTGGGAATGGTTCCTTGAGGAAGACAGGACAAGACTTACCAGTAATTTTCTTATTCATTTATTTTTACCCCACTCATTTTCAAATTAATTAAGACAGTTTAGAATAAAAAAATGCAGACTCAATAAAACAATCATTAATAACACCTAACATGTATTGAGTATAAACCATATACTAAGAACTCCTCTAAGAATTTTTACAAGTAATACTGTTTTAACATTCACAGCAACCTTTTGAGATAGGCCCCTACTTTTATCGTCCACATTTTACAACTTGGAAAAAGAAAACACAGAGAACTTAATACATCTCTCCACAGTTGGTTACACAGCTAGTAAATGGCACAAACCAGGTTTTAAGTCTAACAATCTTACTCCACTGGAGATGTCAAGCACTATGTGACGCTGCCTCCCCAAAACAAGTATAAATGAACAAAAGCACAGTAATACTCCACGAGTGCTGACAACTGAAGACAAAAAGGGACTAAAACTGAAAATAAGATATGGTATGAGCTTCCTAGCAACCAATTCTTAAAAAAAAAAAAAAAAAAAGAGGTGAGGAATGAACCTCAGTAAGGTGATCAACCATCCTGGTTAGCATAGGACTGAGGGGTCTCCCAGAACACAGGCCTTTCAGTGTAAAAACGGAGATGGCTGGCTACCCTACTAAAAGAGGTTTTATAATATTTTATTAGGCCTCACATCATTAAGAATATACAAAATCTTTATGGTGCTTTCAAACCTACGTTGGCGCCTTCAGCATCTCCTCCCACCAACATTAAAAATACTAAATACTAAATAATATTCTCAACACTCCACTTGGGAAAAGTGAAGACATTGTAGAAAAACAAAATGCTGTTAATTGTTGGTTTTCAATCATCACATCAATCACTATGTTCAAGAGTCTGGGCTGGAGGGGCACGCAAATTCTTGGCTAAATACTGCCCTATCAACTCCAGCTGTGCTTTCATTTTCTTTCCCAAGGTCATATAGGATTCCTTTCTTTAAAACAAAAATCTTCCTTTAGATTTTGCCATTTGCAACAACAGAGATGGACCTAGCGGATATTATGCTGAGTGCAATAAGTAAGACAGAGATAGACAAATACCATACATCTGACGCACACACACACATACACGCACATGTATACATATATGTGGAATCTAAAAAAATAAAAAAAAAGCAGAAACAGATCCACAAATACAGGCATAAACTGGTGGTTGTCAGAGGGGAGGGAGGTGAGGGGATAGGCAAAATGGGTGAAGGGAGGTGGGGAGGCCCAGGCTTCCAGTTTTGGAATGAATAAGTCATGGGATGAAAGGCACAGCACAGGGAATATAGTCAATAGTATTATAATAGTGCTGTCTGGTGACAGATGGCAGCTACACTTGTGAACACAGCATAAGGTATAGAGTTGTTGAATCACTCTGCTGTACACCTGAAACTAAAGTAACTTTGTGGGTTAACTATACTTCAATTAAAGAAAAATCTTTATGTCGCAGGCAGAGATGCAGGCCAGTGGTTCTTAGAAAGCTTGGTGGCAGCCTCATGAGAACTCACAGGAGAAGCCAATCCAAGACCAAACAGTAAATCTCCGAAAGCCACCTGAAGCAATAGCTCAGAAATCAGTGATGAGCTTGATGAAGATGGGGACCAAGTTTTATGTATCTGTATTCCCCCTATAGCAACCCCCTGCAAATAAATGTCATCTTAATCGCAATCTTGATCTCAGTAGGTCAGAGCTAAAAAGATCCATAACTATCATTTGGTGCAAATGTGTACAAACGAGTAAACTGAGGCATGGAGTAGAGAAGTAAATTGCCCAAGGGGGTCACAAAATTGATATGAGACTAATTGAACTAAAGAGGAAGTGAACTCTTCCTTAATTAAGGCAAGAAAACCCCACTAGGTTGTGTGAGAGAAGACAATGGATCGCTTAAGAGACCAGGATTGTAATTCCAATTCAGGTGATCCATTATGGATCTTCATAGGCCTCAGTTGTAAGTGAAAAAGGAAAGGAAGCATTTTAGGGGCCCCATGCAAAATAATGAGCAACTATTCAAGTGGAAAATTCAAAATATTTTTAGGGAGAGGAACAAACCTCTGCCACGACATGTTGAGAATTTCAGAAAAACCGAAGATATTTTAGACTCAATATTTTATGGATATTTTCCAGCCAACTTAAGTTTCTATTTAGACTAAGCTCTTTTTTTTTTTTTTTTTTTTACTTTAAAGAAAGTGTAACATGGTCACATTTAACCAAGATACCTGAATGCCGAGTATGGGCCAGTCACTGCACTAGGGCACCAAACAAGGAAAAATAAAGCCAAGGAAAAGGTAAGCCAACTTGCTTGACAATACACACACACCTTCATACAAACGCTCAAAATGTTAAGATAGGACAGCAAAATTCCAATGAAAATCTCCAAATCTCAATTATAATATCTCATCTCAATGCACAGTCAAATCAGTGGATCAATCCAGCCATCAATCAGTATTTCTGAACACCTGTTACCTGCTCAATCACCACTCTTAAGAAACAAATGAAAGCCCAAGAGATAATAATGCAGGTGGGACGGGCTGAAGTACGGGGGCTTGTGTTGGGGAGCAGGGCACGGTCAGCTTGGATTGGGAGAGACAGAGAGGTTTTATGGATGTAGGAGGCCTGCAGGGACCTGAGGCATTTGATGAGCTGAGCATCAGTGTGAGTGCTGCAGCCGTGAGAAGCACTGAAATCAATGGCACCAAGATAGAGGTGTGCTCAGGCGACAGGGAGCCAACCTGCATGGTGGCTGGAGCAAAGGGTTCGGGCAGAAAGCCCTGGGTAAGTGATGAAGGTGAAAAGGTCTCCTGGACCCAGATCGTGCAAGAGTGCTCTACTCCAAAGGTGGAAAGTCTAGTGAAGGGCTACAATGCTGTCTAGGCTACACCACTGGAAACCCCATTTTTGCAAGCCTTTTTTTTTTTTTAAGATGTATGTAATTTGATCCTTAGATTTTTTTTCATGGCTAGATCTAAGCAGATTAGTTCTAAGGTTACGTGGTTTTTTAAAAATATCTGTTCATTCCCAGTGAACTAATAGAACCTTAGGGCCATGAACAAGGGAGGACTTAAGGTGACGTTCCCTATCAGTCATCTTCCGAGGAATCTGAGGCAAAACATACTCTCTTTTGCCTGAAAGGAAACAGAATTCACAAAGTTCTTTGTGATTCTTTAATACCAAACGTCACACTGGCAGAACAGAGCTAAAGGTATCCCAAGTCCAGCTCGCACAAATTCTATAACATATTTGAAGAAAAAGAAATCATTAGAAGCAGAAGAATAAAAGGAAATTTTGAAATGAACACAGACGTATCGTTCAGAAAAGCCATTTTAACAAAGGAAAATCTCATTCACCTTAAAAACTTTTCCTTAAAATCATGTTAACAATCTTTCATAATCATGACTAAATTCTGATTTAGAGAAAGTATAAAAAAATTCTTCAAAACAGTTTAGCACTAACCATTCACAAGGATTTCTTTCCCTTTTTCCTTTCCTTTTTTTCCCCCCAGAAATCTCATCATAGGTAATTGAGTGGCTCTAATAGAATCTACCTGCAAAGCAACATCCTAGTATTTACACCAATAGCCAGGCAGTCAAGAGAGATCTTTTTTGTTTGATTAGTGTTTCTAAATTTGGGGGAGAGGTATGTGTGTGTCTGAGGGGGACTACTATTTTTTTCAAAAGCTCAAATAAAACAAATACCAGAAAAAGAACTTGTGACTTACACATGCCCCGAGTTCAGTTTTGCCAGGAATGGAAAAAACAGTCAACAGAGCCCTAACCTCCTTTCTCTCTTGACTACACAATAGTGTTCAAAGAGGTTTAGTCCTACTATGAAAGACTCATGTTAGACATTGGAAGGGTCTAATAGAGAATGAGCACTAGGCATTGAATAAACTAGGGAGATGGTGACCTTTTGCCCCTTCTGCTGAAAGCCCAGCACATCCTGTGGCAGGGGAACAGAATAAAGCTGCTGTGCATCCAGGTGCCGCAAAATCCTTGCCTCTGGATTTCTCCCACACTCTATTCCTTAAACAGTTTAAAACTGCAACATGACTTAAATAGCATTAGGGAGTGAGAGAAAAGTACAATTCCTGGAACCAACTGTTCCACTGTCCCTTAATCCTTTGTTCCCCATATTGTTTGAGTCCTGCAGCATGCAGCACACGTTCCACTAGCAACAGGCAAGACAATGGATTTAGCAGTGGCTGGACAATTAGTCCCAATTAGGCCTATTTCCCAGCTGAATGTAAAGGGGTAGTGGGGTGAGGTGTGGTGGAAATAAAAAAAAAATACAGAAATTTTAAAGAAATATTTCATCATGGAGGCAAACAGCACAACGTAAAGCAAACTGAACCAGGGGTCAGGAGACTCTGCCAAAAGTCACTGTGTGACATCAGGCAAATACCTTAACCTGTCTGTTGTTATCCACAAAATGTGGGCAACTGATGACCACCCCTTAGATCTCGTGATCTAACATCAAAATGCGGTTGAAAGTACTCTGAAAATCTGAAAAAGCTACACACATCTAAGGTATTCCTCTGAGCTATATTTGGAACCACGGATACCCATCTGTTTTACAAATCATATACCTTTTATTGTCATTGGCAGAAATCATTAGTGACTTTCTTATTTTACTTCTATTTTCTTGATTGCTAATTTTTTTTTTTTTTAATTCATGAGTGATACTTACATATGTACATGTGGCGGCTGGAATCTGCTCTGGTTGATGTTGTAGTGCGTGAATGCTTGGGTGGGGTTTGAGCTGTACTCATCCACCGTTATGGTAACTTTGCCTTGAGAAGGAATCCCATGAGCCATCCTTCCTCCCTATAGGCATGAGCAATTCACAACTTTCCGGAGCAAAGGATGGAAGCAGGCATGGTGTGTTTCAGCCAACCTCTGAACCCAAGGATCTACTCATCAATACCACCGTGTGTTTCTGAAAAAAAATAAATAAATTATAAAATGAGAACAAAGAAAAAGAAGGTGTTCTAAGAAACACCAAATATGACAGCTGGACATGAAATTGGCTCAGGAAAAAATCTTAATATACCCACGCCTCGTGGGTACCACCATTCCCAACACTCTACCCTGCATGCACTTCCGAGTGGACACTGCACTCCATATGACACTGCTGGCTGCTAGCAAATCACTTCAATGGCGTTCAAACTAAGATTTCCTCTTTAATTATAATTATGGCACTTAACATGAATTACGGAAGGGGCATATCCACAGTTGCCATGGTGTCTAACTATAAATGGTTTGTGCTCGAAGTGGAGAATCTTCCAAACCTTCCCTGCTAATTGGAATGTTTGGTCTGTACAAAGTTGATGTCATAGAATAATGTGAAATCTCAATGCTTAACACAGCCATATAACACAATGACAAATGTAAATTTAAAATGCTGCACTTATAATAGATACCTGTGTATATCTGTAACACACACATAATATATGCACCCGTTCCATGCACTTTTTTCTTTCACAAGCAGTTCTCCAAATACACAGGTACTCAACGCCTGGTATACATATGTATTCCACTCTGGCCAAGAATCTTATGGTAAGGCAAATCCCTCTTGCTAAATGTAATATAATTTCTTTAAACACTCCAGTCACGCTGGGGGAAAGTCAAACACATCCAGGCTTGGGCCACTACTTGGATGCATTCATTACGGCCCCTCTCAGAGCCCAAAGAGAGCACTGAAAGGGAGTAGCCATTATATCCTCCACCTCATTCTTGCTTGCTGCTGTATAATTCTCAGTAGTGGGTTTCATTCTTTCAAAACTTCCATTAGTTTTGATTATTTTGATAAATGTCCATGTATTATTTGCTGTGCTGGGTTGAGAAATGAGGATGTTTATTTTCGTGATAGGTATGCAAAGACTGAGAGAGCACATCCCTGCACTGAGTCTGTTGGAACGGGTTAGTGCAACAGAAAAGAAATGGGGAGCACCCTCCCTGAGTAACCCTTGGGTAACCCACGCTCTTACTTTAGGCGCTCCACATCAGAAAATGTTTGCCATGTGCGCTATTAAGCTCCAGGAATCTTAGCTGCTATCTCAAATAAAAATATTTAGAATAATAAGATTAGATTTAGATTTGGCATGAAACACCTTAGATATCAAGCAAAAGGCAGATGGCCTGCCATAGGCCATTTATTTTATTATTTTACAACCCCGGGGGTTGTGTAGTCCTCCATATGCTAGCTGGGCTAAGAAATTCCACAGTGTTCTACTCAAATCATTGCCTTCTTCATATTAGCAAAGCAAGCTAAATGACACCCACCTTGCCTTCGTTCCTAATGCACAACGCCACTGCCAAGAGATGAATCCCTGGTGTTCTGGCATTTTAAACAAAGTGTCACTTTGGGTTCTCTTTCTTCTTCCTGACTTCATGGGAGGTATGAGTCCTTTAAGCACTAGTTGATAGACAACCAGGCCAGGAGGATTAACTAAATTAAAATCTTTCCCTGCTCCTTTGATGGAAGATATCTATAAGAACTGCTTACAAATCATAATGTAGCAGTTTTCATACCAAGTTTGCAGCTGTTTCCTTAATTTCCCCCCAATTATATTTTACTGTTATTTTGCATAACAGTAAAACACAACACCTGCTTCAAATTGCAGTCCTGTTCTAAGTACTGTAATTCTCTTTTGAGACACAAAGTACCGAGACACTATTGGAGCGCAAAACTGCATAATTGCGCCACGCTGAAAAGTAAATACAAATGAAAACATCTTCCTGTTATAGAAATGACTGTCATTAAAAAGAATGTTAGCCATCAAAGCACAGAGGGAAAAAAAATACACATTTTCAGACGGCGAGAACTTAGTGTTTGCATAAATTAAAGAGTGGTGTAAAAATTACATGGCAATTCTTATGTTCCTGCCATCAATGTCTATTGTGTGAGATACAGAGCATTAAGAAGCAAAGGAAACAAAATTCACGTCTCCACCACTGTGACCTCTCAATAGCCACGTCTGCACTCTGCGCCAGAAGGGGTTTAAATGTTTCTGGAGTAAATTCACCAATTAAACTAGAAAACAGCCTAGAAATAAAATTTCCACACCTCTTATGTAAAACATCTATGCGACGGCTTAAAGGAGTTAGCAGTAGACCCTCCCATTTGAAGCAGAGAAGAGAACTTAGGACGTGATCAGTTCACACTCCTGAATGGTCCACTCTAACCTAAAGTCCAAGTAGGATGGCCTTTTCTACCAGGTGAACATCTGTGCCTCTTGGCGCCTTTGCCCCGGCAAGACAAATAGAACATCTTTTCATCAGCAAGCACAGGCCCCTGTAACTCTGAAGGGCTAAATGGGTGGCTGGCACCTCATTTGAATTCATCTTTACCCATGTTCTCTTTCAAATGTTTTATCGAAAGAGTGCACCTGCAGTGTCTACCTTCTTTAATCTGGAGTCCTTTGAAGAAACTGTCGGACGGAGGCAGAGAGCTTCAAAACTTTCACAGGAACCTTTACAGACAAGTCAAGAAAAGGCTTATTTTTTAACATACTATGTTCAGCCCCACTCACATCACAAAATGAACATATCCTAAGATATTAAACACCAACACATGGAAAAGGCTTTTCTTTTTTTCCTAGCAAACTCTCAGAGAGAGGGGACAACCGCCCCTCCTCTGACCTGAGAGATCTGGAAAAAGCTTGAAACAAGACAGCATGATACACTGCCTAAAACTACCCAGAAGCTGATTCACCTTGCTTCACATCCTTAGGAAGTAAAATCTTCCAAATGTTCAGATTTTGGAGCATCTCATCCTCATGACACTTACATCACTTCTTTAGATGTAATATTTAAAGAGACCAGTATTCTTTCTTTTAATTTTCACTTTATCTTTCAGCACACTTGCTCCACAAAACAAAGGAACCTGGCACTAAATGCCAGGAATCCTAAAGGAAAAATCTAAAAGGGACTGACACTGCCAAACGTTCACGCTGGTGCTACTTTGATTTTCTCTTTAAATAAAGAAGAAACAAACAAAAAAAAAAGCATGTGGGCTCATTTTGCATTTCCTAGACAGCAATCCCGTCTCCTGTCCCTTAAGCTGTGCAACTTGCAATGTTCTTTTTTTTTTTTTTTTTCTTTTTTTCAGGAATCTGCCTGGAAAACCTTTAAAAGTCTGCTGGCAATGAAAGGATTAAAAAGCTGAGGAATTAAATAACTGTCTCCACCTCCTAGACACCAGAAGCCCAATTTACCAAAAGTTTCAAAGCAGCAACTCCTGACCTCTCTACCCGAGCTCGCTCGGCACAGCCTATGAGAGAGGAGCCCGTGATTTCCTCGTTCCAACAAGGATGCTCATTTTACTCATTCACCGGCCCTTCGGGAGATCGCCCGACCGCCTGGCCGCACTTTGGAACTCGCCTGCTCCAGCTCCACCAAATTTCGCTCTGTCCTTCCTCCCTCTGCCGCCCGGAGCGAGGGCTTTCTCAACTCACGCCCCCACTCTTTAACGCCCACCCCGGGTTATGCACCGCGGTGACCCCGAGCGATGCCTGCAAGCCTTGGCAGAGGCTCCTCCGCCAGGGTTCTGGGAGGGATGCACGAAGTCCCACGTGCCTCGGTCCGCAGAGCGCCCTCCCTCCCGCCGCACTTACACCTGAACTTGTCTCCAGCACTGCGGACACCCGCCTGGCACATTCTCTCGGAGAGAAAGGGCAGGACTTTGCTCCTGCGCCTCTGGCAACGCGTAGAGCCTATATATGGTGGGGCGGGGGGCGCGGAATTCTCTACTTTGGATTGGTTTGTTTGTTTTAAATCTAGGGTGGGCAGTTGCGGAGGGGGGGGTGTCCTTTAGCAACTACACACACACACACGCGCACACACACGCGCACACACGCGCGCGCACACTCGCCCTGCCCTCCCGGCTCGCGGCAGGCTCGTCCGGGCTACAGCTCCCCCTTCCTTCCTGGAGCACCAGCTCGCCTTACTCGCTCGGTCCCCCGTTGCCACCACCGCGTCGCCTCCGCTGCCGCCGCCGCTGCTGGCACTGCTGGAGCTGCGCTCGCGGCCCGGGCTCCGCTGGGCGCCTCTCTCCCTCTCTCCCTCTCTCTCTCCCTCTCTCTCTCTCCCCCAGCCCCGGATTGATTGATGACCACCGGCGGCCAATGGCTCTGACACCGCGCCATCCTCGCTCGAGCATCACAGCCCCACGCCCCCGACGTCAGCCCCGCGGGCGCACCGGCATCCCCGAGCCCTCGGAGCGGAGCCCGCGCCCGCAGCCGCCGCGGCCGCCTCCCTGCTCCCTGCTCCCTGCTCCCTGCCCCGGGGCTGCCGGGCTGCTCCCCTGCAGCGGCGGAGAAAGGAAGGGAGCGAGCCAGCGAGCGTCGGAAAGGGGGTGTGGAGGCCACGGAAGTCTCCCCTTCTTTAGACCTCTTTCCTTTCCCTTAAAGTTTTGTTGGGTTCCCCCCCCAACCTCCACCCCCACCCCGACCTGCGTGTGTTTGTTTGCAGCCTCGAAATCAATTACACGTTTTGCATGACCCGCATCTGCGCTTCATTTGGGGGCAGGCTGGGGGGCGCGCGGGGGGGGGGGGCGGGAGCGGGAGGTGGTAAACGTCCTCTCGGCCGACCCCACCGGGAGGACATCCTTAAATTTCTTCTTGGTGGATTCTAAGTCCCTCCCGGATCTCCAGAAAAATGCCCCCTTCGTCTCCTAGGCCGCAAAGCCCCGGAACGCAAAGGCTTTACAAAGATAACCCTGTTCCCTGTAAATAGCCAAGAAAACTCCTGCCTCTCTGGAGAAGAAATCGGGCGGCAACGGTTACTTTTTTTTTTTTTTCTTTTTCTTTTTTCTTTCTTTTTTTTTTTTTTTTTTTTTTCCTCCCCTCCCCTCCTCGCTCGTTCCCCCACCGGGGGCCCCGCCCGGGTCGCCGGCTGGCTCGGCCGGCTGCGATCGCGGAGACGCGAGGCGGCAGGGGACAGCGGGGCTGGGGGCGCGGGGACAGGGTGGGAAAAAGCCCCGCGCGGGAGCGGCGCGCGCGCGGGCGGCCCCGGGGGCGGCGGCGGAGCGCAGCCCCTGCACAAAGCTGCGCGGCGCCTTCCCGGCCGCCGCTCGCCGCTCGTCGCTCGGGCCGCCGCGGGCGCCCGGGGCTCGGGCCAACACAATGCACCCGGGCCTAGGCCGGGGCGGTTCGAACACAGAACCCCGGGACTTTCTAGTAAACAGCTCGCCTAGCCCTGGTCCCCACCCCCATCCCCGCCGCCTGGCTTTCGCAGATGCCCCTCGCGGACATCCCCCCCCTTCACCCCTCCTAAGAAATCCCGGCGGAGAAGGGCGCTGGAGGTGGGGACCCCGAGAGGTCGGGGGCTGGGGGCTGGGGCGCCGGGGTGGGGGGGAGGGGAGGGGAGCAGAGGATCGAGATGGGCAGTGGGAGGCAGACAGCTCCCGAAAAAGAATTTGCTTTCGCTCTGGGGTAGAAAATACGCCCTCCTCGGGTTCCCGATCGCCCGGGAAGCGCCGGCTCGTGCGAACGTCAGGAGCACCGGGGCAGCGCGGTCCGCAGCCGCCGAGCCCCCCGCACGCGCCTCTGACAAGGCACCTCTCACCCGGGCTCCGCTTTGTGTGTGCATTTTTTTTTTTTTCCTCCCTTCCTCTCGCGCGCGGCACCGGGCGCCCGGCCGCCTCCTCCCCCTCCCCCGCCCTCCGCCTCCCTTCCCGGGGCGGATTACCTTTCCCCGGCTGCGCTCCGGGTCCCGGGGATGCCTTCAGCGCCCAGCGAGCAGCCGATCCATCGCGGAGCGGCCCGAGCCGGCGGGAGGCGGGCGGGGGGCGCGCGGGGGCGCGCGGGGGCGGCGAGGGGCGCGGGCGGGCCAGAACCTTCGACCCCGGAGGTCCCGCCGCGGGCTGGGGCGGAGGGGGGGGGGCGCGGCCCGGGAGGGAGGCGGGGGCGGGGGCGGGGGTGGGGGGGAGAAAGGACCCGAGCAGCCGGGATCCGGGGAGAGAGCGAGCGAGGGGGCGAGGAGAGGGAGCGAGGGCGCGGCGAGCCGGAGGGAGCGCGAGCGGTGCAGTGACAGGGACTGCCACTGGGGTCAAAGGAGCACAGCTCCAGGAAGCAGGGCGGCAGAGGCGCCGCTCCGTGCGCGCTCCCCGGCGGGACCCCGCGCCCCCGCGCGCCCCTCCTGCAGCCCGGGCCCGCTCGAACCCCCACCGGCGCCCCGAGGCCCCGGGGTTGCAGGAGGAGGAGGGAGCGGAGGGCGAGGCCGGCAGCCTGCTGGTGCTCTCGGGTCAAGCAGGCAGCAGGAAGCTGAGCCGCAAGTTCATCACCAGGACTGTGGTCGGCGTAAAAATGATAGGGCACTGGGCAGGGGGGCGGCTACGGAGCCCCAGAAAAAAAAATAAAGGGAGTTTTCCCTCCAAATGGGCGTCTTCTGCAAAGAGCACACCCAGGCCCCCCCATCCACCGACCTGCCTGGCGCTGTCTGGAGTCCTGGCCCAGCTCCAGGGCGCCGAGCTCGCCGCGGGGGCAAGGGGAGCGGCCCGGGCACTGGGCTCAGACCCGGGAAGGCGACCCTGGGTCCCCTCCCATCTGCTGAGCTTAGGCTTTCCTGGGGGGGGGGGGGGGGAGAGCTGTGCTCTCTTTCCTCAAGCCTTTCAACTCGCCAGATACAAGGACACACACACACACACACACACACACCTTTCTCTCTGCAATGTTGTTCCTGAGAAAGAAAAGGCCAACCCAGCTGATAATTTTTTTCACCTCCACGAATTAAGGCAGGTTCGGAATAGGGAAGTGAGGAGAGGCAAAAGACTCTTCTTAACCGTTTCCATTTTTGTCTTGGGAGCACAGAGTCCTCCTCCACCACCACTACCACTACCACTACCACCACCCCCACCCCCAAATAGGCACTTCAAAACCATTTTAAAAATCAAAGTTGGCCCTCTGTTTTCTGCTACTTTGGATAATGGGGGGGGGGGGGACTTTCAGAATTGTATGCAAACAACACAAGGAAAGGAAAAGCTGCTGAAATGCTAGAAGGCAGAAGACAAGGAAGAGAATGCTTTTAGAAAACTTGGTTGGCGGGGCTCTCTGTAAAAGATGAGGTGGCCCTGTGATGTTATGCCATTGTCAGAGCTGAAGGATTTGGACTGCAACCAGATCTAATTCCTTTCCAGGAGTCAGACTCAAAGATCTAGGCGTTCTCCAAAGGGAAATCCACTGGATGTGTGTGTGAGAGAGAAGTGTGCTAAGTATACTATTTGACAACTGACTAGACATCCTGGCTGAAATTATATCCCCTAAAAATAAAAAGGAGCCATTTCAACCTGGTCTGTGGCCTCTGTGCTGAGACTAATTGGTTTCCAGGGTCTGGGGAGGAAGGGAGAGAGGCTGGTAGGAGCCCCTATAAAAAAAGATCAAACGGAATTCGCTTGAAAATATTTCCCTTTTACAATGGGTTTTCCTGGCACTTGAATTTTAAGTAACCTATCTCTTATGCCTGAGCTGAAATAAAGGGAGAGATGGTGTTGCTAATAAATTTATTTTGTTGTACAGTATGCCCAGAGTGTCAGTACTTGTCAAATGTTCTGAGATCAAGGGGATAGTGATTCTCCTTGCCCAGCACAAATCACAGCAAGTGGCATTGACATTAAAGATGGCAAAGATGGGCAGGGGAGCACCTTTAAATTTTGTTTTTGTTTTGCAGCCTAGCAGCAAACACTGACTAGAATCATGTTGAAGAAATGCTTGATTTGGTTTCCCTTCTTCTGTGAGTTAGCACTGCACTCCTCTTGTCTAAATGGTTTGCATTTTTTGACTGATTTGGGCCGATTTAATCAGTCAAAAGAAAAAAAAATCAGCACAAGCCAAATAATTTCTGTGGGTTTGTTTTCTTCTTCTTCTAGTTCTTTTTTTAAACAACTTGTTGTCAATCAAAACAGACAAATTTGTAAATGAACCTGAATCTATATATGTGCACACAGATGATAAATAATAATGTGTCCTACTTAGTGGCAGATTTTACAGGATATTTAATGCTATACAAAACAAGCGTGTGATCCTTTACAAAGTTGGTGAAAATTTGTATATCATTTTACTGAGTGGGAAAAATTTGAGGTAAAAAAGCTGCTTGAAATTGTAACTTTTAATGTTGGAAAAAGTGTGTCCCTGAGGCTCAATTATCCATTGGGAGAAATAGTGACCAAGCTGTATTAGGGCTATAAATTTTTATTTCTATTAGGTTACCAAAATAAAAAAGCCAGAGAAATAGAAGTAAATTTAAATAATAAGTCAGGAACAAAAGGGACTCACTTTTCGAATAATTCTCATGACATGGATTTGAACATAGGGTGTTTTGTTAAATCAGAATACTCCAACAATATAACTACCTACACTAAAAACTTGTTTTAAAATGATTGGATGTGAACCGTGTCTGTCCCCTGACATCAGCTTTGAAACATCGAGCTTCATTCTAACAAATTAGAAATGCCATAGGCTGGGACTTTTTTTTTTTTTAAACGTAAGTGAGCCTATAAGCTTCATTTTTTTTGTCATTGTTAAATTCAATTTTTATTGTTTGTAATGGAAAACAAAAGAAGGATAAAAATAAAATGCCAAGTTTATGATTGCCTTTATGCAAATATTACAAATTTTTCCTTTTAATGGAATGTAAATTTGGACCCTTTCTCCAGTGATTTCATCGAAGGAACTGGCAAATAAGCTTCCTGATAGCCTGCTGCAATATCTTGTAAAATATCTTTTCAGAATGCATTTAGGGAAGAAAATGAGAGAGCAGAGCGTGGGAGAACTTTACGTGGAAGCTTGGAAAGTGGATGCTACTTCCCTTGAAAGCTTAATACTTTATTTGGCATTAGCTCTCATTCTTCCAATGAGGACGGATTTTTCCAATATTTCAGGGACACGTGTATAACTTGAAACCTGGTTCAACCCTGTGGTTCTTCTTCAGAAAAAAAAAATGTATCGAAACTACTGCATTTCATTGAATAATTTTATGGAAATTATATACATCAATCTAACTCTAGGAACTATTTTGCTTCTTTTTTTCTTTGAATTTTCTGCATTTTTATCATTTTCCAGCAAAGGTTAAGATTATAGGTTATCAGAAATCAGAGCCTGCTAATAGAACTACAATTATGGTACAATTCAAAAAATATGAGCCAAAGAACATCCTTATTTTATTCTTAATCCTTACAGTTTTTACACTTTTTGACTTGTTTCAAATGTTTTTGCTAGAAACTCCTCAAGTTTAAGAACTATGCCCTTTATTCCTTTGTGTCCTTTGTTCTTACGTGCTGTGTACTTAGCAGAAACTCAGAAATATTTGTAAAACGGCTGTTTGGGTCAATAAATGAGAAAGTGAGTAAGAGAAGTCATGAGTGAAGGAGACAACTACACGATGAAAGAAAATCCACACCAGATATCCAGGAACGGAAGTGATGTCACGAGACCAGTGACAGAGGATAAAAGCTAAAAACTTCTCATGAAGTTCAAACAGTACATTCGAAGGGGTTGCTAGTAATGTCTTTAGAAACATGAAGTAATACATAAGACTGTTTCAGAAATTGGTTTTCTTGAAGACTGTCATGTATCACTTCTGTTTAATGACAGCCTTTTTAAAAACACAGTAAGATGCAAATTTTAAAAAATCCCCAAGTAAAATTTGTATCTTAAAATTTACAGAGATAATGTAAATAATGTGAATTTTTTTTCTTTTGAGATATGGTCTCAAAAGTAAATTATGTGATTAAGTTGATTTTTTGATAGATCCTTTTGGAAGTTCTCAAAATAAATATATAATGTGTTTTGTCCTTTGTTTTTAAAATTTCCTTTTTGTGAACCATTAAGAATGTTTGTGACTGAGAAAGATACAGGAGACTAGAACTGAGGAAATTTAGCCTCATAAAATAAATTTTTAAGCATTATCTTAGAGAGGCTAAGCTCTGACAGCAACTTAAATAATAAACATGGAAGAAGTGGAAATCTTAAAATTTTCCCAAACTGCTAATTTTTACCATACTTACTAGCCAATGTGTAGCACGTAGCAACAGATCAGACAAGTATCATTTATGCAATAATAATTTTAAAATTTAATTTAAAAAATCTGACGAGATACTGAGCATGTGTTAGGGGGTTTTCCATCTTCACAGGCTTGCATGATTTCTGTTATCAATTAATATTTGCCAAGTTTTTTCTCATTTCATGAGCCCAATTCTGGAAAAAGGGTAGAATTTAGTGGTACTTGGGACAGACTTGTCATTGTGGAAGAGCATTCTCATTGAAGTAAAAGCCAAAGTAATCTCTTTCAAAAGATGGGCATGTGGAAAACCCATAATAACCTGATTAAACCAAATGTATATGAGCGTTTTCAATTTTAATAATTCAATCTGACAAGCTAATGTAAGATATATCAGTATTTTGAGTAAGCAATACATAATGTAATTTTCTTTTTTTAGTAAAAATAAATGAATACATTTTTTAAAAAACTGAGTTTGAGAGACAAGCAGAATCTAAAACCCATCTCTCTCTGTATTATTAATGTAATGGTTTGATTATTCAACAAATATTTTAAAATCTTTGCTCTAGGCAGAATAAGACTTGTACCATACTAATGGTCTAAAGATGCAAAAAGCAGAGTTTTCCTCCACATAATCTCCTGGGCTTCAGCAGTCTGTTGTTAGACAATCATTCAGATAAATACAAATTATATCTATGAAAAGAAGAGGAACCTGGTGCACACACACACAAAACCCACAAAAAAAACAACAAAGAAAAAAACAAAAACAAAACATACAGTAAGGAGACTTTTTCTCCTCTGAGGTTGGGTGAAGACTTCCTGGTGGAGGAAAGAAATACAAGGATATCAGAGGAAAAAGAGAAGCAGTGTGGCGGGTGATGAGTGAGGAATCGCATGGTGCCTGTGAGAAGGGCCAGGATCCTGGATCTGTAGACAGGGGCCAGAACCGAAGGCCAAGCTAAAAACATTTGAAGGTCACAGCTAAGGCCCTGTTCAAGAGGTTTAACTTTTTCCTGAGGGCAACTGGAAGCTGTTTAAGGATCTTAAGTAGAAAGGCTAACATGATTAGATTTGTGTTTTGAAAAGGTCGCTTCTCCCCCAGCGTGGAGAATGGATTTTAGGGGGCAAGAGTGAACATTGGGCGGCCGTATAGGGGTTATTGCAGGCATTGGGTTGAAGGTGATGGTAGTCTTCAGCATGACAGTGGAGGACACAAGACATGGAGAAACAGGAATGGATTCAAGATCTGTGAATAAATTTTACAAACAAAAGCAAAGATACTAGAATATTGAACTACTGACATGGTATTCCCCAGCCAGAGAGACTGAGAGCCATCCTTATTTAACAACTTTTTCTTTAACCTAACATTTTTCTGTCACACAGATCCTAAAACTTTATCCCCCATTCAATGTCCCACACCCACTTCTGGCTCACATGTAAGGACTTGTCCTTATTTCATATGAAACATAAATGTAGGAGGTTAAGTGTATTTATATTTTCCTATAAAGATTTTAGATGCTAGATCACTTCCATGTCTGTCCTCATCAGAACTAGTTTACTTATATTTAATGTTCCAAACAGTATTCTAAGGGAGTCTTCACAAGTGGCTGTTTTTTAAGAGAAATCTTCAAAGAAACAGATATGCTTCCAGAGGAAACACATAGACACTGACTACAAGTAAGAATAGTGTTCTTTCGGTGCAGGATTATTCCATGTGGACCCAATCAATCTTCACAGACCAATTGTAAGAAAGATATTGTAGTTGCTGGTTTTCTTACTGGTACAAGCTAAATCGCTATGGCCCTGCTTGGCAACTCAGACTTCTAAGAAAAGATGCAATGGAAATGCAGCAAATACAGACATTTCAGGACTTCCGTATATGTTTTCCAACTTTACTGCTTTCTTTTTTAGCATTTCTACATTTTGAAAGTTCCATCAATTTCTTCTGTTCTCATGATTCCTCATAATGACCACCTATAAACAAAGTAAAATCTGCACACAAGAGAACAGTTGAATAGCCAAGATCTAGAGCACATGGTTTTACTGGAAGCTAAAATAAGAGGAGGGTTGACTGGAGGATAGTTAAAAAAAAAAAAAAAAACAAAACCACAACACTATATCAAAATCCGTTTCGTGCTCAGTACAGAAGGAACTTTAAAAAGATTATTTTTTTCATTTTCAATTTTTGTTCCTTTTTCTATTCCTTGTTTTGTGAAATTTTGGAAAATACAGACAGGCAAAAGGAAAAAGTTAAAAATTAGCTGTAATTTCATCATTCGGAAATATCCATTATAAATACTTTGTTATGTAGCTTTTCAGTCAAATGTACTTTTTCAGAAATGGAATAAGATTGGGAATGCAGTTAAGTGTATAGAGTGGTAGTTGAGAGAAAACCAAGGTTGGAATCCCACCTCTGGCTACTACTACCCAATGTGACCTTGAGTAACTTGCTTAAACCCTCTGTATCTTGGTTTCCTCATTTGTAAAAAGGAGATATTAAATGACCTACTTTATAAGTTGTTACAAGGATTAAATGAGTTAATATTTTTTCACGCACTTAGGTTAATGCCTGATACATATCAAACAATGATTGTACACTTTGTACCCCATTTCTAAATCTTTTTAATACAAATTAATACACAGTCATAAATAAATTAAATCCAGAAGCGCATTAAAAGTTCCCCCTTTTCCTCCCTCATATAACTTATTCTTTCAAAGGAATAGAGAAAACCATGAACATCTCTCCATGTCATTAAACATCTTTCTATGGCTCTGTACTAAAAGAAGTGCAATGCATAAGTTCAAAATACCCAACAGTCCATATTCCATCTCAGAATACTACACATATATTATAATCACAGAGATTACTTTTAAAGATATTCCCTTAAGGATTCAGGAGTTCTAAAACATATGAAGAAATCCTTCTGCTATTCTTCTCTATGGGAATGATCGAATTGATCTTTGAAAGACCAAATACTTATGGTTTTATTTTCAGCTTATTAATTCCCTTTTTTTGAAGCATGAGCAAAATTCTAAAAAAGTAGAAGTGAGGATTGTATGCTTTGCAAACTGCAGTTTTGGGTTATTTATGCTGTTGAAATTCATAGGCAAAACAAACTGATCATTGCGTGTAGCCAAGTGATGACCGGTTGAAATTTGAACTTTACCATCAGTTGTTGATATAACACTTATTTGCATACTTCAGAGTTGTCTAGAATATATAATGGGTCATAATCTGTAGCATTCATTTGCCAACAGGAGGTTCAAGATGTGATGGCAGTAACATGGGAAAGTTGTTATGGGAATTTAAGGGAGGGGGGATAAAAGAATTCTTTGGAACTTGGCAGCTCTTTGGCAAATTGTATGGCTGCTGCTTTTCCACCAGCTGGGATATGAAGTATATAGAAGTGTATATGGCCAGTGTTTATTTTATCATAATATCTTCACATCAAAATTAAATAGTCTGTGATAATCCTCAACCTTCACCATATATACAGGCTAATCTAGTTAAACAAATAAGAGTGTGTTTGAGTGTCAAGGAGTTGGCCTGGTGGATTCTAAGATTTTCCTTTTAGAAAAAGCCCAAAGTAAGAGAAAACTGTGTTCTTATAGCAGCTATTATCTGGTATCTGAATTTGCTGTTGGCAAACTGGTCCTTGCATGTCTTTGAGGCATATGGAAATTGATGATGAAAGTGTCTAGTGTAACTAGAAATATAATTTGATGAAAACTGAAGCAGTGAACTGTGAGAACTGTTAAACCAGTGTCATCAAACAGTGCTTCGAAAATAATGAAACAGAACTACTAGCCCTTTATGAGTCATATTGGGTAAAAATGAGAAAAGCACACGGTATATACAAAAAGTTTAAATATATGAGGTAATGCTCTTTTTAATTACTATTATTACAAAGACCACTCCAAAAGTCTACACCCAGACTCCTTTCCATTTATCTCTCAGTAGACAATGACATCACGTCTCCTCTAAATTATTCAGACTCAGGGGATGGAATTGGCTCCTTCAATAGGGAATGCCATGTTTGGTGCTGGCACCAAACTTAAAGCCTCTCTCCACATTATCCGCAAACTGAAAAGCACATTTGATGGTGGCCAAATGATTAAAAAAAAATTTCCCTCTAGACTTTAAGCATTCAGAAAACCATGAGGAACAAAAATAGAACTGCACCATAAGGTATAATCATAAAACGTCATAGAAGAGGAAAACTTTAAAAAGTATAAAACGCTCCAGTCATCTGAAGGCTAGCAGTTCGCGAAGTCATTAGAAGTCATTCCATACGGGCTGAGTTTGAGAAAAAGTCAGAGGTTGCTTTGTTCTTGGCTCTGAGTGAAATCAAAACCTACCCAGATCCTATACAAAGGCAACTGCGGTCCGCCTTTTTCTTGCTCGGTGTATGCCACTAAACACACGTAAATGACTTATGTTCAGAAAAGTCTGTGATTCTGTTCATATTAATCCATGTCTCAGGCTGGCAAAATGCCTAAGCACAATCAAAGGGGGGGGGGGAGAGGGAGTTGAAGCCTGCCTTTTCAAACAGGCTAGAAAATTTGTACCAAAAGATCACAGGGCGACAGAGACAGCTGGAAAAATTGGAGCTGGGGCTCTGATTTTTGTGCCAGTGTTCCACCTAATGCAAAGGGAATGCAGATGATAGATTGAGAGTTATGTATGTTGTGTAGTTCGAGGCACTCACTGTACTTGCACAGAGGTAAAAGTGTAACATTTTAAAGGTGATATCACACTGTAGGGGAACACAAAAACCCTTGCTGTGGCAAAGAATCAATACCTCAGAATCCAGCAACAAGTTGCTGGATAAAATAAGGTAAACACATACAAAGAATAAACAGTGAAGCCAAAGCTCCAAAATTACTCAATAGAAAGGTGTTTCACTAAATAAATGCCTCTTAATAATCCTATCTTTAGAAACTAGTGCTAAGAAGTGTTTCTACATACACAGAATTTTCTGCCAGATGGTTTAAAATGCTTGGGCCACAAGGGGTTTTCAAATCAAAGGTTCTAGGACATTTGCGCTTCTAAAAGGAAAGTGTGTGATTTTTCTTGGGTTTTGTAGTGGTTTTATCCATAACGGAGAATAAAAAAAAACCAAGGTATTAGATGTAATTCCCTGTATCATCTCTATTTGAACAGACCTTTTCATTTGAGGTGCTATTCAATATAATTTTGTTCAGATGAAGTGTGTCTTCCACAACTGAAACGTTGTATATAAAATGGAGATCATTGAAAGTTTTATTGAGATGTGTTGAGGGTCTCTGGGGTCCACGCTGATTCAGGTTGTGTTTTCAGACTCCGAACTCTGTGGCCTTTGACAGGCATGAAGAAAAGCAAGACCAAAACAGTTCTCACAACACAGCCGGTGGTCACAAAGAACAGCCCATGGAGATGTCTGTCACTGGAAAAAGCAGCCTCTGGAAGAGAACCAAAGAGGGAAAGAGATGGAAATGGAGTGTGTGCGTGTGTGTGTGTGTGTGTGTGTGTGTGTGTGTCTGTGCATGCATGCTCAAGGGAGAGACAGAGAAAGAGAGAGAGAGAGGGAAGGAGATATTGAGAGACAGATTGGGAGTAGATAAAATATAATATTTGGACGCTAAAAGATAAAAATTAAATCCTAAAAAAATCAGTAGTTGGAATCACAGGCAGATATTTTCCTCCTCTACTTTATCTCTAAGAACTTCATTAACAAAAGAGTTTCAAAGTATAGGTGGTCAACAACACAATGACATTAACAAAGATAATCTGCTAGAACCTTCTGGCATCTTAGGGAAATTGGCTAATTGGTTCCAGGGGGAGGGATGGAATAGTCATAGAAACAAAAAATTTAGTCGCTTGCTTTGTTATTTATTTTAATGTTTTCGTCTTTAGTAAAGCAGCATCATATTCGACATACTAATGATATCATTTGCTACTTTTCTAACTTGCTTTTTTTGACATTGGTGTGCTCTTATGTTAAAATTCTTTTCTTTGTAGGGTGCTAGTTTGATGACCACCTGATAATGTGTAATGGAACATACACTATTAAAATGTGCACACAGGCCCTGAAGCTTTTTTTAAAAAAAGGATTAAAGTACTCTAAGCACATATATATATATAAACTCACATACCCCTAAAATGTAAATTCCTCAGACAAGCCTGGTTAAGATAAAATCATAAGCTAATATGTAGCTAGGCTCCTATCCTGCCATTCTCTCACCACTTTTTTCTTTCTTTCTTTCTTTCCTTTTTTTTTTTTTCTGGTTTTCCAAATAAACAGAAGGCCCTAAGGGCTCTTTGAACTCACTAGAGTGTTTAGCGCCAGCAATCACTGGTTCATGTAGCTTATCTTTTCCTGGTATTTCTATGTGATTTAATAGTTCCAGCCTGGCCAAGGGAATGAAAACTTCTGGGTCTGTTTCTGGAAGCACTGCACTCCTCATTGCCATCTGTGATAAACCAAATAACCTTTCTCTGCTTCAGCTATTTTTTTTTTTATAATCATGTCTGTTTTGCAGCAATGCAGTGAAGCTTGATAAAATAGTTGGAGTTATTCACCAGTGAAGCAAAGCCATCTTCTGAGTCATGCAGGTGTGTCTAGTAATTAATTAATGAATAAGTACCAACCTCTTGATGGTAATATTAATTAAATATCCAACATTAAAGTGGCATTTAATTGCCGAGGGATTAATAAAACAGATCCTTACTCTACTAGATTGGGATTCCTTAGTTATAAGTAATAGAATCTGACCCTGGCTAAGATCAGCAAGAGAGTTTATTGAAAAGTAACAGGATTACATCAATCAGAAGGCTTGGGGTGGTGGATTAAATTTTCTGAAAATGACTGCGCCAGTATATATTCTATCCCACAAATTCCTCTTACAATGTGATGTTGACTATACTCTATGTTCCTTCCCCTTGAACGTGGGCGTACGTTTAACAGTGCTTCAATCAAGTGCAGAAGTGACACTGCATGACTTTGGGACTAGGTCATAAAAAGAGATAGGGCTTCTGCATGTTTCTTCCTTGAGTGTGTATCTTTGGACCTCAGAGGTAAGAAGTCTGGCCACCCTAAATCCACCATGCTGGATAGACCATACACAGATCTTGAGAGATGACCAAGGGGCCCCATCTGTTCTGATCCCCAGCTGTTCCACTCTTCTCTGACCAGGTGCCAGACGTGTGAGCAAAGCCTTCAAGCCCTGCTGTTAAGCCACCCCAGGCAAAAAGGAGTAGAGGAGAAGCAAGCTGTCCTTGCTGAGACCTGCCCAGACTGCAGAGTCGTGAGCAAAATAGATGTTGTTATTGTTGTTTTTGACTATTAAGTTGGGGGTGGTTTGCAAAACAGCCATAGTGACTGGAACACTAGGGCAGATAGCAGGAAGCAAGGAGAGAGGATAGAGCTGGGAACCAGGAGTTAGAGAACTACCTTGTGGCATTAATCTTATGGTTGTGCTACCGCCACTAGGATGACTCACTCCAAACGTCTCTTCAATCTTGGGTCACTTGCTTAAGAGTCAAAATCCTGCAGAATATTTCCACGACCAGGCTGAAGCAGTAGTTCACCTCCTACCTTATCTGAACAATGCAGGAAAGATTCGGTAGATAGAGCCTCCTCCAGCTGCTGTGACTCCCCAGTAGGAAGGCAGACACCCGGATTTATCATACCCAGCAAGATTATGATGAAGGGAAAGAAATTTTCCGAAAAGAAATTAGAGTGTTTTTCAGAAGGGCAAATGGATGACGGAAAGCCAAAAAACAATAAGTTGACTCAGACCACATTTTGTTCTATTAAACAATATTTTCTACAGTTATAATATCCTTGAATATAACTTAATTGCAAGTAACATGCATGTTTTGTCTGCTTATGGTGTTATTGAATGAAGTTGTTGAAATGGCCTTTGAGGTGAGCTAATTCATTGGATGTTAGATATCATGCTGCTATCTTCCTCACCAGGCTCCTTCCTTCCTTCCTTCCTTCCTTCCTTCCTTCCTTCCTTCCTTCCTTCCTTCCTTCCTTCCTTCCTTCCTTCTTTTCCCCTTCCTTACCTACCTCCTTCCTCCCTTCTCTTTTCTCCTTTTCATTTCTTTTCTTCCTTCTGTCCATGATCTTTAATAATCTAATATTTAGCTCCCAGTCTACAAAATATTCACAAACATAAGACAAGAGACTGTAGATGATTAAAAATACCCAGAGCTGCCATAAACCTCTTTTTATGGAACAAGATGGGTGAATAAACAAATAATAATTTAATAAAATACTAAAAATTTTTCCAAAGCCATTGTTTCTCAAACTATTTTTTTTCTGCTTCAGTCTGTTTCAAATGCAGTGGCTCAGCACACACGTGCGTGCGCGCGCACACACACACACACACTTACTTCTATCATTTTCAATCAAATAAGCTGCTCAATATCTTGAAAATAGTAAGACTCACTGATTGTTCGACTGGATCGGAGGTTTATTTGACTGAATTGAAAGGCCATTGATCCAGTGGCCCCATGGATAGAAAATGTAAAAGATAATTTTCCCTTGTTGTCATTGTTCATTCCAGTTTTAATTTGTTTTAGTTATTTAACGAGAAACATTGTTCTCTTTTAAACAATAGTGCAGCAGTGGAAAAAACGATTCTTCATCATTGAGATTTCTCTGTGGTTTTTAAACAGGAGGAATAAAGACATTCTTTAAACCAAGATGTCTTGTTATCTGTAGAAAAGACATCTGTAGGAGACTTAGAATTTTCACCAAAATTTAAAACAGATTACATATATTTTAGGCACAATATATATAGAGAAACAATACATTATTGCTAAGATGGTTTATTATCATTTCCTGGAACATGCATGGAAGAGATTTGGGAACACAACAAAATGTGAAGAATTCAAGCCATTCTTGGTAGTCTTATATAGTTTTAGATTTTGTTGGTGAAGTTTATTAGATAGATAGATAGATAGATCAGTCTCAGAAATTAAGAGTTTCTAAATTCTACTCTGAGATGCGATTGCTCTCCTCTTTCTTTTTCTCCTTCCCCCGCTACCTCTTCTGTATCTTTTTAGCTTGATTTGGCCAGTGAAGTCTGGTGAAATCAGAAAAGTAGCCCCAGTGTGGAAAAGCAGTGTAAAAATGAAAGGCCAGCATCTCTACATAGTCTCTTACCATTGTTCTTTCAGTATTTTATGAAAGTAGGATTTCTGAACGTCAACCCGATTGACATACAGGCTGGAAAATTCTTAGCTGTTTGTTTCAAAAAATATTATTATTTTTAAGATTTTATTTTATCCATTTTAGAGAGGGAGGCAGAGAGTGCACGAGCAGGGAGAGGGGCAGAAGGAGAGAGAGAGAGCCTGAGCTCAGATCCCAGGACCCTGAGATCATGAGCTGAGCCACAATCAAGAGTCAGACACTTAACCAACTGAGCTACCCAGGCGCCCCTGGGCTGAAAAATTCTTTCTTGTAGGAACTGATCTGTACATTGTAAATGCTCAGTAGCATCCCTGGCTTCTGCCCACTGCATGTTAGTAGCACTTCAGTCTTTTATTTTATTTTTTCAGTTGTGATAAAATATATATAACATGAAATTTATCATTTTAATCATTTTTAAAGTATGCAGTGCAGTGATATTAAGTACATTTATATTGTTGAGCAACCATTGCTGACATCCATCTCCAGAACTTTTTCATCTTCTCAAATTGAAACTTCATACCTATCAAATAGTAATTTGCCTTTCCCACCTCCACTATGCCCTGGTAATCTTCATTCCACTTTTTATCTCTGGGAAATTGACTGCACTAGGTTCTTTACATCGGTAAAATCATACAACATTTGCTTTTTTACAGCCAACTTACTTCACGTAGCTTAGTATCTTCAAAGTTTTTTTACATTGTCGCGTGTCAGAATTTCCTTCCTTTTTAAGGCTGACTAATATTCCATTTTACAGATATACCACATTTGTTTATTCACTCATCTGTCAATGGACACTTGGATTTGGATTCACCTTCTGCCTATTGTGAATGGCACTGCTCTGAAGAAGAGCATACAAATGTCTGAGTTTCTGCTTTCAGTTCTTCTGAATATATAGACAGTAGCGGAATTACTGGGTCAATGTCTCTAGACATTGTCAAATGTCCCTTAAGGGGCAAAATCACTCCTGATTAAGAACTGCTTGCCTTAGGGAACAAACTTCTTTGAGCAAAGGTATTTCTACAGAGCTGAATTATGAACTTTGCAGTTTAGAAGGAGCATTACGAGCCATCATGATGTGGCATGAATCATCTCTGTCTCATCTGTGAGACTTATATTTGGACCCCAGCAGGGCTTGGGAACTCAGTCACCCGTAAGACTACCTCAGACTTGCCCTAGCAGTTCTCTCCTTATTCTCTTTTAGTCCACGGCTTCCTTCTTATCATGCTAAAAACACGTTTATGTCTCTACATCCTATATCTTTCGTGTGCTTGTCACTCTCAAACATCTTAATAGAGTAATCTATAAAACCTCAACTCCCATTTATTCTTTAATCAATTAACATCTGAAACTGCTTTGAATACAATCACCTAATTACTAGATTCAATCATGTTTTTCTCTTATCTTTATTCTTGACCGAGTCTTAGCAATATACAATTTAACCTGACCTAACACTCCAGTCATTTATTCAACAACACTTATTGTACCTACTATGTATCATCGTGTAATAAAGAAGGTCACTGGCCTTTGTCTCTGGTTCCTGAAGGATAAATTCTAAACCTGTAGGATTTCCCAATTAATGAGGTGTATCCTTCTTATTCATGTATGCCCCTCATATCACACTTGAAAGTATGTTTGAAAGTAGGCTCCAAGGTATTTATACCAAGATGGGGGCTGGCTATGCTAGACAGACCAACCACATGATTAGACTTTGGGGTTTTGAACCACATGAGATAAGCCTGACCTCTGAGGAAGTGGGTGAGGCTGGAGATTGAGTCATATGGGTAATGATTGAACCAATCTTGCTTTTATAATGAAATTCTGATAAAAACTCTGGATACTGAAGTTCAGGTGAGCTTCTTAGGTAAGTAGTCTGTATATTGTCCCACATCAGTGTGTAGGAGCATAACATGCAACCTGAGACAAGGAAGCTTACCATTTGGGACCTTCTCTGATATCATCCTCTATGCCTCTCCTTTTGGCTTGTTCTGATTTGTATTCTTTTGCTGTAATAAAACTATACTCATTAAGTGCAGTGCTTATTGTATTGAGGTACATAAAATACCTTTCTGAGTTTTGTGAGTTGCTCCAACAAATTTTTAAACCCCAAAAGGTAATGGGAAACTTTGAATTTGTAGCCAGCTGATCAAAAGTGAAGGTAGCCTGGGGACTCCTAAACCTGTGGCTGGTGTCTGAAGTGAGGGCAGTCTTGTGGAAGACTATGCCCTTCACCTGTGAAGTTTGGCTTGACTCTAGGTGGTTAGGGTCAGAAATCATTATAGTCACTCTGAGGGACTCTTCAGTACCATGTCAAATAACACATTGATTCCTAGCCTCCTGGAACTTAGAACAGAGAGAGATAATAGAGACATCAAAATATAGCCAGAAAACACATAGAAACTCCTCTGGGTACAAATGAGTTAAATTTCCAGACTGTTTATAAATCTATTTGTTCCTAAGTCCAAAATGATGCCATAGGAGTGATGAACATATGCACATCAATTAATATTAGGTTTTACTTTGTTTCCATCATAATCCTGAACCGCTAATTAGTAGTTTTCATCATCCTCACTGCTCGTACATTCCTCGGACATAATGAGATTAATAATGCTCATAAAACATCTTGAAATTAAGCACAAACATAGCAAGCACTCAAGAAGTAAGAAAAATGAAAACAGGATGACTAAGATTAAAATGACTGTACATGACCATTTCTGTCTTCAGTTGTTGGTGAACAGAACTGACTTGGCTCTGTTCCAGAGCAAAGCTTTATTTATACAATGTCTATGAATTTCTTCAGTTGCACTTCACAAAGAGAGGCTATACATACATGTGTATATCTGGATAAATAAGTGGCTCATAGATGGAAGTTTAGGGAAGGCTTCTCAATGACCTGAAGGTTAAATAAAAATTAGTCAGGCAGAATGGGGAGAAATACTATTGAAGAAAGAAGTTTTAACAGGTACCAAGATCCTGAGGTAGAAAAGAGTTTAGCACTTTGGAGACTAAAGGGAGTCTATGGAGAGAGTGTGTCTGAGAATGAGGAAGCAATTAGATGAAGGGGCCTGCCTTTGCAAGTTGGCACCAAGGCTCAGGTATCAGAGGGTGGTGATGGGCATATATGTTTGGGTAAATAATATGGTTAATACTGGGAAAAATGCCAAACCAGTCATACCACTGGGATGTGAGTCTACTGAGGAATATAGATAGGTGTGTGTGTGTGTGTGTGTGTGTGTGTGTTTGCTTGCTTGTGTGAATGGATGACTTAGAGCTATAAAAGTTTGGTGTTGATAATAGGGAGACATCTGACATGAATTAAATCAGGAGCTGTATGAGTACTTTCCATGAATTATTTTAGGTAATATTTAATAGCGACACTATGAGATAAGTGAATCCATTTTAAATAAGAGAAAGGAGTAAAGTTAAATGATTAGACGGGGATTTTGAACTCAAGCAGTGTGGCTTCGGAGCCCTCTTATGCCCATGTCAGCATGTACCATAGCAGGGATGCATTCTCTTTCTCAGTGCACAGTGGACCAGTTGTGAAAATGAGAAGGCTGTGGCTGGATTTCCACACATTGGCCTCTAGTCCACAGGGGCTATGAATTGCTCCCACAGCCAGCCCTGAGCCAGGCATCCATACTTGGGACTAGCAGGTAGGCGATGAAACACAAGTTCTCTGAGAATTAGGAATATATTTGGGGAATGAGTTTCCTTAGAAGGCTGGGCTTTGTTCAAGTGAAGAGAATTTGGCTTATGGAGGGATATTGGGATATTATGGCAAAGGGCCCTGAATTTCAACTCATTGCTGAAAAAGTCTAGAATACCCTGGTTCTATGAAGTCATCCAGCTTATTATGGCTCTTCATTTCCATCTTAGGCAGCTCCCATTCTGACCCTTCAGTATGCAAGGTGAAGCCACTCCTCTAAACTCATTTCATTTCTTTTCAGTTGATATCAGTCCAGCATCAAAACTGTCCAAATTGAGCCATATCAAAGTTACTTAACCGTATTTCCCAAATTCTCCAGGGTTCCTCTCTCTAGTGCTCGTCATGCTGATAGTCCTATTGTCCTCCAAACTTCTTGTGCCTTCCCACTTGAGTGCATGTTTACTAAAAAATAGTCTTATCCATTTTACTCTACTTTTAAAGACCATTTCTACATCCTTCCATGGAGCTATTCCTTGAAACTCACTTCCTTTCTAGAGTACCTATTGTCTGTGTGAAAGAGTTTTTGCACATGGTTATATTTGTCCTTTATTATATCCTGCTTCAGTTTTTCCCTAAATGTTTGGTGCAGACACAAACATTTACATGTGACACAAGTTCCTGGTGGGCACGGAGGAGATTTTAGGTGGTTCTACAGAGGTAGCAATGAAGAGCATCATGTCACGCTGTCAGAAATGTATTCCCTCTTTGACTCTTTTTTCAATACACAGAAGTAGGACAAGTAAAAGTATCTGTTTTTTACTAAATGTATATTTAACACCTATATAGCACACAAACCTCCCTACACAGAGATGAAAAATCCCTTAGTATCTGTATAGAATACAGTAAAATATGTCATTGTATTTGTTTTTATAAATATAAGGCAAGTAATAGAAATAAACCACTGGGTATAATAAAATACCTTAAAAATTGGTTTAAATTAAAGTATAAGTAAACCTTAAAAATTGAGTGAATACTAGTACAGTCTGTATGTAAAGTTGTCACCATGAAGCATCTAATTCACCAAGGTAAGGATATTCTTAAGAAGAAACAATGGACAACTGGAAGAACATTGATGTGGATATTGAGAAATCTTAGCTCTGGCAATGAGAGCTTAAGAAAACAAGTTTAGGAGTCATGTCACCTGGTTCTGCCAGAAGTTAGCTGTATAAACTCAGATGATTACTTAGACCTTTAGGCAGTATTGTCTAATGGAACTTTCTGTGATGTTGTTCTAATGTTTTATCATTTGAGGTAAACACTAGCCACTATTGAGCACTTAAAATTTGGCCCATGCAACTAAGGGACCAAATTTTAGATTTTATTTTAAATTAGTTCGATTTTAATAGCAATATGCAGCCAGTGGCCACTTATCACATGGTTTAGCTCCAAGACTCAGTTTTCTCACCTGTCAGATAAAGATAATAATAACACTTGCCTCAGGGGATAGTTTGACAATTAAATGAAATAATGTACATGACATACTTAGCTTGGGACTTGGCACAGAAAAAAGAAATTAATAATTTTAGCAATACATTTAACTAGCTTTATTGGTAGCTTGTTTCACATTTCTGAAATTCGGCTGTTGCTTTTGTGTTTTAATTTAATGATATCTAAGATGATCTGAGTACTGATGTACCCGGTTCAGTCCTGTCCTAACTCCAAAATGTAGGAGCATTTGCATAGTAAAGGCTCCATAAGTAGGAGCAAAGGAGGGCTTTTGCTGGGGTGGATTTTTTTTTTTTTTTTTTTAAGATCTGATTTGAACTCAGTTTCAAATTTCTTGGAGTTGTGAAAGTTTAAATGTCTAAGACCATAAAAGAAACTGCAGGATGGCCAAGTGAAACGTTGAGTAAATTAAAAATGTTACTTTATACCAAAAGTGTTCTGAGTTGCATGTCAACTTTGTTGAATTGATTATGCAGTGTGTTAACGTTTCTGATGTTCTGGTCTGACTGTATCAAAGAGCTTCCTTCCCTTAAGAATAATGACAGATGCCATTTATTGAAAGCTCATGGCATGCCTAGCATCTGCCCAGTTATTATTGCTTATTCTATAACAATCTTACAATACAGGTGCTGTTATCCCTATTGTAAAGGTCGGGAAATGAGCCTTGGGGAGATCAAATGAGTCATCCGAGATCATATACCTTAAAAGTAGAATCTGGCCCCACCTGGTTCTAAAGCTTGCTGACTTTACAGCACTTTGCATCTCTGCAGGCGCATCTAATGAAGTTATAATAGTTATGCAATATTATAATAACGTGCAATCATTATATGAGCCAATTAGCTGATAGTTAGGTTTCATCTGAATCTATATAATTCTTCAGAATTCTTTTCCAAAGCAGTGGCCAAGGATGTGTTTTCATTTGCATGTTTTGGAGGGTTCTGCTGTGAAAGCTAGAAAAGAAATCACTAAGATATAGCCAAGGCTTTCATAGTTACCATTTCTTGGCAATTAATCAGGATCTAAGTGCTATACTTGAGAAATCACATTTAATCCTCTTACTCCTTACTCCAATCCTATACCTGCCATTCTTCTTCTTCTTTTTTTTTTAAGATTTTATTTATTCATGAGAGACACAGAGGGGCAGAGACATAGGCAGAAGGAGAAACAGGGTTCTTGAAGGGAGCCCAATGAGGTATTCAATCCCTGTACCTGGGAAGGGGCGGATGCTCAACCACTGAGCCACCCAGGCGTCCTGCATACCTGCCACTCTTATACCTATTTTATTGACAAGTAAGCTGAGCACTGAAGGCAAACAACTTAACTAAGATTAGGACCCAGGCAGTGTGACACCAGCATCCAGGCTGTCAGCTCCCACACTGCACTACCTACTGGTTGCAACTGGTGTGAGGCATGACCAGCCGTTGGTACTTGAACGTGTGTGCTGGACTTGGGTTTCTCCAGCAGCTTCCTTATCATCACCTGAGTCTTTTTGCTGGGTCACTCATAACACTTTTCTTCTCCATGCCTCTCCTTCTCTAGCTGACCTTTTGTGCCACTCAACTTCAATTCCTTTTCTTCTCTGTTTATTTTTACTATTGGGATACTTACGTAACATTAGGAAGTGTGTGAGTTTTCTGCCAAAAAAGAAAAAAAAATCTTTATTGACAGGAATAGTGAACTTTCAAAGCACCTGGAATAGAAAACTGTGTGAATTCAAAAATTCAAAAAAAGGCTCAAATCTCAATTCCTTCTTCATTTTGTCTGTATAGTTTTGAAGCGGTAATAGAAAGAGAAGCTATGTCGTTCTGAAGCTGCAATATTTTATTTTCTGTTAAGAGAGTTTGGTTTAAAAAAGTCTTTATAACTTTCTGCTTCTAGGAAAAACTGCAGTTCTCAGGACTACAATATTTAAGGATATTAATGAGGAATATCCAAGGGAAAACACTAAACATTGAGGGGAAAAATACATTTTCTGTGTCAAGGAAAAGATATTTCTGTGTTGTAAGTGGGCCAAATTATGAGAATTATTCACAGACTTTTTTTTTATAGCACTTACCAGAGCAGTTAGGATAATCTATGCTCTATTGCATCATGTGGTACTTTCAGGGTTTGGCATTTAAGTATGATACACGCTAAATTGAAAATATCCTCTTGTTAAAAAGAAAGACTGAGAGAATTTTATGGGTGGTTTTTCACCTGTCAGAGGTTATCGGAAGTTGTAATTCAGAAAAAAATAAAATAAAAGGGAAAGACATAGGTTGCCTAATAGATTAACACTATGTAGTGAACTTTCAGCCTCCTTAGTAGGGCTTCCATTTGACAGGCCAAGAAGCGACCCACTCTGATGATGACAATCATGAGAATCCACGGTAAAGGCATTCAAATAGTTTTTAGAATTTGTACAGAAGATGCAAAATTTGTACAGAATATGTAGAGAATATGCCAAAAAAAAAAAATCCCAGCTAGGATTAATCGATAGTTTCTTTTCTTCCATTGCAGCCAGACTAGGGATGATGGAACAAAGTTGGATACTATATACTGAACTCTATCACTTGTAAGTTTATATGAGAATTTATATTTATTCTAGCAACTGCTTTGGGCACATGCTTTAAGGTTCTATAAACTCTAAGTCTCTGTGTTTCTGCAAGCTATGAGCTTTCACCAGGGAGGAAATAATATATAATAGGCAATATGAATCATATTTTTATCTGATGTCAACATTACAGGAAATGTATTGATTTTAATAGGGTGAACCATATGAAATTGTCAATATTTGACTACAAAATGTCAAATTTGATTTACAAAATGTCAATTTTATGTGGTTCGATCTAATATTTTAAGATGTGAATAAACCACGAGGCAAAGATATTATTTTTGGATTCTAACAATAACTGGAGCTGCACTGGAATCTGTTCTAGTTTACAGAAGCTATGGCGGTTTGAACACTTTTACTTCAGAATTGTATTTGGAAGTGATGGACTGAGAAAAGCAGAGTTTAAAGTGTTCTCTGACATTCTTAAATATTGTATCAGACTTGTTCACCATGGAAGACGCTTTGAACATCGTCATAGACCCAAACAAACAAGTCATAAATAGATAATGCAAAACATCTAGTGATTGGGTTGAGTGCTTTCTGTGTCAACCTGAATAGCAATTAAATGGCAAAGAGAAGCATAAGTAGCTTTTCCTCCTAGGAAACTACGGCCGTACAAAGGGTCTCTTGCTTATATAGTAATAATTAGGTTAATTGAAACAAGAAAGAAAAAGTACACTGTACATTAGGAATTACTTAAGGCCCAAGTCCCTTGATTTAGATAAATGGGATTCACTTTATCGTTCAAACTATGGACACCTCTCCAAGAGTGAAAATGAAGTGGCTCACCGCAAGTGTCACTACTGAACATCAAGGGTCATCTAGTTCCCAGAAAGAACAATTGGCAAACTAGCAAGTTATTCCCCTTCCCAGTTTTTATCTTGAAATATTTCAAACCTACAGAAAAGCTGCAAAAGCGATGAAATGATTTTCCATACACTTACCCCGATTCACCAATTGTTTGTTACTATTTTGTTTCCTCTCCCTCTCTACCTCACTTTCTCTCCTCCTCAATTGTTCTATCTACTCTGACAACCATAAACAAGCAAAGATATATTTTAAGGTTATTTTCAGGGATTTTTTGAATGCTCTTCATGTCAGGTGTGAATCTCTCCCTTTCTCCTGGTTAACCAATGTGTCAAAGATTCATAGATCCTCTTCTGTCTTGGGAAAGTACCAGTTTACCTCAGGAATTCGCTTCTAATCAGGCTCACTCCCTACCACAGAGTTCTAAAATTCATTCCTTCAAGAAAGAGGAAGCAGGGATGGTAATTTTATCATTCACCCACAGGGCATGTAGGTGACAGCGATATATTCACTTGGTACCCTCAGCAACAAAACAAAGCTCCAACAAATCAATTTAAAGGGGGAAGGGATTATATTACCTTCCTCCTATCAAGGCAGGGTCTAACTTTCACAGCAAAATCCTGTGGGGGAATTTATGTGTTCTCACCTGATCGTGTGCCACTCTGAGAATAACCTGTTAATTGATGTCCCTGACTCGAGTTTTCCCCTCTACTCTAACTCATCCCGCACACAGCTGCCAGTTCAGCCTTCTGGATTCTACTCTGAACATATCACTAGCCTGGCCAGATATTGTCACTGATGTCTTATGTCCAACAGGATAGATTTCAAATGTCCTCACCTAAGACTGGTATTCAGCTGGTAGGACCTAGTATGGCAGCATCAGTTGTTGAAATGTTGCAAGACTTCCATACCAGTTGGTAAAGAGAGTCCTTGACCTACTGACTCTATAAATTACCTAATGATCCAGCTCAGCAGCTGTGGCAGAGAGTCATGGGGTTTGGGAATGGTGCTGGTGTGACGGTGTATGGTCGGTGGTGACTGCTCAGGGACGTAAGTAATGGAAGTGGAGGCAGTGGTGATGCCCATGCAGCTACTATCCACTCCAAACCGAGATATTATCCTTGTTTGAGGTTGTATCTTCAGATCATGCATCCAGTCCATTAAAAATATATAGATACATAAAGAGTCTCCCACGCATCAAAAAGGGGATTTGATGCGTGGGAGACTCTTGTCTCCCACTCTTTTAGTGGGAGCGTGAGCTGATACAGCCACTCTGGAAAATGGTATGGAGGTTCCTCGAAAAGTTAAAAATAGATCTACCCTGTGGTCCAGTAGTTGCACTACTGAGTACCCAAAGAACACAAAAATACTAATTCAAAGGGATACATGTACCTTGATGTTTATAGCAGCATTATCTAGAATAGCCGGATTATGAAAACAGCCAAGTGTCCATTGACTGATGAATGGATAAAGAAAATGTGGCATATATGTGTGTGTGTATATATATACATTGGATATTACTCTGTCATAAAAAAGGATGAAGTCCTGCCATTTGCAATGCCGTGGATGGAACTAAGGGTATTATACCAAGTGAAATAAGTCAGAGGGGCAGCCTGGGTGGCTCAGCGGTTTAGCGCCGCCTTCAGCCCAGGGCCTGATCCTGGGGACCCGGGATCAAATCCTATGTCGGGCTCCCTGCATGAAGCCTGCTTCTCCCTCTGCCTGTGTCTCTGCCTCTCTCTCTCTTTCTCTCTCTGTGTCTCTCACAAAAAAATAAAATCTAAAAAAAAAGTCAGAGAAAGACAAATACTATATGATTTCACTCATATGTGAATTCAAGGAACAAAACAAATGAGCAAAGGGAAAGAAAAGTGAGAGGCAAACCAAGAAACAGACTCTTGACTCTAGAAAACACACTGATCGTTACAAAGAGGAGGTTGGTGGGAAGATGGATTAAATGGGTGAAGAGGATTAAGGAGTGGCCTCCTTGTGAGGAGTACCGGGTATTGCATGGAAGTGCTGAACCACTGTATTGTACACCTGGAACTAATATTACACTGCATGTAAACTACCGGGAACTTAAATAAAAACATTAAAAAACCTGTCCCATGTGTTACTATCAGCACCACTACAATCTAGTCCAGCCCTTCAATGGCTCAACCTTCACATCAGCACGTCATCTTCCATTGACCATCCAGAATGATCTTAATGCTTACCTCAAAACATACCTGGGCGCAGCTTAAACTCCCAGTGGCTTCCTTTAACATAGTAAGTGAATATCCGACCTCGGGATCATGGTCTACAATGCCATACAGTACTGCCTCTCTTTCCCCTTTCCCCAGCTCCACCTGCATTGGCTGAATCTCTACCCTTCAACTATTCCGAACTTGTAGCCCTTTCAAGACCTATAGCATTTGTTCATTTACTCTTCTTTCCAGTTGGACCTAACTTTATACATTTGACTTCATGATGGCCTTCTCCTCATAAGCCTTACTTTTGTTCAGAGTCAGTTTCTCAGAGAGGCTTTCCAGGGCCAGACCCTTACCTCCCCTATTCCATTACCCCATATCTTTGTTGTATCACAGAACACCTGAAATGATTTTAAGTACCTCTTTGTTTTCGTGTTTATTTTCTCTCTCCCTCTACTGGAATCTAAGTTTCTAGAAGGCAGCTTTCTCTGTCTTGTCATTGCTTTCTCCTGGCACATAAAATAGTGTCTGGTCTTTTTTTTTTTTTTTAAGATTTTATTTATTTATTTATTCATGAGAGTCACACAGAGACAGAGGCAGAGACACAGGCAGAGAGAGAAGCAGGCTCCATGCAGGGAGCCCCATGCAGGACTCCATCCTGGGACTCCAGGATCACACCCTGGGCTGAAGGGAGGCGCCCAACTGCTCAGCCACCCAGGCGTCCCTAGTGTCTGGTCTAATACACATTTGTTGACTGAATGTCTGATTGACAAAAGCACTGAGCACAGTGCCTGGCACACAGTAAGTACTCAGTATCTGTTAGTTACTTTGTCATCATCATCACAGGACTCTAGTTATGTATCTGTTGGCCTCCCTGGCTCTTCTGGCTCCATCTTCCTCACTTTCATTTTGCTATTGTTATCTTTTTCTCTCTCTCAGTTTATATCCTAGCAGCAGCAGTATGCTTCGTACTAAACTGGTTGTGTTGATTCTACTTTATTACAATAAAGAATAATTAAACTGTTATAGATCTCTGATAGAAATTTTGGGGGGAGTAGCTTTATCCCTTTTTTTCTCTTGATTTTGACTTTGGGAAAAGAAAGAATCAGATTTCTTGCAAAAAAATTGTTATAAGTTTTTCAAGTTATGCATACTTCTTATAAAACAAATGTAAACTGGCAGCCTGGAGGTTCAATATAGCACTTGGATGTGATTTGTTTTGCTCAGCAACATATTAAAGTTTTTTCAGCGTACATTTAAAAAACTCAAAAGAATTCACAGTTTTACTTGGAAAAAAGAAATTACATTTTCAGTTTCTCTTAAAAAAGAAAAGAGAAGAAAAGAAGAAGATCCTGATATAGTGAGTTCAATTTTATGCAACGATTGGCTGGGTCATGAGCCCTTGAGATTGCCCTAGTCCCAACCTATTCTTTTTCATTCATTTGTCATGTGTCTGGGTCCCTGGAATTTGAGCTTGTAATTCCTGTTGTAAAGAATGTTTCCATATGGGGAAAAGAAATATATATATGTATATGTATGTGTGTGTGTATATATATATATATATATATATATATTTTTTTTTTTTTTTTTTAACACCTTGATAGATAGAATTAGAATTTCCCTGCTCATCTGATCAGGGTCCTGGTTTCATTTGATGAAGTAGGAGTTAGAGTAGGTAATTTAAGAAAAGCTCTTAACTTAGATACAGTGGGGCAGGGTTGGGGGCAGAAGATAGGAAAGGGAGAGATTTTTATGGGACAAGACGTTTAGTCAACCTTATGGGTCCTCTGTTTTCAAAAAGAATATGCAAATACATATTTTTAAAAATCGTATTTTTCCCAGGGCATTAAAAGAGGCTAGAACAAGGGCAGAGCCTTGAGGTTTTAAGAATCATTAGTTCTATGGTAAATCCACTTCTGATTGCAGCGAGGAAGGAAAGAGGAGGACACTCTATAAGAGAAGGAAGAAAGCTCTATGAACAACCGTTTAGGCATTAAACATCTGTGCTTACTACAGTATCAAACATGAAACTGAAGACCTCCTCGGTTAAATTGATAGAGGCCAAAGCATGGGCTTTGTGCCAAAGCACATTGTAATATATATTTTTATTATTATCCACTTTATTCTGGGGGTAATCCTTTTCTTGGATCCAAGGATTCTTAGATCCCCTGCGGCCTGAGTTTCCCAGGCTCCAATTTTAGCTGGCTTTGGCTAATGGGAGCCACTGACTTGAGATGGGAGGGTGGGAGGAGGGAGGAAACCAGGGAGTCTCTTGCCCTCTCTCTGTCTGGGTGGCACTTTCAGAAGCAGCTGTATTTCCTCAGTGGCTCTGTCTCCCAGGGATGAACCCTTCATGGGTCCAACTTCCAAGAAGAGTCTTCCGCCTGGGGCTTTGTTAATGAGCCCTTTCCCTTTGTCTCTCCACTAGAGGGGTGGTGGACCTTGCTGCTGGTGGCTAATCTTGGGGTTACCTCTTGTTCCCCCTTTGGCTTTTTGGCTCGTCTGTCACCCGTGTAATCAATTCCCTGCATTAAAATCCTCTTGTTTTAGATACTCAGGGCAGATTCTCTTTTTCTTTTGGAATCTGACTGATGTTGAGACATTTTTGTGTAGTCTTATTACTACACTGTACTCATGCTTAATTCTATCATCTTACTATTCTTATTTTAAACTGTGATTTTTTAAATATAAAATCTCTATTCTTTTGTTACCATATTCTTTATGTCATGAATTTGGTTTGTATATTGGCCTGTTTGGTAATTTGAAAGTATCTTTGTTACTATCACCCAGCTTCAACAATGATCAATATTCTGATATTTTTGTATCATCTAAACCTTCTTTCAAACATCATCACTCCTCCACATATGTAGACTTTTCAGGTTGGCTTCTTTCACTTAGTAATAGCACTTAAGTTTCATGTCTTTTCATAGCTTGATAGGTCTTTTCTTTTTTTCTCTTCTCTTCTCTTCTCTTCTCTTCTCTTCTCTTCTCTTCTCTTCTCTTCTCTTCTCTTCTCTTCTCTTCTCCTCTCCTCTCCTCTCCTCTCCTCTCCTCTCCTCTCCTCTCCTCTCCTCTCCTCTCCTCTCCTCTCCTTTCCTCTCCTCTTCTCTCCTCTCTTCTCCGTGCTGTCCCATTGTCCAATAATGTTCCATTGTCTGGAATGTTATTTATCCATTCACCTCCTGAAGAACATCTTGATTGCTTCCAAGTTTTGACAATCAGGAATAAAGCTGTTATAAACATCTATGTGCAGGCTTTTTGTGTGGACATTAAGTTTTCAATCTTGAATAGATACCAAGAAGCACAATTCCTGATTGAATGGTTGTTAATAATTTATCCAATTTCTTTACTAGATACAAGATTCTTTAGATTGTCCATTTTATCTTGTGTATTTGTAGATTATATCTTTGAAGGGATTCGTCTGTGGCATTTAGGTTATCAAATTTGTGGGTATAGAATTTTTCATAATTCCTTTTTTATCCTTTTAATATCCATGGGTTCTGTATTAATGTTCCTACTTCCATTCTTGATATTAGTAATTTGTAAACTTATCTTCTTTTTTCTTAATTTGCCTGCCTAGAGACTTACCAATTTTATTGATTTTTAAAAAAGATTTTATTTATTTATTCATGAGAAGCAAAGAGAGAGAGAGGCAGAGACACAGGCAGAGGGATAAGCAGGCTCCATGCAGGGAGCCCAACGTGGGACTCCATCCCAGGACCCCAGGATTATGCCCTCGGCCCAAGGCAGACGTTAAACCACTGAGCCACCCAGGGATCCCTATTGATCTTTTTTAAAGAATCAGCTTTTGATTTCATTGATTCTCTCTATCAATTCCATTTTTTAAAAATTTATTCATAGTTTAATTTTTATTCTTTTTTTCCTGCATACTTTGGATTTAATTCACTCTTCTTTTTTCTAATTTCTTATGATGAAAACTTAGATTGATTTTTAGATCTTTCTGCCATTCTAATATAGAAATTTAATGCTACAAATTTCCCTGTCAGCACTGCATCCCACATAACTTTAATAAGTTTTATTTTAACTTCTACTGAGTTAAAAAATGTTTAAACTTCTCTTGAAATTTCTTCTTTGACTCATGTGTGACTAGAACTATGTTACTAAATCTCCAAATATTCTGTAATTCTTCAGCTATATCCCTGTTTTCTTTTCCTTCAAATTTGTTAAGATGAGTTTTATGACCCAGAACATGGTCTATCTTGAATGTTCCAAGGGAGCTTGAGAATTCTTACTCTGCTGTTGTTACGAAGTAGTCTGGAGATGTCAACTACATCTAATTAATTGATGGTCATATATATATATAATATATTGTATATATATATAGTATATATTGTATATTTTTGTCTTTTATATATGTATATATTGTATATATGTGTGTATATATATACATATATATAAAATATAAAAATTTTAAGATAAAAAATTGATGGTGCTGTTGAGTTTATGTATTCACAGATTTTCTTCCTATTGGATCTTTCCATTTCTGATAGAGAGATGTTAAAGTCTCCAACCATACTAGTGCATTTCATTTATTTCTCTTTGCAGTTCTATCAGTTTCAGCCACATGTATTTTGATGTTCTGTTGTTAGACAAATAACATTAAGGACTTATATCTTCTCAGACTATTGATTTATCAATATGTAATGCCCTTCTTTATCCTTGATAATTTTCCTGCTTTGAAATCAGCTCCATCTGAAATTAATGTAACTACTCCTGTTTTCTTTTGATTAGTGTTAGCATGGTATATCGTTCTCCACCCATTTAATGTTAATCTGGATGTGACTTTATATTTAAAGTAAGCTTTTATAGTCAACATGTAGTTGGATATTGTTTTTTGATCTACTCTAACAATGTCCTGTCTTTTAATTGGTATATTTAGACAATTGCCATTTAAGATGATTATTGATATAGTTGGATTAATATCTACCATGTTTGCTACTCTTTTCTATTTGTTGCCATTGTTTCTTGTTCCTATTTTTGTCGTCCTCTACTTGTTATGCCTTTTATGTTTTAACTGAACATTTAATAATTCCATTTTCTTTCAACTCAACTGGATTTTTGTTTTACTTTTTTTTAGTGATTGCACATGTTTGTAATATACATTTACAGCTAATCCAAGTCCACTTTCAAATGACACTATATTTCTTCATGCTTACTAACAGGATATTTCTCATTCCTCCTTTATATCCATGTATCATCCCTATCACTCATCTCATTTCACTTATATATAAGTATATATACATATATATGCATACATAATCAAATACATTGTTGCTATTGATATTTTGAACAGTTATCTGATAGATCAATTAAGAATAAAAAATTATTTTACCTTTTTTTATTCACTTTCTAATGTTCACTCTACTTATGTAGATCTATGTTTCTTGACCTTGTATATTGTTTTCAATACATTCTTGTACATTGTTTTTATTTTCTCTGAAGAACTTCTTTTAACATTTCTTTTAAGGCAAGTCTACTGGCAACAATTATTGCTTGTTTGAAAATATCTTTGTCTTTCACTTTTGAAGGATAATTTTGCAGGATAGATAATTCTAGGCTGGCAGGGTTTTTTTCTCTCAACACTAAATATTTCACTCACTTTCTACTTGTTTACACGATTTCTGAAAAGTCAGGTATAATTGTTTTCTTTGCTCTTCTGTAGGTAAGGTAATATTTTTCCTGTTATTTTCCAAAATTGTTTCTTGATCTTTGATTTTCTGAAGTTCTAATGTGATATGTATGCCTCGGTGTAATTCTTAGCATTTATTCTGCTTGGTATTCTCCAAGTTTCATGGATCTTTGGTTTGTTGTCTGATGTTAATTTGGGGAAAGTCTCAGTCATTATCATTTCAAATATTGCTTCTGTTCTTTTCTGTCTTTCTTCTCTGCCTGGTATACCAGTTACAGGTATTATTACACCTTTTGTAGTTGTCCCAATATCTTGGATATTGTGTTCTTTTTCTTTGAGTCTTTTTTCTCTTTCCTTCTTAGTTTTGGTAGTTTCTAATGTCATATTCTCACACTCAGAGATCCATCAGCAGTCATTATGCAGTCTACCAATGAGCCCATCAAAGACAGTCTTCATTTCTGTTACAGTGTTTGTGATCTCTAGCATTTCTTTTTGATTCTTAGAATCTCCACCTCTCTGCTTACATAGTCCATCTGTTTCTTTTTTTCATATTGTCTACTCTCTCTAAAGCTGTTACTGTATTAATCATAGTTTTTAAAAACTTACCAGTCTGATAATGCCAAAGTTTTTGGCATTTCTGAGTCTAGTTTTTTTTTTTAGATTAAAAATTTTTTTTTAAATTTATTTATTCATGAGAGACAGAGAGAGAGAGACAGACAGAGACAGAGACACAGGCAGAGGGAGAAACAGGCTCCATGCAGGGGTCCTGACACTGGGCTCGATCCCGGGTCTCCAGGACCAGGGCCTGGGCTGAAGGCAGCGCTAAACCGCTGAGCCACCCAGGCCACGCTATAGGTTTTTATATATTTATGAGATACACACAGAGAGAGGCAGAGACATAGGCAGAGGGAGAAGCAGGTTCCCTGTGGGGAGCCTGATGTGGAACTAGATCCCAGGGCTCTGGGAGCACGTCCTGAGCCAAAGGCAGATGCTCAACCACTGAGTCACCCAGGCATCCCCTGACTTTAGTTTTGAATCTTGTTTAGGCTCCTTAAACTACAGTGGGTTTTTTAGTTTCATTTGTGTGTGATTTTTTGTTGTTCTTTTTTGCCTTTTAGTATTCTTTACAAATTTTTATTAGAAGGCAGACATGATGTACTGGGTAAAAGAAAGTACAGTAAATAGGCCTTTAGTAATACAGTGGGAAGGTGGGGTGGGAAGAGGAAGCTTTTAGAGTCCCATGATTTGGTCACAGTGCTTTGGTGAGGCTGTGGCCCTGGACTATGATCTTCACTAGTGCTTTCTTTTCAGTCTCTCCTTGCCTCACTTTAAGTGGAACAGAATGGTTGGTGGGGGCTAGACTTGTGTATTTCCATTTCCCTACGTGGATGGCTAGAAGAGTCTAGAGTTAGGTATCTCCCTCCTTCCCCAGGTAACTGACATCACTCCAGCAGTTTATATCTGGTAAAATAATTTCTTCTGAGAGCAGCCCTTGTTTTTAAGAAAAGAGTATTTCAAAATTGTCTCTAGCATATTTCAAAATTGTCTCTCTTTCCCTCCCTTTGCAGAAAGCTCAGGGAATCCGCCCCCCGCCCCCGCCCCGATATTGACTATGAGTATCTGTTTAGGGCTTCTGAAAGTGAAACACAAAAGTGTGAGGGCCTCCCTATGACTGGGTCCCTCTGCAGTTTTCTCTCAGGCTTGTCTACACTTAGCCTCCAGCAATTTGTCAATTATAGTTCAGGCTTCCTACACTGATATTGGTCCCTGTGTGGGTTTCTGCTTGTAAGTTTGTGCTCAGGTAAGTTGTGATTTTCTGTACTGCCATCTATCTCTCCAATTTGGAGGACAGTGATGTGCCCCGTCACCTGACTTCTCTGACAAATATGAGTTGGTTTTTCAGTTTGTTCAGCTTTTTAACTTACTGTTAGGATGAAGACTTTAAATCTCCTTACATACGGACCAGATGTCCAAGGTCAAGTCATTTACTTTTTAGAGGATCAGTTTCATTATATTGAAGTACAGTGGTCTGTATCGTTGATAGTAATTAACTTTATTTTTGAAATTAAAAAGCCACTCAGAAAAAAAATCATGTTAAAAAGACACATTTGTTTTTCATTTAAAATGAAGATTATTTTACCACATCTCAGGAAAATATATACATTTATAATTTAAACTGAATATACTAAAAAGCAGCAAAAATGGAGGTATTTTTCTTTCTAATTATTCATGCTGAAATTAGGTCTTAGATCCTATGGAGAAGCTGAGCAAGAGTCATCCTCTGAGACCAACAGTTGCTCATCAAAGGACTACATTCCATTTTAGGTCTAAAATTACATAAATGCTAAAATCTTATATGATCCCACCACCCATTATAAGATATTTAAAGTCCCAGGAGATAAAATATTGATGCTATTTTGGGGAATGGGAGAAGTATATAGATAGTTAATTCTATGGTAAGTCACAGTTTTCAGAAAACTGAAAATCTGTTCTATCACAGAGAACTGAGATGATAGTTCCCTTTTGTTAACCCTTTAATCAGTTTCTGAAAAATGTGAATTTGCCCATGAGCAAAAAATCTAAATGAGACACGAATACAGAAAAGCTTCAGAGATGTCACATCAACTGCAGAGCTCACCAGTTGCTCATCAGAGACTGAGACTATTTCAGGCCTTCACAGGAACTTTCTGTGAGTATGAGTGAGAGGAATAGAAGCATAAATGACTACTGGGCTTTTTTTTTTTTTTTTTTTTTTTTAAGATTTACTTATTTATTTATTGGAGAGAGGGAAAGAGAGCACAAGCAGGGGGAGTGGCAATAGGAGATGGAGAAGGAGAGAAGCAGAGGAGCACACGTATGTAGGGTCAATGATCTCACGGCCCTGAGATCGTGACCTGAGCCAAAATCAAGAGTCCAACGCTTAACCCACTGAGGCACCCAGGTGCCCCTGAATGGCTACTGGACTTTTAAAGAAAGGGGTTCATAGGGTTGAGATTCATTCTAAGTGCTGAGTGGAACAAAGGGAAAAGAAAGAAAATAATGATCACACTGGAGTAGAACTAAAAAGATTTTCTGAAGATCATGAATCAAGACAATGAAATAGATAAGAAAGTTTTTGGATTTATATGGGCATCAGCTGTTGAAAGTTTTCATTTCACACGTTGCTTAAGTGGACCCAGATTTTCAAAGGTGAAAAGTTGGCTTGCTAACCTAATACTTCTCAGCTTTGGAAGACAAGAGAATATATGCCTCTTTATCATGCAAAGGAAAGCAGATGAAGATGATGTCGACATTCAAGTGATGGGGTTGTTGGATCTTTGACTATGCCAACAGAAATCCTTTATCTTCCCCCAACACATTGAGTGTCTGTTCCCTTCGGAAAGGAACCGCCTGACTTTCTGCTCACCACTTTCCTAGTGAGAAAGGAAAATAAACTAATTGCCCCCATAGATCGCATTATGTTCTACATGATTTCAGTTCTTCAAGGAAAATCCCTTAGTCAGCAAACCTAAACAGAATAAAGTTTCCTCTTCTATGTCTCCAAATACTTGTGCATATCTGTGCTTTAGCTATTATTTATCACTCTGTACGGCAGTGGGCCTCAACTATTTGGATTTTAAGTACAGAACTTTTGGCAGAATTTTCAAGGCATTAACTCATGTCTATCAACACAACTGTGTTCTTTGGGTAGCACGTCAGCCTCGTGTTGTTATCTGAGAGTGTTGTTTAACTCACTGATTTATACAGTCAGGAGGCAAACTTCTCAAGCTTTTCAGTTTATGCACAATTTCTCAAAAGTTGTGGCTTAATATTTCATCTTTTACTCCTCACAGGTTTTTTTTTTTTTTTTTTTTTATGATAGTCACACACAGAGAGAGAGAGAGAGAGGCAGAGATACAGGCAGAGGGAGAAGCAGGCTCCATGCACCGGGAGCCCAACGTGGGATTCGATCCCGGGTCTCCAGGATCACGCCCTGGGCCAAAGGCAGGCGCCAAACCAATGCGCCACCCAGGGATCCCCCTCTTCACACTTTTTATTCTATAATATACCACATTGCATGAGCTCTTCAACACCTCATTTAAGCTCATTATATATATCCTAGTTGGTAATAAAGTTTACCAAGAGATCAAATTTTGGCATGTCCCTGTGGAAGATTTAGAGCACACCAGTATCACTTCATAGTGGTTGGGAACCCCTGTTATATCAAAATAGTTGTGAGGTTTTTTGACCATTTATTATGATCAAATGAATGAATGCTTTTAATTGAGCACGAGATACTATGAATAGTAAGTCTATATAATACAAATGGAGAAATTTAAGGGCCTTTAAAAATATGTCATGCTCTAAAATTTGGGTGTTTAATTACTGTAATTCTTTGATCTAAACCACCACTAATTTTCATTACTTTCATATAAATTTTTTGCAAACATGCTTGCTCTTTCTTTCTTCATCTGGTCTCTTCTTCGTCTTTTGCTTGACAAAAACATTCCTCAGTTTCTTCCCTAAAATTTCAGTTCAGTACAACTCAGAAGTTATATAAACCTCAGTGTTAGAAACTTCAAAACATTAAGCCTTTTTCTTTTTAAGCCGAGGAATGTATTTTATAGGGTCTACCCAGGAGAGTTCATTATTGCAAAGCTGGTTGTGGCACCTAAATAATTAACCTATAACCAATACATGTGTGAAATTACTGCCTTAAGCTTGCCTTGTGACTGTTTGCCATTAAATTAGTAGAATAAATAATTTACACCAAAATGTAGGCCTGAGATAACACCGTTAAAACTGATAGGACTTATTCATTAATTGTAAGAAATTAGATGAAACACAATTCCCCAAGTGTAAGCTCTCCTGTGGTGTAAACGGTATGTTAGTTCTATAGTTGCATGAAGGAATAGATGAAAAGCCTGAAATCACTCTGTTGATGCAATATCTAATTGAGTAAGGTGTGTGTAAAGCATTGTACTAAATATACATGGAAGAGAAGGCGAGTGTCTGTGAAGCTTTGAAATGATTAGAAGCAACCCAATGAGAACAAAATTATTTTTGGATAGAAAAAAATAAAATTAGGGATGCCTGGGTGGCTCAGTGGTTGAGAGTCTGCCTTCAGCTCAGGGCATGATCCTGGGGTCCTGGGATCGAGTCCCCCATTAGGCTCCCTGTGGGGAGCCTGCTTCTCCCTCTGCCTTTGCCTGTGTCTCTGCCTCTCTCTGTGTGTCTCTCATGAATAAATAAATGGAAATCTTAAAAAAAAATAGAATTAGTTATTTTTGTTTTTAGTTTATGACAATGGTTCTTGAACTTTTCTTGGTCTAAAATCATCCAGAGTACTACTCCCAAAGAAAATCTGATTCAGTAAGTCTAGAGTGGGGGTCCCAGAATATTCCTCTTAAACAAGCACTGTAGGTAATCCTGATGCAAGTGGTTGGTGGACCAAATTTTAAGAAGCATAGTTCTGTGCAATTTGGTGGGTTTGACCACTTTGTCAGAGGTCTATCTTGTTTACTTGTATAGCTCCACTACTTAGCTTGGTGCTTCTATTTAATAAATTTAATTTCTTCACAGAATACTTTGTGCCCAGCTCTGCGTATAAAGTGGTCAATAAGGTAGGTGGAGTTTGACTGCTTGGGTAGAGGGGGCGGTTTTCAACACCTCTCCTCTTAACACATTCTCTGAAAGTGGTTCCTTTGTAATAATTTCAAGGTAATATACTGACATGTTAGTGGGGACTATGATAAAAAGATTTAAAAAAAAACCCCAAAAACCAAAACAGTACAAACCAAAAGTTGGAATGTCTGATACCTAATGGAAATAGTGCTCACATGGTGTCTTAATCTGGTTAGGCTGCTATAGCAAAATGCCACAGATCGAGCATCTCAAACAACAGAAATTTAGTTCTGGAGGCTGAGAAGTTCAAGATAAAAGCACCAGGTTGGTTTCATTCTGGTGAGAGCCCTCTTTGTGGCTCATGAGTGCCTCCCTCACATGGTGGAAGGAAAAATTCACATGGTGGAAGGTATAAAGGAAAGATTCACTTCTGTGTCTCTCCTTTACTCACACACTACTACCACATTCACAACACTTCTGACACCAGGTGTATGGATTTTTTTTTTTTTTTCCCTACTCCAAGCAATTCTCTGTGGTACTAGCTGGGTGCCCTGCAATTCAATCCAATTTTGACACTAATTAGAGTTAGCACAGACTCTACAGGTCCTAAGAGACTGCCCTCCACTTCAGATCCCAATCTCAAGTAGGAGGTCCCCAGGTCACCTACAACTTCTGTCTGACTTGGCTATAAATCAGAGGTTCCCATGAACCCCACCTCCATTGGATTGGACTACTTGCTAGAACAGACATAGAACTTAGGAAACACTTATTTATGTTTACAAGTTTATTATGTAATAAAGGATATGATACAGGATATGAAAGACCAGCCGGAAGGAGAGATACGCAGGGTGAGGCCGGGAAGTGTCCCAGGTGCAGGAACTTCCGTTCCCATGCAGTTGGGGTGCGCTACCCTCCTGGGACCTGGATGTGTTGGCTAACCTGAAAGCTCTCCAAAACCTGTACTTTCGAGAGTTTAATGAGGATTTCATCACATAGGTATGATGAATCATAATCTCAATCTCCAGCCTTCTCCCCTTCCAGAAGAGTAAGGGATAGGGCTGAAAGTTCCACATTTCCTGTCATGGTTCGGTCTTTCTGATGGCTGGCCCCCATCCTGAAGCTATCTAGAAGCCCACCTGTGAGTTGCCTCATTAGAACAAAAGACACTCCGATTACCCAGGAGATTCCAAGGCCTTTAGAAGTTCTGTGTCGGGAACCAGGTCAAAGATCAAATATTAGAACAAAAGATGCTCCTAGTGCTCATGTCATTCAGGAATTTACAAAAGCTTTAGGAACTTTCTGTCAGGAACCAGGGGCAGAGACCAACATATGCACTTTCTATTATTTCACAGGGGGCTAGCAAACTTTCCAGGACCTCTTTTACAGAGACACTGATCTCATTCACAAGGACTTGTCTCTCATGACCTAAGAACTTCCTTCAGTCCATAACACTGGACATTAGGAATTTCAACCTATGAATTTGGGGAGGACGGCACAAACATTCAGATCAGAACAGTGCAACGGATAGGAAACAGTTGTGTTGTCTTCTTTTTATTTTGCTTCCTCCTTAGCCAACAGCACTGACCTTATTTCCTGGTCCAGACCCACCCAAGGATGCTCTTCTATTGTTGGAACCAGGGGGTACCCCAGCCTGGTGGATGACACTGTATCAAACAGGTAGTTCTCAGTCTGACGTATTACGTAAAAGATGCTACTACCTTGTAGCTTGTAACAAGGGTTCCTAACTTAGTCTGGGGTGGTCAGGAGCAATACTGTTGAGGAACTACTGTTTGAGCTGACAATCGAAGTCAGTGAAATTTAGCTAAGCCAAGAGTGTGGGAGGGGAGATGGGGGCGGGTGGCAAGGATGGTTTTCATGGCAAGCAAACTGAATGGTGGGGTGACTTTGAAGAAGAAAGCCTAATTTGTGACCAAAGCTGAAAAACCAGTAAGTCTGGATCCTTAGAGAGTGATGGGAGATAGGCTGAAAAGATAAGCGAGGGTCAGACCAAGGAGAACTTTGAAAGTCACTGAAGATTTTCAGGTGAGTGACTAGGCACTTAATAAATACTGTGCTGGAATATCACAATCATCTCAAGATTAATAAATTTCCTTGAACTTTGATATAGCAAACTCTCCTAATTTTCTACCCCTCTCCCTTCTTATATGCTGAAAGGGTTCCAGTTTGAGTTCCACAATATGGCCAGCCCCAGGTGAATCAAGGTAGGTCTAATACAGTTGCATGTTTTTTCTTCCTGTTTGCCAGCTACTTATTATCCCAGCCTTCTTTGTGTTGAGGAGGGGCTTACATATGGCCTATATCTGGCCAAGCAGTTGTAAAGGAATGTACACGAAGTGTGTGTATTAGTTTCCTATTGCTGCTATAACAAAATGCTATAAACTTGGTGCTTTAATGCACAACTGTATTCTTTTTTTTCTTTTAAAATTTTTATTTATTTATGATAGTCACACAGAGAGAGAGGCAGAGACATAGGCAGAGGGAGAAGCAGGCTCCATGCGCTGGGAGCCCAACGTGGGATTCGATCCCAGGTCTCCAGAATTGCACCCTGGGCCAAAGGCAGGCACTAAACCACTGCACCACCCAGGGATCCCTGCACAACTGTATTCTTTTCATGTTCTAGAAGCCCATAGTCTGGGATAAGTCTCACTAACATGGAGATATGAGCAGGTTTCTTCCCACTAACAACTCCAGGAGAAAACTGGTTCCTTCACCTTTTCTAGCTTCTGGAGGCCACCGGTGTTCTTGGTTTATGATTCCTTCCTCACATCGTTTCAACCTCCCACCAGTCGCTGTATCACCTACTTCTCTTCTGTGTCAAATCTCCTTCTGCCCCCCTCCTGTAGGGACACTGATGATTACATTTAGGGCTCACTCAGGTCATCCAGAATAATCTCCCATCTCAAGATACTCAATAATGTTTACAAAATCCTTTTGCTGTGTAATGTAATATTCACAGGTTCTGAGGACTAAGGCAAAGATATGGTGGGTATTATTCATCTCACCACAAGGCCTCTGGGTAAGTTTTTACTTCCTGATAATTGGAGAGCCGTTTTTCAGCCTTTCTCTTCCTTGTTAGAAATTTTTGGGAGAGACTTTATTTTTTGTAGACATGGTGTTTTATTACATTTCTTAAAAAAATATTTTTCCAGCTTTAGTGAAGTATGACTGACAAATAAGAATTGCATATATTTAGGTTGTAAAATGTGGTTTTTTTGGAAAGTGTACAATATGATGATTTTATGTATAGCTAGTGAAATGATTACCACAATCAAGTCAATTAATATATCCATCATCTCACATAGTTATTTTATGTGTGTGTATGTGTGTCTGTGCTGAGGACACTTAAGATTTACTTTCTTAACAACTTTCAGGTATACAGAACGGTACTATTAACTATAATAACCAGAACTTAATCATCTTATAACAGAAAATTTGTACCCTTTGACCAACATCTATTTTTTCCCCAACCACCAGCCACTAGCAACCACCATTCTACTCTATGGCTCTTTGAGTATGATATTTTTTTAAGATTTCACATACAAGGGATCAATATAGTACTTTTCTTTCTCTGCCTGGCTTATTTACTTAGCATAATGTCCTCCAGCTTCATCCTTGTTGAGGCTTTGATGCCTAGTACTACAGCAGCCATTTTATAACCAGTAAATGACATCTGAGGATGAAACCCCCCCATATGAAGGACAGAAGAGCCTGGGCTCTTGATAGCAATATTGAGCTGCTAAGCAGAACATTGAACAATATGCCTCCAAACGTCCTGTTAGGTAAGATCATCATCTTTTCTGTTTAAGTCACAGTTAGCTGCTATTGTTACTTGCAGCTGAATGTATCCTCAGTGCTCCATTTGACAAATGGAGTTTGGTGCCATTTGCAGCCAGGAAAATGTTATGATCAAGACCTTAACACTGTGAAAATGAAGGGAATCTCATATAAATAGAGTTAGGAAGCCCTGAAGAGGGAGATCTCACACACTACCATTCACAGTAATTAGCAAACCATGCATTCTCCAACAGCAAGAAGCTTAGTTTATGAACAGCAGGAGGAATGAAGAATTTCTCCTTGCCCGGCAACAGCCCAACCAATGAGAACTTAGTGGAACAGTCCCTCCCAGCTTCTGGCTTTCTCCTTACAGAAGCAACCCCTCTCCTTTGTTCTCCAGACTTGCATATAGTTCACCATAGTTTGCTTGTCTCAAATTGTAATTCCTTTTCTTTTCCCAAGTAAACTCATATCGCTGGTGAAATAACCGGCTCTTTTATATATTTTTTAAGGTGAACGATATTAATTTAGAAACAGAGACTTGCCGGGAAAAGGGGAATGAAGAGAACATATTCAGTTTCAGCCTTTGTATTTTAAAGATTACTTATTAGAAGAAGATTATGAATTTGAGGCTAAGAGAGGTGATAGATTTCTGCAAAATCAACAGCCAAAATTTAGTTTGCAGCCTGGATTACAATTTCATCTCACCTGGCTCCTGCTTCAGTAATATTTTCCCCAACCCATGAAGCCTCAGAACAAAGGAAAGAGTTTTGAGGGAGGGAAAACACAAAGAACAAACATGTTAGGCTTTCTTTGCGATGCAGGCTTTAACCAGGTTTCAAGTTCTTGTAACATAATATAATTTAATTGGGAGAGCTCTTGACATTAAGAGGCAAAATTTATATTTAAAAGGCTAGGATCGTGACACAGTCAGGCACTTTAAGGCTGTTGGCAAGGAAAACCAAGAGTAACTGATGGTTGTTATTATACAAGAACAAAGACGTTGATTTTCTAGAATTAAAGGTGTTTCAGTGCCATTGTTGCTCCTGGGGAGAAGTAGGCACCTGAATTTTTTTTCCCCTCGGGACAGCTTTATCCAAATAAAAAACTGTGTTTCATCACCCATAATGGAAAGTGCCCGTCACTCCTTGAACACCATCACATGGTTGGTGGCTGGTGGATAATGGAGCACTGAGTGTCAAGGTGACTGGCTTTCAATGAACACAAAACTAAAAATTATAGACCTGTCATTCCACAGGCAGGCCACAATTAGCTGTCTATGCAACTTGAAATTTCCATTTTGCCAGCTGAGTAATCAGTTGACTGGAGTTTCTCATTTTGGATGCATTTCTAAGCCTTTTGTGTCCTGCTCTTTTAAAAGGTGGATTCTGAAGTAAATAAACAGTGCACTTAATCAGATATATTCTTTTTAGAAACACCCTCTTCCCAAACATATAGGCAAACAACAATATTGCTATAATGGTAACAAAAATGATGTGAGGAAACAACATAAGCTTTGTGTATTTCATCTAGAGACAGTAAAAGTTCAAGCCAAGAAATAGGAATCACACCTGAATATCTGGGAGTCCGGGGTTGAGAAAGTGAAACAGATTTTGGCAGCAGGTAACTCGATAAGGTAACCAAGTAAGAAGTAAAATCAGTATTAGAAGTTAAAACTTGGGAATTTCAGTCTTGAAAACAATCAGTAGCTCAAAACTGTTTGCCTGTTTTCTATCTACACTTGGTTTCTAATTCTGTATCTGGCTTCCATCTTTTCTCTACCCTAGTCTTTCAGGGCTAGAAAAAATGATGCCAAAATGGGGCCTATTGAAAAATTGTATTGCAATTTTCATTCGGTTTCTATAAGTGCAGTAAACTCCAGGGCTCTGCAATCTGAGATCAGACTCTAGAGCATTGGATTGAAGATGGCTATTTACCCTCCTTGTCCCTTGCCCGCTGTCCACATTACTCTCTCCCTCCCATGGATGGCTCCTCTCTGAATTTAAATTGCGAAGCCACAAGGACACAAGTGAAGTTGACAATCGATATAAATTGAGGAAAAGATCAGAAGTCTGAGATCAGAAGTCTTTGAGTAAAATTCTCTCTGCAAATCTTGGAAATCTCATGATTTTATATAATTTTCCATCATGGTTTTGATTATTGGTAATGTTAGGCAAGGTTTCGTGGAATAGAAGAAATTTGCCCAATAGAGTAAAAGAACTGAATTTGTATTGTATTGAAATAGGTCCTAACTAGACTGCTGATGGTGGAATATTGACTTTTCTATTGTTTTGAATGACTGAGTGTCATATTTTACTGGGAATTGATTTCTGAGCTTCAGTCAAGGAGTGATTGAATTTGCAATTAGAGTCACTCTGTTGGGTAACTCGGATTATGCAAAGATCCTTCTGAAACAGCAGCTGGGATATAACCTAAGATTGGTGTATGTCTTCTCTTTAATTTCTCTGTCTCTCACACACAATTTTTGGCGTGTCTTCAGTTTTTAAAGGACCAAAAAGACCCTTTTTTCATCTCTCCAGAAAAATAATCTAAGGTTACGGGAGACTTGACTATCTGTTTTATAAGAACCTGAACCTTGCAATTGGTTAATATTCTGTCTTCTATTTAAAAAATAGTAAGCTGGGGGATCTCTGGGTGGCTCAGCGGTTTAGTGCCTGTCTTTGGTCCAGAGCATGATCCTGGAGACCCTGGAGACCCGGGATCAAGTCCCACATCGGGCTCCCTGCGTGAAACCTGCTTCTCCTTCTGCCTGTGTCTCTGCCTCTCTCTCTCTGTCTCTCATGAATAAATAAACAAAATCTCTAAAAAAAATTTAAAAAAAATAGTAAGCTTTGTCATTGATCCCTAGTGATTAGCATGAAAGGGAAAGGCTTTTCAAAACTAAGATAGAATCTCTCTAATTCCAAAAATGTCCATTTAAGAAATATAAACTGTGAAGATAAGCAAAGGTTATTTTCTCTCCCTCTAAAAAAAAAAAAAAAAAAAAAAAAAAAAAAAAAAAGCATTTTTCATATGAACAGAACAAGCAAATGTGCACTTAATTAGGTGGAGTCAGATGGGTATTAATTATTCACCTTTCCAGGGCCAGAATGGTGATGCTCAAGAAATGAAATAAGGCATGCATGCTATTGGCTTCTTTCCTTTCTGTAGCTGCTGCTCTGATCTGAACTGACTGAAGATGTGATAGCAGGAGGACAGAATGAAAATTTGCCCTTCCCTTCACAATTGGGGGTAGATTGGTTTTGGAAAGCGTAGTATCCTCCATTGAAATAGAACGTCACTGACTCTCTGCTTTCGACATAATGAACTTTCTTGTTTTTGGAATAGGGCGCATACTTACCGTTTCTACCTTAAAAGCAGCTAAATAAATGCCTTAAAAATCGCTAAGTATGGGATCCCTGGGTGGCGCAGCGGTTTAGCGCCTGCCTTTGGCTCAGGGCGCGATCCTGGAGACCCGGGATCGAATCCCACGTCGGGCTCCCGCTGCATGGAGCCTGCTTCTCCCTCTGCCTCTCTCTCTCTCTCTGTGACTATCATAAATAAATAAAAATTAAAAAAAAAATCGCTAAGTAAACTTAGTCCTCATTTTCAGAGTTCCATATATTCTAGACTTAGTATTTGGGCAAGAAGCCAAAGTGGCCAATAATTGAAATTGATGATAATCACTTAGAGACTAGGACTGTTTACATTTGCACAGTGTCTTTTACCAGCATTCTTACACATCTGTCCCCTTTCCCGGCTGAGATTGCTTGATGCACATGCAATCTATCAATGAAATAGAGGAAAAAGTGGGCTCAGAAGGAACCTAGGGATAAGGGATTTAGCAAAGGTGGGTTTTAGGCCTGATAGTGATAGTGACTACTTGTTCCATACCTTTCAATATTGATCAAAATGTGTGTGTGTGTGTATGTGTGTACATTGGGTGACAAGATGGGGCTGGAGGGGGTGGAGGCAGAGAGGAAACTCACCAACCCTGAGGACAGTGTTTCCAAGAAGTGAGATGCCTCCGTTATCACGTCTACATGCTAATTATACTTGTACTCTACACACTTTTAATTCTTTAGGTAACCTCCTGTTAACTACCTTTTATAGCTGAGGAAACCAAAACCCATGAAGACAAAGTGACTTGTACCAAATTGGACAGCTTGTCAATAGCAAAGCTGGAGCCAGACTCTAAGCCTCTGACTTTCTGTGTAAGATACATTTTTTTTCCCCTAAATGATTGTTTTAACCATGGTCTCTGAAAATAAGCAATCTATTCAAAGTAGCACTGCATTCCTGTAGCTCTTTTAAAAGTTAAAATAATTATATCATCAGATCCATTACAAATTTCAATCCAGTATAGAAACATATGATTTGTGTATATGTTAATTAAGCTACCTCTTAAATTCCATCACAATAAAGGAAAGAAATTATAGATATACAGCATACGATTCCACTTGCTTTTTAAAACCACGTTTTGCTGAGGGAGAGGTATATAAAGAAAAGAACAGGAGTCAAAAACACCGGATCAACTTGTGCCATGATGTTTAAGTAGAATTCTTTGGTAAAGCTGGAAACTGTTCAAAGAAATGTGTATTTGTGGCAGAAATTTGTCTTAAACTTGAATCAGTTGATATTATTTTTAAAAGCAATATTCTTTTTGGTAAAGTCCAGGAATCATGTAACAAAGTGTCCCTCTCTTTGTGAGAGGAGTTAAACCACAGTTTTCTTAAAAGAGTGAAAGATTAATGAAAAATACTGTGAATCACAATAGATATTCCATTTCTATTAAATATGAGGCTTTCAGTCTCTAAATTAAGAGAAACTCCAAAATATCTCTGTCAATATATTTTTTCATAGACTAGTTGCTACATTTGTAAAAAAAAAAAAAATAAATAAATAAAAATGTAGATGAGTCAGAAACAAACACTATGGAGAAGCTTATTTATAGACAAATATAATGAACAAATTAAACTCCAAATTAGTACAGCTCTAATAATGCGTTCTACTTCTGTTCCATATCTCCACTCATTACTATTTTGTAACAGACTTTCTGCCTATTATAACTGGCTGATGCTGCGGTGCTGTTTTTCTGGGGGAAAAGTGGCTTTTCCTCCCCCCACTGGAACAGAGAGGTTCACCAAATTTTATAGCTCAGTTAAACTATTTCTCCACCCCCCGCCCATCACCAGAATCATGCCATTACTATAAATCATCTTAAAATTATATGTACGTGAAGACTGGCCATTTAATGAATGTATTATTCTTTGTTAAGATTATAGGTGGGCCTACATCCCACACTAAAGTGGTCATAAATAATGGAGTGACTGCAAAGTCAGGTTAATATTAAAAAAGCAGAGTTTTGTGGTGCGCCTTAAATACCAGCATTCCTAATCCTCTAGTTTGCAAAAAAAAAAAAAAAAGACAACAAAAAGTCATGTAGCAGTAGTGTATATCCCTAAGCTACCCCCCCCAACCCTCCAACCCCCCAACCCCATTCATCAGGCTAAGTTTTGCGGGGCTTTTTCTTTGCACGAAAATCCTTCTGGTCACATCATGTGCGTGTGTCTGTCACTGGGTCTGAATAGCATGTGAATCACACCTTGAATAGATGGCCCAGAGCGCAGCAGCGAAAATGTGCCCCCTTCTGAATCTGTGGGACTTGTATGAGTTCTCTAATATTTTTGTTTTTGTGCAAGGCCGCTGCTCAGGCGGCCTGGAGCCTTGAATGCTGACAGGCTCCATTAGCATGAATGCTGCTCCCTTATCTCCCCTCGGCCTCCCCCCCACCCCCCCACCCCCGGCTCTTTCTTGTCTGACGGGTCCCTGACACCGTTGACAAGGCTGACACCACCAATCAGCGTCGACTCAGCAAGGTCACCGTCGCGACTTGACTCGTGATTGGCTGCTGCGCTTCAGCGTGTTATTACTGTCTGATTTGATCGGAGGCAGGGGGTGGTCTCCAATCAAACAGAGAAAAGGTCCTAGAGAAGGTAATTAAATCCTGTCAGAGGCAATTATCGGTTCCAGGGCCATGACTCTGGCCCTGAATGCAGATGATCTGAAACTGTATTCTTCTAGAAATTCAAGAGGGCTCCTGGCGTGGTCGGCCCTGGGCATAAAGGAAGCCGCAGGCTTTTCTGCAAACAATGCAGCTCTGTATGGGGAACCTTTCTGTCTGTCTTTCTCCACCACCACCCCCACCCCCCCCCCCCCTCCTTCCTCCCTTTTACCCGCAGACTTCTGTTGCACCGATCAAAAATTATTCCTTTTCAGGTCACATTCTAATTCATTTAATAGACAGGGGTTTTCCTTGCTTGCACATAAATAGTGACGAGTGTCACCGAGGAACTTCTGCCCCCAGCACGGGCTGGGACCAGGCGCCTTTGTCAAGGCGAAGCGAGGCGTTAGGTGGGAGGACACCAACGTGCGGGGAAGGCCAAGGCCCGGCCCGGCCCGCGCGCCGCGGAGTTTGCTGCTGTGACAGGTCTTGGAAGTTTCTCCAAGGTGGTGCAGTGAGGGCAGCAGGATGCACCGAAGGGCTGTCGTTTTTTTTTGTTGTTGTTGTTGTTTGTTTTTTTTAAAGACAGAAAGCTGCAACAGATTTTAGTCAGTGACCCAAATGCTTCTTTCTATTTAGGAAAGTTCAGTTTTGAAACTGGTCCTCCCCCCCCCAAAATAAAACCAAAACCAAAACCAAACAAACAAAAACACCCAGAAAGGACTCTTGTGTTTTGCCCTGGGAGGGAAAAGCAAACGCAAACTGCATGGGTGCAAGTTGCCTCATCCATGGATGGAGGCCTCCAGTTCTGGTTCCCTGCGGGATTTCTCTTCAACTGCTATTTGCAATTAAGGAAGCCTTGCCATGTGGTTTTTGCCCAGGAACCTGGCTCTGCAGAGGGAACCTCTCTCCAGAATCGGGTTCTTAATTCCTGGTTCTCAGTAGTCGTCAGTTTTGCATGAAAACCATTTGACCTGGGATGAAGGCACATCATAAAGTTTCTATATCCTCACACGTTGGCTTGAACAGGCTTTGTGAACTATTGCGCTTAATAAATGCCAACCTTCCAAAAAAAAAAATAAATAAATGCCAACCTTCCAAATGGATACCTCTGATTTCAACCTTTGTGTTGTTCCAGCCCGGGTGTTATTTTTGTCGAGAATAAGATGTTCAAAACACCATTAAAACAATTTCTGTATTGCTGCTGATGAAACAGTTTAACCACTAGGGTTTCTCCCCAGGGAACAGTTAACTTTCCTCTAATCTTGGTTGTTTTCTTTGTTCCTAAAGCACCGTATTCCTTAATATGCCTGACTTTATTTGTTTTGTTGAAACGTAAACAGATGCTTTCATCAAAACATCATTTTAAAAAAAGGGGAAAAAATTAAAAAAAGGGTCCCTGCTACTAGTCCATTAATCAGAACGAGGTATCTGGCTAGGAGAGAAATTTGTGGGAGAAGATGTTAATAATAACGAAACTGTTTTGGACTCTGGTTGCCTGGATTAAGACAAAAAAAAATCTTGAGTCCAGATCTGCACACATGACTCTGAAAATGATGTTTAATTCATACCATATTGCGTTTTTGGAACATCAAAGGCTTCATCAACTTCCCTAATAAAGATAAAATCGATATGTAGATAGAAACAAACTGCTCACAAGTCTCGCAGCATTTTTTGGATCATTAGAACCAAGGGTCGCTGCTATTACAGCACTCTTTGGCTTTTTCTCCATCTGAGTGACAACTCTGTTTCACTTGTGAACTAAGACGTTTATTTTTATTTGGCCAGTCATTGTATATATTACTGCACGGTTACACTACTTGGTTTGGTCTGGTTTTCTGTTGAAGCAGTAGCTGTCCAAATGAAAACCTCTCTTTTGAAAGCAATCTCCCTCTATGAAGAAAATCAACAAGTTTTGTAAGTAAAATGCAAGGTAAAAAATGTGAAATATTTTTCCCAAATAATTAAGGTTAGTACTCCTAAACAAGAAAGAAAGAAAGAAAAAAGAACAAAAGAAAGGACAAAAGAGGGGCGCCTGGGTGACTCAGGGGTTGAGCGTCTGCCTTAGGCTCAGGGTGTGATCCTGGAGTCACTGGATGAGTCCCACATTGGGCTCCCAGCATGGAGCCTGCTTCTCCTCCCTCTGCCTGTGTCTCTGTCTCTCTCTCCGTGTCTCTCATGAATAAATAAATAAAATCTTTAAAAAAAAAAAAGAGAAAGGACCAAAGACTGGACCATGTGCCCAGTTTTCTGAGGAGCCCTTTGTACTCAAAGTCTTGTTGCCCTGGATGCATCTTTTAAGCTCCCTCACTGGATGGGGAAATACCTGAGGAAGGGATCCTGTCCTTCGCCATCTGGTATGCCCCAAAAACCAGTAATTCAAAGACTGGGGTCATTCCACTGACCTTTGTAGGACACCCATATTGGCCTCTGTGAGATGTGACCTCTTCCAAGTTGAGATTCTGGAAATCATCAGTGACTATATGGTAACATTATTTAATCAGAGAAGGAGATTAATTACAATGTCCCACTGGGGAGTGGACCCTGATCTGAGGGCTGTTACCTCTGTCAAAGTGTTTAATTTCTGCTCTAAATAAAGATGGGAGTTTCTTTGTGTTATTACTTTATTCTGTTAGCATTTCAGCACTAACCATCAGAATTGCTTTAATGCAAAATATCCAAGGTCATTAGAATTATAAAGGTGAGCTGTCTGCATGATGGTCTTTAAAAGGTTTGTAAACAGGACTCTCCAGGGGACGTTGTGTTGTGTTCAATATTAAAATGTATTTTAATATTTACAATGTTTATGCAACCTTATGTTCAGTTGCTTTGGTCAGGGGTTGGAATGGGTAAAAAGGATTTGTCTTTTAATCGGTCTTTTCCAGATTTCTACCACCACTGGATGCAGGAATACACAGCCCAAACAAAGCCCATTGGGGTACATTTTCAGGGTGGTGCATTTGGGAATGATAATTTATGAACCATAATAGGAGCTGGGCATATAGTTCCCCGCCCAATATCAGAATAAGTGTACCCCACTGATTATTGAGTGCACTGAAATATTTGCATAAATAAGATAAAAACCATCTGCAGTTCTTATTTGTAAGTTGGAATTCCTCAAAAGCAATTGAAAAAAAAAAAAAAGAAAAGACATGAAAATCACTATTAAGCAATATGTTTTGTGAGAACCATATATTTTTTAAAAGGGGGGTTGGCAGTGAAAAATTAGCTGGGCCTTGCCACAGAGGGAATGAAAAAAATTAACTTTCACTGTTTTGTGATGTTGCTGTGAATTCGCTGTATTGCAAGCTGCATATTCACCCCTCGAGGGATCTGAAAACTTATCAGATTTTATTAATTTATTGGCTTTGCGCTGAGGTGTATTGTAAACCAATTTTAAGTACTTCATTTCGGTATTTATTCACTGCTTACTAAAAGAAGCAGCCTTTTCTACAAACCCCAAGGGTTTCCGTAATCAGTTATAATATGCCTTTCCTCAACCTGAGGATATGAAATCTAAATACATTTAAATATTTTATTTGATGTTTCTTAATGGGTGTCACCTTCAGCCCTGATTTGCAAAATTAGGGATATTTTCTTTTCAGCAGCAGCATCAGAGTTGCAGATTCAGATTGAGGATGTTATTGAAGAGTGTCCCCTCTTCTTATTTTTAGTAGGTGCCATCTTTTATCCCCTTCTTTTGGAGACAAAAATCTGGAAATGTGGGTAGTGGGTAGAAATGCTAACATTTTTTTTTTCAGTTGACCATGGATGTATTTTTTGTTTCTCACTTTCCAGAATTTGTGCTTTATAAATATAAATAAATAAATAAATAAATAAATAAATAAATAAATATTTTGAAGTATAGTTGACATTCAATATTGTATTAGTTTCAGATGTACAACATAGGATTTGACAATAATATACGTTATGAAGTGCTCATCACAGTGTTAGTCACCATCTGTCACCAAAGTTATTACAATATTATTGACTATATTCCCTATGTTGTACTTTTCATCCCTGTGACTGATTTATTTTATCACTGGAAGATTGTACCTTTTAATTTCTAGAAATATTAATTTTAGAGTGAGTGTAAAGTTGAGTGGCAGGGTCAGAGAACGGTGGGGAGGAGAGGAGAGCTGTGGTTTGGCACCAGAAGATCCGAAGGCCAAGTGAGGGGAATGAAGAAAAGATGGAAGTAATGAAAGGGAGGAGCTGCTGGGAGAGAGGTGAGACAGGAGTGGAAGGTGGGTATTAAAAAAAAAAGAACACGACCTTGGTGGGTGGGAAGGATGAAGGGCCCCTGACTGGAAGTCACAGGAGGCTCTTGGTACTAGATGGGGCTCTGTCCTAATTAGCCCCCAGGGATGTAAGGTCTGATGCACTTTGTTCAGCACCTGCCCCATTTCTTTCCCCTTCCCCCAATTACCAGATAAAATACAGGACACCCAGTTAAATCGAATGTCAGGCAAATACTGAATACTGTTTTATTTATTTATTTTTAAAGATCTTATTTATTTATTTATTTATTTATTTATTTATTTATTTATTTGACAGAGAGAAAGAGAAAACTCAAGCAGGGAGGAGGGACAGAGGGAGAAGCAGACTCCCCACTGAGCTGGGAGCCTGATGCAAGGCTCGATCCCAGGACCCTGGGATCATGACCTGAGCCAAAAGAAGATATATATTGTTTAAAGATTTTATTTATTTATTCATAAGAGACACAAAGAGAGAGGTCAAGACATAGGCAGAGGGAGAAAGAAGTAGGCTCCCTGCTAGAAACTCCATGTGGGACTCAAGGACCCTGGGATCACTCCCTGGGCCAAAGGTGGAAGCTCAACCACTGAGCCACCAAAGCATACCCCAAAGCAGACCCTTAAGCGACTGAGCCACCCAGGTGCTCCTGAATACTATTTTAATAAAAATACATCACAAGTATTGTATTTATTGAACGTATTTACACTGAAAGATTATTCCGTGTTTATGTGAGACTCAAATTGTTTTGGTATTGATATTTTCTTTGCTAAACCTCACAGCTCTACCCACTGGACCCCCAGTGACACCTGGAGCCTAGTGCAGGCAGGTGTGCAGGCACCTGCAGGCTCCTAAGCAGGCACCTGCACTAGGCTCCAGGTGTTGCATTTCTCCAAACAAGAAGGCCAATGTCAGCGTCAGGATGAAAATTGCCCCTTGATCAAATCTCTAACTAAGAACTTTGAGGTTAGTTTATTTCTTACCTCTTACTTCTCTCATCTTTAGATATCACTGAATTTTTTCTTCCATGTTCTAATACCTAAATTCCGTCTACTGCCCACCCCCCACCCCCAGTATTCATTCCCTTCCTTTCTGTCTCCCAGCTTCTTGCAGAGTTTCCCCAGAAGTCCACAGTCTATTGCTGACAAAGCCCTCTTTTTCTAAAGGGAATTGAGTTTCTTAACAGAAACCCTCATCTTCCTAGAAGGTATTACTTCCTCTGTAGCTGTCTTGAGCGGAGGCCACTCTTTCTGAGATACTCCAAGAACTACGGAGCAGGGAGGCAGAGACAACATTCTCATTGTCACTTCCGGGTCCTGTGCCCCAAACCTCTGGTTATTTGAGAGGCTATGCCATCTGTCTATACCGTCTTCTTCTCTTTGCTGGCAGCTTCTCATCTCTTCTTCCCTTTCCACAGATAAGAAAGACTTTGTCCCTTGTCTCATCTTTTCCATCAATATATGGAACTTCTATCATTATTCAGGAGAATTTCAACAATCGCATACAAAGTCTACTGATGTCTTGCCTACATGCTGTGGTTGATCACCAATAACCACAAAGTCTTTGTAGCTCCTGTCATCAGGAGGTGGCGTCCATTTCCCTATCCTGTAAAACTGTACTGGCACTGTAACATTTTTGCCCAATTGATTGAGGCAGAAAGAACACTAAGCTCCTTCTGAGGCAGGATCTTAAGATGCCTTGCAGCTTTCTCTCCAGCTCTGTGTCTCTCAGAACACTTTGACCTTGTGAACAGGCTGATGTAGCTTATGGGAGAGAGAAACTACATGGGGCAGGGACAAACAGGCCAGCTGAGATCCAACCACCAGGTACAGAAGTCAGGCCATTCTAGACCATCCAGACCCAAAAGAGCTGCCAACCAACTATAAAGATCAGAGGTTTCCACCTAGACCAGAAGAGCTGCCCCAACCTTTCTGGCTATTGCAGTCATCCTAGCCAACTCACGGAACATGAGATAAATAATAAATATTTGTGATTTTCTGCCAGTAAGTTACGGAGTGATGAGGAAAAAAAAAAGCGAAGTTTAAATGAATGCTTTGGTATCTGGCTCACCTTTTTCTTTTTCAATAGGAATTGTATCTTTGCGAGAAATTTCTCATATTCATATAGAGATTTGACTGGCATCCTTGTCTTACATGATTGGGCTTCTTCGTCTCTGAAGAAGTTCACCTTCATCTTGAAAAACAAATACAACTAACATTAGGATGTGGAGAAACAGGCAGAAAAGGATAAAGGAAAGTCAGACTATGTCTCCAGGTTGTGATCTAAATAGGTGAAATCCTTTGGGAGTAACAGCAGAACTGATGACAAGCAAGTGGGAAACTGTCTGTTAAAGCAGAGACATGTCTAGACTTTTTTTTAAGATTTTATTTATTTATTTATTTATTTATTTATTTATTTATTTATTTATTCATGAGAGACTCAGAGAGAGGAGCAGAGACATAGAGGAGAAGCAGTCTCCCTGCGGGGAGTCCAGTGCAGGACTTGATCCCAGGACCCCGGGATCACGACCTGAGTCGAAGGCAGACACTCAACCCCTGAGCCACCCAGGCGCCCCATGTCTAGACAATTTAATCAAACTTTTCTGTCTAAAAAACATCTTCCCCTAAAGCTGCCATGGGCCACACCTCCCCAAATATATATTTGAGAGAGAGAATTAGACAATTGGGGTCAAAGTTTGGTTCAGAAATGTTGTAATTAAAGAGTGTTTATAGTTCTGGGATCCTAAATAGTATAACAATCAGGTGATAACGATGATATTTTTCATTGTTAAATAATCAACATTTTTGAGATCTGAGGAGATGAGGTGCCAACAGATAAATTTCAATGGCTTCCAGAGAATAGGTGGGAGAGAGGAGACCTGAGTGCTTGTAGATATAAAAGGGGGAAATAATATGAGGATGATGGGGAAGAGGAGGTAAATTGTTGAGCTAGGGTTGATAAAGAACAGATATCAACAGTGAAGGAAGATGGTGAGGGAGAAGGGGCACTGTTGGGCCCTTTGTGAATCTCATGAAACAGAAAACTCAACTCTCTGGTCCTCCCTTTTCTCTTTGGTCAGATCAGTGCGTTGGATGGGTCAGCAAATTGTTGACATGCTTACAATCACTTCCCCTTTCCATAACCAACCAGACTTCGATAACCAATGACATCCCACTGTCCTGCTCGAACTGCACATGGCTTCCCAATTTCCTTAGTGGTACAATCCAGGCAACTCAATACATTAGGGAAATGAAATATGAGATGAAAACCCATTCCTTTACCCTAGACTAGGTTATCTCAAACAACTTGTGCAGTATTAAAATTCTTTCATGTTTGATGTGGACAAATCTCATATCTTCCTCCCGTCTCTGCTTTTGAAGATGGTATAAACAGTGGCATATTATAACCTGACCCCTCACATCAAATTGCTTCAAGTTCCAGAAAAAAAAAGTCAATATAGATATTTGTTCTCTTCAATCTATTTTTCAAAATTCTAAACATAGAAAACAAAAAAGGACATTTAAATTTAATTTTATCAAGTTGAAGGGGAAAATTGATTTTTGACCACATTATCAGATATATAGATTTCAAGGAACCAGCATTCAATTTTCTGAGTTTTTTTTTTTTTTCCTTTCCCATATATGTCAGGTCGTAAATCCACTTTGGGGATACAATGACTGTTTTTCTTGTTGTTTTATTGGATTTTTGTTAAAGCAGAACCCAAATCTAGCCTTGAAAACAAAACAAAAGTCTCTTCAAAACACAAAACCAACCCCTCTTTCAAAAATCATCTGCCTTTTTCCTTTGTTCTGACAGAAAGTGGCACTTCCCAAATTACGCATCATGTTGGAAAATTGTGGCACAGGGGTGACATCCAGTTCTTATAGAAAGCTTATTAACATATCTTGAATAATCTTACCCTCTTCCTATGATTACCAGAGCTTGCAGAAATGTTAGTCATGTTTTGAATTTTATTTCCACGAACAACCTTTAATAAAGCCAATATTGAAAATATATTAGATATGGTTGAATTATATGAAAAATCTATCGATCTTCCTAAAACTTATTCTTTTTATGGGTCATTTTACAGTTTTAAAAATATGTTGTGTTTTTTTATAATATGAATATGATCAATACTCAGTTTGGAAAACTTGGCAAACACAGAAAACACAAAGGGAAAAATAATTCATATTTCTTCCATCCAGAAGTCACTCTGCTTCTCATACATTTATGTCTTTTAGCTCTCCTTCCCCACCACCCCATCCCCCCTTCCTCTCTCCCTTCCTCATCCCTTCCTTCCACCTCTCTGGTACCATTGAAGCATCTATGGGTTTTTTTTTTTTATTGTCCCTGTTCTACCTTTAGCAACATACTGTACAAATGCTTCCAGATAAATGCACATTTCACCTCAATATTTTTTTCCTCAGAAATTTTTTGGAAAAATGCTCATATTTTGCATGCTGGTCACTAATTAACTATTATCCATCCATAACTTGTAACTTTTATCAATTAACTATTATTCCTCCATACTTTGGAAGTTATGCCTGCCTTGCTTCTCCTGTTCTGTATCATAAATACTAATAACAATATATGTTCCTTGTATTTGCATAGAACTATTTGAACTCTTTCACACATCTTCCTAGAGTGTCACAGCAACCCTTCTAGATAAGTAGGTAGGAAATGCGCTCTTATCTTTATTGTTATAGATGAAGAAACAGATGCTGAAAAATTATGGTAAGCCAGCTAGCTAGTTCAAGGCAGAGGCAGGTTAAAGACAGTTGCCTAATTCCTATTCAAAACTCTTTCTTGAGCAATACACAACCTTCCAAAAATACATAAAAGGAGTCTTTTTAAAAAAACACCATATGTATAACATTTAATGTAAAAAAGGGAACTCAAATAGAATTTGCCACTTTGTCAGGCTCAACACATAATTTTGATGTGATGCCAGAATCTAAGGAGGATAGGCATACGATTTCATCATTTCACTGAAAATAGATATTTCAAAGTAAGCACGGTGGACAAATTAACTCATCATGGACAGACGATAGTTGTTATTTTCAATTACTTTGGGAGTCCTTTTCTTAATAATATTATACAGTTGCAATTATCTTTTTTTTTTTTCAGTTGCAATTATCTAATGTTATTTGGTGTCCAGTAAGACATTTGACCTTTAGGGAAGCAAAAAGTCTCTGTGATGCTTTCTTAGTCATGAAAAACTTAATAAGATGAAAATTAGTATGTCTTTAAAAATTAAAGCAGGAGATAAAAAAAAATAGAATCCAAATTTTTAAATTTACTCTCACAGTATGAACAAAAGGCAAGAGTTTTCCAAACTCAGTCTGGCTGCTTTCTGTAGAAATGACATTCCTGCACAGGTGTCTGCTGACTCAGTTTTGGCTTTACACTTGGAAACCCTGCAGAGGTAAAGAAATTTCTAACTCGTGGTTGTCAAAATATTAAACCATTCTTTAAAAAGAAGTCTTTATGGAATTCTAATGTATAAAATGGAGAAATGTGGAGCAACCATAGTTAAAGTAGGAGTGAAAGGAGGATGGATCCCAATACACATCAAGATTTATTCATGTTTATTAATTCATTCATTTTAAAGCATCTGCTGTCCTTGATGATGAGGGCCCTTCAGAGGGTAAAAAGAAACAAAGTCCTTGCCCTCATGAAGCTTATAGTCTAGTAGAAAAGACTGATATTGATTAGATAATCCTCCTACCAGGTATAAATAAAGCAAGCAAATACAGCTTGACAGCTCTGATGATAATGCACATATGTACATAATGCTAGAAGAAATTTTAATGGAGAACATAGTCTACCTGAAGAGGTCAGAGAAGTCCTCTCCAAGGGATTAGTGCGGTGCTTGGCTTGGATCTGGAAGATAGATAGATATTTACCATGGAAAGAGGACAATGAAGGTACTTCAGGAAGAGGGAAAAGTATTGCAAAGGCCTATACCCACAGGTAAGTAAGAGGAACTGAAAAAAATAAAAAAATTAAAAAAAGACAGTCCTGGATCAAGGACAAGAAGGGGATGTATGGGATGAGAAGAGGCTGGATGGGCAGGCTAGAGTCATGTAGGGGGAAAGCTAGCTGTGCTGAGGAATTTTGTCATTGTTTTTTTTCTTTTTGCCATTGTTTTAAGACCAATGGACATAAGTGGATGATTCAGTTTGCAGTTTTGAGAGGATCACTCTGTTGTGCATAGAGCACTTTGGGGAGGGGACTGTCAGTGGCTGTGAGTGGACAAGTCAAAGGACTGGGGTCATGATCCGCAAAAGAGGACACAAGCATCAGTGGAAGAAATGTGGAGCCGGGGAGGGATGAGAACTGTTTAGAAAGCAAAATCTGCAGGACTGAGAGGGCATTGGGGAGAGAAGTGAGGGGAGAAGATGTTAAGAGCTGGTTTCAGGCTGGTGTAACAAGTAATGCAACTGATGGCGGGGTTCATCCCTTTAGAGCAGGGGACAGCACCCTGTGGCCTGTGGGCCCAATCTTGCCCTCTTCTTGTTTTTGAAAGTCCAGTTTTACTGGAACACAGCTATGCTTATTTTTTAATATATTGTGTGTGGCTGCTTTTCTGCTATACGTGCAGAGTTGAGTAACCATAACAGAGACTGGCTCACAATGCCTAAAATATTTATTATCTGGGTCTTTACAGAACAGGTTAGCTGACCCTGGCATTAGAGAGGGACTAATGGAAAAAAACATGACATTGGGAGGAAGATAGTGAGTCTGATTTGGTGCACATGTTTCAGGTGCTTTGAGAAAGCCTAGAGATGAAGTAAAAGTTACACACCAGACTCTCCAAGTGGATAAACGTAGGAGTCGAGTGTAGGAAGGCTGTACCGAAGTCACGAGGAGGAACTAAGTCAGCTAAGGGGAGGTTAGAGTGACCAAAAGAATGGAGCCTGGAGAAACTCCATCATTTAAGGGCCAGGTTGTGTAGTGGTTAGAGAGTGTGTGATGCCAAAGCATGTGGCATCACCGAAGCCAGGTGTCTTAGTTTCCTAGGGCTGTGGCAACAAAATAACACAACTAGGAGACCTAAGACCATGGAAATTTATTTTCTCACAGTTCAGGAGGCCAGAAGTCTGAAATCAAAGTGTTGGCAGTGTTGGCTCTTTCTTAGGGGCTCAGAGAGAAAATCTGTTCATACTTGTTTCTTAGTTTACACTGTTGCTGGCAATCCTTGGTTTAGGGACGCATCACTCCTACCTCTACCTGTGTTGTCACATGGAGTTCCCCTTCTATGTCTCTGTGTCTGTCTCTTCTTAGAAGAACACCAGTCATAACAGATTAAAGGCTCATCCTAATTCCAGTATGACCTCATATTCATTTAAATAATTCCATCTGCAATGATCCTATTTGCAAATAAGGTCACATTTCAAGGTTTGAGGTGTACCTGACTTTTAAGGGAACAGTATCCCACCTGGTGTACCAGGGAGGAAAAGAGAAGTTCCAAAAGGAGCCCGTGTCAACAGCGTCTGATGCTGCCGAGAGGTTCAGAGAATGGTTTCAAACTTGTTCTGGCTTATTGGAAAGTAGAGACCTGTAGATGGAGGTTAAGTAGATTATACTTAAGTGTGGATGTGCAGATTCCCTCCTTGTTTCCAGTCATCCTGGAGTTTTATTGATGACTTCTACTGGAGAGTCCATCTTTATCTTTGAGAGATGGCCCAGTTGGCGTCCCTCGCGTGGCCCAGGGGTCCTGGCTCTGGAGCAATGTGAGAGTACAGATGCCACCTTTGGAATTTCTCTTTTTGATCTTTGCAACCATTTGATTTCCCTTGGAGATCCTTCCTTAAGTAATATCCAAGCCCTCTCCTATTTAGAGTGCACAAGGGCTAATGGGATCACTAGCTGAGGTGAAATGGTTGCAGATGGTAATGTGAAAAGACTAATTTATTTTCAGAGGCTTTTAGGAATTCATGTGCTTTTAATGATAGCTTACTATAACCACAAATCCCTCATTTTCATTCTTTAAAGGGAGAGGATATTGCCCATTATTAACAACAGAGGAAGATAGGGTAGGCAGCTAATTGACCCAGCAAAGCTGACACAATTGTGGTGGGGTTATGAAAGCTGAAGAATTTTACTATGCTCCTAGGACTTTTGTCTCATTTTTTATATCGACTTTTTTGACCTCTTGGCGAGCCATTTTCACCTGCTCGTCTCTCTTTCCTCAGTCAAGCTTCCAGCTGGCAGGCCCACAGTGAGGTGGGTTTTCTAGGATCTTTTTTTACATCAAAAAGCTGATGCTGACTTGTGCTCCCAACAGAGAGACAGATGATGGCTTTTTCTTGAAGAGGGCAAAAATGGGTGGGACTAATTCCTGTCTGTCACTCTGCACTGGGGTCCTGTTATCTGCTTCTTCTTAAGCACTGGGTGTGAGGATGACATGTTGCCTGTCACTAGGGATGAGGGAATATAGGGGTGGGTAGGAATGGAAAGATGTCCTTTCTTTTTATCTTGACATGAAGGGAGGGGGGGGAAAAGGCTTCCATAGCCATAAATTGTTAATTTCAGGAGGGAAAATGTTGGTTCCTTCCCGGCCCTTTTAACCAGCTGGATTTGCTCCTACCACATTTCTGTAAGTCCAATAAGTAAGAGGCCCTAAGACACAGCAAGCATAGCAAGGCCAGAACTCACATTTGTTGAAAGCTTCTACTCCATCCACCACCATCTCCACTTGTATTGAATTCTTGGTTCTGCTACCCAGGTTTATGTTCTGCCTCTGAGTTGCAGGTTTATTCTTAGAATTTCCAGGTCTTTTTTTTTTTTTTTTTTAAAGATTTTATTTATTTATTAGAGAGAGAGAGAGAGAGAGCAGGAGAAGGGGCAGAAGGAGAAGCAGACTCCTTGCACCCAGGGCCCTGGTGCAGAGCTCCATCCCAGGGCCCTGGGATCATGACCTGAGCCGAAGCCAGATGCTTAACTGACTGAGCCTCCCAGGCATCCTTAGAATTTCCAGGTCTTGAAGCTTGGATTTTTCTAGGGGTTTGTAAAGGGCTACTCTGGCCATATGAACTCTGTCACTTCCTTAAATGTCCTTTAACTTGTTACTTTCTCTTTATATGTGTACATATAAATGGGGTATCATGTCTTCCTTCTAGGGTGGATATGAGAGTTCAATGAAAACATGCATGAAAGACACCTCATACTCAGTAAGCACTTTGTTATAGTTGGTACAATCATCTTCATCAGCATTTTTTTAAAAAAGATTTTATTTATTTATTTATGAGAGAGACAGAGAGAGAGAGAGAGGCAGAGACACAGGCAGAGGGAGAAGCAGGCTCTCCATAAGGAGCCCAATGTGGGACTCGATCCTGGATCCTGGGATCATGCCCTGAGCTGAAGGCAGACACTCAACTGCTGAGCCATCCAGGTGTCCCCATCATCACCATTAAAAAGAGAATGAATCCAGGGTGAAAGGGCTTTAGATACATATAATTAAATTTGATAAAGTTGATTTCTAGGTAATATTAATTATATCACCTACATTGGCACATTTTCCATATTTTATTTATAATTCTACTTTCTACTGTGCCAGAGTCCCTCAGAATGGTTAGGGCACCTGGGTGGCTCATGTTGGTTAAGCATCTGACTCTTGATTTCCGCTCAGGTAATGATCTCAGAGTTGTGAGATCGAGTCCCATGTCAAGCCCCATGTTGAGCTCTGCCCTGAGTATGGAACCTGCTTGGGGTTCTTCTTTCCCCTCTGTTCCCTCCCACCCCTGCTCATACTTGGGATCTCTCTCTCTCTCTAAAAACGAAATCACTTAGAATGGCAAGAGTAGTGATTTGAAGGGACATAGAAATGGGCATGTAGAAAAAGATAGTTATGGAGATTGTATTTACTTTGGTTTTCTATTGTGTTAGACATAATCTACTTGTCTTTTCATACCCATGGCCCACCGTCTGTGCTTCTATCTACCTTTTGCTGTTTCCTGGGAGGGTACCCTCTATGGACTGAGGTCCCTTGGCCCTTTCTCAAGGGGAGGCATCAGGTTCTTTGTTTCTCTGGCTTCTTGGCTGAGGGCCATTGGTCCTGTCAAGCAGCTCTCCCTACAATTACAGGAACAAATATCTCAAAGTTCCCGTAACCTATCCATCTTCCTTTCTTCCCCATTGTTCCTTCAGTCCTAAGGATGGTAACAGTTCCTAGGTGTTGCTGGCATTGCGATGTTTTACCCTTCCTTGCAGGTTTCCCTTAACCTTTCCCATACCCTTTTAAAAAGTCCCTTTGTTAAACTCTTCCCAATGAACCTGTTTAAGTATGCCACCAATTTTTCTCACTAATACACAGGTGCTTCACCAATTACAATTTAATTTACCACCATAGCTGAAATTTTTTTAAATTTTTAAAGTTTTATTTTATTTTATTTTTAATTTTAATCTCAGTATAGCTAATATTATATTAGTTTCAGGTGTACAATATAGTGATTCAAGAATTCCATACATCACCCAGTGCTCATCACTTATTTAACCCTCACTCCCCTCCCCTCTGATGACCATCAGTTTGTTCCTATAGTTACAAGTCTGTTTCTTTGTTTGTCTCTCTCTCTCTTTCTTTTTCCTTTGCTTGTTTGTTTTGTTTCTTACATTATAAGTGAAATCGTAGCTGAATTTTGAACAATGATTTTTAAAATGGCACCTGAAATTCAAAAGAAATTAGTCCAATATAGTTGCCTTCAATTCCAAATGTTGATGAATGGAAGCACTGAAATGATGGTTGCTTACACTCATCTTTGGATATGTTATTTTTAACTACTATTTCAGTGCCTACCACCCAGGATCATACAGGATGTAAGAAGACATGATAAAAGTAGTCCACATTTGTAAGAATCTACTATGTGCCAGGCATCCATTAAGCGATTTCAATCCTCAAAGTAGCACCATGAAGTAGTTACTATTAGTATCCATTTTGTTTTATAGATGAGGAAACTGAGATGTGGAAAAGCTAAGAGGTTTGGTCAAGATTCCACAGTAGGTAAGTGGTTGTCATGACTTCAACCCAAGCATTTGGACTCCAACACCAGCACCTGGAACCATTGTGCTGCAATTGACCCTATACTGTAGTCATCAAATGACTTTTTAAGCAATTTCAAAAAGTTAATGTAGCAGTCAGAATTCCAACAAGAAATGGATGACATATTCAAAATTGCTAACAGAGAAACATTTAATAAAGGTTGTATCACAGAGTTTAGGGAAACTAATAGGGAAAGGTGTTCTCCTCCAGGGCTAGGAACAGTGGGAAGCTTTTCCACCCTAGACCTACAAGGACAGGGTAGGGAGTGGTTTCTAGAACCTGGAGAGACTAGATAGAGCTATGGGTGAGGATTGCCAGGTAAAATCTGCGGCATTTCGTCGAGGAATGCAGTCAACTGCCTTGAGCACACAATGAAGGAGGCAGAAGAAATACTTCCCCTCCTCTTTCTCCCATCCACTCATCTCCTGCTGTTCTCTCCTTTTGGAGACAAATAGAACACAGAAAGCCAAGAGCCCCGTTGACACAGTCCGTAAAGCTCTGTCTCCCAGGTCCAAAGCCGGATGAGGAATATCTTGGAAAGGTAATGGGAAATATCCAGCAGAGTAAATTTCTTTCTTTCTTTCTTTCTTTTTTTGTAAATTTCTGTATTAAGGAAGTATCTGTTGCTCCTGAAATAGTTTTATACAAAACTGAAATTTAAACCAAAGTTAGCATATTTAACAAGGTGTTAAAAAGGATCCCTTTTTTCTTTTCTTTATTTACATTCCTTTTGGAAAGGAGCTGAGCTTTTGTAAATGCCCCCACATATTGTTTGCTTAAGTTAAATTTCTGTGACAAAAATGTTTGTATGTCTTTGAATACGTAAATATAAATCAGTGGCTAGAAGCCACATTTTGTTCCCAGTTATTAACTCAAGCTTAGTGATTCACCTTTACGCTATTGTGTACAGAATACATAAGGAATACATAAAGGAATACTCTAGGCTACAGTAATTTAAAGCCATTCACGTTTTTAAGGCTAGTGATTGGACTGAACCAATCAATCATAGAAGTTTTAATAAACTTTTAGAAATTGTATGAACTTTTTAGATGATGTGCTTTAACTTCCCACTCATTGAAGGAGTGTTTTCCATAAAAAATCCTAAAAGATCATTTTCCAAACTATGAATCCATAAAGCAAGGACACAGAACTTTCTAGAATCCTATGAAGTTTCTGATTTGTAATTCTTACCTTCTCCAGAATGTGGACTTTACCTTCTCTTCCATTATTATTTCTATAATATCCTACTTTATACCAATCATATAGCTACTTCAATTTTTGAAAATATTGCTTCAAGTTATCTAATTTTGTAAATGAACAGGAGCCAGAATATGGCAAGGCAGGATGGAATGGTGAATTAAACCTTTATTCACCTGTCTAAGCATTTCCTGGGGAAGGAGGGAAAAAAGTTTAGATGCTATGCTTGATTCAAGCTAGTATATTCACCTGGATGGGACTATGTCCTTGAGTACGTATCAAGCATTATGTTTTATATGTTTCATTTGATCCATATAATAAGATAGGTACTAAAACTACACCTATTTTATAGATATGAAAATCAATTCATTTCCTATAAATAGGTAGGTAGAGCCAAAGTTCTGTCCTAATTCTGCTACATTTCAAACAATGTTTCTCACGACAGTAGAAGGAGAGAGAAGGAAAAATGCCTCTGGGGGGGAGTGCTTGCAAATGTGTGTGGGCATTTATTATTATTTTTTGACTATCACAGGGGTTGGGGTGTGCTATTGGTGGCCAAGGTTGCCAACACAATAGTGCTCAGTTAAGAAACACTGACCTAACCCACCCTAAAATAAAGCAGAACATTGAAATTGTTTAGCTCTTAGAAGGAAAATTAGAATATTCACACATCTATTACTTTATAGATTTTGATTATGTATTTATGCCTTTGCTTATTTAAAAATGCGTGTCGGGGAAAGAGGTTAGATTTTTATAAAGGAATCTTATAGATCTGGATGCAAAAGGTAGATGCTGACAGAAAACTGCCATATTCTAAAACAAATAGAGGACCATGTGACTACAAGGTCTGTTGACTCTAGAAGCCTCCTTTAACATCATGGTTAATGTTGGGTATGAAGAAGTAAAGAGGTATGGATTGCCTGTATTTATGAGTGTTTCAGGCAGTGCTTGTAAAGCAGCTAAACCTGTGGTTGAAAGATATTTCTGGGAAGCTTTATTGTGAAGCTCATCTCCATTTTGTAGAGGATGAATTACAGCCCAGCCATTGGCTCATATGCTTTCTTGTTTATGTCCGAAAATGTAGAAAATGTAAATTGGCTGGAGGGAGGGACAAACATTTTGAACTTACTAATGGTCTCCTTTTCACTCTGATTTGAGAGGCGCAGACAAAGAGAAGCATCTTCTTGGATGATTCATTCTCTGTATTAATCTTCCCCAGTTTATTCTCTTCTCTACACACGCAGGAGTTCTCTACCACACTGGCTTTTAGCTTGTGCTCAGTGGTTGCGAAGCACTTCCCTGGGAACCACTGTAGGAAGAAGTGAGGTAGGGATCGAGGTGCAAGTGAGGTGAGGTGCAGGCTGTGGGCAGTCTGTCTTCAGAGCATCTGCTCTTTATTATTACAATGTAGACCAGATTCAATCCTAGCTCTTTCCCTTATAAGCTATGGGACCTTGAGCAGGTTACTTAACCTCATTTGTAAAGTGGGAGGAAATAGTAGGACTTATGGAATTGTGAAAATTTAATGAAATTATGGGTATAAAAGTATCTGATCTATAGTAAGCATCCAATAAATGTAAACTATTGTTATTATCCATCATCTGGCCCTATTCTATCTCTCCAGCTTCTACTCTCTCTTGAAAGTTCCACATTGTACACTATAGTTATATCATACTTGCTAGTCAGCATTTCCTTCCTGCTGGAGCTCATCCTGCACCTCGTCTATGAAATACCACTTTCTACTCTATGGGGCACAATCCCACTATCCTTCCAGGTCCAGCTGAAGTGTCCACCTAACTCACTTATCAGAATGAACTGCACCCTCTCTTTGCTTCTGCAGCAGGCAGGCATATAGCCAATAACCAGTTCCTAATTCCTCATTGCTCACACAACCCAGACTTTGTTTAAGGAAGGTACAGGCCAGGCCCCAGGAAAGATCATGATTGTCCTAAATCAATCACAGCAATACCTTTCCCTGTTTTCCCAAACCTCACTGTAGCTGAAAGTGGTCATGTGATTCACTTCCGGCCAGTAGGATATGAGGGCAAGTCTGCTGGGGGAACATTTGAAGAATTCTTTGCTTTTTCAATAAAGAGCCTAGTGTAACTGCTTTGCTTTTCTTATCTCCTTTTCCTCTTTCTTTCATTGAAGATGTTAGGCCCAAAGCAGCAGCCACCATCTGTGACAAAGGGCTATAAACTTGAGAGAGAAGTCAAGAAAATCTAGCCTAACTGAGTTGCTAAACCAGTGAAAGCCACCTAACCTCATATTTATTATTATGTGAGAGATTAGCCTTTATTTTTTAAACCCTTGAAGGTCAAATTTTTCTGTTATTGCAGTTAAATGTGTGTCCAGCCAAAGAGAAATAAAAGTACTTAAAAATCAACATCTCAGATATGTTTCTTTTAATAAATATTATATACACTTATTGCAGAAAACTTGGAAAGTACAAAAGGGCCTGTGGCAGAATATTTTTCTCAATATTTGAGTACTCTCTAAATATTCGGAGGAATGTAGTTCCTCCCCTGTGAACACGAGTATGGCCCTATGGCTTGCTTAGACCAATGAAAGATGAGGGAAGCGACATGTGTCTCCTTTAAAAAAAGCCACTTGTCTCTACCTCTGTCAGGAGAATGGAGTGTCCCCACGTAGAGCTTATCCTGCAGTCACAGAAAAGATAGATGTGAGGCAGAGCCGTATCTAACCCCAAGGTAGACATGAAGAAGAGGGATAAATACAGTATTGGGATCGTTTCTTCTTGAAGCATAAGTGAACCAGATTTAGAACCAGGAGAAAAAGAACAAAAAGAGGGAGACTGTATTTGTAGTTATTATTTCCCTCATTAAAAACTATTAGTAGTAATTTTCAATGCCTAGTTTCAATATTTTAGCCTCGTCAAACCTTTTATAGTAGGATTATTTCCCGATTAAAATTCTTTAGAATTCTCTTAATTATTACTTAATGTCCCATCATTCAAAAACACTTCTTACAACCCACGTAAAGAGCATTTGTGTCATTATTATTTGTGTGAACACCTAGAGCCCTCCTTAGGATTCCTTATATATTTATGTAGCCAAGTATCTAGCACAGTACCTGATACATAAGCTTTCAAGTTTTTGTTGTTGTTGTTGAAGAGAAGCAAAGAGAAAAAAAAAAGAGAAGCAAAGAGGAAAAGAATAGAGATGACACAGTCCTGAGGCAAAGATATATAGTAGGAGTTATGGGAAAAATGCCAACAACATAAGTCACATTTTGTCTGATTCTTTCTTTCTTTTTGAAATTAATCGCTTAGAGCTTCTCTATCTCTGTTATATCCCATTTCTCGCTGCCTTGTTGATATTGATAGGAGGACTCCAGAGAACTATGTGCTCAAAGATGACTGTTTTTCGTCATATAATTAATTAAATAATGTATTCAACAACACTTTTACATGCCAGGTTGTGTTCTAGGCCCTGGCAGATCCAGAGGTAAATATGATAGACAAGGTCTCTGTTCTGTGGAACTCCAAGGCTGCTGGCAACAGAGGGGAGCTAGAGAACCAAGGTAGCAAAGAGACAGATGACTTTGTACAGAGCTGTGTTACGCAAAAAGGAAAATAGGGGGTCATGTCACGCAGACAGCGAATGGGGAAATGGAAAAAGGAGTGGATGAATGGCTTTAGCCTGGGGTGATATGAAGTAACCTCCCAGGAGGTGACCTTTGAGCCCGCATGGCAAGAAGTATGCAGCCATGTGAAGATGTGAGACATGAGCGCGCCAGGCAGAAGGAACAGCAGGTGCAAAGGCCCTAAAGAGTGAGCTTGACATTCTTAAGGGAAAGAAAGGACAATGTGATGAGTGAGGGGACTTGGAGTATGTGAGGTGACGAGATTGACAGGACCTGGTCTATGTGCAGTTTTAAAGAGCATGATAAGAATTTTGGATTTATTCTGAGGGATGGAGAAGCCAGCGGAAGGCTTCATGCATTGGAGCAAAATTGGGACAAAGTCTGCTTTCTTCTTTCTTTCTTTTTTAAGATTTTATTTATTTATTGGAGAGAGAGAGAGAGAGAGATCATGAACAGGGGAGAAGCAGAGTCCTCGCTGAGCAGGGAGCCCGACGCCGGGCTCAATCTCAGGGCTCTGGGATCATGACCTGAGCCGAAGGCAGATGCTTAACCAACTGAACCACCCAGTTTCCCCCATCTGTTTTCTATTGAAAAATGTTCACTTAGGGATCCCTGGGTGGCACAGAGGTTTGGCGCCTGCCTTTGGCCCAGGGCACGATCCTGGAGACCCGGGATCGAATCCCACGTCGGGCTCCCGGTGCATGGAGCTTGCTTCTCCCTCTGCCTGTGTCTCTGCCTCTCTCTCTCTCTCTGTGACTATCATAAATAAATAAAAATTAAAAAAAAAAAGAAAAATGTTCACGTAGCTGCTCTGTGGAACACTGGCGGTGGAAGCAGAGAGAGTGGTTGGAAGGTATTGCAGTTCTCTAGACAAAAGCTGATGGTGGCTTAGACTGTGACGGTTTTGGTGAAGGTGGAACCAAGTGAATGGACGGGGAATGCATTTTGGAAGTAGCACCAGCAGAACGTGTTGGGAGATTGCACATGTTTGGGTCTTCTCTGATTTCTGTGCAGTGGTGCCAGGTGAGAGCCAGATTCAAAATGTCTCTTTTGGAATCCTGGCTCCACCACTTACAGGCTGTGTGATTTGGAGCAAGTCACTAAACTTCTGTGCTTCAATTTCTGCATCTGTCACATACCTCACAGGGTTGAATAAATGAACTAATGCATGTGGAATGCTTAGCACAATGCTTAACCCATAGGCAGCATTTGAATACACTCTAGCTGTTATTATTATTGTTAGGACTATGTGATCTATGGCATTTTGTTCACAGACGAGTATACTTAAACCACTTGGCTTGAAGTGGCTAGTGAAAGGATGTGGGGCAAGTAATGTTGGAGGTTTGTCTCAGGAGACTTCTGTCTCCCAGAGGGATAACTTCTGATTTGGCTCTAGATTGAATGGCTGGAGACGTATTCTCCTTCACCAGTAATAATTCAGTTCAGGATATAAAAGCTGTTCAGGAAGAAGCATAATACTTTTTTTTTTTCATCTTTGGTAATTCCCCCTAAGATCCCCCTTTTTATTCTAGCACATTATTCATCTCTAATATAAAGGAGATAATGTGGAAATTAAAGTGCTAATTTCAGCTGTTATGGGAATCAGGCCACAGTGTGGGGATTAAGAGACAAAAGAACAGGAGAAAAAAAAAAAAACTCTTCTCAGCCAGGTTGCTTTGAGCCTATGGATTTTTATGAACAATTTGCCCAGCATTGAATGGAAAATGACCCTTTTATTGGTAAATTTCTGAATGCCGTAGAATTTAGTGGCACTCATGGTAATTCATGGTTCTATACATGAGTTATAAATGTTTCTTAACTGATAGACTTGAGAAATGTTGAAGGCAAGGTGAATATTATGTAGTCCGCCTTATTGTTAGATTTTTTTTTTAGATTTTATTTATTTATTCATGATAGACATAGAGAGAGAGAGAGAGAGAGAGAGAGAGAGGCAGAGACACAGACAGAAGGAGAAGCAGGCTCCATGCAGGGAGCCCGACGTGGGACTCAATACCAAGTCTCCAGGATCACACCCTGGGCCAAAGGCAGGCACTAAACTGCTGAGCCACCCAGGGATTCCCTATTGTTAGATTTTCGTTCACTAACAGTAAAAGCTGCCATTTACTGTGTTGACCAGGTACCAGGAACTGTTTCTGACACTGCTTATCTTATTTAACACTTACTATAATCCTATACATAGATAGTGTCCTCTCCATATCAGAGAAGATAAAAACTGAGGCTCAAAGAGGCGAAGTAACTTGCTCAAAGATACACACTGGTGAGAGGTAAATCTAGAATTTGAACCCAGACCCACCTCTAAATTCTGTGCCTTTAACCGCTCTATTATAACAGCTGCCAAATGTCTTATTGGACTTTATATAAATTACATCTGTGCTTTATGTGAAATATAAACCTACAGAAATAAAAAAAATCTTCTTATAGGAGTAAAGACAAATATATTTACATATTATAATTCAAGTGGGAAAAATACCTTATTTACAATTCACTTTTAGAGTCACCATCTTTTTTTTATTTATTATTTTATTTATTTATTTATTTATTTATTTAAAAAGATTTTTATTTATTTATTTATTCATGAGACACAAAGAGAGAGAGAGAGAGAGGGAGGCAGAGACACAGGCAGAGGGAGAAGCAGGCTCCACAGAGGGAGCCTGGTGTGGGACTCGATCCCAGGCCTCCAGGATCAGGCCCTGGGCTAAAGGTGGCGCTAAACCGCTGAGCCCCCCAGGCTGCCCTATTTTATTTTATTTAAACCCAATTTGCCAATGTATAGTATAACACCCAGGGTAGAGTCACTATCTTATATTGTTCACCATCTGTAGTAAGCTAATGTGTAAGATTTTTCTTTCTTTTTTTTTTTTTTTTTTAGGTTAAAAATTACCTGTTCTCTAGTTTAAAGACAAGTGAACAGGGGAAATATACCCCTGAAATATTAGATTCTCGTATGGCTTGGTTTGTCTTGGAATTACTATTTTAATCACTTCTAGCTATGAACCTTGTCAAATTGACATTTTGTTTATTTCAGAGAAAAATAATATAGACCAAAGTCATAATGTCAGGAGAGTGTATAGAAATCCTCCCTAATCCATCTCATCCCAAGGAAAAGTGCTCTGGTATTGCCTTTCACAGATTAACTCCTTCATTTCATGAGTGGAAAATATCCTAGAGCTGCATGATCTGAAATGGTAACACTAGCCCCATGTGGCTATTGAGCACTTGAAATATAGCTAGTCTAAACTGACATGTGCTTTTAAGTGTGAAATGCACACCAGATTTTGAAGATTTTGAAGACGGAGTATAACAACAAAAATAATGCAAAATATCCCAGCAATCATTTTGTATTGATTACACGTTGAAACGATACATGGAAAACAATGAGTTAAATAAAATAGACGATGAAAAATAATTTCACCTGTTATTTGATTCTTTTTTATGTGGATATCAAAAAGTTTAAAATTGCACACATAGCTCACATTACTCTTCTGCTTGATAGCGCTGTTCTAGAGGACTCTGTTTAACGTATTTATTTTCAAACCCATTTTGGAGGTTAATGGGGGAAGAATTCATGCCCTCGGATATACAAAGAGTGAGTGTATAATGCTCCACTTCTGATATAATGTAAAATCAATACCAGATCCTCATCTAATTGCCAAGGGTAATAAACTCATGTTTAAGTTCCACAAAGCCCAGTACCTTCTTGGGAACTCATCTGAGTTATGGAAGGCACCCAGGCCTTGCAGTCATGCAGGCCTGATTTTAACTATCGAATAGCCATATGACCTTGAGTACTGGCCACCTCTGTGTATCATTTCCTGTCCTCCCAGCCCCACCTCTTATGCAGCCCCTGCTGTCCTGGCCACCTCTGCACAGGCTTTAACCAGTTTTGCACTGATGTAATAGGGCAGTGCCTTGCCATATTCCACCCATATCTCTAGCTTCCTGCCCCGGGGCTTAGACGTGGGGCACCCATGGAGGCACTCTGGGTATGGTATGTATGTGTACTACTAGAAGGTCGGTCACCATAAGCAGTCAGGGTAGATGACCTAAGATAAACTCCCCTCTCCTAACCTAGATGCACAGTTCTGTGGCACAGTTCACAAACCTCCTCAGAAGGGTACGGTGGGGTCAAGCTCTGTCACCTTTAGAGGTGGCCAACTTCATAATGCATCCTTGTATTGGGTTTTTCCTTCTTCCCTGTTTCTTTCCCTGTGTCCTTCAGTCCAGCTTCCTGGCTCATTTCCCAAATAAACTATGTGCATGCAAGCCTTTGCAGCAGACTCTGCTTTGGGGGGAGGGGGGGTTGGGGAGGAGGGGAAAGCTAAGGCATCTTGGGAAAGTGAGGTGCCCCTGTGGATCTCGATTTTTCCATAGGTAAATTGGCGATAATAATGTCTATTTTTAAGCATTGTAGGAATTAAAGAGAACGTATAAATCTTCTAGCAGAAGCCTTTGGCAGTCATTCTTCTCTTCTCCCTTGACATCTCTGAAGGCGAAATCCCAAATGGATGGCTAAATAGCATCCTTTAAAGTTCTTTCGCCTAAGTTGGGAAAGGCAATGGTTTTGAAAACTTTTATTCTTCTGGGGGAAGGGTGTCAACTTTACCATTCTAAAATAACCCATGTGTGGACTAGAAATAGAAATATACGCCAAAAGAAAAATCTCTTCCTTGGTAAAGTAATTCATTTTTAAATGAGGGGGAGAAGGAGAAGATAAACCCATGGGACACAGGGCTCTGGTCTGAGGTCCAGCACCCTTTTCTTTGCCTCTGAAGTCAGAATGTGAGTACAAGCACGGGAGGATCACACACACACACACACACACACACACACACACACACAATGGGTTTAGAAAGAAAATCAAAAGTGCCCATTTACTCTAAAAAGAAAGTGTTGAGTTTAGCATGCATTAAATATCAGACGATACACTCAAATGTGAAATATGCTTTTTACCCTCCTTACAGATGTACCTAATTTCTATGCAGAGGCTCTAATCTGCTGATAGTGGAAAATTAGTCTTAGTCAATTCCAGGGAAACTCAGTTGATTTGAGGTTTCTCATTTCTTTTTCTGCCTGAGGTTGCATCTATGTTGGGGGGATGGTAGGGGTGTCAAGGCAATATGTATCATAGTCATCAGGGTTAGGAGAAAGGAGAAAGATGGTCCTTAGCTGCCATCTTTCCATGCTGGCCCTGCTGAAATGTACACCAGCCTTTATAGGACCTGGTTTTTCATTCCTGGTCACTGATCCATTACATAGGTGTCCTGGTATATTCTCCTGAATTTGACAGTACAACATCTCTGGGTCCTCCAGACCCCTAAGGCATGTCCATCCTATTCTCGACTGTATGAGGGAAACACGTTTTCCTATTTATTGAGATACTTTGGCCACTCCATGAAGTTGTGTCCGTCATCACACACACCAGAGCCCTGGTAGGCAACAGAATGGCTTCTTGAAGATGTCCCATCTAAATCCCCAGAACCTGTGTACATGCTACACTTCATGGAGAGTTAAGGTTGCAGAAGGAACAAGGTTACAATAGGGAGATTATCCTGGATTATTCAGATGGGCCTGTTGTAACCATAGGGTCCTTAAATGTGGAAGAGGGAGGTAGAAAACTCAGTGTCAGAGTGAGTCCATGTGACGAAGACTTGACTTTGAAGACAGAGGAAAGAGGATGCAAGCGAAGGGCTGCATCTGGTAGCTTCTGGGAGCTGGAAGAGGCTCCAGAGCCTTCAGAAAGGAATGTGAACACCTTAATTTTAATCAATTGAGACCCATTTTGGAATTCTGACCTCTATAGCTCTAAGTGAATACATTTATGTTGTTTTAAGCCACTAAGTTTGTGGTGATGTATTAGGCAGCAATGGGAAACGAATTTACTCAGCCATTTCTATTCCAACTGGGGGGCTTTTCTTCCCATGTTGCCACTTTACTTAACACTATGCCAAAAGGCACACAGGTCTCTGCTCTCAGATCACAAAATTTATCAGGAGACTCTTGTTATTGTTTTGTCTCCTTGCTGGCATCATGTTGAAACCCTGCCAAATCTTAGGCTTTGTATTCTCTTTCTTACGTTCTTTTTTCATCAATACTTATCAACTCCGGACTGGGGGGAAAACACTGACCAATTACATATTTTTCTAAATCTACTAGCTATGCCAAGACTCCTGCAAGAATCTGACTCATTAGCTGCATTTTACCTTCCCCAAGGCAGGAAGTCTAGAATTTGTTAGTAGCTGTTTGTATGAAAGAAATATCCAGAAATTTAAAAGTGAAACAAAAGAACACTAATTAATAGATAAAATATTGTCTTATTATAATATCATCCAGTTATTCTTTAAAATATGGTTTTGAGGGCAGCCCAGATGGCTCAGCGGTTTAGCACCGCCTTCAGCCCAAGGCCTGATCCTGGAGACCCGGGATCGAGTCCCACATCAGGCTCCCTGTGTGGAGCCTGCTTCTCCCTCTACCTGTGTCTCTGCCTCTCTCTCTCTCTCTCTCTCTGTGTGTCTCTCATGAATAAATAAATAAAATCTTTAAAAATATATATGGTTTTGAGGACACCTGGGTGGTTCAGTCAGTTGTATGACCGACTCTTGATTTTGGCTCAGGCCATGATCTCAGGGTCCTGGGATTGAGCCTGCATTGAGCTCCACACTCAGGAGAGTCTGCTTGTCCCTCTCCCTCTGCTCCTCCCCCCATCCCACCATAAGTAAATAAAATCCTTAAAAAAATAAACTAAAATAAAGTTTTGGGTCAATTCAGAAGTTTTCATTTTCAATATAAATTGAGTGTGTGTGTGTCCCTATACCATCCACAGAAATGTACCATGCACACACTTATAGACAATGAGAGAAAGAGAGTGGAATGACAGGTAAGAGACAGGAGGAAATAGAGAGACAGGAACTAAATAAGACAGAAAAAGCTTATTGTTAGCAATGACCCGCTGAGAAGCTGGCCAGAAATGCTTGTGTCAGAAGAAGGAGGAACTCATAACCAGATAACTCCCTACTGAGGATGGAGAGGCTTCTTCAGGGTCTTCTCTAGAGAACAGTGATTCCCTCTTCCTGCCAACTCTTGAAAGTCTTGATTTTCATCTTTTTTGTCCAGATTTTCTACCTCTCTCCATTAATTGTTTTCCCCATGGATTTCTCATTGCTATTCCCATCACTAAACTTTTCTGGGTGTTCTACGAGAATTTCATAACATTTGTCAACATTCAACACAATTTTTTTAAGCATCCCCTTATGTGCCAAGTATAGTATGGCTGAGACATACTAATTTACTCAATCAAGTGAATGAAGGTAATTTTTTCTTAATAAATAAATATGAAGGTCAGAAATAATAGAAATGACCAGAATGGAGATAGAGCTATTTATCTCAGCATTCTCTCCAGATCCAAAGAATTTATAGCTCTTTATTAAAGAAGATTATATGTTATGTAATAGATAAAAGTGAAATATTTGCATAAAATTTGATATTTTATATATAAAAGAGCTCTTTCTCACCAACATGGCATGTTATTATTATCATTCTTCCAATTTTGCAACTAAGGAAAATGAGTCTTAAAGAAGTTAGGTGCAAGTCATTTGAAGCTGATGCTCAAATTTAGATGTCTTAACTTCAAATCTTGTGATTATTTTGCCATACCATCTCACTGTACCATACACCACATTACTAAATAAATGTGAATTTTATTATGTATTGCAATTTTAAATTTTATTTTATAAGCTATTAAAGTTATGCAGCATATTCAGTAGTCATTATGTGTTTGGTAGCAATTTCTTTAGAGACAAGCATTAGAATTAGTTCTATTCCTGAAAAATTCACCTTTTCAATTTAATTGACTCCTACCTGGGTCTACTTTACCTTTCCCTCTCCAGTGCCAATAGTCCCACCCCACCTATGATACAGACACACAGGACAAGATTTATTTGAAGTCCTCTATATAAACAAAGTTGCTTTATGTTTGTGTCTTCAACTCATACTATTATTCCTACTTGGACTACCATTCTTTCTCCTCTTGTCTCCCTGGAGAATTGCTACTCTGACAGCACTATGTGCCATTTAGTGCGAAGAGAACTGGGAACAGAAGAATCTTTGTAGGAGAGAATTTAATACCCTCTAAGTGAGAGGTCATAGGTAGGGTGACGGCAGTAGATATGAAAAGAGGTTATACGCACAAAAGAATTTGCTGAGGTAAAACTGACAGGTAGAAGGGAGGGGTCAAACATGGAGGCCTTGGAGGATGGGGAGGCCACATAACTAAAAGGGGGGACATGGAGGAAAGTCAGTTCTGCTTTGTGCATCTTATAGCTGAAGTGACGGTGCAACTATGATGAGAAGGTGTCCATCAAAACTGGAGGTAAGAACGTGAATCTTAGGAGAGACGTTTGACCTGATGGTTTAGGAGTCAAAAGTACAAATGACCATTTTTCTAGTTTTCCTCTCCTTACAGAGAGATGGAAGGGAGGGGGCACATGTAGGTCCATGGAATGAAGGCAGGAAATTGGAATGTGTCTTACCAGAGGTAATGGAGCATGATTTTAGATCAGAATTAAGACTAAGATTAGAGATTGCCAAGGGCCACCTGGAGAGCCAAGTCTGAAGTAACTTGTAAAGCCAAGAAGAGTCTCAAATAAGGACTCCAAACTGAGCTATGAAGTAAAACAAACTGGAGAACTAAGAAATACGAGCTGAAGGAAGAAGGATTGGTAACATTAAGCAAGGTGGTCTGAATGACGCAAGTTTCAAGAGATGGCCAGTGCCATGGTGGGACTTTGACATTTGTAGGGTAAATGGATCAGGATTATTTAAAGGAATGTGCCTAGTATAGACACATGAGCAAGGACAACTTGGCCTCAAACTTAGGATAGGATAAAAAAAGAGAAAAGGGAAGAATACAAAAATCTGGTAAACTCTAAGCTTATAGGGTAAGCAAAAGAAGAGAAGCCACAAAATATTCTAAGAAAGATTAGTCATGGCCTAAGAGGAAAAGGTTGAGTGGAAAACTAAGAGGTGAAAATCTGGTGATACGTATTTAGTTAGTTGTAAGTTGAGAGATAGTAGCAGAAAAAAAGGGTTACGTTGATGGCGTCTGTGGTTTCATCTGGCTCAAAATGCTATGAGTCTTACCTAAAAAGAATTCAGAAAAAAATATTAATTCATGCAACCTATTTATCAATTTATTGATATCATTTGGTTTGGGGCATTACAAGTGTAAAAGCAGAATTCTCTGCTCTGTAATGAAGAAGAAAACAAGACAGGTAAACTTGAGCTTTTTATATAAAACAAAAACATTTCTCAAATTTAGTTCTCCCCCATTAGGGATGATATGGCTGTTTCTTTTCCAGTAGTGGTGAATAATCTAGGCAGGGACTCAGGGACTCCAGTCAGTAACTTCTGATTACCCCTTTGTTTTTTTTTTTTTTTGTAGGAAGGGAATTAGTGACATCTGTCTCGGTGAGCATCTGGTGACAGCCCAACAATAGACAGGCATAGAGAGGGACCACATCTTTTCAGATCCCTGTGGATTGAAGAACTTGCCTTTGGGGCCCTTGGGGATTCAGAATAAGCCTGGAAGATTTTTATGAGGCATAATGACAGGCAAGGTTGAATAAACTGAAAGAGTCTCATGTGCTATTTAAAGGTTTTCTTTGAAATAGTACTTGGTTTTGTTATAGAACATATCATTGCTTTTCCGTTTCATTCATGAACTCCTTGAAGAGAGTCTTAGTCTGTTGGGGTTGCTAAAACAAAAATACTATAAACTGGGTGGCTTATATACAACAAAAGTATTTTTCACGGTTCTGGAGACTGGGAAGTCCAATGTCCAATACCTTGGTGCTGACAGATTCACTGCCTGGTGAAGGCTCACTTCTTAAGCAGCTATAACCTCAGGTGGTGAAGAGCTGGGGAGCTCGGTGAGATTTCTTCTATATGGACACTGAGCCCATTCATGAGGGCTCTACTCTCGTGACCTAGCCTCTTCTAAAAGCCCCATCTCCTAATGTCATCACAGTAGACACTGGGTTTCAACATTTATAATTTGGGAAAGACACGTTCAGTCTCCAGTAAAGTATAAGCTAACAACAGAGTGAGTGACAGAAATTTCTGGAAAAAAAGATTCCCAGTGCCTTCTCTGGCACAGCTGTATTATGACTTACATGGGTCCTAGGCATATCTGCTTTCAAGTGCCCCTTCTTCCACAAAAAAAAAAAAAAAAAAGTAAAAAATTTTATTTTATGATTATATTAGTCATTTTCTTCCTTTGATTTTAAAAGAAATTAAAATGAAAAGATGTTGCAGACCCTAAAAGTATCATAAACCCTTGATATTGTGCCTCCTCGTTGCCAGCCTGATGTCAGGAGCACCTTCCTGCTTTTCCTGACCAGCTCTATCTCATCACAGGCTCTTTGCCTCCACGAAGCCCTCCTTGACTGCTCAGCCTGTGGGAACCCCTTTAACAGTTACTATCTGACTCATCTTGCAATTAATGTATTCCACATTCTCTTATCATTTTTCTTTTACAAATGAATTCTCTAATGCAGGTAGATTTTAGGTTGTTCAAGGGCAAGGACCATGTTTTATGCTTATTCCTCTCCTTGGCACTGAGCACAGTTTCCACTTACTGAGCACATGCTACGTGCCAGGCATAGTTCTACTATATAGTGGTATTAGCCTCCCCTTTTAGATACGGAAATGAAGTGCATGGAAGAAAATCAACTTGCTCCAGGCCTCCCATTCAGACTGAGAATTTCAACCTAAGTTTCCCTCGTTCTAACGAGAGCTATCTTTCTACTCAACGACACTGCCTTCACGTGTGGGTGGTGGTAGTAATGGTGAGGAAGATGAATCAGGAGAATGGAAAAAAAAAAAAAAAAGGTAAGAAAATGAAATCAACGAAAAGCTCTGCAAGCATTTAAATTCTGTATATTAGAGTAAATTGAAAGCACTTAAGTTTAGATCTTTCATAGCTTACTTGAAATCCTTTTTTAAATATATATATTTTATTTTTAAAAGTAATCTCAAAAAAAAAAAAAGTAATCTCCACACCCAACATGGGGCTTGAACTCATGACTTTGAGATCAAAAGCTATGCGCTCTTCTGACTCAGCCAGCCAGGTGCCCCTTGAAATCTTTATTCTAAGCATTTTATTTTATTATATTTTAAAAAAATATTTATTTATTTATTTATTTATTTATTTATTTATTTATTTATTTTAAATTTTTATTTATTTATGATAGTCATCACAGAGAGAGAGAGAGAGGCAGAGACACAGGCAGAGGGAGAAGCAGGCTCCACGCACCGGGAGCCCGACATGGGACTCGATCCCGGGTCTCCAGGATCGCGCCCTGGGCCAAAGGCAGGCGCTAAACCGCTGCGCCACCCAGGGATCCTATTTATTTATTTATTTATTTATGATAGACAGAGAGAGAGAGAGAGAGAGGCAGAGACACAGGAGGAGGGAGAAGCAGGCTCCATGCCAGGAGCCCGACCTGGGACTCAACCCCGGGACTCCAGGATCACGCCCTGGGCCAAAGGCAGGTGCCAAACTGCTGAGCCACCCAGGGAACCCCCTATGCATTTTAAACAAAAAGAGGTGCCACTTTACAGTAATGACAATGGTGAGATGGGTAACCTACTCCTGGTGTAAAGGAATCTCTCATTTAATGTGGTAAGGATTTCGATGCCACGTCTTCTTAAATCAGAAGAAGAGAAGTAATTTTTCCCAGGGACAATATGATCAAGCACTAATTTCTCCTTCAATACGGCATCAGCATGTTCCAAGTTTCAGGCAGTATTGGGCAATGTCAGAGCGAGGTCCAATAACGTCTATTCAGTGATTCCAAATTTGGAACAATACTAGTTCTCCATGGACAAATCCAACACCAGTATGTTCATATCAGATATGCTTTCATGACATTTCAGAGAGAAGCCCATGATTTTGCTGTTCTCATGACATCATGTAACAACCAATGAGTATTCTTTTTGTTTTGCTTTAGTTGTTTGCTTTCTTAGCTCTTTTCACACCACAGCTTCAAGTGGGAATAGATTTGAACCATGTGCTGCAGTTTGTCAGTTTTAAACCTTTATCTGTCTAGAAGATGAGAAACCACAAAAACACAGAAGAGAAAAACCATCTTAGCAGAGGCAAAGTTTGGGATCCTGGAATGATATGAGCTAGCACGCCTAAGCTTGGATCCTGCCTCTGCCACTTAAAGGTGATGTGGCCTCAGGAAAGTCACCTAGTTCTGTTTGCTCATCTGTACAGTCGTGATAAATGTTCATGCCTTTACAGGTTAGTGAGGATAGGCCATTTCCTATGGAAAATGAGACCTTGCATGTAGTAGGTGCCAAATAAGTGTTAGTTTATTAATATTGGTATTATGGCTATCGCCTGTGAATGATGCTGAAGGACCAATCAGGAAAGTTAAGATAAAAGATTAAAAACAGCTCTGGAATTGACTCCTTTGGTTAAAAATAGACCTGCCCTACGACCCAGCAATTGCACTGTTGGGGATTTACCCCAAAGATGCAGATGCAATGAAACGCCGGGACACCTGCACCCCGATGTTTCTAGCAGCAATGGCCACAATAGCCAAACTGTGGAAGGAGCCTCGGTGTCCATCGAAAGATGAATGGATAAAGAAGATGTGGTTTACGTATACAATGGAATATTCCTCACCCATTAGACGATAAATACCCACCATTTGCTTCGACGTGGATGGACCTGGAGGGTATGATGCTGAGTGAAGTAAGTGAATCGGAGAAGGACAAACATTATATGGTCTCATTCATTTGGGGAATATAAATAATAGTGAAAGGGAATATAAGGGAAGGGAGAAGAAATGTGTGGGAAATATCGGAAAGGGAGACAGAACGTAAAGACTGCTAACTCTGGGAAACGAACTAGGGGTGGTGGAAGGGGAGGAGGGCGCGGGGTGGGGGTGAATGGGTGATGGGCACTGAGGGGGGCACTTGACGGGATGAGCACTGGGTGTTATTCTATATGTTGGCAAATCGAACACCAATAAAAAATAAATTTATTATAAAAAAAAAAAGGAATTGACTCCTTTGGGCCTCGAGATGGGACAGGCATTTTATGGTGCTGAAACAGTCAGGGAAACATAACTGTAATATCACATTAAAATGTTTCATGCAGGGAAAAATAAGTGGTTCCCTAACTTGATTTTGCTCATTTATTTTTTCAGCAAGCATTAAACCATAATCAGACCCTTAGAACTGGGAACATCTCCTAGCAATTAGAGGTTCACGTGTAACTACTGAGCTCTTTGGGGAAAGAGATGAGATGCTATTAACACACCAGTCCACCAGTCTATTCTCTCCTCTGCAACCTGAAGCCCTCTTTGTTACAAGAAGCATTTTGTAACACACTTCTACTAATCTGAAATGAAACCCATAGATAAAATAACCTATCTATTCAGAAGTATTTTTTGAAATGCTCTGATTAAATATAAAGGAAAAGTAAAGGGAAAATAATATGTAGTAAAAAAAATACAAATATGCTTAGGCACAACTATACTGGAAGGCCTAATGAAGTTGTCAGATGCTTGTGCTTAAAAATAAAATCACCTTGTCTGTGACACCTGCAAACACAGATTGATCCAGGTGTCTGCATTGGCAACCCAGACACCTAGAACTGTTTTGCTTGTTGCTGTTATTTTTTTTTTTTTTTTTGAAATGGTGAATAACTCTTAATAAAATTCCAAACAAAGCAAAGTAGTCTTTCCTTGATTTATATGGTAATTGCATTCCTGAAAAATTCAGTGTATATTAAAACAATACAAAAATATTTTATGTTATATGTAAAGTGGGATGAGGCTCTAGGCCAAGAGAGTTATAACTAAGCTTCTCACGGACATGACTGAAGGGACAGTATAAACTTTTATAAAATTTGGGATAATTTTTCATTATGCAGGATTGTGCTGCACATTACAAAGTATCTAACATCTACATCTCTGGGCCTTTATTATTTATGGGCCAGTAATATCCGCCAATTATTGGGACCAAATAAGACTCCCCATTAAAGCATCCCCTACGGGCCAGTCCTGCCTCCACTGAAAATACTGTGCTGGTCATATTAAGTACTTGAAATTCTCTGAGCAGGGTGACTTTATTCTCTTCTCTCTGCACTGGATGCTCTTGCTTTGCTTGGCCTTGATACTAGTTACTAATTGCTAAAAGATCAGTGCGCATGTCATTGAGGAAGTCATCTGTAAAGTTCCAGTTACTCTTCTTTTATGTTCCCCTAAGACCCTCTGCTTAGGATTTTGTGACTTTGATTGTTCTGTATTGTCTGTTTTCATGTCTGTTTTCCAGTATTAATCTGAGAGCTCCTGATGATGGAACCAATTTATCTATTTTTACTTATTTTATTTTTTAAACAGATTTTATTTATTTATTTGAGAGACAGAGAGCACACACACACAGAGGGATGGGCAGAGTGGAGGGAGAGGGACAAGCAGACTCCATGCTGAGCATGATGCCCAATGCAGGCTCCATCCCAGAACCCTGAGATCATGACCTGAGCCGAGACCAAGAGTCAGATGCTTACCTGACTGAGGCACCCAGGTGCCCCTATATTTCCTTATATTTTAAAAATTTATTTCTTTGTCTTTAGTGCTTGGCTCATGACTGCCACATAGGAAAGATACATGGGCGGACAGATGTTTGAAAGGATTAATAAGTGAATAATAATGTTTATATAAATATTTATTATCTGCTTGATTGGCTCTAAGGGAGACAAATTAGAAGTGGATCCTGCTCTCAAGGTGTTTGTAGTCAAGGAGGGAACTTATATCCCTCATGGTCATTAAAAAAAATAAGTATAAGCTATAGCATGCTAATTAGATATGGGTTGAAAGTAATCTACTGGGTATATCTACTTTATTTGGGATTGGTGGGAAAAAAAGGACTTTTGTAACACCCCAAGTTTAGGAATCATTCGAGTTATTTTGGGTGGGTTAGCTAGGTTATTCTGATGTGGTGCAGAACAGCACAGGATTGTTTTTAAATAGCAGTTTTCATACTTGGGGTATTTTAAAGTACTTTAAAGTGCTTTACAAAGTAATGAGTTAAACACTGGTAGTGAGAAACTATGTATGCTAATGGAGAAAGCCATTATGCTCTTGACAGTAGCTCAAACGGGACTGTGGAAATTAGAGGCAGTTTTATTGATATTGGCCAAGATTTGGAATTAATCCTTGCTCCTTTTGAAAATTGCCATGGGATCTTTAAATTGCACTTGGATGGCCACTGTGTTTAATAAGATTGTTTTCTGGACCTGAAACTGAACCAAAAAGTTTTTGTGCAGACATTCTACAAATAAAACACATTTGGAGATAGCAAATTTTTTTCCATAATGTATTTGGATAGTGAAAGATTTTCATAGAAGAAGAATCAGGAAAAAAAGAATCCCCATGACCCTTTCCTAGCTTTTGGAAGAAACCTCATTGGAAGTTCTGAAATATTCAGATAAATGTGTTCCAATTTTGCCTTTGCTCTTCAGGGTTCTGGCTGAGACTGATGTAGAGGTGCCAAAAATCTAATGAGAAAGCCTGTTCATGGACAATTTCCATACTACTTTTAACAGACTTGCAAGGTTAAGAAGATCTGAATAAATATGCAAACTTTACGATATCAAGTGGAATAATTTCTCATGCCTTTGGCCTTTTAAAAATTTTGTATGAAATTCCATCTAAATTTTATCCAAATATTAGTGACAATTTAATTGGAAAGGGTGAAGCAATTTGAAGTTTAAAATTTATTTGAATATATCATAACATCTATTAATATGAAATTAAAAGTTAATACCATTATCAGTATTCTTGAGAAATCTCCACTATTAGCTTACATGAAACATACAACTTAGATGGCAGATATTAAACTTCTCACTTAATACAATTCCTTAAAATTTTGTTTAGAATTTGCTGAACACTATGTTACTACAATTAACCATTCATTCAGTAAAATGTGATTGGGTACCTAAAGGAAATCTTGGTAAAGACCGTGAAGGTGGATGTTTATTCAGTCCAGCTTTTAGAGCTAGCAGTAGTAAGACTAGATGTTAGGCCTGAAATTTAAACTAATTTCCAAACTATAAGCTTTTAGTTATGAGCTCTTTTGATATCTTACAGAGGTTTTAATATGCCAAAATCTTCAGTTTGAGATTTACTATACTCTTAAACCTTTCAAGTCCATGCAGGATACATGAACCAAGCCACCTTTTGAGGGAAAAGAAGGAACTGTGTTTAGTATTAGTATCTGCATTACTTGCCCCATGGAACGCAAAATAAAACAATACATTTTTATAAGTAAAAGTCACATAAGTTTGGCCACAGATGGGCTTGCCTTCCTCAGCATCAGCAAAAGGCTTAGCTTGATTTGAGGACTTAGGGTTCACATTAGGTTAGCTCCAATGTGGGTTTTAGAAGTTGGTAATGGGTAAGAAGCAGATGTTTCCCAGATATTAGCATCTCAATGCAGCCCCCAAACTTCCTAGGGGTGGAAGCAGGTCATGTAACTATTGGAAATGTAACAGATCTTTACAAAGACACAGGAAACATTTGAAAGATAAGGTTTTTTTTTTTTTTCATTTGTTATGTCTTTTTCAGTTACTGAGATTATAACGATAACCCAAACTAAGGGAAAGAGCTGTTTTCTCAGAATGGCAGAAACACTCATTTGGCACATAACTTGCTTCTTATAATCTTACTTCTACCGTTAACTCTGTTTTCCTGCTAGACAATGACCAAACCTATCTAATTTGGCACTGTTTCCTAATGCCTAGTGCATCGAGTGTAAGTGTCCTTTAAATATGCTTTGAAAAAAATATGTTTTGAATGAATGAAAATATTTTTTGAAAAACTGCAGTTGGCTCTGACTTTTGTCTTGGCCTTAGCGTCTTCATTTATAAAATGAGCATTATAGGCTAGATGATCTCCTTATCCTCTTCCGGTGTAGGACAGTTTTTTTTGTTTTTTTTTTTTTTAACTACTAGCAGTTGTTAAAAATACTGATTTTAGGACCCAACTGAGTCAAAGTCTCTGGGGATGGAACCTGGGCAATTGGCCTTTTAATGCTTCACAGATGCTTCTTATACACAGTACATTTGTTCTAGGGCCATACAGGTTTCTTAAAATAGGTTTAGAAGTAGGAGCTTTAACCACACCAAGGCATTTACATACAAAGGGCAAGTGGAAGGTGGAAGTGATCATCTGGATAATTTGGTTTTATAATTCCTAACACTCTTACCTTAGAGTTATGGATATTTTATACAAGGCCTTTCTACCAAGAGAATTTCCTTCTTTCTTGATGAAGGTAGACAAGAGTATAGTATTTCCAGATTTGGTTGAGAAGCTGTAACTCTTAAATAAAACAAAATCTACTTTTCCTTTCTTCATGAAGATGTAATTTTCAAGCTGTTAATCTTTCCATTTGCAGATACGCCACTAAACTGGGTTTTGAAACATTGTACTACAAACAGAAAAATTTCTTTAACTGACAGATAAAAATAGAATTGGCTTTCTCAATATTCAAACAAATTGATCTCTAGAACGTTAATTGACATCTATTTTCTTTCTCTTTTTTTTTGACATCTATTTTCTTGATAAATGTTTTCCTTTATAAAAGTGTAATCTTAAAAGTCCTAAATTTAAAAGTTGGCATTCGTAGATGTGAATTCTTCATATTGACAATTGAAGAGACATCTATTTTTACTCAAATTTTACTAACCACAGAAAGTACCAATGAAACACAATTAAACAAACATCTCTAAGTCCTTTCATTGGCATTCCCAAAGGCCAAAATTAACAGCTGGGTTTAGGATGCTCAATCGCTTCTTTGTTCTTTCAAACTTCATACTCTTGATGAGGTGTAGATTGATATGACTCAAGAGAAGCCAAAGCAAAGATGTTTGGTTTATGTATCTGAACTCCAGTCAAAGTCAAATAGGTAGAATGTTAAGGTGGACCCAAGAGCCAGATTTTCAGATATCACTCAGGCAGAACTTGTGTTGGTCTCCCTCTCATTCTGGTGAGTTGTCCAAACCAAACACAGCCAGTCGTTTTCAGTTTTTTCCATCAGCACGCATAGTTTCCAACTGCGGAAATAGAGAGACAATTTGCTTGACTTCATGTCAGATGTCAGGCCTGCTGACCTTCAAGGAAAGCTGAGCTTGACAATGGTGAACATTGCCCAGAGTATGCAAGTCTGTGGTCTGGTCTAAAATATTTGCTCCTGTGCCAGAAATACAGATGGATGTAAAATAGGAACATTTTAAAGGTTTAAATTTAAACAGTATGCTTTAAAGGACACATTATACTGAAACATTTTTTTCTTTATTTCAGAGCTATCATGTATTTAAATTGTAGATGCAGAATATTAAGCCGATTGAGAAGATATGGAATTTCCCCCCATATTTTAAAATATACTGTTGATCTCAGGGCATACTGTTACATAAAAAAGCAAAGCACAAAAGAGATCTTGGTTTCTTTTTTTTTTTTTTAATTATTTATTTATTTATGATAGTCACACAGAGAGAGAGAGAGGCAGAGACACAGGCAGAGGGAGAAGCAGGCTTCATGCACCGGGAGCCCGATGTGGGATTCGATCCCGGGTCTCCAGGATCACACCCTGGACCAAAGGCAGGTGCTAAACCGCTGTGCCACCCAGGGATCCCAAGATCTTGGTTTCTAAACACCATTCTGCAATGAAAGGAACCAGGGCTCCAAGGAGAAGTGGTTGATTCCAGGGCTGAATTAAAAAACAAAAACAAAAACAAAAACAAGATGAACCTGGATATCTTGTCATACCAAATATAGAGAAATGCTCAATAGGAGATGGGGCCTACTGAAATTGTCCTGTTATTCAGAAGCCAACCTGAAGGAGTTCCTAAATGACCAAAGCCAGAACACTTTGAATGCTGAAATAAATGACAGGATTAGATTATGATCTGGAGAATAAAATAAATGTTCAGAAGTATACACTGATATAAATATTTGGTTAAATAAATAAATGAGGGAGAAGAAAGAACTCTTCCTTACTATAAAATTATGATTAATAGATGTACAAGGGAAGAGGGAAAAAAAATCACCAAAATGTGTTGTCCAAGACATTTACTAACTACAAAAGAAAAAAGAGTAAGTTTACAGTGGTGAAATGCTCAGATACTAACACCAAGAAATCAAGGTCAAGAGACAAATCAATATCGTGAACCCTTGGTACAATGCACTGAGAAGGACACAACACCATTTCTGTGGTATTCTTGCCAAAAATGCACAGCCCCATTCCATTCACAAGGAACACTGGATAAACCCACGTTTTGGACAAAAATATTTGACAAATCACCTGATCAATACTCTTCAAAATGTCAAGGTCATGAAAGATAAAAAAACACTGAAGAACCATTACAGAACTATTTCTCCTTATTTCTCTAAGGAGAAGTTACTAACTTGCCATGTGGTATCTCTTTCCTGGATGAGATCTTGGAACTGAAAGACGTTAGTGGAAAAATGGGTAAAATTCAAGTGAGGTCTAGAGCTTAATTAATAATGTTACACTGGTGTTAATGTCCTTGTTCTGTGGTTCTATCAGATGCTGGCAGCAAAGCTGAGTGAAGGCTACAGAGAAACTGTGCTCTTTTTGCAATTTTTCTGTAAGTCTACAATACGCTCAAAATAAAAAGTTAAAACAATAAAGTGTAATGTGATGAGTGAAAATTGTTTTAAAGGCAAGTTTTGGATGTGTCCTTTTTAAAATTTTTGTGGAGTTTATATATATAGTCCAGACTCTTTAGCATGGCCTGCAAAGATTTACACCATCTGGCCTTTTCTTACCTCTCCTATGTCATCTCCGATTCTGTGCCACCCACACTGGTTTTCTTTCTGTTCCTTGAGCATGCCAAATGAATTCTCAACTACACACACACACACACACACACACACACACACTTGTCTGGATTTTCTCAAAATTGGCTTTTTTCTTATTGTTTAACAGTGTATATTAGCAATACCTCAGAAAAACAAAGTCTTACTTCTCACTTATGTTGCATGACTCATCCATCCACTGTGGATCTATATTTATATTTTTTCATTCTAGAATCCAGGCAGAGAAAGCAAACCCAATCTGGAATATGCCAAAAACTTATGACAGAAGGAAGAGAACAAGCAACTTGACACATTCAATCTCCAGTTCTCAGAGCTTCTCAGTGGAGCTGGCACATTGTTGCTTGTGCTCACATTTTATTGGTCAAAGCACATCATGTGGCCAAGCTTGATGTTAATGTGCTAGGGAAGGAAACCTCTACAGAAGACACTGCAAGTCATATGATGGGGATATATAATCTTTTTACAGGGTAAAGGAGGAAATTTGGGAGCCATGATGCAATCCACCATAAGACTCCGCTCACATGACACCTTCTCTAGGGAATTTTCTTTTTCTTTCTTTCTTTCTTTCTTTCTTTCTTTCTTTCTTTCTTTCTTTCTTTCTTTCTTTCTTTCTTTCTTCTTTCTTTCTTTCTTTCTTTCTTTCTTTCTTTCTTTCTTTCCTTTTCTTCTTTCTTTCTTTCTTTCATTTTCTTTCTTTCTTTCTTCTTTCTTTTCAAAAATATATTTATGTATTTATTTGAGAGAGAGAGGTAGGGAGACCACAAGTAAGAGGGACAGAGAATATCAAGCAGACTCTATGCTGAGCACGGAGCCCAACATGGGCTCGATTTCATGACCCTGAGATCACCACCTGAGCAGAAACCAAGAGTTGGATGTTTAACCAACTATACCACCCAGGTGCCCTTCCAGGGAACTTTCTTGTACCACTTGCACTGTGCATTGTCTCTCTCCCAGGGTACTTCATATTCTATTATTTTGTTTTATCTTCTTATAACTTCCTAAAATATACTTTGTTGAGGTTTCCTTTTATTATTGGTTTCCCCCCCTAGAATGTAAATTCTCTGAGAGCAGAAAACTGGTATAAATTGTTCATAGTACTATCCAATAGTCCCTGGTCCTCAGTTAAGTGTTCAATATACATTTGTTGGGTAAAAGGAAAGCATACCCTGGGGCTTCTTAATTCCCATGTTTTTAAATAATGTATCATAAAACAATGTCTCACTAGTAGTAGGCACTGAAAAATGTTAGTTAAATAAATAAATGAATGCATATTTATATTGAATACAATTAAAGATGAAAAATACATATTTATATGCATATTTTCATAATGGCTAGGATTACAACTAAGAGAAAAATGATCTCCCTATTAAGAAGAGACATTTTTATGCATTGAATTTTTCTCCAAGTACACTTGGACAAAGTAGATGAGATTTGATTTTTCTCATGTAGTTCCAACTAACCTTACCTATGAATAAAGCATTTGAGGATTCAGTCTGGCAAATGCAGAGCAGGTCTGCAGAATAGACAAATTAGCAATTTGTCTTGGAAGTGAAGCAGCAGCAAGATGAGAGATTGGGGGGGGATGCGGGGTTGGGGGGTGTAGCAGGAATAAAGAAGACAATCAGCACAGGCACGCTGGTGTTTTATGTTTTGAGTATTTTTTCTTCCTTCTGCAGATAAGACCTACTTTTTTAAACTCATTTAAAGTGGTACTTATTGTAAAATTCTCTATTCAACTTGTTTTTCTGTAATATCTCTGGAATTTCTATGTCATTCCCCTGTTTGACTTCCCACCTCTTCCTTAAAAGGGCAAAATTACATTTCAGTTCTTTCAATGGGTGTGGCACCATAAAGGTTAATTGTTTAGCAATGACTGTGTGCAGACCTGCTTAGATTTAGCCTTACATAGAGATGGAATTAGTGCTATGATTGCAGAAATCTTGGGTAGATTTTGCCTTCCCTGATCCTTAGATTTCCACTTTTTTTTTTTTTTAAGATTTTATATATTTATTCATGATAGACACACAGAGAGAGGCAGAGACACATGCAGAGGGAGAAGCAGGATCCCTGGAGGGAGTCCAATGTGGGATTCGATCCTGGAACTCCGGGATCACTCTCTGAGCCAAAGGCAGACGCTCAACCGCTCAGCCACCCAGGCGTCCCAGATTTCCACTATTAATAGTTCATTTCTGTGGCTTTAAATTAGATGGCACAATATATATATGGTTTGCTCTCAGCCATAACTACTTTAATATGAAAAATATTTTGATTCTTTTCTTAAAGAAGTTTTAATTGAATTCCAAGAAAAAATGTTAGAATGTGGTGTCATTGTTGGGAAGAGGGACATGGAAAGCATGGGAGGAGTAGAACCATGAACTGGAAAGATTCATGAAAACAGCTTTTTTTATTTCCCAAGTTTGCCTTGAGCTGGCTTTGACCAGAGTAAATTACCCACTGTTGTGGCCATAAACCTACAACCTGTTATTGTGCAGACTGAATTAAGATGAGGTCTATAACGAACCCTGTTCAAGGGAGTTCAGTTATAGGAGGTTATCAATGGCCCAGTTATTCCAGTTATCCTTCAGGGCTATATTTCATAACATAGGGGCCATTAGGTTAAGTTTCTAGAATATTTCCTTCAATCTTTCTCAAATGCGAGTTTAATGATTCCAGGCAGTAAGTAATATTTACAATGGTATCAATAAATTGTAAATCTTTGTAATGAGATGGTCTGAGATTTCATCATTAGTCTACCATTTGTCAACTCTATCTAGTTGAGCAAGATACTTCTCTAAACCTCAGTTTCTTCATCTTGAAAATGGATAAATTAATAGTAGTGATCTCAGAACATGTTGTAAGGATTAAATAAAAACATTTATGTGTGCTGTCAGGTTTTTGGTCAAAAAAATCCAACTCAAACATAAAGGGGAATTTATTAATTTGTGCAATAGGGAATTGAGAGTGCAAGACTGACTTTAGGCATGGTTGAAAGGAGACATTCAATGAACATATTCAAAATCTGTCTCTTCTTCACCAGCTGTTGGCTCTGCTTCTCTTTGTTTTGGCTTTATTCTCAAGCAGGCTCCCTTCATGTGTTGGCAAAGATGATCACCACCAGCAAGCTCCAAACTTATATCTTACATCTTAGCAATTACAATGAAAAAGGGTATCTCTTTTTCCACGGTCCCAGCAAAAGTCCAAGGACTGAATCTCATTTCTAGATCCTGGGTTATGTGCTCCAGACTGAAGCCAGGAAAAAGGATTCTTAAATTGGCCTGATCCTGGAGCTATTTGGCTATCCCACTCCCACCCAAAGAAAAGTGGGGGAGAGATACCTTCACTCAACAACAAAAAAGGGGGGGGGGTGTTGCAGTACCACTAGAAAAATGATAGACAAAACAACAGGTGTTCACTACAGTATTTGAGACATTCAGCACAGTGACTGACACAGATCAAACCATCCATGGATATTTGCTATTATTATTGTCACCAGTTCCCTACAGGAAGAAAAAAGATGGTGATCTTAGGTAAAGAACACCAGGAGAAAATTTGGTTGACTACAAGTTAAGCAAGGATACGAAATGTGAGAGTATGACTGATTCTTCTTGAACTTTCTATTTCCAATAAGCAGCACAGTAGGTGGCACATAACAGGTGTTCATAAAATGCCTGTCTAGTGAATGAATACATGCCAGGAATCATGCAGGGCAATTCCCATCCAATAGCCATTATAATAGCAACATAATTAAACTGCTTCTTGGTCTCTCTCCCAATAGTCTCTCTTTTTTCACAGGCTAATTGAGGGGGCTTTAGACTTGAAAGTGCATGTGAATCACCTGAAGATCTTGTTCAAATGCAGATTCTGATTGAGGGAGTATAGGGTGGGGCCTGAGATTTTGCTTTTGCAAACAGCTTTCAGGTGGTGCCATTACAGTTAGTCTGTAAACTGCCCTTTGAATATCTAGGCTCTAAAGTTCTAAACTATTTCCAAGTAGGAGCTGACATAAAGCTTTTATCAAGGATCATTCAATTCCACCGTTCATTAGAGAACCTGCTTTAGGGTGCTCTTGTAGCGTGCCATTTCTTTCATGGGCAAGGAGGCAAAAAGGAAAGAACGGAGAATTTATGCTAAGTATAGTCCTCCTAAAAGTCTGTGACAACAGAGAAAACCATATAAAATGTCCTTTTGAAGAGATTGATGAATCAGTTTCCAGCTTCTACAATTGTTTAACATTTATTAAGCAAATAGCTGTCCTTTATTGAACGTGAACTCTGTACCTGGGCATTGTTTTACATCTATTTCAGTTAATCTCACAACACTCCTGCAATACCGTATTGTGTCCCCAGTTAGCTGATGAGGAAAATCATTCTCTGAGAAGCTAAAGCCCCCCCGCTCTATGATGAGTTTATGCAATGATTTGTACTTCACTCTCTCTCATAATTTCTATATTTTAATTTATCAGAGTACGCTAGGAATGTTGAGAATGCATCCATAGCTATTAGTAATAGGCACCATGATTTTTTATCCTTTTTAAATTTCCTTTAGCACTTTATGGTATGCAAAGCACTTTGGCATTTATTGCCTCATCTGATTTAGCTACTCCAAGATAAAAGCTCATCTTTTGAAATAAAATACTGAAGCTGTTTCTGATCTATGTGTCTGAAGGTACATGCTCAAGAACAAGAATTTGGAGTCATATGGACCATTAAACCAGAGGAGGAATGATTTTTTTCATAATGTTGATACTCCTGGGTTGACCTGTAGTATATATATATATATATATATATATATATATATATATATATATATATATATATATAGTACAGATTGTGGACACTGGTGGGAACAAGATCTGGGTTTGGTTCCCGATTCAACCATTTGCCAGCAGGGTGACTACAGGAAAATGACTTCCCTTGTTTTGCCTCTATTTTCTCATATGTAAAAATGTGGATGATAATTGCAGTCCCTTTATCCTAGGATTGTTGTGAAAATTAAATTTAATTATGCAAGTGAGGAGCTTAGTTCAGTGCCTGGCACTTAGTAATTGGCCATGTATCTCATTTTAATGCACTCATCATCATCCCAAATCTTTCCGCAATCAACTCGGATTTTGAATTCTTGCCTCCACACCTGAGATTCATAATTGTTTCCTGCTGTTTAGGCAGCTGTAAGAGGTTCACATGAAAGCTGTCTCCTTCCTCTCTCTGTATCCATGATATTGAACATACATTTTCCCTTCTCAGCAATTACATGGAGGTTACATAACTACTTGTCCAATTGGAGTAGCAGATCTAGACTAATAAAATGTTACCATCAACAGATACTTACAGTGATCTGGGGGTAGATGAATCAGAAAGACATATTGTGTTACATATTTGTAACCCTGCTAAGCAGAAAGATTTAAATGGCTCTAGACACAGGAATCCAAAGTTACTCTTTAGAGAAAACAAAGTTATTCTAAAGTACACCTGGCTTCTCCAGTGGCATACCCACTGGAGTTAGTGGCTGATATGAAAGTTTCTGTCCAGATGTGATTATGTAAAGTTCAACCCTTCTGGCAAGCTACTTAAATAGATAACCAACCAGAAACTGCCTTTCAAGGAAAGAAGATCCATAAATCCAGCATTTTTTCCATGTAGTTTTGAAATTCCTTAGACTTCTGCTTCTCAAAGGGGATAGGAGATGAAGAACACATTGCCAGTTTAACATCATTTACCTAGGGGCTCAGTTTTGTGGCTAAACATATTGAATTGTTGATTATTCTTTTATCTGATAGTTTAATTCTCACTCATATTTGGTGTCTCCTTAAGCATGTGTCTCATCCTTCGTATTTCTTATTTAGGGTGGAATATGAGAAGGAATTTTTACCCATGTTCTAGGCTTCATATGTCACAGCAATTTTACCACTTAATTCTTTCTTTTTAGTAATAAGATAAATTAGTAGTTATCCAATGATAAAAGTAGGACTTGTTTACTCTAGGACATTTAAAAAATATAGAAAAGTTATAAAGAACAAAATAAATACCACTGGACATTCTACCCTCATAAGTAACCACCACTGACATATGGTGTTTAGTTTTCTTCATCTACTTATTTTGTTTATCTGTGTCTATAATTTTATTTTATTTATTTTTTTATTTTTTTTGTGTCTATAATTTTAAATCACATTGGGATATTATATAAATCATTTTGAATTCTACATTTGAGCTTAGTGTTAGGTATTATATGAAGAACATATCAACATCACTAGATAGTTCAAGTTTTCTTTGTTTCCTTTTTACCTCTCAACTCCTTTTCCTTTATTTATTTATTTATTTATTTATTTATTTATTTGAGAGAGAGAGAGAGAGAGAGAGAGAGAGAGACAGCATGAGGGGAGGGGCAGAGGGAGAGAATCTTCAAGCAGACCCTGCACTGAGCACAGAGCCCAGCAAGGAGCTCAATCCCAAGACCCATAAGATCACAACCTGAGCTGAAAGCAAGAGTTGGATGCTCAACTGACTGAGCCACTCAGGTACCCCTTAACCATTAATTCTTTTTAAAAAAATATGTGATAATTCATTATAAGAATCACCAAAATCTATGTACCAATTCCTCTTTTATTAGATATTTAATACATGTTAAATTTTTTATTATTTTATTTATTTAAATAATTTATTTATTTATTTAAATAATTAAAAATTATTTATTTATTATTTGCCAAAATTTTTGGCAAAATTTTTCTATAGAAAGCCAAATAGAAAATATTTTCAACTCTGTGGACTACAAGGTTTCTGTAGCAATTACTCAACTCTGCTGTTGCAGAAGTAGCCATAGACAATAGGTAAATAAGTAGTAGTGGCTGTGTTCTAATAAAACTTTATTTACAAAAACAGGTGGCATGTGGAATTTGGCCTGTGGACTGTAATTTTCTCAATTGGAAATAGACATGGCTGAGACCCATGACATGACATCAGTAATTATTTTATATAATAAATTCTTAGAAATGGAATTATAGATTAAAGGTGATGATATTTTTTTAAGATTTTATGTATTTATTCATGATAGACACAGAGAGAGAGAGAGAGAGAGAGAGGCAGAGACACAGGCAGAGGGAGAAGCAGGCTCCATGCGGGGAGCCCAACGTGGGACTGGATCCTGGGTGTCCAGGATCACTCCCTGAGCTGAAGGCAGCGCTAAACCGCTGAGCCACCCAGGGATCCCCTGGGATGAATATTTTTAAGGAACTTGACACACAGTATTAAAATTCTCTCCCAAAATATTACAAAAATTATACTTCTAGGTGAAAATAAAAGTCTTGATTTCTCTCACAAACATAGATTACAATCGTTTAAAAATTAATTGGATGGATATAAATTAGTGATATCTTACTATTTTGATTTATTATTTTAATTACCATGTTTAAAATATACATGAGTATTCACTGGATATTTATATCTAGTTTGTGTTCAAAATATTTTGTGGCATATGGGAGACTTACTGCACATCATTTAATTTTTTAAACAATAAAAATCCACTACAAGCCAAATTTAAGGGAGACACTCCAGAAGTTGAACATAAATGGATAATATTAATCTGGTTAACTACTATAACAATCAAGGCTTGAATCTCAGGAGTTTAATACAGTAAAACTTTCTCACTAGTGACACGTTCAAATAGGTCTTTGGTGACTGCTCTATGAAGCCATTCAAGGACAGAGGCTGACAAAATCCTGGCCATTTTCTGTGCATTGTTTCTCTGCATACTGAAATCCAGCTTGAAATTGGGGTACCACAATGTGGAGAATGTATATCTCTCCTAAACGTTTGAGCCTGAAAGTGACATGCTACCTCCACTCATGTCCTAGTGGTGGTATCACATGGCCTACCTGGAGGGAGATAGCATTTCAAGTAAGCCCTATGGACAGGAAGAGGAAATACGTTTGATGAGAATCTAGCCAGTCTCACTACATAATTAAAATTTAAAACCCAGATTTCAGGACTTTTTTCCTTTTTTAGTCCTTTTAATGATTATGGTGAAAACTAGTAAGTAGTCTTTTATAGAAAATTTTGGCCACGCAACACAAATATAAATGCATATTTCTATAGGAAAAAATAGAGAGCCAATGATAAAGCTATAAATGCTTTTTTTCCCTTTTTGTTTCTTACACTAAAAATACTGAAGTATATCTTTCATTTGTAACTGCCTATAACAGTGTCCAAAATTTGCACAAATTTTACTAGTTTTTTACGAGTATTCACAAGAGTAAGATTTAGCCATTGGCTTTATCAATTAGTGAAGCCAAACAGAAAATCAGTCAATCAAATAGCAAGAAAAGAGAAAATAGAAAATTCAAATACATGTCAAAAGAACTTCTGCAATTAATCAGCATTAAATAAAAAATAATAACATCACACTTGACATGCTAATACAATCTTCCTAACAATGAAGTCAGGAAAATTAGAAGTTAAGAAAGAAAAGATTAGAGATTTATGTACAAGATCAGAATAAGAAAACATTAATTTTTTTTTCCTTAGATAAATGAGATTGCAAATGGAAAGGCTGCACTTATTTCTTTGACGCTTATGTCTGGTCTTTCCACTGAGAAAGCTCGAAAGCATCAAATCATTCTATCCCTTCTAATTTTAGGATGTTTATATTAATATAGGATAACCTGGCCAGAAAAGCACAGGAAAGTGAAGAGGCTGCTCAGTGAAGGGGGGTTAGCACCAGAAATTCCAAAAGAATAGATTAACATTGTCTGCCTTTAAACTCTTCAAAGAAGACCATAATTGTGCCTTTTATATCTTACCCCGTGCTCCAACTGCAGAATTCCTCAACTCCCAGGAGGAGCCTCATAGAGATGCTGTGCTGTTTGATTTGGCACTATTCACAAACCTTGGCAGATGATCAAATAGAGGGCACAGAAGTGCAGGAAAAACCTTAAGAAACTGTCTTCGCTGTTGTCGTTACTGCCTTCATGAATTGAAATCTCAATGGTAAGCATAAAGAAGCCAAAGATATTAACCGAGCATGCACAGTTCCAATTTAGATGTTTAACACACCTTGGCATGGAGAAAGCATGCAAATTTACAGCTTTATGGGCTTTATCTAGAGTTGTATTTGTTTCAGTTTTCAAATACATTTGGTTTCTTAAAATAATCATTTTTTGCCCCAGATCTCTTGGACTAAGTGAGTAGGCATGATGAATGGGAAAGACTTAGCTTTGAATTAAAAAGATCTGGGTTCAAAAAATAAATAAATAAAAGAAAAAAAAAAAAGATCTGGGTTCTAGTCCCAATACTACCAGTTCCTAACTGTGTAATCTTGGGAAGTTGCCAAACTCCTTTGAGCCTTGGTTCATGTGTCTATTAAATAAATATTGCCCAGCATTTCAGTTAGAAGCAAGAGAAAATTATATTTAGGATCATGTGAAAATAGTATATAGAAAACATTTGGTAAAATATAAACAGCAATGCTGTTGTGAGAAATTATTAATCTAATTAAACAGAACTTTGCAGGAATGTTATAAAACATCACTAAGGGACAGATATTTTAAATAATTCTATTTTATGGAGAAGAGAATCTACCAGACTGTTTCTGAATTTAAAATATAAATGTAAAGAAAGCTCATATCAAGAAAAAAAGAAAGAAGAAAGAAAGAAAGAAAGAAAGAAAGAAAGAAAGAAAGAAAAAAGAAAGAAAGAAAGAAATTGGCTCCAAAGTTGAGAAAAGTTATGCTACCTATGGAGATGATTACCAAATAGTGGAATTTCTAAGAGAGGAAATTTTTTTTTTTAATTAATTACATATTTAGGAGCTCTTTTGGCAATAGATTTGGTGATCTTTGGCTGGTTTCTCTCAGTCTATTCATTCATTCATTCACAGAATAAAAACTCTTTTGGTTGTATTCCCTAATTTATTCCAAGGACACAGAATAAATGTTCATTAAATATTTGTGGAATGAATGAGTTAATGAATTAATGAGTTTATTAACTCACAATTTGCTGTGCTATTCTTGTGCTAGTTGCTAGCAGTGAAAGAAATTTAGAGTGACAGTTTTTGCTCTCTGGGAGTTTGTAGCTTAGTGAGAAAAATAGGTATGTAAGTGTACAATAATATAGTATAGGAGTCCCATGATCCAGTACTTACTGATTGTTTTAGAGAGTAATTACAAATCATAATAAATGAAATATAAATATAATAATAAAACATCAACATTAAATGTAAATGTATAATAATAAATAGGTCTATACTTAATATAAATACATTTTATATAATTAAATGTGATAATATAATAAAAAGCATCACAATTGTGAATTTAAGTAGCTCCACAATTTCCACCTAAATTTTTAAAAATTTCTTTTAAATTTCCATTCATATTACTCAAAATTATAGCATTATATATTTGGAGGAAGTACTTCGATGTACTTCGATGGTTCCACTAATCTCTTGGTCCCTTACCCATTTCCCCACAAGTAATTATTGCTCTGAGTTTGGTCCACATCTTTCCACAGATTTTGTATGTATGCGCGCACACATGTACACATGCACACGCACATATTATAGCTTTTAAAGTGTATACTAATAGTGGCACCTGGGGGCTTAGTCAGTTAAGTGTCCCACTCTTAGTTTTGGCTTGGGTCATGATCTCTGGAGGGGATGATCCAACCTTGCATCACCAGTCTCCATGCTGAGCGGGGGAATCTACTTCCCTCTCCCTCTCCCTCCCCCTCTCCCTCTCCTTCTAGCCCCTCTCCCTGCTTGCAAGCACACACACACACTCTCTCTTTCTCTCTCTCTCTGAAACAAATAAATAAATAAATCTTAAAAAAAAATAAAGTGCAAACTAATAAAAACAATAGCATGATTGTACACTCTTCTGAAACTTTCTTTCCTTCAATAGTATATCTTGGAAATCTATCCATATTAGTTAGCATATTTTAACCTTATTCTTTTTAGATGCTGCAGTATAGTGGCCACAACATGGCTACCATTCATACATGGCACCCAAAGAGTTGTGCAGTGAACAGCCTGTGCAACTGCTTGTGGCAGCTCTCTGCCCTGCTCATATAACATGACCATACTGTAGCTTATTTAGTTGTTCCTCTATTGACAGACACAGAGGTTGTTTCCAGTTTTTCAGTATTACCAGCAAAGTTTTAATGAATATCCTTGTACAACCTACAATCACTAAAATGTCCACATAAGTCTAATGAAATAATTCATCTATTTCAAATCCTATACTTGGCATCAGAAAGTCCTTTCTGAATTCTCGTGTGTTGTGCACACACCGAAACGGCAGAAATCTTAACAACAAAACCAAAATAAGCCTTTTGAGAAATCAAGAGGGACAAATAACCCCTTTTACTCTTTAAACCCAGAAGGTTCTCCTTTTATTTCACCATGCAATAGGCACAGAAATTAAACTTTTCCGAGTCAGTCTTTTTGCCTCACCCTGATTTGATTCCATTGTGGGAATGTGAAGATATGATACGTATGCACTATTTGAAGCTAGCTGGGATTTTATGTGTTTTTGAATGGCAACGTTTCTTTTCTGCAAAAGATAACTTTATGACAAGACACATTTATAGTGTGCTGCTTTGACATTGTGTTCTTATAGATTCATATAGCTCCATGCATTCAGCAGAGATAGATGCTTTCCCCATAATGCCTTTGATCTTTTTTCTGTGCAGAGTGCTTTTGAATATTAAGGGCTGTTTGTCTGAGGCCCAGACACTTGTAAACATGTACTCATCCCTGAGGGATTGTGTGTTGCTCAGGTAATGGTGAAGCAACCAGTTCTTTCTGCTGCCAAAGAGAGCCGTTAGTGCAGTCCTCTTAAGGAAACATGAACCAATGAACTGACTTAATGAAATTGCTAAGTGTTAGAAATGGCATCTTTAAAAGGGGGGAAAATGGACAAGAGCCTCCTTGTTGTCATTTGGCTGTGATTTGTGGTATTGATTCTGGCCTTTGGCTGGATCTTGAACGAAGTACAGCAGAGGTCCAAGTACCTTGACCTCAAATGGAATGTTTACTCCATCACAGAAGGAACAGGCATCCTGTATATGAAGAACGGATGGTGGAGTGGAAGCTGGGAGGAAGGAAATGCTGGAGAAAGAGCAATAGAAGCCATACCCGATGCCTGAAGGTCAAAGGCCACGTTCAAGGATCAGATGAGGCTGCCTCCCTAAGGAGTCTGCTAACCTCAGTGCATCTGCAGTTTTGTTTCCATGTTTGGTAGAGGATTCTAAGACCATAGGCAATCTTCTCACAGCGGCATCATGAGATCCTTGCTGGGGCTGGCTCTGGGGCCGGGCAGTCTGCCTGACCGCCTCACCAGGGTTGAAGCACTCATTCCTACATTTATTTATTTATTTATTTATTTATTTATTTATTTATTTATTTTTCATTTATCTTTTTTTTAATTGGAGTTCAATTTGCCAACATATAGCATAACACCTAGTGCTCATCCCATCAAGTGCCCCCCTCAGTGCCCGCCACCCAGTAACCTCCAACCCCACCCACCTCCCCTTCCATTACCCCTAGTTCATTTCCCAGAGTTAGGAGTCTCTCATGTTCTGTCTCCCTCTCTGATATTTCCCACTCATTTTCTCTCCTTTCCCCTTTATTCCCTTTCACTATTTTTTATATTCCCCAAATGAATGAGACCATATAATGTTTGTCCTTCTCCGATTGACTTATTTCGCTCAGCATAATACCCTCTAGTTCCATCCATGTCAAAGCAAATGGTGGGTATTCGTCGTTTCTAATGGCTGAGTAATAAATATTCCATTGTACACATGGACCACATCTTCTTTATCCATTCATCTTTCGATGGACACCGAGGCTCCTTCCACAGTTTGGCTATTGTGGACATTGCTGCTAGAAACATCGGGGTGCAGGTGTCCCGGCGTTTCACTGCATCTGTATCTTTGGGGTAAATCCCCAGCAGTGCAATTGCTGGGTCGTAGGGCAGGTCTATTTTTAACTCTTTGAGGAACCTCCACACAGTTTTCCAAAGCACCAGTTCCCATTCCCACCAACAGTGCAGGAGGGTTCCGCTTTCTCTACATCCTCTCCAACAACATTCCTGCCTTTAGGTTGATGTAAATACATGTGACTCAACTTGCTTCTCCACTTAGAGCTATTGAATTTTCAAACAGGAAAGTAGCATAAAGATTACCTATCAAAATCTTTTTCACTTGAAAGATAAGGGCAGCGATCTCCAGAGTGGAGAAGTGGCCTTTGAGGCTAGTCGTTTAGCAAGTTAGTGATTCTACAGTTGATTTCAACTTTGGGCAATTTGACCATTCCTGACCCTTCCTCATTCTTATCCTCATCCTCCTTGTCATCACTACCACCACCATCTTGGGTTTCCCTGAAAGTGCTGCTATCTTTCCCTCCTGTGTAATGCCTATAGGTCCATCAGCGTTCAGTGGCAAGGACTCAACAGTACTCATCCTCTGGATCTGGAAGCACACATACACGGATTTAAAAACAGATTCAGTCCTTTACTCTGAGTGACCTTGCAAGCCACTTTATTCCTTTGAGCCTGTGTTACTTGTCTATAAAATGGAGACAATAATGTCTGTTTTAGATTTCCTATGAGGCTTAAATGGGAGCGATACCATTAGTGTCTACTGCCTGGTACATGGTAGGTCCTCAGTAAATGGGACTTAGGCTCACTGTTACTATTGCTATTCTTCTTATTTCTCAGAGGCTTGAGTTTGAGTCCTGGCTCTGTTGTCTAAGCTTGGGCAAATCAATTCTTTTCTGAGAGCCTCATTTGTAAACTGAGGAGTTGAAACAGATTCTTCCTAAAGCTCAGTGCATATACTTTGTGATAGGTCGTGATATGGTGCTTCTCCAGCTTTGGGATACATTGGATCGCCTGGAGGTCCCGTGTCTAGAGATCCTGATTCTGTAGGTCTGGGGGAGGCCCAAGGATTGGCCTTTTTAACAAGGACTCCAGATCTTACTTTGCTTTTCTTATAACCAGGAAAGATGATATAACACCCATGTGGTAGGATAATAGTGAGGAGAAAATGAAATAGTTTGGGGTACATGGCAATCACCCAACGAACGGCCAATTGCTGTTACTCTCTCCTTTGGTCACTTCGCTTAGCACATATCCCCACTTGGGAAACTAAATTTGGGTCCTAATCAGGGCTCTACCATATGTGTATTAGATGCAGATGTTTAAAAAAATAGAAGATATCTGGGTTCTCTTGAAGTCCCAAGAGCTCTGGCAACACTGAGCTTGCCACAGTGTCCCTTGGCTATCCCTCGATGTCGCTACCTACTCAAACCAGTCTCCACTCACTCTGGTTTAAATATTGATTTTTCTTGTCTCCTGTAGGCATCTGGGTTTGCAGATTCTTGCTGTAGGATCTAATTCAGTGTCTCTATCCAGAGTTTTAGAAGAATTAAGAGACTCTCTCTTTCCTGGTGTTATTCCAATTATTCTAGATCAATTAACCAGCTGTCCACCGGCAGAGTCACACCCCCCCTTTTCCCATCACAGCTCCTTCTGAACCTGAACAATAATGGACAGAATAGTTTGTCTTTCTAAGTCTTATGATAGAGCGGCATAATTTAGGATGAGTTCCAAGGGGGCAGCATTATGAAAGTCTACTGAAATAGTTTGCCAGGGAACCTAACCCAAGCTGAGATGTTGCCTAACAGAATCAAAGCAGGGTTTAAAGTCAGCTGCTGCCTTTATTATACACTCAAAACTTGGCAGAGAAAGTTCTTTGGGTTGGGACCACATGAAAGAAATCCGGGCAAGTGAAGGCTGGTTGAAGAGAACAGATGGACTTGGACATCTTACACCATGGTAGTAATGCTCTGACTTCCAAAGATACCTGCTTGGATGCTCTGAAAGTTATCATCATCTTTGTATTTTTTTTTTCTTAGCTAGCTACGGGTGTCACACATGAAAAAAAAAATGAGGCAAGAAAGGGCTTTATACAAAGGTATTGAGGCCACATTTGTCAAACCCAGAATCCCACGCAGATTTGGGAACTATGTTTCAAGCTGAGCTCAAAACTTTCAACTCTCAAAAGTGCTACTTACCCCAAGTAAAAGGCAATTTTCCAGCTCAAAGAAAGGCAGTTCTGCAAGGTTCAGGAAAAAAGGTCAGAAGACTCCTTGTACATCAATCAGCTCCTGGAAAACAACATGTCAATGAGTTAAGTGAACACGAATCAGGCACATATGGATTGAATTTCCCTTGAAATACTCCTGGGGTCCAAGTTTAAGGGGTGGAGGGGAGGAGGGGTGAAAAGTCTTAGGAAAATCTAATGTATTCTTCTGCAGACCCCAAACTTTTGAAAACGCTTCCAAGATGTTGACTGGCCAGGCCACAAGTCTTGCTGGCCCGAATCGAGGCTGAGGCTAGCCGACCTTTGTTTCTGGAGATGAGAATATAGCTAAGGCCTAAATGATAGCCCAGGACTTCTCTGCCTTGGTTTCAACTTCATTTCATGGTATGGAGATAGGGTGATCTCGTAAAGTGTGGCTTTGAAGTTCCAGGGAAGGGGAATAGATTTTTTTTTCAGAGAAAAAATGAACTGTAAGAAACATTCAAGTTTATCAGTCATTACTGCCAGTAGCCTATGTTTCTAAGTAAGTAAATCAACCCTTCTCTGCTTTCTTCCTTCCTGGAATCATAAGCAAAGCAAGTGGGAATTAATATAGATGTGGGGGAGAAAAGCAAATGCAAGAGAATTTTCCTAAGACCATTCCATGTGAAAGTATATAGCATAGTGGAAATATGCTTTATAAATAGAGGTTCTCACACAATCTTAAGAAAGAGAACAATGCAGCATTGAAATCTATTCTAGCCCCAAATGCTTAAATAGTAAATGTAATGGATAAATAGCATCTAGATTTTGCATTCCTACATAGGGTTCCTATACGTGGAGCCTATTTAAATCTGATTTTATGTGAAATTATAAGAATTCACTGTTGACAATAAGCTAGTTCTATCACATCCACGTGGGATCCAGAATTGATTAGTATCAAACCCTTTTCCCAGAAAGTTTCCTAGAAAACTTAAACTGGGAATCATACATTTAAAAACTCTTTAAAAAGAAACCTGTTGAGAAACAATATGGTTCATTTTTTTTTGTTTTTTGGGACATTTTGTAGTTGAACTATAATTTCTCTTAAGGAAAAATACCAAACCAGAAACTTCTTGGGCGGCAGAGGGAACCATTAAGGACTTTCCCCTCTTTTGCTTTGCTTTTCTTTCTTCCTTTCTTTCTTTCTTTCTTTCTTTCTTCTTTCTTTCTTTCTTTCTTTCTTTCTTTCTTTCTTTCTTTCTTTCTTTCTTTCTTTCTTTCTTTCTTTCTTTCTTTCTTTCTTTCTTTCTTCTTTCTTTTTCTTCTCTTTTTTAAGGCAGGAGGTAATCAGAGATAAATGTTAATGGGATTTTTTTTTTTTTTAAACAAATGATGCACTGTCAAGGGAAAATTTTTTCACAATTGTCAAATTGTGTAGACAGTGTTCAAATTGCTCATTCATTATCAGGAGCACCACCAAGTTGAAAACATACTTTTTCTAGTCTGCACTTGATTGATGTACATTACTCATATCAGGCTAATGGCACTTTATTTTCCAACAGTAGCAAGTAATGAGTGACCTTGAGTGCATATTGTTTTCCTGCAAGGGTTTGTTGCTCTGCTTCCTTCATAAGCACCCCAAGGAAACAAGGCCCCTGTATTGGTGTTTTGCAGCAAACCTCATTTCTTTCATGGCTTTCTGTAAAAGAATTTGATACAGGGATAGAAGCTAACCTCAGTGAGTAAATGAAATATTGATCCATGCTACTCTGGCCTTGCCTTCACCTTGTCCCAGGGCGGTGAGTTACTGACTTTTCCGTTTTGGCTGTAATAGGAATTATTACAAGAGGCCTGTGCAAGTAATTACTTGGCATGGTAAAAAAGGGGAGTCCATCATATATTTCTGTAGAGACGTTAGTTTCCATCAGCCCAGCAGTCTGCTTTTTTGGCTCTGTCTTTCCTACTCTTGATTCAATTCTTTTAACCATCATTAATCACGCTCCTTGTCAGCAGAAGTTTATCAAAAGTATTAAGTGAGCAAGGTTGCCTGGCCTCCTTAAAAAAAAATCAGCCAACACGGGGCAGTAAATTTCAAAATATGGAAGGTTGGTTCCGTGATATATATGAGTGTCTCTTCAGCTAGAATGAGCCGTTTGTTTTAGTGATAGATATTGTAGTTTGAGCTGTGATGGAATCCTTCTCAAGTTTATGTGTCGTGGGCTATCGTTTATGAGAGACCATGTGTTTCTAAATGGTGAAGGTCATGGCTGATGGCAAAAGTAAAAGCAGTGGTGATTCATTAAAAATAGTTAATAGGGCCTGCGGCTGACAGGGATAAATAGGAACATGTGGCTTGCCAACCCACCAGCACCTAAATTGACATTGTGCTTTTGGTCCCGACTCACTACTTCCAGTTGCCAGACAGCTGTGAGCGGACAGACAGACAGTAGGCAAAGTCGCCTCTTGTTAACAACAGATGTGGAAAAACGTTTGGGAAACACAACTGCGGATGATCCATAGAAACGCATTGATTTCCCTTCACTTTGGCCTGGCTAATATTTATTTTTAAATTGGTACTGATTTTTTTACTGACCACAAGTATGTTCATCCTATGAAATTCAACTGCCTTAGAAACACGTGATGTACAAAATGAAAACTTTTCTGTTGTATCTGAAATGTTCAGTTTCTTTACAAAATGATTGGAAGCAAAATAGAGCATAATGCTGGGATCCGATAAAGCTGAGAGATGGTACCATGAGCGTTCTTATAGTTGTACTCTCTCCCTGTCTGCTTGAAATAGTCATGACTAAACTTTTTTTTCCATTTCATGACTAAATGAAGTCCCCACCCTGGATCCCACCTTCCGGGAGCATCAGTTTTATCTGTCTGCGTGTATCCCTCCACATGTGTGGTAAAGCAAAACGAATATATGCATATATGTATATAAAAAGAAAAATAACGTATTCAATATAATAATTGAATATAACATATGTCTAACTATTAGGTTATGTTATAATACAGGTTCACAACTTGATTTAACAAAATTCTAATATTTATTTATTTATTTAATTTTTTAAAAAATATTTTTATTTATTTATTCATGAGAGAAACACACACACACACACACACACACACACACAGAGGCAGAGACACAGGCAGAGGGAGCAGCGGGCTCCACACAGGGAGACTGATGTGGGACTCAATCTCGTGTCCCCAGGATCAGGCCCTGGGTTGAAGGCAGTGCTAAACCACTGAGCCACCCGGGCTGCCCCAACATTCTAATATTTAAATGTGAATATTTGATTAAACTCATGGTCTCATTTATTTGTTCAGAAAGTGTATCATGTTACCCTAATAGCAAAATATGTGCAAAACTTGAAGGGAGCATAGGGGCTAAGAGGTCTATTTCCAGTTTGCATTCAGCATTTATGTAATAAATGCCTCTGCTGGTCCTAATGTAACTATACATTCTCCTTGCAAAACTTCCTGCCTAATTTTGAGACTCCTAAGAACTAGAAAATAAAAAGGATTTTGCTGATTAAGATCAATAGAATTTGACGATCCATTTCAGAAGTGTAAATCAACAAAGGAATGTGTGGAAGTGGATGCAGCCCTTAGGCATTTTCCAAATGAGCAAGTATGGATTTTTCTATACATTACTTCTAATAAAGAAGGTTTTAAACACAAAATTGTTTGGGGATTTGTTGGGGTTTTGTTATTTGGGTGTTTTTTTGATTCTGGTTTTGTTTTTTGTTTTTTTTGTTTTTTGTTTTTTACCTTCTCTCTGAGAAGTCAGTGAAAAATGGCACAATGGCTTGAAATAATACCGGGAGGGAAACATCTTCACTTTTCATTTTAGATAGCCTTTTTTCCCTAGAAAAACAAATCGTCCAGGATAGTTAGAGTGATTGCTGCCTCTAACGGAAGACGGTAGTAACCAAGTGGCAGCAGGGGAAACAGTTGCTGAATTCACTAGCAAGTTTCAGAGCATAAAGCAAAAACAAAAACACAAACCCCAAATTTTATGTAAGGATATAAAATAGAAGGGAAAAAAATAAGTAGGGAAAAAAGACAAGTTGAGGAAGAAGGTGGGCTTTGACCTCTCCACTGGCAACCAGAGCCTTGGTCGGCCCGGCCTGCAGAATCCTTGGCAGCTCCAGGCTGCTCTGCCTGCATTTGCTGTCTGGAGAGGAGTCGGGCCCAGAAAATACCCTTTCATCCTTTTCCATGATTGGAAAAGGTGCAGGTCATCCTACAGTACAAAGAGGCTGGGCTTTATGGAAACCAAATCCTCAACCTACACTTGAGTTTTTTAATTTGTTGACAGGTTAAGGTTTGGGGGCCAGAGTCATGACAACAAAACTTTTGGGCAACAACCATGCATTGAGTTGAGTGGTTGCAGCAGGAGGCTAGGACTGCATCGCAACTTACCATGTTGTGGGGGCTGTGGGGGGAGCTTGGGGAGCACTCAGCATCAAAGCAACTAGAGAGGACAGGGGAAATGTGTTGTGCTTGATTCAAGGCCAAATGGCTGTGGGCACAGAGGATGTTTTGGATACCATCATCCTGAAGAAGACATTCACAGTGGTTACAAATTGACTTTTTATGGAGAAACTAAGACTATTTCTAACCTATTGCACCGATATTATATTTAGTTAATATTTTATGAAAGAAAAGTCCTCCCATTAGAGGCAGCAAATTGCTTTATAATTATAGTACTTCACAGAACAGACTGTCTGCTTCGTTTTATGGCAGAAGCACAAAACACAGCCGCCTTTCCCACACAAACTTCTTTTCAGAGGCCTTGTGGTAAGTGACTTCCCTCTCATGCTTTCTCTTCTTTATTTCAAATATTAGTTTAATTTGAACAGAAAAATCACGTTGCATGTTTGGTATGGGTTAATGAAATATTGATGTAGAAATTTCACTGAAGCAGGGCAGGGCACACTGGGGAACAGAGGTGAACAAAGATACTTTCTTCACCTTTCAAACTCTGGTCTGACTTCATGCCACTCTGACAGGGACGACAAGCCATTAAACATGATGGCTATTTGAGAATCATGACTGTAATGAATTGGTGGGCAGAACGGCATAAAAATTTCATCAGAGAGTAGAGACCGAATGGGAATGGAGATTGGGCGAGTTTCTGTTCCGCCACCTTCTTTTTCTCTGCTTTTCTCCACAGTCCTCAATGAGAAGCAACAGAGCGAAGTTCCCAGCAGACAAGGAACATGTTGCATTTATTTTTGTATTCCAGAGAACATCACACGGCTGGCGCTAAATAAATGTTGTCATGAAATTGCCTCCCTTTGATTGAAACGTGCTGTGTAGCAGAAGCCGTGAGGCCCTGACATCCCTTGTTGGCAATCCTCATTCCTGTGCCCACCAGTGGAGCCGCACTGCAGGCGCCTGCAGCTCCACCCCGGGGCTTTCTTTGGCCCCTGGAGGATGCTCCACCCTTGGCCATCCAGATTGACTTGGAAAATTCGTGCCTCAAGAGGCAACTCTTAACCAGTGATGAATGTGAGTTAGTGAACAAATACTCCTGCTCCTCACTCCTCAGGTTGGACAACTCGAAGGTGTCTTCTATAGACTTGCCCAATTGCCTGAACGGCAGTGGTCCTGAACTCCGATGACCCGCACAGCTCTCTCCTCATGAACATTCCCCAGTTGACACTCTTCCTTCCCTTCCCTTCCCTTCCCTTCCCTTCCCTTCCCTTCCCTTCCCTTCCCTTCCCTTCCCTTCCCTTCCCTTCCCTTCCCTCCCCTCCCCTCCCCTTCCCTTCCCTTCCCTTCCCTTCTCTTTTCTGTTTCACTTCCTCATGCCCCCACATGTGCTTCCAGGGATCACTCTCAAACAAATAGTAGCCCTCAAATCCTTATCTCAGGTCATGCTTCTGTGAACCCCAAGCTAAGACATGCTGCTATTCCAAGACACCAGGGTCATCGGTTGATAGGAACTGACGGAGAGTTTTCTGTGTGCCTAACCTTGTGCCAGGTTCTAGGAAGCTAGTAAGTCACTTAAGATATTGACACTTACACTGCTCAGAAATCCTTTGCAATTAGCTTGTGAGATAAGACGTACACGTTTAAAACAATTCGTGGACCAGACAGCATTATACAGGGCTACAATAAAGTCCAAAGTGTGTTTTACGGATAACTGGGGACAAGGGCAGTGGAGCAAGGCTCTATGTACACCGTGCTGTTGAAAGTCAGGAAAAGGCTGTTGGACCATGGGGAGGCAACTTGGAGCTGAGGGGGTACTGGCTTCAAAGAGGATGGTGTACTTAGCGCGCAGGAAGGGTATGTCTCCAAGCATAGTGTCCTGCATGCAGCGGGGGCTCAATAACGCTGTGTGGATGGAAAAAGGTGCAGGCGAATGAATTAGTCATCAAACTCGGATGAGCTATGCTATGCTTCTCCCTCCTAAACTTTTGATCTATATTATATAAATGCCTAAGTACGAGCATCTTTTACATGCTGGGATTTTATTTTAAGTATTTGCCTTCCCACTTTTCTTCTTTCCCTACTCCACCTACATCAACTTGTCTCTCTCTGTCAGAAGATCTGCCTTTCCATAGCTGGGTGACCAGAGGTGAGTTATTTAATCTCTTTAATCTCAGGTTCCTGATCGGTAAAATGCCTAAAGGGTGACCATGACACTAAGGTATGGTTTATTTGACTAGTGTCTCCCCTAGTCCCAGAAAAAACAGAATCCCAACCCCCCTCTGTTGTCTTGTTCTCAACTCTACCGTGCAGACTTTTATCGCTGAGCTCCAAAAAATATTGGAGCTTGCCGTTGTTGGGTTTGATGACCTATAAAATTCTTTTTAACTCTAACAAAGCATATTGAAATAAGCAAAAGGTTTGGATCTACAATTGTGTGGCCTTGAACAGGTCACTTAATCTGTCTGAGACTCAATTTCTATTTTCAAAAAATGAGGCTGTTGCCTTTATACTAGAGATAATTATGTAAAGTGCTTGGCTCATGAATGCTCTGAAAATTGTACATTTTTTCATTAACTATATTGAGATAGAATTTACATAAAATAAGAAGCATGCATTTTAAGGACACAGTCTGATGAGTTTTGAAACATGTGTACACCCATGTGACCACGCCTGTCAACATATGGAACATCTTTATCACCTCAGAATGTTCTCTAGTGCCTCTCTGCAGTCAATCTACCCCCTTCACCTCTGGCTCCAAGCACGCACTGATCTGCTTTCTGTCACTATAGATTAGATGTGTCTTTTTCTAGAGTTTTATATAAATAGAATCATAGAGCATGTGCTCTTTTGTGCCTGACTTCTTTCGCTCCGCGTTATGTTTCTGTGATTCATTCATGTTTTTGTGTGGATTGGTGATTTGTTTCTTTTTAATAAATCGTAGATCTTGTTTTACTAACCCAGACAGAAATGATCTTTCTTTCTTGGGACCTTTGGGCATTATCATATTTTACAGATATAACTGTGCATGATGGATGAATTATAAATGGATTTAGAAGATACCTAAGATAATAATATGTAAGTCTTTTTCTAAGGGATTTATCAAGAAGAGTAATAGCTAATATTTATGAAATACTTATTTTGAAACAGGTACAGAACAGAAAATAGGGGATGTATTAGTTATCTTCTGCTGTATAACAAATTACCCCAAACTCAGTGGCTTTAAATAATAAATATTTAGTATCTCACATTTTCTGTGGGTCAGTGACTTAGAACTTGCTTAGGCTGATGATTCCAGCTCCAGATTTCTTATGAGGTTGTAGTTAAAATATTGGCTCCAGGGGCCACCTTCTAAAACGTTGACCAGGACTGGAGTATCAGCTTCTCAGATGGCTCACTTCTGTGGCTAGTAAACTGATGCCAGCTGCTGGTGGGTAGTCTCAGTTCCTCTCTATGTGAACCTCTCCAGAGGGTTGCTCAAGTGTCTTCTCAACATGGATCACTTTGCCCAGAATGAGAATCCAAGAGAAAGCAAGGAATAAGCTGCAATGTCTTTTATGACCCAGGCTCGAAAATTATATACTGTCATTCCCCATATTCCCCTGGTTGCACAAATGAACCCTATGCAGTGTGGGAGGGGACAGTTGTGTCCCCCCAAAAGATACGTGGAGGTATTAATCCTGGTATCTGTGAATTGACCTTATTTGGAAATAGGATTTTTGTAGATGTAATCAAATTAAGATTAGGCTGTACTGGATCTGATGGGCCTTAAACCCAATGACTAGTGTCCTTATAAGAAGAGAGAGATTTGGAGACAGAAAAACACCAGGGAAGAAGACCATGTGAAGACAGAGGCAGAGATTTCAGTGAGGCATCTACAAGCCAAGGATCACCAAAGATTGCTGGCAACCACCTGAAGCTAGAAGAGGCAAGGGAGGATTCTTTGGTAGAGCCTTCAGAGGGAGCATGATCCTGTCAACACCTTGATTTTGCATTTCTACCTCCTAGAGCTGTGTGAACATCTATTTCTATTATTTTAAAGTCACCCAGTTTTTGGTACTTTGTTATGGCGGCCCTAGGATACTCATGCAGGGACTGAATAATGGCATGGATACCAGGAGGTAGGGATTATGGGGGCTACTTCGGAGGGTGATGACCACTTTAAAAGAGTGGTCAGAGAATGGGATATAATTTAGACTGACACCTGGAGAATGAGAAAGTAGGTAAAGAGGTAGAGGAAGAACATTTCAGGCAGAGGAAGCACCTTGTGAAGACCTAAAAAGACGAAGAGCTTGGAGTGTCTGGGCATGGAGAAGAGGCCCATCTTGATTGTTCCCTCTTGGTTAAAGGAGAAAACACACAAAATAGGCTGGAAAGATAAGCAGAGGCCAGATGATGCTGAGCTCACAGACCACTGGAGGGAGTTTGGATTTTATACAAAGGGCAGTAGGAAGTGGCATGCGTTTGATTTTACAGGATGACTGGCTGCCATGTGGACAACAGACTGAGGAGAGAGGAGTCAAGTGAGAAGACCATCTAGGAACTACGGCAGAAAGCTGAGCTGGAGTCCAAGAAGTTGGTTGAGGGTAAGGGAATGAAGATGGAAGGAAGTAGATAGATAATTAGGGATACGGATTACTGCTCAAAATATAGGATTTACTCATGAGATGTGGAGGATAGGGATAAAGATAAGGAAGAAGAACCAAGGATGATGCCTCCTGAGTTCAGAATATTCATCCTTAGGTAACTGAAAATTCTATTAATTTTAAATATGAGCTTAACCCATTAGAGGCTCTTCAAACTTAGAATTCTTTGCCAGCCCCTATTGGCTATAGGGGGAAAAAATCCACACTCCATAGCACAGTAGAAGACCAATCCCAATCAGTCCTTTGCTTAAATGGCCAGCCTCACCTCTTCAGCTACATTCAGAGATTCTGAGGTGTTCATCCTTCTAGGAACATGGTAGGCCTACAAAACATATTCCATTCCCTCTGCCTGGAATGTCCTTCCAGCTCACATCCATGAAGCTGTCCATATCAGCAAGGTGTTTCCACAGCTTCCTACTTTGCCCCCATAGCATCTGGCATACCTCTCTTTGTTCTTACTCCCCCATATATTAATTATCTATCCTGCCATATGTTATATGTCGGTATGTCCCATCAGGGGCCTCCTGGGATCAAAACAACCAATCGAGGGCAGCCCTGGTGGCGCAGTGGTTTAATGCCACCTGTAGCCCAGGGTGTGATCCTGGAGACCCCGGATCGAGTCCCACGTTGGGCTCCCTGCATGGAGCCTGCTTCTTCCTGTGTCTCTGCATCTCTCTCTGTGTCTCTATGAATAAGTAAATAAAATCTTTAAAAACAAAGCAAAACAACCAATCGAATTCTTATTTTATATTTATATTCGCTTTTAACGCTATCTCTGGCACATTGTAAAGACTCAGTTAAAGTTTCTCAAATTGGAATAACAGAGGTTGGCGAAGGATATATGACAGTTACTAGTGGATGAGTTATTGGTTCTGATGAGTATTGAGATACCATGTTTTCTCCCTAAATTAGGATCAAAGAAATCCAAAACCACCTGAAAAGATAAACATGTGATTCATGCATTTGCTAAATTTTCATTTGACAAATACTTATTGAGTACCAATTATGTGTCTTCATGGTTTTAAGGGACCATAGCAGGAAACAGGATCAAAAAACACTCAATTTTCATAGATATTAAATTCTTTGGAGATGAACAATAATCAAATATAAGAGAAGCTAAAGAAGGTAGCTTCAGACAGTAATAAGGGCTGTGAAGAACAAAACGAGGGTGATATGGCCACGACTGTGTGACAGTCTCTGATAGGTAAGTAGAGGAGTAGAGTAGAGGAGTTGAACCAGCATGTGACACTCTGGGAGATGAATTTTCTAGTGAGACAGACCCTGACTGCAAAGGCCCAGAGTGGGACCAGCATGGTGTGTTTCAAGAAAAAAAAAAAAGCCAGTTATATACACTAAGCTCTATTTCCAAATGCCTTGGCAGGTTTTATGTTCAGGAAACTCAAAACAAAGAAAATTGTTAATATATTTTGAAACAAATTTAAAATGTCATTAACATCATTCAACATCTGTATTTGGGCAGCCCGGGGGGCTCAGCGGTTTAGTGTTGCCTTCAGCTCAGGGCATGATCCTGGAGTCCCGGGATCGAGTCCCACGTCGGGCTCCCTGCATGGAGCCTGCTTCTCCCTCTGCCTGTGTCTCTGGCTCTCTCTCTGTGTCTCTCATGACTAAATAAATAAAATCTTTTAAAAAATCTATATTCATATATCACTATATCATCTATCTCTCTTTCTGCCTATCATCTACTCCCCTTTCTTGACTTATCTTTCACTGCCATTTAATTTTTTTAAATAAAAATTTAATGGCTTTATAGTATACTTGTCTGGATATAATTATAGTTCAATCAACTCTCCATGATCGACATAGGTGAATGAAGTTGGATGGTAACCATCTAAATAGTTTGCATATACACGATTATTTTTCTTGTGACAAATTCTTCCCAGAGAAACTGCTGAGTCAAAGTTTAATCCACATGACCGATTTGCCTTTCGGAAAGTTTGTAACAGTTTACTGCCCCTCCCAACTGTGCACAGCCAAGTGGACTTCCTTAGGAGCAATAATGGAGGTCAGGTGCCCGATTAGAGTTAGCTGGCTTTGTATCGTCCCAACAAAAGGAGAATTGTACAAGTTAGTCCCTAGGAAAGCCACAAATGTGATTGGAGCTGCCATCAGGTTGCCTCCATGGGCAACCTTCCATTAGTGGTTATTTCTACAATCACTGGAGCTGTTGGTGCAGCCCCAAGCCATTTGAAGTAGCTCAAAATCAACAAACCTTTCTCAGTAGGCGGAATGAGAGGAATCCCACCTAATGGCAGGCCCACATGGCTGTTTTCTGATTCAACTTTCATTTTTTTAAAAGCATCTTACCTAGACAAGGTCTAAGAGCTCCTAAGCTTTGCCAAACTGATCACCAATAGAATTGGAAATGGCCAATTTATCCCAAAAACGTGACTAAGAGTTCAAGGAAGCAGATATTGCTTAATCCACTAGTTTCTGCTTTTTTAGTAACTCCACAAAGCGTTGGGGCATTCACTGCCCTTGCCAAAATCAAGAGGGCAACACGTGAAAAAGTAATCTGAATACATTGTTCCTGAAAGTTTTAAAAATTAACCTCCAAGTCATTTAAGTTCTTTCTTGCCATCATAGAAATTTACAACTAGGAGAGTTCAGGGATCATCTTGACTTAGGATTTTGTACCTTTGAAGAAGCAAAAGCCCATTTTTATGTAAAAATTATTTTGGGGAATCTTGATAGTAGGTAAGTCTTTCAGTTTGTTGTTTGAAAACATACACCATGACAAAAAGTCTATGAATTCAGAAATAATTTTTAAGTTTATTTTAATATTCCAGAAACAAATCTGCATACCACTAAAACAGAAGCATGTACGTCCGCAAAACGGATGACTTAGTTTGCCTCCATTTCTTGGCCCTTCTCCACCTGAGTTTGTCAGCTACAGATTGAGAATTACTGAGCGTGTAACTTTACCAGTGAGGGATCTAAAGTGCATGAAAAGTCTTGTGAATTATCCAAATCACAGAAAGGAGCAGAACCAGAATGCTTGAGTTTTCCTCTAAGCTTCTCCTGGGTCTAAGTTGGAACCACCGCAGCTAAACCATTTATTACCAGTGTGATCTTGGGTGGGTTGCTTAATGTCACTCGGTCTATCACCTTCACACATGAAATGAATATTCAGTCATACAATTCAGGTTGATGCCTCCTCTGAAGACACAATGTCGGAAGCAGAAAGCAAGTGCTCTGTGCACAGATGATGATGATGATGATGATGATGATGATGATGATTTTGATTAGTTCCATTTCCACAATATCTCTCCTTCAGCCTTTGTGACAAACAAATTAAAGAGCTCCAAACCTTCTTTACAATCTCCCTGCCAGGACTCTTTGCTTATCAATTCTTTAATTACTGGATGCAACTCCATAGAAGTCAAGGCTGCAGAGATGCCTTTAAATTTGGGGACAAGGGGGAAACAGTTCCTTCTCTGTGATTTACCAACTACCCTTGCCTCCTGGGTATTTACATAAGAACATGAATTTGTTTGTCAAGAAACTGTGGGGGATAAATTGCCTTTAACTCTTCTACAATTATGTGCTTACATTTCCATCATTTGCACCTACCTCTGCAGAATGATACTCAGTTTGTTTTGAAAAAGTGAACCTTGGTATGTCTTGACTTGTAGGATCATGAACTCTGCTGGAAAAATTGTTATTATTTCTGCTATGAAAATTGGTCTACTTGCTGGGTTTTCATTTAAATACATTGTTAAGGTAAAAAAACAAAACATAAAAGAGCAACATTCCGATTTCTCAACATTTTCTTTAGAGTATAGAGAAATCCAGAGATCCTCTTTCTCCCCCCACCCCCACTTCCTATTTTCTGTTATGGTCCTTAGGACTACAGTACAATGAAAATGTTGCCCTAAAACAAATTAAAGTAGGAGCTAAGAATTCTATTACATTTTGCAAAGGACTCTCAGAGTTTATTTCACATCGCTTTTCTATATTCACAAATGACAACACATTTGGAGCTTTTCTGTTCGGACTACACACATGTATCACAAATTATCATATACATCAGGGAAGTGCTTGTTCAAGGCAAAAATAGGCATAAGAAAAAGGAGTTTTCACTCTTCCTTTGATGTAAATCTTAAATGAAACTGACACCAGTCACCTTGGCTAAAAGCTCGCTGAATCTGTTGCGGTAAAAATTGTTGGCCAACAGAGGACATGATGAGCCCCACAGTGAGAAGGTCAAAACCTGAATCAACTTTAAAAATGGAAAGAGGGGAAAGAGTGTTGAGCTGGTGGGGGGAAAACGTCCCAGCTGTGCATTCACAAGAAAACGACTGCATCTTGACTCGACACATGATTTGATCTTGGACTTACCACTTGAACTTCTTAGAACATTTTCCCTTATTTATCAAGTGGGAATAATGATAATCTCAGCCAGTTTTGACTCTCGGGTAAAAAAGGGTTTGTAAACTATAAATGTTCACAAAATGCTGCAGGTAAAATTAAAGCTATTTAAAAGTCTCTCTTATTTTCACGTGCCAAGGAAGAAATTCATAAGACATTAAAGTAGACTCAACTTTAATTCCTTATTTCCACCCATGGTGAAATATGTATCACCTGAGATAGAAATAAAACAATGCTTTTATTCTTACATCAGGAAAACACAAAAATAAGATCTCTCTCTGAACACTGTGATCTAATCATGCTTTGCTGTATTTCATTTCCTTTAGAGTGGACATTCTTATCTGACTGTCAAAGGTTAGGGTCACAATGTTGAAACTCTATATTCACTTTTATCTCCCACCTCTCTAACAATCTGCTTGATGCAATCAGTATCAGGACTGGCTTATCTGCCCTCTAAAATATTTTTCTGTTAATCACCAGCTAATTCAATTGAGACAGTAATTGCTTCTTAAAAATAACTGAATACATACAGTTTCCTTTTTGATGTACACCAATACCCAAATGATAAATTTTATCTGTGTGCATAGATCCCTCTACGACCTTTTAGAAATTATCAACAGCTTTAAAAACATTACTTTTTACATACATTTTTAACATAAATGAGCTAAGCCAGTGCCACAATAAAATATGTGTTATTTCATAATTTTAAACTAATGATCAACATTTGAAAAAAGCCTTTCATAGGTGTGACCAGGCTGGAGATCAGACACAGTAAGAAGTGTGCCTTTAACGAGAGTTGCTGTGTTTGAAAAGAGGATATTACTTGTTCTTTTTAGGCAAATCTGAAGTTTTTCATGTTCATCACTGTCATCAGTATCATTTCATTTCAATCTCTGGTTAGTACCTCTGAAGTCCCTGGCCCCCGGGGTGCGTGTTACTTTCTGAATACTATTTGAGAAGGATTCCAGTGACTGTGTGCTGGCAATAGAGCAAAAGGGGGGATTGGAGAGAAAATCTTACAGATGAGTTCTGCAGTAAAACACAGATACAGAGTGTTTTCTTAGTGGTGCTTGATGCATTTAGCTCACCGGGTGACACTCAGTGCTGCTGTCCCAGCAGCCAGTGTGTGTTTGGTGGCAGAAACTGCATGTTATAACACAGCACACATAGCCAAAATCATCACCCTGTGATTTACCACTGAATCAGACTGCACTTACTTCTTTTAGGAAGAATGGTGCCTGTATGTAAAAACCATGAAGCAAGCACTGTTGGGCGCACTTGGTGGCTCATTCATTATTCTGTTTGGTGGACTGGTGAGGTAGAAGAATAAAAAGAGTTATTGTTCACATCTCCATGTGATTGGACTCAGGCATGTTTAAAGGGTAGCTTTTGTACCAGGGAGATGAAGATTTGATCTTGCACTGCTCCTAAAGTAAATATTTATACTTAATTTGATCTAAATGAACATTGGACTCTACTATTATTTTTTTTTCCTGGTATTTTCTCTTCTCATTAAAATCTCTGATGCTGCTTTGTCATAGTTTCCACCCCGACTCAGGGTCTCATGCTCATTATATACTGGCTCTGAGTTTTGGGACAAAGGTCATTTAAAGAAGAGAAAATCATGTTAAATAAAACTGGGGGAGAAAATTTGAATATGGCAACAACTACAAATCTGTTGTAAATATAATGAGTTTTGACGACTTTTTCTCTAGAGAAAAATTCGAGACATCAAAGAAAATTCCTTAACTAGAAAACTTTTATTTCATAAAACATGGTCTTTTAACTTCTTACGGATCTGTCTTCTTTTGGAAATGTAAGCGATTGTTTAATGACATGCTGACTCTTGCTGAAGCCACAGCCAATTGCTTATCTTTCTACAATAGATTTACTTCATGGAGGAATGGAGATGGGAATGTGTAGAAGATTTAAAATCCATTGGAAAAACAGAATGAAAGCCATTTAAACTGGAAGTCAGTTATAAGTGACAAGGTGAAAAAAAAAGGAGGACTATATCTTTTATAGAGTCAAATATAAACGTTGGGCTGGAATAATGAGAAAGACATAACGGCAAGACTGTGGCAATAAGGTAAAACCAGCTGCCATTTTTGGGAACATTTTCTAGGTGTTGGGCACATGCTAACTATAGTCTTTATCTTATGTATAGTGTAGTCAGAGGTGAGCCAATTTGGATTATAATAACTTCTTGAACCATTGCATTTCACTATAGCCTTTATCTAGCATGCCATTTATGTCAGTTGCATTTACAAAGACTGACATGGATTCTGTGCAGCTGGTACAGTGCTGAGGGCTGGGAAGGGAATTATTATGACTTTTTTACTATTCTGAAGTGCAAGCTCATGATGTTCTCCCCCAGAGCACTTTGATTTAACGTCTCTGGCAATCTCATCCATTCAGAATTATACATTTCATTATTTTCATATTTTTCTTTTGTACTATTATAGTTTTATTTACTGTTTTGTTTCTGCGTTAAAAATAAATTATACAAACACTGTTACAAGTGGTTGTATGAGTATAATCCTATGGATATGGTGCATGAGAGCCATAGAATAAAAAAATGGCCAAATGATAAAATAATTAATGAAGGTGCTTGCATAATGATGATCAATATTAACTATTTAAGAAGTTATGTATTATTATGGGTTTTGGTGCTCTATGGCATAAACGGTGCCAATGCTAGAGCTCAGAAACACATAAAATTTATTTTTTTTGAAATTAATAGGGATTTCACTTTTATATCTGATAATTACAGGTACAGACTCTGTAAAACAAGTATAATTATTCTCATTTTGCCATATGAGAAACTAGATTGCAGATAACTTGAATGATATGCCTAAGATCATACATCTGGGTAAGTAGTAAAGTTGGGGTACAAACTTAGTTCTACCTGACTTCAAAAGCTGATGTTTTCAAACCTGTTATCATAAGGACAGTGCTCGTCTAACAACTTTCTTGGCAAATGAGAGTCTGTAAACTTCCTCCAACATTGATGTCATGGTTTACAATGATTTTAGAAGTTATCTTTGAGTCTTACCCTTCAAGCCTGTTTATTAAGTTCACAAAATAATGTTTCAGTACTTTATAGTCATTTTTGAACATCTATCTGTTGTCAAGAATTTTTTCTGACTGAAACTTGCAAAACTCCTAAAAGGACCAAGACTTGACACTAATGATTTTATATATTTTATATATGATATATATATATATATATATATATATATATATATATATATATATGTTGTTGTTTGTTTTGTTTTGTTTGTTTTGTTTTTGAGAGAGAGAGAGCACATGTGTGGGGAGAAGTGTGAGAATGAGAGTGAGAATCTTAAGCAGGCTCTGAACTGGGCATGGAGCCGACCCGAGGCTTGGTCTCACAATCTTGAGATCATGACCCCAGTCGAAATCAGGAGTTAGGTGCTCAATCAACTTAACCAGCCCCCAATGCTATTTTTTAAAGAATGAGAAGCCGGCCATAGGCACTGAAATTAGAATCTCTAAAATAACTTGAACCATGGCAATATTATTGTCTCCCAATTAAAAAGTCATCAGCCAGCACTTTAAATTCTGTATATCTATTAAAAAAATAATTTGGGGGTGCCTGGATGGATCAGTATTAAATGTTTGACTCTTGATTTCAGCTAAGGTCATGATCTTGGGGTCATGAGATTGAGTCCTGTGTAGGGCTCTGCACTGTGTGTATAGCCTGCTTAGGATTCTCTCTCTCCCTCTCCCTCTGCCCCTTTCCCCCATCCATCCCTTGCTAATGTGCTCTCTCTCTGTAAATAATAATTTTGTCAATCATAGATTCAAGGATCTTAGCATTTAGAGGATTTTAAGAGACCACATATTCAGAAAAGATAACACAAGGAGGTAAGGAGAATTATTATTTTTTCAGATAATTTTTCTGAAGAGTAAATTCCATAGGAGATAATGGAATGATATATTCAAAGTGCTAGGAAAAAATAACTATCAACCTAGGGTTCTATACCTAGTTTAGTTATCACTTAAGTAGACTTTAGGACTTTGTTTTGGGGCAAGACCATGAGGCAGGTCAGGGAACAAAAATTAAGAGCAGCAAGATCTTAGTAGGAAATAGCCAGTGATGTGTAGGCCAAATGAAGAAACTATTTCTAAGGGAGATCCTGAGATCTTGACTGTTAAAAATACATCCTGTTATTGGTGATGTGTTCTTGATTTGATTTATGTTTTCTTTTTCTCTACTCTATTCCTTATTTCAGGCAAGAAATCACCAACTCTGTTTTTCTTTCAGAAGAGGGATGTGGTAAATTGCCTACCAAATACTTTTCATCCAGGATTTTGTTTCTAGAAGACCAAGACTCTGAGATCAGAAAGGATTCACAGGCATAGACCAAGCAAATGGACAAGGTATGAAGTTGCAAAGGAGAAATTCTCTAAGTCTCAAAAGAGACAACTTGCCACAGTCTCCCCATCCTGACTTCCCATGCTAGAAGAATAAAAGGTGGGAAAGAGAAAGATAATGATTGAAGGAGATCTAGAAGACTTAAGGGTAGAGTGGAACTCCACCTTACCTCCTAAAAGAGGTAGAGATGGTACAAGTCCTCACAGAAGTTTGTGGAACTCAATATCAAAATAAATTGTGTCCTTTCGAGCAATATCACTTAATGTACAAACATTGCTCTAGAGGTGGTGGCTGTGTGGCATAAGTGGAGGGGACCATAGGTAGCCTTCCTGAAGGGCGAAGGGGAAGAAAGGAGAAAAGAAAGTCAGAGAATTGCCAGACCTGAAGAATTATCATGCCTGGTGCAATGGACATCTCAGTGGTAATCTGTGCGGACACATGACTTATTAGCATGGCAGCACACTCCTCTCAAAGTCTTGCACTACATATTATTGTAGAACTGTGGACCAACCCAGCTTTGGGGTGCAGAGAGAGGAGTGGGTAGGTGGCTAAAGAACTGGACAGGAAAGGGAGGAAGAAAAACCATACAAGGACAGAAGTTAAATCTTTGAGAATGAAAACAAATGTAATGATAAAAAAATGAATGTAATAATTCTTCATATCTGATTGCTGATGAGATTCATATTCTATAAACACTGCTATCTGTGCAAGGGGGCCTATATTTTAGCTCAATTGACCCTTTGTTCTCATGACAAATAGTGATAGGTTTAAAGATATGATAATACTAATAATGTGATTGACTTATTTTAATATTCAAATTGCATAGATCTAGACTTCAAGAAAACATGGTAGACTGGGCTGACAGACACAAAGAATCCTCTTTCTATTAAACATACTTTTTAAAAAAATTTTTTTAATTTTTTTTTATTAAACATACTTATAAATGATGAATTAAATATAGTCCATAGCTGATTTTTAAAGGAGAAACTCCCAGGTGCCAGAAACAAATAAATAAAAGCCAATGATAAGTTTTTTGATGAAACAGAAACTGACAGAGGCTTTGCACCCAGATATTATTCCAGAATACTGAAGGCTGGGATTCAGATGTCCAGGGGATATTGAAGACATAGGGCAAGGAAGCTAGAATTGAGTTTCCTCAATCATTCCTGGAGCTTTGATGAATTTTCCAGTCAGGATAAATGTACAAGAATAGCTCTGTCCAGTAGATTTAGAATGTAGCTTTCTAGATCACTAAGGCTTATGTGGGTGAGAGGGAAAAAAGTTACTTGTGTGATGTAAACCCCAGCTAAGCATGTCACCCTGGCAGGTTGTACATATACAACCTCCATATACTTACATATGTACATACACAAGCCTTCAAAGTGAAGGAAAACGGAGACAGAAATTAATATTTTTAGAAAGCCTTGAATGTTCCAACTACTAGGGCTCTGTTATAAAACCTTTTTTAGACACACTTTCCCAAGGCAGGATTCACTGACTCCTGTTTATAAAACCAAGCAACAGCAATCATCTCAAAAGATGAACTCATGATAAAAAAATGAGATATAAGTATTATAAAGTAGAATGAGTAAATGAAACAAGAGAATTAGAACTTCTCAAAAAAGATGAAAAACAAGCACAGATAAATTAACAAAAATATACAAATATACTTCCATTGAAACCAAATGTTCATAGAATATTTGCAAAAGAATACATAGGGAACTGGCAACAGTTTGCTTATTTCTGAGTCCCCCAAAAATATAGTTTCAAAAGAAAAAAATAGACAAACACACTATTATAATAGATTTCTGAACTATCTCTAGAAATTGATAAACGAACAAACAAAAAATTAAGGATACAGAAAATTTGAACAATATTAATCAATAACTTTGATCTAATGGACATATATGGATCTTGTACTCTGCAAGCAAAGATTACGTACTCTTCTCAAGGCTATTTGCACATACAAAAATTGCCCAGTCATCTTTAGCAAAGGAATCTTAACAAGTATCAATGAATCATCATCCTATAGATCACAGTCTATGATATCATAAAATCACAAATCAATTATAAAAAGAAGGAAGAAACCCAAATATTTGGGAACTGGAATTACCCTTTTAAGTAATCCATGAGTTAATTTAGAAACCACAGTAGTATTTATGAAATATGTGGAACTGAATGATGATGAGTCATGTATATCCAAACATGTAGCTAGAGAAAGGCATAAAGGGAAGACCAGTCTTAAACATATAAATTTTAAAATAAGAAAGATTGAAAATAAGTAAAGCAAATTAACCCAAGAAAGTAGAAGGAAAGAGCAGTGTAAACTAGAATCAAATGGAAGGAAACAGTAAGTGCAGAAAATAGCAGAGAAAACAAAAAATAGAGCAGAAATCTGAAAGCTGGGTCTTTGTAAAGACTCATGAAGTATGTAAACTGACAAGATTTATCGTGGGAAAAAGAAACAGGATGTGGACAAACAATACTAGGAATGAAAAAAGAAGATAATTTTGACACACTGATGATGGTAAAAGCATAAGAAAATATCACGAGCAACTTTATTCTAATGATATTGAAATCTTAGAACAGGTAATTTATCAGAAAAATATGAACAAGCAAAATTAAATCAAGAAGGAACAGATTATTGTAACGTACATACAACCATCGAAGAAACTAAATTCATGAGAACTTTATTTACCAAAAAAAGGGTATCAGACTCAGATAGGTGTCTTCAATATGGCATGTAAGCATCATCTTATATGAATTATTCCAAAGAAAAGGATGAGAAGGAAAGCTGACCATCTACTGTTACAGGTCTATCAAAACTGAACACAAATAGCATTTAATGTAAAAATTATACAGCTAGTGCATCAATGATCGCAGATGCAAAAACTTAAATAATATATTAATGGAACAAGTACAATTTTGTATTTTAAATACATAATAACCTAGTAGGGTCTGCTTTCAGAATACAAAGCTGGTAATCAGTGAAACTTTGTCAGTTAGAAGCATGTTCAGGGCCAAGCAGTAAGAAACTTGCCTAGAATGACAGGAACAAATAGGCATTTACTTTACTCATCCAACAAGAAATCTGGAGGAAGAGAGTTGCTGGTGTTGGGTCAATGGCTCATCAATATGAGGACTGATGGTCTGTGATGTTTTTAGTCATTTTTTTTTTCATGGTCATATAAGGGTGTCTGCCTGTTTAGCACTGGACCCAGGTTCAAGAAAGGAAGGAGGCAAGGTGAAGGGATCTGTCTGCCATGTTTTCTCCTTTTATTTTCCCTGGAGTCCTTATAGCAGAATGGCACTTGTAGGTCATCAGCCGGACTGTCCAGAAAAGTCACTTCTATCAGAAATGGAGATGTAAAAATAGTGAGTGTAATCATAATTACCTTCCACCATTCTGTCCTGAGCAAAACCAGGGTTCTGTTAGCAAGAAAACAGGGGGAGAATGAATATTGCATCTAGTTGTATCTGCCTTAACTATCCAGCAAAGAATTCATTATATTAACAGAGAAGATTAAATGAGAAGATTCATATGGCTGTCTCATTAGTGCAAAAAAAAAAAAAAAGCATTTGGTAAAATAATAAAAACTCTTGTTGAACTAGAAACATTAGAAATTTCTTTAACTTGACAAAAAGCACATATCAAAAACCTCTAGCAAACACCATGCTTAATGCTGAAACTTTAGAAATATTCTCTTTAAAGTGAGGAACAAGACAAGGATGCCCATTATCTCTGATATGGCAGGGAATAAATAAATAATAGTCTATTCATTCATTCAGTGAAATGCTATTCATCACTTAAAACGAATGCATTAGATCTTTATCTATCAACATGGATACATCGCAAACATACATAAAAATATCCACTAACCAAAAGATATATGCTGTATGATGCCATTGATGCAAATTTAAAAACCTAGAAAATATTACCACGTATTTTTATGAACATCTGCATTTGTAGTAAAAGTAGAAGCCACAGCACCACTTCATCTAGGGAGAGAAGGAAAGGAAGGAGATAGATGATGGCTACAGGAAGGCTTTCACTGATTTGAAATATTTTATTTCTTTTTTTTTAAAAAAAGGTCTAGGGATCCCTGGGTGGTGCAGCGGTTTGGCGCCTGCCTTTGGCCCAGGGCGCGATCCTGAAGACCCGGGATCGAATCCCACGTCGGGCTCCCTGCATGGAGCCTGCTTCTCCCTCTGCCTGTGTCTCTGCCTCTCTCTCTCTCTCTGTGACTATCATAAATAAATAAAAATTAAAAAAAAAAAAAGTTTAAAAAAAATAAAAAAATAAAAAAATAAAAAAAGGTCTAGGGCAGCTCCAGTGGCACAGCGGTTTAGCACCGCCTGCGGCCCAGGGTGTGATCCTGGAGACCCTGGATCGAGTCCCATGTCAGGCTCCCTGCATGGAGCCTCCTTCTCCCCCTGCCTGAGTCTCTGCCTCTCTCTCTCTCTCTCTCTCTCTCTGTCTCTCATGAATAAATAAATACAATCTTAAAAAAATAAAAATAAAATAAAAAAGATCTAAAGCAAATATGTCAGAATGTGTTAAAATGGGATTGTGGGTACATGGTTGTATCTTTTATATTATGTTCTGCACATTTCTGGATGTTTTGCATATTTTACAAAAATAAAAACCTCAAGAATGTCTTTCCTTTGTCCCTGAGGCCTCCAGTCTATGACAAGCCCTAGAATTGCAAGGATGTTTTGGTGGTTGGTCTGATGTCCAATGTGAGACAACCAGCCCTGGAAGCTGCAAGGAATGGTGCTGATCTCAATTGTCCTGCAGGTTGGCCCAGACATTTTGCCTCTGATTCATATAGAAGGGAACGGATGCTAGGGGGCAGTGGTCCTATTTTGTCACTTATTGCAATAGAAAATGAACTAGTCACAGATAGCCAGACTAGAAACACCAACACATTTCTTCAATAATGTCCATATTTGGCTTATCTTTCAATAGACAACCTAAATCTGGTAATAGTAGAGTACATATGCAAGGCTTATTTTGTGTCTCTGTTCAAAATGCTTTATAAATACTAACTTGTTTAGTACTCTCAGTAATCCTACAAAGAGGTATTTTTTAAAAAGATTTTATTTATTTATTTGAGAGAGCACAAGCAGGATGGGTTGTGAGAGAGAGGGGGAGGGAGAAGCAGACTCCAAGGTAAGCAGGGAGCCCAGTGAGGGGCTTGATTCTAGGACCCTGAGATCAGAACCTGAGTTGAAGGCAGACACTTAGGTGACTGAGCCGCCCAAGCACCCTATAAAGAGGTATTTTTATCTTCATTTTCCTGAATGGAAACTAAGCACACAGAACTTAAGTACCTTGTTTAAGGTGACATTGTTAATAAATGAACTGGAATTTGAACCCCAGGGGCCTAATTGCAGAATGCATATTTTTGACTACAAAGCTCTTCTTCCTTTGTGTGCTTCAAAGTTTAAAATAATTTGAGGAGGACAAAATCTACTTCAGAGTTGGAGAGAACATAGATTTCCTCATCATCATAGAAGTTGTTCCACTCACCCCCTTGCTTTCAGCAATAGTACTCTGATTCCTTTGGGTACTTCTCTGTCCTCTACTTCCAGCCAACATGGTTTGGATGGTGTTGACAACAGTCCTACTCTAAAAATACATCTGGATTGCCTTAAGCCAGTCATCCTATCTCTTGCCTTGGATCAGTTGGAGATTAGAGTCAGTTTGAGGAGAAGTTGGCTGGTTTCTGGGGAGTTTTGGGGGAAAGAAAGATTTCATTCTCTATCACTGTAATTAGCAGAGTGGAAGTGAAGCCTGGCTCTCTGCCACCTTAAAGCTCAGAAGGGCAAGATTGAAATTCACAAAGCCTGAAATGGAACCAATCCACAGGAACCAAAGCCAATGAGCTGGATGCTCCTGTCATTGCTTGGGCCCTGAATCAAGCCACACCTGAAGGCAAGCGTACCTGTGGGCCTTTTGTTCCATGAACCAATTAATTCCTTTTTTCACTTAAATCCATTTTGACTTGGTTTTCTGTCACTTGCAGTAAAAAGAATCTTAGTTCACACAAGGATAAATACAACGAACAACAAGAGCAACAATAAAACACACGGTGTTCTACAAGAAGTATAACCTATTCATTTCTACTCAAGGGACAGTGGCCAATCTAAATTATTTAAATGGTTGAATTCATCATTTAAAAATATTTTATTATTATTTATGTTAGAGAGAGAGAGAGAAAGAGAGTGCAGGGAGGTAGGTGGGGGATGGATAGAGGGACAAGCAGACTCTGTGCTGAACACAGAGGCTATCCCATGACCCTGAGATCAGGACCTGAGCAGAAACCAAGAGTCAGATGTTCAACTGACTTGAGCCAACCAGGCACCCCGAATTCATCATTATTAAACAGCAAGAACAATAACAAAACAGCAAATCCATTTCATTAACTTTGGGGATATCTCTAACATATTTTAATAGTAAAAAGAGGCACCCTGTGGATCTTGTGTCCATTTTGTTAAATGACTAAGAATCACTCATCACTGGCATTGTACAAGTGGGCTTGCTTAATGTTGTTTGAAGTCATTACATTTACTCTTAGGATGGCTAAAATGCATTCTATTCTATCATCAGGTCTCTGTTTTAAAAAGTAATTCTGAGGCTTCTTTCATGGCAGCCATTATATTTCTTATTTGTCGGTTGAATGATCCAAGGCCCCTATGAATTTAATAAAGATTTTAATATCAAGTTTTATTTTATTTATCACAACCGCATCTATGTACTTTTGGAAATTAGCCCGTTTATATGTATAAGTTTCATTTATGGCAACATTTGCCTTCCAGGTTCTCAGATCTCTGAGCAAACTGTGATCCCTGACTGATGCTGAAGCCCAATCTCTTTAAAAGCTTTCCAATTATTACAGTTGCCAAACTGGTGTGGTCTACAACAGGGATCAGCAACTTTTCCTGTAAAGCACCAGATAGTAAATATTTTAGCCTTCATGAGTCACATGATCTTTGTCATAATTACTCTGTTGTAGCATGAAAGCAATCACAGATAATAGACAAACGAGTGAGCATGGCTTTGCTCCAATAAAAGTTTATTTACAAAAACAGGTGGCTGGTCAGGTTTTGATCATAAGCCATGGTTTGTGATCAAAAGTATTTGGCAGACATCTCAAGCCTGTGAGATGTTTGTTCCCTAGGTTTGACTGTTTTTAAGTAGTTAGATCATTTCATTTGGTAAAAAAAAAAAAAAAAAAAAAAGCAAATATTTTGAATCATATGTATTACTTTTTTGGGTAGCATTGAGTATAATTACAAATCATTGTCAAATAAATAAATAGAGTATGAAAATGATGATTTAATGAGTACCAGTATGTGCCAGGCACTGTGCTATCTGCTTTATTTATATGACATCCTTCAGTTCTCACTATAACCCTAGGAAAGGTACATGTTTAGACACAGAAGAGCCTAGTGGGAAAGAGAAAATTTATAGACTGAGACAGTGTAATGGAAAGAACATGAGTTTTGGACACATAGACTTGATTTCAAGTCCTGGCTTCACCTCGATATCCCATGTGACCTTGGCCAGATTTTATACCTGTCTTAACATTAGTTTCTTAATTTATAACTAAATATGTAAAGTTATATGATAAACTTATAATTGAGAATACCACCTACGTTTTAGAGGCACTGTGAGGGTTTATTGAAGTGAGCAGATAAAGCCTGTAGCCCAGAACATGGTAAGCCCTCCTTGTACTTGAGCCATTCCATGGTTTATAGCTTATGAGGAAGTGACCTGCTGAAGGTCATACTGTGGTAGGGGGTGGAACTAGGATTTTCACCCCAGCCTGACTGACCTTAAAGCTTGTGAACTTTCTACTTCATTGAGCTGACCCCCACATACAAATATGAAGTGGTGGTGTTCTGGGCATGCATGGGAATTGCTCAAACTATTAAAATATGAAATTTCCAAAGCCAGTCAAACTAGGCGAATGCCCTGTGTTGGGCCATGGACGCTGGGTGCATGTTTCTGGAAGTAAACATGACAAATCAAGCATACCTCATGGCCGAAGCTGCCATGTAATGCTTGATTTGTCTTTGTTCCTCATGCAGACACTATGGGAAATACTCTTGACTTCCCAAGTCTAGTTCAGATGCCCCTGCTGCCAAATTCCAGAACAGCCATAAAATGTAACCTGCACTCTTAGCCTCTCAGGAATCTCTCCGTTACCTCAAGGGATTTGGCCACAGACAGGACACAAGGATGGAAACAGGCCCAGTTTCTAAACCACAGGATAAGATAAGATCAACAGCTCTAAACTGTGGCTCATAACACATCTTTAATTATGGCCAGGACATTCTCAAACAAGATGAATTTAATTTACGAATTTCAGAGTTGAGATGAATGAATATCTAGGGCTGTATTGTCATTTTGCAAATGCAAACACTGGAGCCTGGGTCAGTTAAATAAACTGGGATAGCACACTTAGCCCTTCTCAATTTCAGTTTCAATCCCCTTTTCCCACACTGCCTGCAATTTGATGGGAAACAAATTACCCAAAATAAGGTTGCCAGATTTAGCAAATACATTTATTTCAGGTAAATAAATACTCCTCTTAGTACCACTATATCCTATGAAGGATGTAGGACAATGTTTGGAACCTACAGGTTCACGAAATAATCATTCCTTATCTGAAATTCAAATTTAACTGGGCATCCTGTGTTTCATCTGGCAAATGTATCCTAAATTAAATAAGCAATGCTAAGACTTCTACTTTCTGAAAAACATTTGAAAGCATTAGAAATTTGGTTTAAGTGGCAAAGAATCGAGTGGACAAGAAGAACTCAAAACCTCATTAATTGAAGTTGGAAACAATCAGTGGCTAGAAAAAGGAGTAACATGAAGCTTAAGAAGAACAAGGAAGGAAGAAAAGAGGAGGAGGAAAGGATGGAAGGCAGAAAGAAAAGACTCTCTGGAGTATGGTGGTTTCTCCTTTATCTGTGGAGGCCACACAGTTACCTTCTTTTGTCATTAAAATGGCATTATATTTAAGTTTTAAAGTTTGAATCAAAGCCATATATGCAGATGACTTAAACTCAAAGAGTACTGACGAGCTTATAACTAAAAGCTCTAGTCCTTTTCCTGTTTCTTGGTTTCCTGCTTTGAGGAACCATTTATAAACTTGATAATCTGTTTCTAAGGTGATCAATTATCCTTGTTTGCCCAGAACCATAGGGTTTCACAGACTGGGCACTTTTGATGCAAAAATAAAGACAGTCCTGAAGAAACTGGGACCAACCATTCATTGGTCACCTTATTTCTCAGAGATATTTTCATCTCTCTAAATAAGAACCCCTATTTTTGCTTAATTTATTAATTTTAGACATAGTCTTGATTTCTTCCATTACAAGGTGAATATTCATTTTGATTATTTTCAAATGGTTGGTAAAACACCTTTTCCATACAGCTCAAGCTCACCAGTTTGGCCTACAGGGCTTCAAAGAGAACCTTCAGGGAATGTGTTTTCTCTAAGCAAAGAAAACAAGAATCACATTATGTGAGTGTCAAGGTGCCATTTTATTTTCCCACTGAAATGGTTTGCCCCACCTAGGAATCCTTTTAAATATTCTTAACTTTAATTGCCTTTTTCCCTCCACAAAGAAGTCAATTTAAATTAAGCAGAATCCATCACTGTGATAATTTTTTAATGAGTAAAGATAATGTACTGTACAGAAATTGAAATGAGGTGTTCCCAGGATCATTTACAAAGTCTCGAAAAGTCCTCCTAAGAGTCAGCTGAAATTAATGAACCTCAGAGTCTCATGACCATCAATACCTTATAACTGAGGACTGGGTTCAATGAAAAAAAAAAAAACTCACAATAATAATAGTTACACTTTCCAATTTGAACATTTATCTCCTTTCATCCCGAGATCCTGAGGAATTTTATAAACATTAATTAAGCCTCACAGGTGTGATTTATTAGATTAATTCACTGATAGCCATCAAGAACTCTAAATGTGCATAGTACTGTTTAATAGAGCTAGATTGAAAAGAACAAATTAGCATGCTAGGCAGACTGCCACCCTGAGCCAGAGCCCCCAGGGTTTGGGGGAAGTCAGAAGAGGAGATGTGCTCCTAAGCTCAAACTTCTAAAGTTAGATCTCAAAATAGAGTGACCATAGTTTGATGCTTTCTAATCTCTATTGAAATATTCCCCTTCCATTGCTTATTTGAGCCCCTATCTATTGCTTTGTCCTCATTATATCATTGGGTGTCAAAGACAGACATGGTGAAATGAGTGACCTTCAGTACAACAAAAGAAGTTACTATGTGCTTTGTGGAAACCTAAATATATTTTCGGTGAAGTTTTTGCGGGGAGAGGAGGTAGACATGGTACTGATTAAAAAACTAAGGTTTTATTTTACAGATTAGTCAAGCCCTTCTTGGAGTTGAGGATAGGGAAGGGAGAAGAGAGTCACTACAGTTTTGACACTGTACTGTGAGCAATATGTTGCCTTGATAAATTTCTTTGTTCTCGGAAGGCAACGGTTGCAAATTAAAAATAAATGCTCAATGATAATTTTCAATAATGGATTGAGTTTATGGAGGCAAAAGGGACATTTCTTTTACCCTGTGAACTGAGGGTTCAGTTAGCATGAATAATACAAGAACAATAAACTGAGGGATATTTTATTGTCTTCTTTTAGCAAACCCTGAATCGAGAGGGGTCAAACATGATGAAATTGGGGAATTGAAAAGAGAACTCTCTGTAAAATCCAGTATTCTAAAATAGAATTGGAATTCTAGAGTCAAACCTTTCTCCTCCTGTATCAGCAGATTTAATCTCCTCGTTCAATAGATGATATAAAGCTGAGTCCTGGAGAACTAAAGTGACTTGAATAAGAAAGTTAATTAATGGCAGATCCAGAACAGGAGCCAATGCCTGTCTCTTTCCTCATTCCTGTACCTCTACTACAAAACCACATGGACATTTTGGCTATTTTCTTCTAGTATTGCATTGTGTGAAAGCATTTTCTGGAGAGAGAAATGAGAAGTCAGATTTGCTTATCTCACAAGTGTGAAACAGTAGATACAATTAGTGGAGCTTTCTTGGGAGGGTGACAATGGTTTTTTAAAATGTATTTTAAAATCTATTGACTCAGTAGGTTAAGCATCCAACTCTTGGTTTCAGCTTAGGTCATGATCTCATGGGTTGCGGGTTCAAGCCCTGTGGAGTCGGCTTGGGATTCTCTCTCTCCCTCGCCCTCTGCCCCTCCCCATCCCCCCCTCAAATAAATAATAAATAAATAAATAAATAAGCAAAAGAATAAACAAATCTTTAAAATGGCCTGTTGAATGCACTAAATAATGGAGGAAAGCAGCCAAACACCATGGATATCCAGAAAGAGAATAAGTCACCTTGGGGTAACAGAATTTATTGTAACCTACTATTTTGCAAAGATTCTACATGAAATATCAGTTCCCACTTATTCAGTCATCAAAAATGCTTCCAAAAGTAGTGAAGTGGAGAAAAAAGGGTACTAGTTTGTAATATTTAATTAAACGCCAGTATGAGTTTGGGAGAAAGATAAAAATAGTGAAGGCGGGATCCCTGGGTGGCACAGCGGTTTGGCGCCTGCCTTTGGCCCAGGGCGCGATCCTGGAGACGCGGGATCGAATCCCACATCGGGCTCCTGGTGCATGGAGCCTGCTTCTCTCTCTGCCTGTGTCTCTGCCTCTCTCTCTCTGTCTGTGACTTAAATAAATAAATAATAAATAAAATATTAAAAAAAAAATAGTGAAGGCTCATGCATATTAGTGTCTTTGGAATTGAAAAACCATAAACAGAAATTCCATTTACACTATCCCCTCTCCTGAAACAGATAATTGTCTAACTATTGATCAAACTCCACAGGAAACTCACTAATTTCTGTGGCAAGACTTTCATTGTCACAAGTTGGATCACTGGAATGTTCTTTAGTACAGTGATCTAATATGATCATCAACATTGTATAGTTGTTGTTCCATAGGCCAGCTCTAGAAATATTTAAGATCTATTAGCACTTTTCCAGGATATGCTGAGTTTTCTCTGTTGGTTTCCCCTTCTTCCACACTGTCCAAGATTCAGAGGCTGCCCCATATGCCCTTGTATGGGTCCTGGAAAGCTGAACCCTATAGAGTGCAATATAGGGCTCTCTTACCAGTTGATTTCCATTTGGGTTAGATTGATGGAAGAGTAACTCAGAGCAAATTAGAGGTCAAAACAAAAGAGAGGCTAGTGATTTCTTTCCTGATCTACATTTTTGCTTGTTGGGATGTCCTTCTGCAATTACAGTTTCAAGGCAATAGCCCCTCCTCCATGAATCCCTTAACTCTGCCCACACCTCCATAAGCAGCCACTTTGTTAAAGCCTTTGAATCATCTGAGCTGGATTCTATTTCCTGCTAGGATTTTTGTTGAGACCTAGGTTAAGGAAACAGTCTCTGTTTCTCAGACTTCTCCTCAATATGCTTTTCTGACATTCTCATTATTTTGGTTGCTTTTATCTCAGCACAATCTAGTTGGTCAAGTCCTTCTGCAGAGCTTAACCCCTAGTGGGCCAGAACAGTTCAGATTTGGTCTTTTAGTGCATCTTTTAAATTCCCTGGTTAATGATACATTTTCTCTATTAATTCATACTGTATTTTTGTGATGGTTCTTTTGTTTGTTGGTTGTTTTGGCAGCTATGTTACATTGGTGCCTCACCTGAAGCTTTCATTCAATTGAACTCCCAGATTTTTTCCCCCATGTGATTTTCTCTTAAGCCAGGTCTCTCATATATTTTGCTCCTTGTCAGGAGACTGAATTATTTACAGACCTGGCCCTGGTATTAACATGCTGGTTCCAAATAAAGACCTTATAGAGGTCTCTATCACCTTACAGAGATAGGCCAGACCATGTAAAAGGTAGTTCTGAGGGCAGATTGCCCTGGATGGTCTTCTATAGCTTCCCTGCCATATTGCTGCACCATCATAAGAGATGAATCTGAGGAAGCAGGTCCCACATATAGATAGTATAGCAGCTTCCCAAGACTACACTAAGCTATGTTTATAGTTACTACTGACTAGCATACTTATTTATATATGTCAGAGTGCCTTAATGGAAAGCTCATTGAGCAGAAAGGGTTCATTTCCTATATCTTATATTTAAATATTCCCCACCTGGGACTCCAGGCTGGCACCTGCCTTTTGCCCAGGTCATGATCCTGGAGTCCCAGTATTGAGTCCCACATTGGGGTCCCTGTATGGAGCCTGCTTCTCCCTCTGCCTGTGTCTCTCTCTGCCTCTCTCTCTCTGTGTCTCTCATGAATAAATAAAGAAAATCTAAAAAAATAAATAAACATTCCCCACCTTATGGAAACATCTATTATATTTATCATAATATTTTGTTAAAGAAAGAAAGAATATTATGTATTAATTATAGGAGTCACAGCTATATGGATTCATGGAAGCATTGCTCTTTAAATACATCATTAACATGTTAATTACTAAGAAAAACGAGGACTGGGAGGTAGAAAAATCCTGATTAACAAACACAAATTGAATATAACAACAAAAAAGCAGATCATGTTATGGTAAATGCATAAGAGAAAATCTGGAATAACATTATTTTCCAATTGTCAATAACTGCCACCCATTGATTGATAGAATAGTTTTTTATAACATGTGCTAGAAGTATGATACTATATTTATGTTGCCCATTAAAAGTGCCAAGCAATTTAGAAGCTCTAAGGTTTCGGTATTTCTTGAAAGGTAAATTTAGATGGGGAAAATAACACACACACAAAAGCATGCATACACACACATGCACACACACAGACACACACAAAATAAAACACACTATGCCATGCCCACGCTGTAATTTATCAACTGGGAAGGAAATTGGCATGTCTTTTCCTGCTGATTTATTGGTTAATTCCAACAATTCACTGTAGAAAAGGCCAACAATGAATTACAATGTGGGAAAAAAATTAAGCAGAACGTTTAGAAAGGTGTAGAAGTATACAGCCTTTAGAAACAACTTACGTAGCTATTTTATAGCCAGTCTCAAAGCAATTGGTGCCTGTGAAATGCAGTGGACAGCATAGGAAATATACCAGAAAATGTCACAAGTCTCCCTTCTCGTACTTAGAAGAATATGTCATGCCACATGAAGGTTAGACTTCCCCTTTATCTTGAAGCTAGAATCAGATAACATCAGATCCTACTTACTATTTGATTTAGGAATCATGTTGGAAGGGCAGTAGCAAACATGAGCTGCCTTAGGGAAGCCAGTGATGGACACTGGGCTTCCAAGATAGAGACATTCATCTTTGATCCAAAGGAAGCATGAAAAGGAACAAAAGCTGAAAGCTTGAATTCCTGTCACTACCATGCATCTTCTTCCCAATCCCATCCCCAAGGATCCAGAGCTGCTTGAAGAAGGGAATTTCCTCACTAAGAGTCTCCATTTTTAATCTCTCAAATATAGTTTAACAAACCAGTTGCTTCTCTTTATTTTCAAAGGTGAGTCCCTTTGAAATGACTTAAGAGGCATGAGGTGGTTAATTTTATGTGTTAACCTGGCTGGGTCATGGCGCCCATATAGTGAGTCAAACAACATTCTGGGTGTTTCTGTGAGGGCTTTTTTGGGATGAGATTGACATTTAAATCAGTGGACTTTGAGTAAAGCAGATTGCCCTTTAAAATGGAGGTGGGCCTCATCCAGTCAGTTGAAGGCCTGAATAGACAAAGAACTGACCTCCCTCAAGCAAAAGAGAACAGTGCAAGAGCGAACTTCCAGATGTGAATTGCAGCATGGGCTCTTGCTGGGTCTCCAGCCTGCTGGAGAAACTACTCTGCAAGTTTTGGACTTGCTGGCTTCCATAATTGCATCAGCCAATTCCTTAAAATAAATTTCTTTTTCTTTCCATAATTGATTCTGTCTCTCTGGACGACCTTGACTAATACAATGCATAAAATAAATTGTGGTTTAAGATTATAGAAAGCACTGTAGATGTAATTTATAGTGTTAATGTTGAGACACAGGGATATGACACTATTTAGAGGCTTTTTTTTGTTACTGTGCTTCAGGTCAGAAAGGAGCATTATGCTTATTTATTTGTTTATTTTTAGGACTCTTTATAATGTTCTTATGAAGAAGATGTCAACTCCTTTGTATAGATGAGAAAAAGGAGACCCAGGAAGATCAGGCCACTTTCTAGAGGCTGCATAGCTAGTGTGAACTGTCTGTGGAGCTGTTTCACCATAGAGTCTATTTTTTATGTTTGCTTATTTGTTTATTTGAGTCAATGCTTTTTCCATCCTCCCATGCTGCTTTTTTAGGTACCATAGTAAGTCCTGCTAGAAACACATCTGTATACAGAAGTGCTCCTTTGTGAATAAAACTCCCATCGTTGGGAGCTTACCATGCATGAGGCACTGTGCTAAGGGCTTTTCCTATTTTATCTCCAATCCTCATTTTAACCTTGCCAACCAGGCTCTGGCATTTCCATTTGGCACCCAGGGAAACTGAGGTCTGAACTCAAATAGCAGAGTTCAGGTCACACAGTTGAGCTGAGATTCCCACCCAGGTTAGTTTGCCTGACTCCAAAATCCACCCTCATGACTCCTACACTAGGCCACGGGCTCATTTCCTGGGAATTATATGCCAGCATGTTCCCACAAATCAGAACCCTTGGTTTTCAAACAGACGAGCTCCTGTGTTGTTGAGTTTCCTTCTCACTAACTCAAGGAAGGAGCAGAAAGATTGCTTTGCTGGCAGCATGCTATTTCCTGAGTGGAAAAAGAGAAAATAAGAGTATTCCCTAAGGAGACTACAGAATGTGTACTGTCGTTTCTATTGACATATTCTTTCTGTTGATGGTGGGGTCTAGGGTTGCCTGCACCCCGATGCACTGCTTTATGTTGGGGCAGCAGATTTCATGGGCAGAATTTTTTTCCCCCGTCTCCTGGCTTGTCCCCGTAAAGTGATCTATCAGCACCTACCCCCCCTTCCCTGTCCCTGTGCGTATCTGGTCTGAAAAGAAAAAACAAAGAAGAAGGTGAAATAAGTCTTGTTGGGATTATTTCCCCGCCTCCATGGCGTCCTAATCATACCCAGGCATCATGGTCCAAAGCCACATACATGTCTAGAAAGAAAAAAGAAGCAGAATAAAACTTCAAGAAAAAAGATCAGAAAATGATGCTGAAAGAAAGGTGAGTCCTTGCGGATAGGTGAAATGTAGATCCCTCTCCTGGATGTTTGTAAATGTGCAGAGAAACCTGTCTTCACTCAGGAGCAACAATGTGCTTTTTGATGTATATGCCTCTGCAGACTTCTGGAAGGTGAGCCCATTTTTTACTAAGGGAGAGTGACAGAAATCTATCAACCTGGCTTATCATCCCACAATTACAGCAATTTATAGAGTGCTTTTCGCAAGGTCACCTGTACCAGCAACCAAACAAAAGCACTCTCCCCGCCTTTGTTCCAAAGAGACCTAACGCGCTCTCTGTAGCTCAGGCTATCCGGGATATTTTTCAATTAATTTGCAACCACTTGGGCTTAGCATCGCACAAGGCTGGCATATATATATCATTTTTCATTGGCTGGGAGCACTGTCACAACCCCCATGTTAGAGAAGAGCTGCTTTCCTTTTTCAACTCACTTCATTCAGCTTTTTCTTTCCTCTTGAGATAAGGAACTTGCAATGAGAAAAAAAAAATCCTGTGATTTCAAGAAGGAACTCTTCTTTCTGATAAGGTCCCTATATTTTTCTATCATTGTCTGATGTTGTCTGGCAATTAAAAGCATGGCTAATTCTTCTGAAAGGATGTCGGACGTCCTTTGGGGCTTCCACGAAATAGTGTTGGGTGCCAGGATCTGGTGCTTCAGTGCCCAGAAGCTGTTTGTTAGTAGGAATGCGTGGAGATAGGGACTGAAATTGTAGGCCAAAAATGTGTTCAGGGACATTTTAAGAGAAGAGACTAGAAGGCTCAACACCCGGGCCTTCTTTCCTGCACCATTGTCTATCTTCAGCCTTTTGCTTGCCACAAAATCGATCTATCAATATATTTATTTATTTATATTTAAAATTTTAATTCTGGTACAGTTAGCACACAGTGTTATATTCGTACGTTGGTTTTGGGTGGGATTCAACAATTCTGTACATTACTCAGGGCACAAACTCTTTTTTTTTTATAGCTACTGGCTGCAACACCCCCCCCCCCCAAATCCTCCTCCCTCCATTCCCCATCCCTGTGCCACTCACTCCAGCAAGGGCTTCTGCTCTGTTCTCCAAAACTCTAAGCCCATCTGATTGATTTTCTTCTCACAGTGCACATTTCCCAACAAATCCATCCTCCGATTGCCCTTCAGATTTGAGGAGAAATCTGTCAATCAAACACTTCCTGGCTGAGAGGACTTTTCCATCTATCCCACTCCCCAGGCCACAGGGGAGAGTTTTCTTTTTCTCTTCTTTGGCCCCTACCCTAGTCTGGGCCATGGTCCCCTCTCCCCCATTTTCATCATCACTCTTTTTCTCTGTGAGTTTTTCTGCAATCTTCCCTCAGCACTTTTTGGGGGGAGTACTGATGAGTGGTTAAAAGGTCGTACCTCCAGGGTCTGACATCAGACCCATCTGGATTCAACTTCTACTATCACAATGTGGCTTCTGATTTCTCAGAGTCTCCACTCACAGTTGTGCCTATTTCATCAGGTCTTTCCGCTCAAATGTGGAAAGAGCTTGGTGTAGGGCTTCTGCATATATTTCAACAAATAGAAATGGTAGCAGTTATTGTTTCCCAGGAGATTTCCTTGTAATCTTCCTTTTTCTTTCTCCATTTCTGGCTCAGTTTGGTTTGGTTTATGTGAAATCATAGTTTGCATGCTGTTATTTGAATGAAATAATTACCACCTGTGAAAGGGGTGTCAAAACTCTGAGAAACAATGTGTTGGTGCAGTCTATGTATTTTACAACGGAGAAAACCAACCCATCCCCATGGACAGACTCCCAATGTCAGAGCTGGAAGCTCTCCTCTCTTTAGGATCACATCAGGTGGAAGAAACAATGGACACACTGTTTGGGAGGGTCTGGGATTGGCAAGCCAGTTACTTACGTGAAATGTAATTGGTACCACAGATCTGGACATGCAACGAACCAAGTACAAGGAACTAGGGAGGTGGGGGTGGGGAGGTGGGCAGCTTCCAGGAAGTTAGTGAGAGGGACTGAGAATACTGATCCCACGGAAGATGTTTGCTTTCCTCTCCATTACTTGCTAAGGGTTATGGACAGTCTTAGCCCCATATGTGATGATAGTAGCCAGAAACTTTACATTTTTATATGCATTCATAATCTAAACAGCTATGAGGTCCCCTAGAAACCCCATAGTCAACTTGTTAGTATCTGTTGATCCCAGGTTAAAAATCCCATCTGACTCTTGAGTAGTTAGTTACTCAGTTACTAGATTTTTCATAGCTTGGTTGAAAAATTCTGAAGACTTTCTAATTTCCTTTCCCCATAAATCTATAGCAACCAGTCTTCTCCTGATTAATTTCATTTCTCAGGGACATTGGAAAGAGGGAAAGGGTGAAGAAGAAGAAATGTGGCTTCTTCTGCTGGCTGAAGAAGAAATGTGCCAACACACCTTATGCCCATGCATGCCATTTTTTTCATTTTTTCCTGCTGACTTTGGACTAGACCTTAGAACTCATCCCAGCATGTAACCAGGTATTTCCCCACCAGTGGATTGCAGTCGTCATATAACACTGCTCATCTATATTCTACCTTTTTCAGCTTCCCTTGGAAAAGCTGGGGCCATATGGCAAGCTCTACCAAATGGGTAGTGCGTGGAGGTGATATGCACAACTTTAGTCAATTTTAATTGCCAGAGACAATTAAAAGCAAATGTGCTGCCTCCATCTACTCTTCTTTTACTGTGGCAAACTTGAAGATCATGTGTTCTGGGTTGCATAACTGAAGAGGGAGGATGGCCACCTCTCATGTGCACAGAATGTCACACAAATGAGAAACGCATCTATACCGGATAGCACCACGGAGGTTTAGGCTCTGTCTCCTCTGGTGGAAGGCTCAACCCTGACCTAACTAACGGAGCTTGTCAGATAAACTCTCGTTGCCATTCCTCCTGGGTACTAGAAAGATAAAGCAGCCAGCTTTAATGGACATGGTCAGTTGTGATTCAACTGAGATGATTTTCTAGACCTAAAGATACAGGGAACATGGCCAATCTGGACATATCCTTTGTCTGTGCCTGAAATACCGACTGGCTTCCCTCCATGGAATCCTTCTTTTTATTTTCAACAGACCTAATTGTCATAGAGGAAGAAAAGAGAGCCTCTTGCCCAAGTTCACACACAACGTGAATCAGAACCAGAAGCCTGGTCTCCTGACTCCAGACCCAGAAGCTCTCCTCTCTACCAGCCTGGGCCTCTCCCTGCCTCTCACCTCCCATTTTTGACAAGTGGGAGCAGTGGGGGTTCCAGCCATAGATTTGCTTTCCTTGATAATGTGGAATAAACACCTAGGCAACAGTGGTGCACACATGCGAAATTACCAAGACCATTAGTTTTAGGAATTATCTTTAAATCTGCAAACTCTGCTTCCCATTAAGAAGGCCTCCTTTTTCATTCCACCCCAAAGTAGTCATTGAGTTTAGCAAACAGAGATTCTCATTGTAGCATCAAAGAATGACTTTCTCTCCTGCTTGATTGATTGATTAATTAGTTATGTGTACTTGGGTCCAGCAGGGAGCCCAGTGACAGCTGTGACATGAAAATTACCGGAAAGTTACAAAAATATGTAGCAGTGTTGACTCGCTGAAATGTAGTACCAGGGATTGATTAGAAACAGACACGTATAACGATCACATCTTGAAATTACCTGTCACTGCTGAGGCCTTGAGAAGAATCCTTTTGATTAGGATGAATTAATTCAGTTCCAATTTAATCACCTGCAAAGAAAGTAGTGAATATTCTCTATTCTTATTTCAACATTTTTTTTAAAATCTAGGATCCCGGAGTTTAGAAGAACAACTCCCATAGAGACAAAATGATCTTTGAAAAAACTAAAGCCCAATCGGATCATTGCCTGCTTAACTCCTCTAATGGTCTCCCATTGCCTTAGGGATGAAACCAACTACCAAACATTGCCTCTAAGACCCTCACTTTGCCAGCCTTCAGCTTCCTCCCAGCCTCATCATATATCCCCTCTCCCCACTCCTCTCTGCTCTAGCCACACTCTCTCCTCCAGATCTCACCATGGCCCCTACCACAGGGCCTTGGCTTATGCCCTTCCCTCTTTCTGCGATTCTCTTTCTTAGCAACTCTGTTTTATTCTTCAGGTCTCAGCTCATGTCACCATCTTACAGATGCCTTCCATGATCTCCAGATGAGGTCAAATTGCCCTATCGAGACTCTCTGGGCATCGTGTACCTCCCTTCATGGCACTTGTTACAGATATAATTTTACATTTTTGTAAATGTGTACAATTACAGAATTAAATTTCCTTGCCCCAAATTAGAAATGTTAAGTTCCTTGAGGACCGAGAGCGTCTCTATTTTATGTTTGCAAGATTTCCTTCCAGCAGAGTCTTCCTCGGGCACAGGGCAGGCCCTCAATTTACACTTGATGAATAAACAAATTAATGAAGAGCTAATCAACTTGGGCATATAGCCTGGTATACATTTAAGAGAAATCACGACCAGGCATTTTCCTTGCATTTTTTGGACAAAGAAAATGTACAAGTAGACAAGAATCTTAAAAGAATCCAGCGCTCAGTGTGATTTCCAAGCAGTAGATATCCTGCTGCACAAATAAAATGGCAACTAAAAAATTTCATCCTTCAGATTTCACCTGTGTGGGTCTCAGATGGCTTAGCAAACCTGAGACATTCATAATTCAGAAGAGTCTGAGAGTTGTGTGGTGTCTTGCATGCTCAATGAAATGATCACCTTTGCACTAGGCAATCTCTTCTGACCACAATACTTCTGTGAACAAAAGGACATGTATAGTAATGGTGGTCAGTTGTGTCATTCAGGAAGCCCCGAGCTCATTCAAAGGGCATTAACTAAAAAGTATTTAAGGAAGAGCCTAGTTACAGAGGTGTGGGGAGGCTTAAGGGAACCAACAAAGCTTGGTGAAGCTCAAAGGAATTAGCAATAGTGGGAGCGGTTACTACTCCCAGGCCTGAGAAAGCAAAAGACGAGAATGGTGTTGGAGAAATCTAATAAAAACAGGTGCCCTGGGGGAGGGGCTGCTATGAGGAGTTGTAGTCATTCAGATCATGACCATGGAGGAATCCAGCTACTGCCAGAGCCCTGGAGGCAGGAGTAGAGCCAAGGAGGAATAATCCTCCAATCTCTGTTTCCTGCTGCCCCCCACCCCCACAACCCTGACACACCCAACTGGAAGGCAGAGGTGAGAGTTCAAGGGATGTTGTCTATAGCGGTCAGCTCCTCTGGGCCCAGAGCAAGGCAGAGAAGTGTGGGAATGGGCTTAGGAAGGGATCAGGAGGGCAAACTGATTGGCCAGCATGCCTTTGGTTTCGTAAAGCACCTACTATGCGCCACTCACTGTTTCAAGCTCTCTCTAATTTAGCCAGTCTTTGCACCAACCCTAAAGGGAAAACCCAATATTTCCTCCTCTTATAGCTGAAGAAACTGACACTTAGAGATTAAATGACTTGCCTAAAGCTGTACAGCTTTATAGTTGGTGGTAGAACCAAAATTGAAACCCAGGTGTTCTGGCTCCGGAGCCCAATTACTCCAACACCATGTTAGACTTCAATACAATAGTGCCCGTTAAAGGCTTCTGTGCTCTTGCCACAAACAAATCACCAGTGTAGGGTCTATGGAAGAAAGAGACTCAAACTTTATCAACTAGAATAAATACTAACTAGTCCTTTGGAGATGGGGAAAATTCAACTTATGTTATGTATAGTGGGAATATATTTATTTCCCAGTATATTATATTTGCTCTTTTGGGTTACTGATTACTAACTGCAGTGGTGATGCTCAAATATTTGAGTGTTCATTAGGCACCGTGATTAAGGACATAACGGAAGTGTAGCTCCAAAAAGAAAAAATCTACTAGTGTGCCAGCACCATCTAGCCAATCTTTTTTTTTAGAGATTTTATTTATTTATTCGTGAGAGTCACAGAGAGAGAGGTAGAGACACAGGCAGAGGGAGAAGCAAAGCAGGCTCTATACAGGAAGCCTGATGTGGGACTGGATCCCGGGATCATGCCCGGAGCCAAAGGCAGACACTCAACTGCTGAGCCACCTGGGCGTCCCTAGCCAAATTTTAATACTGGAGATGAACTTAAAGAATTTTAAGTGGAAGGAGAGTATATATTCAAAATGTATAAGTCTCACATTCACCCATTTGCTCCATGAATTTTATATTTCACTGAGCATGAGTAACTAATATCTGGTATCAGTTTGAGATTTGAAAACAAAGTAATATCAATCATGCCTATTTCTATGTAAAATAGCTTACTGATTTAAAGTTTTCTTTGCTATAAGTTCAGAAAATACAGATACACAAAAGGAAGAAAATAAAATGAAATATAATCTCGTTACCTAGGAAAAAATAAATGTGCACCTGGTATGTCATCTCACTGTTTTGTCTGTGCATATTTACAAAATTGAGATCATATTGAATATATTCATTTAAATTTCATTTAACGGGGCGGCCCCTGTGGCTTAGTGGTTTAGCGCCGCCTTCAGCCCAGGGTGTGATCCTGGAGACCTGGGATCGAGTCCTACATCAGGCTTCCTGCATGGAGCCTGCTTCTGTCTCTGTCTGTGTCTCCGCCCCTCTCTCAATCTCTGTCTCTCATGAATAAATAAATAAAATCTTTAAAAAATATATAAATTTCATTTAGTCTATATAAGCATCTTTCCATGTCTCTAAATATGCTTTTTCCCCTCATTTTAGTGTCTATGATGAAGTTTCCTTTTATAAGGACAGACCATATCTTATCTACTTAATCCCTGAGAGCTGGACATTTAGTTTGCTTTGAGTTTTTCTCCATTATAACAACATGCTCACAACCAAATCTTCGTATTATTCTTGTAGAGAAAATATCCATGAAGTGATTTTTTTTCCTACTAGAACATTCCTGCTGCTGCTTACCTAAGTCGGGGATTTTCTGTTAATAATATTCGAATGTTTTACATGCTTAGGTTTGGAGGATGATGGGTCCTTGAGAATTTGATACCACTGGCGCAGCTCACCAGTAGATATCAAAAGCTTTATTATATATCCTAAAATCCGGGTTAAAAATGTGAATGTCATTCTTGTTTAACTGAAGTTAATACTGGATAATTGGGGAGGGGCAGTTGTTTTCTTTTTTCTTTTTTTTTTTTTTCAATTGAAATATATTTGACATATAACATTGTGTAAATTTAAGGTGTACACATGTTAATTGATATATTTATATATCTAATACTAGATAATTTTAGAAGACCCTAAAATTTAAAAATCATGTAGGTCAAAAGCATCTTTTTTTTTGCTGGGAAAAAAAAACCCCTTGTGTAGTGGGCTGAGCACTTTTAGTTAAGGAAGTACGGCTCATGAAAGCAAATGTCCTTGTTTCATTTGCCATACTATGCAGTAGCTAGTTATATTAGTTTGCAAAAAAAGGAAAAAATGTCTCACAGACCCGTAAGTCTATAAAACGAATGTAAGTGTCTTGCACTGTGGTGGCTTCTCTCTGAAGTCCTAAAGGCATTTTTAGATGCTTGAACAGTTCAGTCATAAGACGAAAGGACTTTGATCTTTCCTGCTAACTTAGCATGAAAAGAAATTAAGAAACTTGCTCCTCTGTGATGATAGTATTAATTCTAAGCAAATGTACTTGCGAAATTCAGAGACACTTCAGCATCCTAAATGGGAAAGTAAAACACAGGGTAAAAAAAGAGATCTAATTTCTCAATCTAGGGGAGACACATCCAATTATCGAGGCAAAGGATGCTTCCTCATTTAGTACAACTGCTGAGAAAAGGTGCCTTTCCTCCCAGATCCTGATTTTCTGTTTGTGGAACGTGGCTCAAGCTGCAGGCTACTAATTGCAACTTTTTGTGCCATTTCTTCATTTCAAAGACTCTTTGTCAAAGGATTTTGGAAATGTCTTGCTAGGCTATAAGCCATTGAGGATTCAAAATGAGAAATGTATCTTCCATTAAGAAAAGTAATATCATAAAGCCTACTGTGTGCCAGGGTTTGCATGGATTATGCCTTCAGTCCCATAACAATAGGAGGGAGACTCTGAGAGCTAAAACAAAACAAAACAAAACAAAACAAAAAAACACCTGTGAGATCACACAGCTAGAAGGCCAGGCCTTCACCTAAGTCTATCCGATCCTAAAGCTCACTCTATTTTGAATACACTATATGCACCATAGAGTGACATATGTAGGGTGTTCCCCCTGATGTAATGGACTGTTGTAGCAAACATTTACTCTTTCTTTGGCTGGCTGTCATTCAATCATGCTCCTCCCCAGTTTCTTTTTTGGTGGGATGTCAGTTGAATGTCAGTTTAATGGGAGGACAGTTCTCACTACCTGCCATTACAGGAGATCCTAGCATTCTTTTTCAGGTCCCCTGCTACAGCTAGGAGATAGAGGACTAGGGTGCCATTCAGATGGCTATTCTGAGTCTGTGTTCATCACAGCGGTAGATGTGGAACGGAGACCAGACATTTCCTACTCTAAGATGTGGAGTTTCATCTACAGCCCCTGGAGCCCCTTCATTCTGCTCCATTTCCCAACCTATGTCCTCCAGCTTCCCATTGATTCCGTGAGCTTGCCCCGTCTTCTAATAAATTCTCTTTTGTTAAGTAGCCAGCATGGGTTTCTAAGGTTTACAACCAAAAGTCTCAACGAATATTGGCTCTTACTTTTATGGGCAACTGGCCAGAAAATAACCCAGAGTCTTCAAATGGGACTGAAATCTATAATAGAGTTTCAAGGGACCCTCTGAAAAGTATTTCTGGGATATTAACAGCAATATATCCATTTAAATCAATAAGAGGTAGGGAAATTATTAGGGCCAAGTATGGTGCTTAATGATTACCTTCACCCTTTAACCCATCATATTTGGGCTGTCCCCACTGACCACTTAGAATTTTATAACTGTAAGGGACTCTGGTGGTATCTAGACTACCACTCTCATTCTCCTTTGATGAGGCTGCTCCCTCATCAGCTGTGAGAAGGATATCACATTCTCTTTACCCTTTGGACTTCAATATTCACAGTGTCACTTCCAAGACTTCCACTGTCCCTTTTGAACATTAACTTAAAGTTATTAAGCCTAATGCACACTTGCTTAATGCAGAGGGAATGAAAAAAGGGTCACTGAGGGAAATCTATGCTTCTCACTTCTTCTGTTTTGTGGGGTTTCAATTTCAAATGGCCTTTCCTTCTAAGGGTAAGAAGTTTTATTTAATAATAATAATAATGATGATGATGATAATAATAGGGATAAAATGTCATCAAGGGGGGAAAAAAGAAACAAAGACTCTAAATTGTTTAAGGGATTTAGAATGACAAAAGATAACTGAAAATGGGTAGCAGTTCATAATTATACCTGGCAGCAGAGGGCGGGCAGCCTGAAATATGGGTCTGAGCACCCGATCCTCTTGGGAACATCTTATTAGGTCTTTACTGTGATATGATTATAAATTCCAGTTAAGCAGTCTCCATGTGCTGCATACTGTGATGGTGGGTGCATAATCGGGAGCAAGGCATGCTGGGGGACTGGGAGAACCAATGTTTCTGTTGGGGTTAGCAAGATCTCCAGGACCCGACAGACAAGAGAGGCTGGTCAACTGCTGTGGTTAATTTTATGTGTCAACTTGTCTGGGTCAGGGGGGTGCCCCTGTGTATGGTTAAACATCATTTCTGGGTGTGTCTATAAAAGTGCTTCAGGAAAAAGTTAACATTTGAATTGGTAGAGTGGATAAAACAGATGGTCCTCCTCAGTGTAGGTGGGCATCATCCACCCTGTGGAAGACCTGAATAGAACAAAGAAGTAGAGGAAAGTCTAATTTTCTTTTTGTGCCCGACTGCACTGAGACACTGGTCTTCTCCTGCATTTGGACTGGCACTAATACCATCGTCACTTTGGTTCTGAGGCTTTTGGACTCAGATTGGAATTTATAACACCAGTTGTCCTGGGTCCCCAGCTTGCAGGTGGCAGTTCATGGAACTCCTCAGTCTCCATAAACCCATAAACCAATACCTTATAATAAATCTCATTACAGATAGATTAAGATGATGAATGATAGATGATAGGTAGGTAGATAGATCGATAGATGATAAATGGACAGATAATTTCCTATGATTTCTGATTCTCTGGAGAACCCCAACTAATACACCGAGTTTTGACTGGAACCCACACAAGTGGTTGAACAGTTTGAAACACAATGTTGAAGGATATTGTAAGCTTAGAGGCAGTTAAGGAACTGTTCGAGGGAGGTCAGAATTGAACAGTTTAAGCAGGAATTTGTAACTTCCAGTAAAGGCCGAATTCTTTCCTGGTTCTTGAGATTGTGCTGAATTGTACTGAATGTGGAATGACTCCTTCTCAGGCTGGAGTTCTAAGAAAGAGGAGTTGAGCAGGGTTTCAGGGGCCCAGACAGAGAATCTCTAAGCCAGAGCTCTGGTCCTGGATTATATTAGAGGGGAAGACTATGGAACGAGGTATAATTGTAGGTGCCTGCTGCATACTAAATGTTTACATCCCTCTAAAATTCATATGTTAAATCCTAACACCCAATGTGACAGTATTTGGAGATGGGGCCTTTGGGAGGTGATTTTGTCATGACAGTAGAATCCTCATGCATGAGATTAGTGCTATTAAGAAGGAGACACCAGAGAGCTCCCTTGCTTCTTCCGTTGTGTGAAGACACAGTGAAAAGATGACCATCTGCAAACCAGGAAGCGGGCCCTCGCCAGACACAGAATCTTCTGGTGACTTGATCTTGGACTGCCCAGCTTCTAGAACTGTGAGAAATAAATTTCTGTTGTTTATAAGCCACTCAGTCCATGGTGTTTTGTTATAGAAGCTTAAACAGACTAAGTGTCTAAATCTATAATATTGGTAGGGGGTAGAATGTTATAATTCAGAGACTTTGAAGTCATCTCAGGCTATCTCTGCCATGACAGTTAGTGAGCCCAGTTGACCACATAACCCAGTTCTAAAGGTTCAGACTGTATATACTTCCTGCCCTACTTCTGACTAGCCTAGAAACTAGGGCAAACCTGAGGCTGCTGGTCACTGTCGGGGAAGGCAGCACCTGCTACAATTTCTTTGAATATTTTCATTTTGTACAATAATTGATAGCTAATTTTACTACATGATAATGTCAGACAAATAAATACCATCTACCCCCAATATGATACTGTTGGACAATGGGTTAAAATTTCCCATCTGATTTGTTGACTGAGCCAGGTGAACTTGATCAGGCAATTTGTTAGGAAAGCTGAAATATAGTCAAGAAGACTCTCTAGGCTTGGAGTTTGCATTTGTTTTTCTTTTATCTTTTCCCCAGTCATAAATCTTTGATGGGGAAGAGGAGAAGAGAGTGAAAAGGGAATGAGGAAAAAAAAAAACACAACAACACAACAACGAAGCATGTGAAGGGATCTCTCACTCCCCACACATCCATCCTCTGAGCTGGGCAGCAGAGATTACAAATCATACTACACAAATCAAAAGTCCCTCACAGCTTCCACAGAAAACTATTTCAGAAATATATTCCTAGGGCTCTGTTCTCCCCCAAACACTGCTCATCATGATGGACTCTACTCAGATTAACACGGCACTCTGACTTGGGAATCAATGAGAAATGATGGAAAGTACAACCATTTCAATTTTATGACGTTGTATGCAATGACAGAGCTGGGAATCAGAATCCTGCAGAGTCCTTATCCTAGATGACCAGCTCCCACTCTGGGCCTCAGCATCACGATCTCTAATGTGAAAGGGTGACTCATCTTGGAGAGCAAAGGATCTCTAAATCCTCTCAGGCTCTTCCTTTACTTGATTTGCATGGCATAGCTGTTTCCATCATCTTCATTAAAATATCCATGTTTTTTATTTAAGGTCTAAAGAAGTGTATAGCTGGGTTTTATGGGTTTTTTTTGTTTTTGTTTTTTTAATTTTTTTATTTATTTATGATAGGCACACAGTGAGAGAGAGAGAGGCAGAGACACAGGCAGAGGGAGAAGCAGGCTCCATGCACCGGGAGCCCGACGTGGGATTCGATCCCGGGTCTCCAGGATCGCACCCTGGGCCAAAGGCAGGCGCCAAACCGCTGCGCCACCCAGGGATCCCTGGGTTTTATGTTTTATCAAATCTGACAGTTTTGGTTTTTAAATTGGTGTATTTAGAGAACTTGGCTTTGCATCTATTTATTCTTGGATTTATAGCTGCTTATTTTGTTTGTCTCACTTACTTTATTTTCTTTTCCATCTCTGCTCTTGACTTATTTCAGATAAATCCAATATTTCTATCCTTTGTCTATCCCTCTCTCTAATCTTGTTTTACTAACATACAGCCTTGATTCATTAGAATTTATATAAAGTACTTAATATTAAGTACTTTAGTGTACTTTAATCCCATTTGCTTACTCTTGACTTTTCTGCTATTGTTATAATGCAATTTAATTCCATGTATTTTGTACACCCCCACAAAAGGCATGATTATGATTTTGTGTTCAATATTCATTTATGTTTATCTACCTATTTAACATATACTTTGCTCCTCATTCTTTTCTGTATTTCCCTGTCTCCTTCTGGGATCAGTTTCCATCCAACCTTTGGTATTTCTTCTAGTTTAAGCCCTCCTAGTGATGAATTCACTCAACTTTTGTTTTCTAGAAACATCTTTATCTGGTCTTCAGTTTTGAAGAATATTATTACTGAATAAAAAAATTTGTGTTGACCTTTTTCTTTCAGTACTTTAAAGTCCTACTATCCTCTGATTTCCATCATTTCTGTTACAAAGAACAATCTGTCAGTTTTAACACAACTATTTACTATATATAAATTTCTGCCTACTTTTTAGATTTCCTTTTTGTTTTTTCAGAAACTTTATTATTCTGAGCTTAGAGGAGAGGTTTTTCTGTTTGTTTGTTTTTTTTGTTTATCCATTTGTATCCTCCTTGAGGATTTGTATCCTCTTTTTTTGTTTGTTTATCCATTTGTATCCTCTTAGGGCTTATTATGGCCAGCATCATTGATTAGTCTTCAAAATGTTTAATGTTATTTTTTCAAATACTTTTTCTTCCATTTCTCTTTTATCCTCTCTTTTGGCCATGTCTATATATCTTTATGCTCTCTTCTATTTGCTATCCTTTTAGTTTTCTGTGCTACAACCTAGATGCTTTCTATCAGTTGGTCTCCTAATTAATCAACTTTTCTTCTATGACTGATCTGGTAGGACACTGATTTATTGAGTTCTCAATTTTAGTTACTCTATTTTAATTCTATAATTTCCATTTCCTTTTTAAAATAAATGGTAGGTATCTAGTGAAATTCCCCATCTTGACACCTATTTTTCTGAATGTAATAATTATAGCTATCAAAGTCCATTTCTAATAATACTGAAAAAAATGGATCATCTGCAGGTCTGTTTCTATTGTCGCTTTTTCTCTTGGTTCTGTTTCTTGCCATACCTGGTAATATTTTCCTGACGGCCATACATTGTTTCTGTTAATTATTAGAGGCTCTTAATGCTATATCCTTCCACAAAGAGTTTATCTTAGCCTCTGATGAACTGTCAGGTTAGTAGCAGATAAATTTAATTTAAATGGTCATTGAACTGATTCAAGGTTGGAATATAATTTTCCAAAATTCTATGTACATCTAGTTTGTGTCCATATTCCTAGAATATCATCCTCAGAGTTTTCCAACTAATATTCTGATGTGCTTATTATGGCCCCTCCCCAATGGTGGTTCCTGAGAATCACTTTTATATTTTGTCCTCTCAGCACTAAGAGAGAGTGGAAAACTCTGTTTTGCCACTTGAATCTTATCCTCCTTTTCTGTAAAATAAGCAAATATTCTGAGAGAAAATAGGCAGAGTTAGGCTTACTTCCCTAAAGACCTCTTATCAGTAGGATTGTGCCCCCCATCAAATTTTGCCTGTCATGACAACTTCAAGTTCCAATTTTTTACTTTGTTTTCCTGTGAGATCGCTGATTTTTTTCAGGGGCTTCTCTGCTTCTTCAACAGAAACTATATGTCTTGGTCCTCTGAGTGGATTCTTGGCTTCCTATCCTAAGAATCAGCAAATACTCTCAGAAAAAACAGTGGTCAGAAGATGTTAGCACATCATCTTTTCTCTGGCATCTTAGCCTTTTAAATATTGTTTACACCAGCAATTCTTTGAGAACTGCTGCTGCTTCTTAAAAAATTTAATCTGTTTTTTTTTTAACTCCTGTCATTCTCAGAAGGCATATTAGTCTGTTACTCTGATGGTTTTTGTTTTTTGTTTTTTGTTTTTTTTTTATTTATGATAGTCATACAGAGAGAGAGAGAGAGGCAGAGACACAGGCAGAGGGAGAAGCAGGCTCCATGCACCGGGAGCCCGATGTGGGATTCGATCCCGGGTCTCCAGGATCGCACCCTGGGCCAAAGGCAGGCGCCAAACTGCTGCGCCACCCAGGGATCCCTACTCTGATGGTTTTAAAAAGATGGCTGTAAATTCTTTGACCTCACTCCAATTAAGAAGTGAGGTTTATAACTCCTACCCTTAACTTTGGAAAAAATTGTTACTGCTTCAACTAATATATTATAGCTGAAGTAAAAAATAGTCATTTATTTCTGCCTTGTGCTTCTGGAACACTTGTTTTAAAGCCCTGAAATACCATGTAAAATATTCAACTACTCTGCGACTGCTCTGCTGGCTAGGTCACATGTAAATGCTTTTATAGGCAGTCTCATTGATCTTGTCTTGTCTTTTATAAAATTTTTATGGAGGGAAAATAATTTTTATTGATATATAATAGTTTCAGGTGTACAATAACGATTTGAGATTTTTATATACTGCAAAATTATCACAACAATGATTCTAGTTACCATCCATCAGCACACAGGTAAAAGAATTTTTCTCTTGTGATGACAAATCTTAAGATTTACTTTTAGTAACTTTTAAATATGCAATACAATCTTATTGACTATAGTCACCATGCTATACATTACATCCCATGACTTACTTATTTTGTAACTGGAAATTTGTACATTTGACTTCTTTCATCCATTTTGCCCAACCCCCAACACTCTTCCCCTCTGGCAATCAGCAATTTGTTTTCTGTATCTATGAGTTTTGTTTGTTTTTGCTTTTTAGATTCCTCATATAAGTGAAATCATATGGCATTTGTCTTACCATTTCATTTAGCATGATACCCTGAAGGTCCATCCATATTTTCTCAAATGGGAAGATTTCATTCTTTTTTATAGGTTAGTAGTATTCTACTGTATTCTTTATCCATTCATCCATCAGTGGACAGCGTAGGTTATTTCTCTACCTTGCTATTATAAATAATGTAACAATGAACATAGGAGTGTGTATATATTTTTTCAGAGGAATGTTTTTGTTTTCTTCAGAAAATATCCAGAATTGAAACTGCTGGATCATATGGTGGTTCTGTTTTTTTTTTTTTTTGAGTATAATTAGCATAGAATATTAGTTTCAGGGTATAACATAGTGATTTAGTATTTATATAGTAGTTCTATTTAAATTTTTTAGGAACTTCTTTTTTTTAATTTTATTTATTTATTCATCACACACACACACACACACACACACACACACACACACACACAGAGGCGGAGACACAGGCAGAGGGAGAAGCAGGCTCCATGCAGGGAACCCGAGAACCCGACGTGGGACTTGATCCCGGGACTCCAGGATCACACCCTGGGCGGAAGGCAGGCGCCAAATCGCTGAACCACCCAGGGATCCCCCAATTTTTTAGGAACTTCCATACTGTTTTCCACAGTGGCTGCACCAATTTACATTCCCACCAACAATGCATGAGAGTTTCTTTTTCTCCACATCCTCACCAACATTTGTTTCTTGTCTTTTTCATGACAGCCTTTCTAAATGATGTGAGATGATATCTCATTGTGGTTTTGATTTGTGGTTCCTTCATGATCAATGATATTGGGCAACGTTTCATGTGTATCTTGGCCATCTGTATGTCTTCTCTGATAAGTGCCTATACTTAAAATTGGATTGTTTGTTTCATTCTTATTGAGTTGTATGAGTTCTTCATATGTTTTGGATGTTAATTCCTTATTGGATATATGATATAAAAAATTTCCCTCCTTCATATGTTTTGGATGTTAATTCCTTATTGGATATATGATATAAAAAATTTCCCTCCTTCAGTAGGCTGCCTTTTTATTTTGTTGGTGATTTCCTTCACTGTGAAGATCTTTTTAGCTTGATTTTTTTTCTTTTTAAAGATTTTATTTATTTATTCATTCATGAGAGACACACACACAGAGAGGCAGAGACATAGGCAGAGGGAGAAGCAGACTCCATGCAGGGAGCCCAATGTGGGACTTGATCCTGGGACTCCAGAATCACGCCCTGAACCAAAGGCAGACACTTAATCCCTGAGCCACCCAGGTGTCCCTAGCTTGATGTTTTTAATTTTTATTTCCTTTTTATTTTTATTTTTGCTTTTCTTACTCTTTCCTTTGGAGTCCGATAAAAAAAAAATCATTGCCAAGACTGATAGCAAAGAGGTTACTGCCTATGTTTTCTTCTAGGAATTTTATGGTTTTAAGTCTTACATTGAAGTCTTTAATCCATTTTGAATTTATTTATTTTTTTTTTTTAAGATTTTTTATTTATTTATTCATGATAGTCACAGAGAGAGAGAGAGAGAGGCAGAGACACAGGCAGAGGGAGAAGCAGGCTCCATGCACCGGGAGCCCGACGTGGGATTCGATTCCGGGTCTCCAGGATCGCGCCCTGGGCCAAAGGCAGGCGCCAAACCGCTGCGCCACCCAGGGATCCCTTGAATTTATTTTTGTGTATGGCATGTCATAGTAGCCTAATTTTATTCTTTTGCATATGGCTGTCCATTTTTCTCAACACTGTTTATTGAAGAGGCTTTCCTGTTCCCATTGTATATTCTTGCTTCCTTTGTCATAAATTAATTGATCATATATGTGTGGGTTTATTCCATTCCGTTGATCTGTGTTTCTGTTTTTATGCCAATTCCATACTGTTTTGATTCCTATAGGTTTGTAATACAGTTTGAAATTTGGTGGTGTACTGCCTCTAGATTTGTTCTTTTTTCTCAACATTGTTTGGCTATTCATAATGGTCTTTTCAGTTTTATAAAAAATTTGTGATTGTTTATTTTAGTTTTGTGAAAAATGTCATTGGAATTTTAGTAGGAATTGCACTGAATCTCTTAGATTGTTTGGGACAATATTGACATTTCAACAATTCTAACTTTTCTAATCCATAAGTATAGAATATGTTTCCATTTATTTGTGTCTTAAAGTTTTTACTATATAACTTTTTCACTTTCTTTGTTAAATTTATTCTTAGGTATTTTATTCTCTTGATATAATTGTAAATGGGATTGTTTTCTTAATTTGTCTTTCTGATAGATCACTGTGAATAGAAATGCAATCAATATTTGCATATTAATTTTGTACCTGGTAGTATTTTGGGTTTTCTATCTATGAAATCATGTCTTCTACAAATAGTGACAAATGTACTTCTTCTTTTCCAATTTAGACGTCTTTTACTTCTTTTTATTTTTTAACTAATGTGGCTAGAACTTCCAGTACTATGTTGGATAAAAGCAGGGATAGTGAACATCCTTGTCTTGGTCTTAATCTTAGAGGAAAACTTTCAGCTTTTCATCATTAAATATGATATCACCTGTGGAGTTGTTATATAATGGCCTTTATTATGTTGAGGTACATTCCTTCTATACCCACTTTGTTGAGAGTTTTTATCATAAAGTGGTGCTGAATTTTGTCAAATGCTTTTCTTGTATCTAATGAAATATAGATTTTTTTTATCCTTCATTTTAAGTGGTGTATCATGTTGATTGATTTGCAGGTGTTGAACCATCCTTGTGTTTCTGGGATAGATCCCACTTGATCATAATGTAGGATACTTTTGATGTATTATTGAATTTAGTTTTTTAATATTTTGTTGAGGATTTTTGCATCTATGTCTGTCAGGGATATTGGCCCTGTAATTATTTTTTGTTTGTTTGTTTTGTGGTGTTCTTATCTGGTTTTGGTATCAGGGTAACACCAACCTTGTAAAATAAGTTTGGAAGCATTTCTTCCTCTTCATTTTTGGGAAGAGTTTGAGAAGGACAGGCACTAAATCTTTTTTGAATGTTTGGTAACAGTTTGACTATATAATACTACTCTGTTCTGGTCTTCAAACTTTCTGCTTTAAAAACTGCCCACCAGTGCCTCCATCATTGGAGGAAGTCCCAACAGACCCTAGATACTTTAACATTAGCAAATAAGTCTTCCTCACATATAGTCCACATGCTTTTTAAACTACTGTTTTTGCACTGGACTCCAAGATGAGTGAATCTGTGTGTGATATCTTTAAGAGTAAAATCTCAATTCCCTACAGTCCTTTGGGTATCTTGGAAATAAGTCTCTATTGATTTTCAAAGCCAGATGTTTTGAGGGATCATCTCTCTGATGCCATTCTCAAGAGTTGCAATGCCTGACCTGGGGCACAAACCCCTTGCTCCTCAAGAAGAAGCTCCAAATTTATGAGGTCTTTTTGATTGTGGGTCACTATACCATGGGTAGGGTTTTTGGTGAGACCATATCTCTGTCTCTGTTACATGTCTTGATGATTCCCTTTTACCCCTTGATTTGGAGAGCAGTTTAGCTAGTTTTCAGGGTTTTTTTTTCCCCCCAGAGGGAATTATTTCTTATGTGCTGTAGTTTTGATGTGTACATTGGAGGAGGTGAGTTCAGGATTTTCCTATGCCACTGTCATGAAGTGCCTCATTATTTAAATTTTTCTAATCTTGTCCTTCAAAGGTCCCTTTTCATATACATGAATGAAGAAGCCACTCTGGAAGTTGATCTCTCAACCTTACCTCTTCTTGCTCCCCAGCTATTTGAGTGATGCCAATTGAGATCTCAGACATCGAGGGACAGAGAAGAGCCATTCCCACTATGTTTTTTCTGCATTCTTGATCCACAATCTCTATCAGTATATAAAAATGGTTGCTAAACCTCTACTTGGTCCAGTCAAAATGTATCACCTTTGCTCCCAAGATTGTTCTCTCTGCTTACCAGCTCTTAAACCAATCATGAATTATAGGAATCCGTGGATCATGGAATCTTTAGTCTAAATAACATGATCTAGTCTAACCTGCCACCCAAAGAAGATATTCCCATCCTGGAGAGGTTGTTTTCTAGCTTCTGCCAAGCAACTTATTTGTCTTGGCAAATTTGAATTAGGAAATTTCAAGAAAATACAGCCAGCTAGCAAAGAATGTCACAAGAGTGATTTAACAATATTTACTATGATAGAGATGCAGGGAAATAAGAATGAATTTCAGTCACTGGCATCGAGGGCATCACAGTCTATCATGGACAAAACATACAACTAACTATCCAACAGTGTTATGAAACTCTATGAACAAAGAAATAAAGTAGGACTTCTAGTTAAGCATGTGGGGTATATTCTAGGAAAGTCCAACAGAGGAAATGACGGTTAAATTGCACTTTTTCCTTAGTTGATGTGGTTTCCAAATTCTTCCATATTCAGATTGCTACCCCTTATCTGCACACTATCTGTTTTTAACTTCCTGGGAAACATAATTTTCTAAATGATCTATATGTGATACCTCTATTTATGAAGCCTAATATTTCATCTTTTTTATCAGCCAGGTCATAGTTCAGTCCATATGTACCTTAAAGTATATTAATATCTTCTTTCCAAATGGATTATTTTGAAATAAGTTTTTTGTGCTCTTCATATTTCAAGTCTGCATTTAGAATTTGACATTAATTCTCCATCTGAGTCCAGTGTTTCAGACTCTGGAGACTTTTGTTGGGGGGCAGGGGATGAAATGGAAAGGTCTGATCTCAAATTCTAACAAACGAGCTCTTCCAGGTCTGTGTCTGTCTGCTGCAAATTTAATGAGCAAGACTTGTGTGTTTTTCCTCCAAGATGGTGATTAAAAATGTTGACCGAGAAAAAATCATGTAATCTAGGCTTGGACAATAATATATTAATGCGTCTCTCCTATTAGGTGACTTATTTGCATTTTAGCAATGACATTCTGGAGAATAGATACTTTTCCCCTAAGAAATGATGCAGATGATAGGAATATTAGGCATGCTAGAAGGCCAATTTAGGGAGATATTATTAAGTATGTGGACCTTTCATGCTTCTTCAATCAAACTCTCTGGGCAGCACTCCATTCAGTCTATTTTGAGGTCTTTCTTTCCTCCTAAAACCTTCCTGCATCCTGGAATCATTTGGAAAGCTTTTAAAAATACAGAAACCAGGGTCCCACCCCAAGTGGTGCAGCCTCAGCTTTGGTGGTTTTGGAAGCTAACCAAGTTGGTTCTCGTGTGCAGTCAAAATAGAAAACCATGGCTTTTGCAGAAAGTCATCAACTCTAGAAAACAGAGTGTGAGGTTACAAGTCAAATTGAGATAGACTTGAGCTCTGTCACGTAATAGCTGTGTGGCCTGGACAGATTGCTTCATCTCTGAGCTTCAGTTTCTTTATCTATAAAATCAGTGCTAATAAGAGTTATAGTGTAATTATGGGGAGGATTAAAAGAGATAATGTCTTTAAAGTAACCGGTGCATGGTAGGCAAGTAGTGAATTTTACCCCTCTCCCCTTTCTTTACAAAAGCTCCCAAAGCTGCTCCATAGAACAAGGTCATCCATGGCTGGAAGACAGATTTGACACTTGAGCTTGGACTCCTGCTGTTCCTCCAAAGATCAGATAACTTCACCTTTGGTGACCTGTGGCTGAACTCTTCATCTTCAGCCTCATGGAATGACTTAAGTATCATTTAAAATAACTTTATGTAGCTTAGCTGAGAAATAAAACATGAAATTGACTTGAAATTGCCAAATAGAAAATAAATGCTTCATTTTCTAAGTATTGGCCATAGAGGAACAGGCACTGCCCAAATTTTATCAATATACCTTTCAAATGTGCCACCTTATTCTCAGTTTCTCACGTAAGACTTTTCATGAATACAGGATTTTGTATGTGAAGCTCAGCAAGAAAAATATGTTCTACACAAAATATTATTTATTTTTAGTTATTCTTGTTGGAAAATTCTAACTAAACTACTAAAGTTTTCAACATTTGAACTGTTACATGGTTTTGAAAGAATTCTTAATTGAAGTGATGCACGGTACATGTAATGAAAATGCATGTGTTCTTAAGTTTTTCAAATGTGAAAAAATATACCAAGAAGTCAGAGCACAGAATTTAAATGTCATTAAAATTTTTTTTGTCATTAAAATTTTAATGTCATTAAAACCTATTGTTCCATTTGGATCCTGCCTTCAACCCAAGATATACCTGTAATTGTAAATATTATGAGCAAACAAGCCCAAATTTATTTCATCTCGTCTTTCCTGTCTTCTCTTCTTTTTTCCTTTTATCTCATCTCATTAATTTTAAAAACAGTTATTAAAACCCCAGAGTCCCTTAGGCATTATGAATATAAAGTTGAACAAGATACATGGTGCCTGACTTCGGAGAACTCACAATCTACTAAAAAAAAAAAAAAAATCCAATGTAAGTGATGAAAACTAAAGAAGGTGTATAGTGTAGTTAACAATGTCAATTTCCTGGTTTTGATATTGTACTATAGTCTTGTAAGTTGTCAGTGTTGGAGGAAGCTGGGAGATAGGTACATGACACCATTTTTGCAATTTCCTGTGAGATTGTAATTCTTAGAAAACAAAAAGTTTTTAAAAATCCAAAGTGGTAAAATAAGTACGAGAGTAAGGCAGATTTTTTTCAAGGTAACTGAAGAAGGCAACATGACCCAGCATAAAGGAATAATGGAAGGCTTCACAAAAGAAATGGCATGGAATCTGGCTTGAAAGATGACTTGAAATTTTTGGGTGTATTAGATTCCTATGGCTACTGAAATGAATTACTATAATCTTATCGGTTTAAAACAACAAAAATTTATTATCTTACAGCTCTGGAGACCAGAAATTCTAAATCGATCTGCTGGGATAAAGTCAAGATGTCAGTAGGGCTGGTTTCTTCGGGAAGCTTACCACGTTCCTTGGATTGTGACCTCTTCTTCAAGTCTCTTCAACCTCTTGCTTTTGCCATTACATTTTACTTATGATTATGTTTAGGGCCCCACTGGATGATTTTTTTCAATTCAAGTTCCTTAATTTAGTCATATCTGCATGTCTCTTTTGCTGTATAACTTAACATTTACAGGTTTCAAGGATTAGGACCTGGATGACTTTAGAAACCCTTACTCAACCTCCCACATCTGGTGAACACAGTGTTCCTTGGAGTTTACAGTCATGAAAGACAATTCACCCAACTGAGGAATGATTAATAGTGTGCCACATCGGGGATACAGGAAAGGGATATAATAGAACATAAGACTAGCAAGATAGACTGGCATATTGGCCAGCTAAGGCTGCAACAACAAAATACCACAGACTGGTGACTTAATAACAGCTATTTATTTCTCACATTTCTGGAGGCTAGACGTCCAAGATCAAGATTTTGGCCAGCTTTGTTTCTCCTATAGCCTCTCTCCTTGGCTTGCAGTTGGCTACCTTCTTGCCATGTCTTCATATGGCCTTTTCTCGGTGCTTTTAACATCCCTGGTGTGTCTTTCTCTTATACAGACAAGTCATATTGGATTAGGGCCCACTCATATGACCTCATTCAACCTTAGCTATCTTTAAAGGCCCTATCTCCAAAAAAAGTCACATTCTAAAGTACTGAGGATTAGAACCTCAACATATTACTTTGGGGGAGGAGAATGCAATTTAGTCCATAACAGCTGGGCTCAAGTTTTGAAAGACTTTGACTATGGCCTGGCTAGTAACCTTGATCTTAAAAGTCATAGTGTACTAAAGGAGGCTTTTAAGGACTGGAGTGACAAAATCAGACTGCTTATTAGGCCATTAATTCTGAAAATAGAAGAAGGAAGGAGTGACTTGTACAAGGGCAAAGGGAGAACTTAGTACACCATGTAGGCATGTCATATTGCAGGTAACATGGTGGAGATGATGTTGGCACTATGCTAAGAGAAGGGTAATGGATATATCAGAGAAGTGACGGTTTTCTTTCTTCACAAACTCATAGAATACCAAATAAATATTCTAACAAAACTACCTTTTTTTTTTTCCTACATAGCTAAATTTAAAATAAATGCCTGCTTGGCCAAAAATTAAGCAGGAAATCAGAACCAGAGTGGTAAAAAGGGGCTGTCACTGCATAGATATAGGACCAGATGTAGAACCCATGGTTAGGGAGTGGGTAAAATTTTAAGGCCCCGGTGGAGGATAGAACCATACCTTTGGTATGGGTATGAAGACCATAAATCCAAGAACTTCAAAAGGCTGTCCTCCCTATGGAAAAGGGAATAGAGAAACTCTGATCCCTTATTCTGGAAAGCCATGAGGAAGCTTGCTGAATGCCCCAGAATATAGATGGAGGAAGGCAGTGGAAGGAGGAGGGAGTTTAAGAAACTAAACCATTGAAACTACTTAAAAAGACTTTGAAAATTCTAAATTTATTTTTTGCACATGGCAAGGAAAGCCCAAAACAAAGAAACTGACTAAAACATTCCTCCAGGATTGTTAAAATTCCTAGAGCAAAATGATTAAAAAATGGAAAGTAGAGAGAGAAAATAAGAAAATGAGATGACCAAGCAACATCTGAATAAGAAGAGAAATCATGGTAGAAAGTCTAGCCCCAAAGAAATAAATCAAGAAAGTTTCCTCAATCCAAAGAGCATGAGTCAGATTGAAAGAGTCCACCAAGTGCCCATAAATAATGAAGTTCAAATATGAGAGACCAAAATTGTTTTTATAAATTTTCAGAAAGAAAAGCACAAAATTAATACAAATTATCAGAACAGTTTCAGGGGGTGTTTGTGTGTGTGTGTGTGTGTGTGTGCGCACGTGTGTGCGCACGTGCCCACAATCCTAAAACAGCTGATCTGTTTTCTTTCAATAGTGCAAAATAATAATAATTTGAAGTCCAGAAGTGGCAACATATGCATATTATTTAGAAATATAAAGTAAAATAGCAAAACTTCATCCGAAAGAGTTGAAAGGGTTGTCTTTGAGTGTGGTTTGGGGATTGTATCTTTCTTGCTCCTTATTGTTTTTTCTGGAAACTTGTCCCTTCTTTCATTCTCAGATCTCTGGTTCTTTAGAAGCAGATGAGGTTAGACCACACCAACTTTTCCTTGTTCCTGTTGCAGTCACCTATTGCTTAGACACCACTCTCAGTCATGTAAGATTTCAGTACTCGGCTCACTGCCTTTCCCTCCATTGTTATTCCTGCCATTTTCTAGAAATTTCAATATTCACACCCTGTTTCTCCTTTCATTGACCTCATTACTGCCTTCCACTTTCATCCACAACTCTCCCCACCCTAACCTTTTCTTGTCTGACCCTAGGGTTTGACACGATTAATAAATAAGTGCACCACTTCCAAAAGTTTTAGCATCAAATACCCTATAGTCTAAAGCATCAAAATCTTAATGGTTACTCCTGACAAATCCCAAGCCCTGTAGAACACTTATATTTGAGCAATTAAATAGGGTTGTACATGCAACAAAACATTACAAAAGAAATACATAAAACTATACAGACTGGTATCTTTTTAAAATTCATGGCAAGAAAACCTTCAATGTAGCCTGGAAATCTGATTCTACATCACTAGTCAGTTTGCTCTTCTAATCTCTAAGATGATTATCTGACCTTGTCCTCTTTTTCCAAAACTCCAAAATTGCCTCTTCCTTTTCACTTTCAACTAATGATGGAGCCTTGTTCACTTTACTCAAGGAAAAAAATAATACAAATTATCAGAACAGTTTCAGGGGCAATCAGAAGAAGCGGTTTTAGTTCAAATCCTAGTTTTGCCATTCACTAGCTGAGGGAACTACTTGGGCCAGTTACTTGTTATCTCTGGGACTCAGTTTCTTTACCTGTACAAGGTGGGGGAAGATCATAACAGTAGTGTCCAGTTATGAATGAGAATCTTCTATTCTAGCGGCATATGTACTTCCGGACCTTGCCTCCCCTTCTGGTTCAAGGGAGATATTGCCTCCCCCACCCCTTGTGCATATACCTATGGATCCTGTCTCCCCTTTTGGTACAATGGATGGATTGTCCCTATACTTATGGCCAACCTCTCTATGTGTCCATTGGATCTCATTCCTTCTTCCCTATTCAATAGTGTTTTCCTGTAATTATCCTCCTTCTATCATATCTCATGTGTTTTTTCCCCCTCTATGAGATTAACTTGTCAGCATACATTCTGTAATATCTCCCACCTTAAAATTCCTCGTCTAATGTCATGACTCTCTTCACCATTTGTTTCTCTGCTTCCTTATGTAGCAAAACTCCCTGAACGAGTTGTCCATAGTTGCTCTTCTTTTCCTCTTTTGAACTCATTGTAACACCTCTTCTCAAGGTCCATCTTTCCAAATGCTCTGGTGAATCCTTGGTTGTCTTTCACTGAATGTTTGAGAAGCATTATCTTCCTAGGTTTCTGGACTTGACTTGCTATCTTAGTCTTCTTGGACTGCCAAAACAAATGCCGTAGACTGGGTGGCTTAACAATAGAAATGTATTTTCTCACAGTTGGTAGGGCTCAGTTTCTGATGAGGACTCTCTTCCTGGCTGTGGACAGCTGCCTTTTCCCTTTGTCCTCACACGGCCTTTCTTTGGTGCATATGGGTAGGGAGACAGAGAGCTCTCTTTCTTCCTCTTCTTAAAAGGACACCCATCCTTTCAGACCCTACTCTAATGACCTCATTTAACCTTCATTACATCCTAAAAGCCTTACCTCCAAATACAGTCACTTAGGAGATTAGGGCTTCAACATATAAATTTGTGGGGACACATAATTCAGTCCATAGAACGTGGCTTCCAGGACACCATACGTTTCTCATTCTTTCTCAGTATTCAAGTTTTTTCTCATCAAATATCACCTCCTCAAAGAAAGCTTCCCTGTCCACCCCATCTATAGTAGATTTCTTTGCGTGATCTCATTCTGTTTTCTTTAGTAGAGCATCACATTTAAGAGCCTGGATTATGGAGTGGATGGCTTTGATTGAAATCTTGTCTCCATTACTTACAAACTTAGTGACCTTGGCCAAGACTTAACTTCTGTGTCTTGATGTCCTCTACTATAAAATGAGAACAATGATACTACCCATCTCCTATAAGTTAAATGAGCTAAATGAGTTAAAATATACAAAAAAAAAAAAAAAAAGAGAGAGAGAGAGAGATAGAGAATGTTGCCTGGTGCAATTTAAGGGCTCAGCAAATGTTAGCTAATATTTTTTTATACATATTTGTCTATTTTCATCTATAGAGGAAATAAAAGCTCCAAGAGGGCAAGGACTTTCTGCCCTGCTTACCATGGTATCCCCAGTGCCTAGAACACTGACTGATTAGTATAACAGATGTTCCATTTATATTTGCTGAAAGAATGAATGTATGAACAAATGGTTTCTTGGAAGAGTTTCAGGAGGTATGGCCGAGAGTGTCAAGTGCTTCAGACAGCTCGGCAGATGAGGACTTAAGCCATTTGTCAATCAGGAGGTCATTGGTGACTTGAGTGGTAATAATAGCCGTAATTTATTGAGGAACCTTGTTAAGTGTGCTAATCTACACAATGACCCTACAAGGAAGCCATTATTATCACCATTTTATAGATGACAGAGCATTTCAGCAGCTCTGTGGGACAGAAGCAAGACTGAAAAGGATTGAGAGATGAACAGGAATTAAACATGTAGAGACAACTCTTATGACTGACAGCTTGTTTAAATGTATTAGCCTATATGGGGGAAATGAATTCAACTGGTCAGACACATAATATATTAGCCAATGTTACCAAAGAAATCAGGTACCACTGGCTATAAAGGGAGAAGGGAAAATATAAAATAAATCAAATTTTTCCTCCTTAAATTTTTTTTTCTCTTGGGTCATGTTAAATACTACATCATAGTAATAAACATAATAGGACCTCCATTTACTCTGTCCTTTGGATTACCTATGCTTGGAAATATAGAGATAATATACAAAAATCACCATCTTGGTAAGAACCTAATGGATAGGAAAGATCTTTTTTATCAAATCAAAGTATCAGAGAGATTCTAGCTGGACTTGGGATCCAAATCAACTCGACCTCTGGCAGAATGACTTCAAAAACAAGTCCTGAGAACATTTGAGAATTTTAGGCCTATACCTCTGCAAAGATTGTCATGTCTTTCAGATGGTAAATGAGGGGGTGGGAGGAAATTTTCTCTGTAGGCCTATCGTAGCCGGCCTTTAATAGCTTCCAGTGATTATGAACTACATTTCTGGAAGGTAGGACTGGTTTTGAGCATTTATGCTGATCTTACCAGGATAAATAAAGCACCTGTATATGAGAATTTGCCTTCTTCTACTTTGCTTTCTTTGGGTGGCATGACCTGGATGGCTATGTATGTCCATCCTGCCTATCACCTTTCAGAACTGAGTAGGGAAGCAGCAGCAATGACAAGGTCAATTGTCACCTTAGATATGAAATATTTAAAAATTTGCCTTTTGCTTTAAGTGGAAGGCTGAAAACAAGCAAACAAACAACAACAACAACAACAAAAATATAAATGGAAGGCTGAAATACTGTTTTTAGTGTTGTCAAGGATGGCAAAATTGGTTCCAGAGAAGGCACAGTACATCTTCATCTATAGGTTCATAATTTTGTCTGTGTTAGTTTTCAGGAGCTACATCTCCTCTCTGTCCAGCTTCTCTGTTTCTGTTTCTCATCACCTCCTCCTAGTTTTTCATTGTCTTATTCCTTAGTCCTAGCAGTTTAGCAGTTGATAAGGTTGACTTAGGAGTTGGCAGGGGCCAATGGATGGTTAGAAAACTCTGGTTTGTCAAAATTAGAAGGATCACTTCATAATGTATTTCTTATTTGGAGTATTAAACATTAAAGCTGAAAAACTAAATTAATCTCCAGTCTTTTTGCTTTTATTTTTTTGAATTTAAAAGCTCCACATTGCTGGGGTGACCTTTCCTGTTCTGTCCTGTACTAACATCACCACATGAAGTTGGAGTCCTGCCCTGCCCCCGTAACTCTGTTAGGTTGGGCAAGTTGCTTAGGTTGGTTAGTTAAGGTCCGGACTCGTGCTCTGAAGTCCTGCTCTGCTCATCTCAGCGTCGGGCAGCAAGGGGTTAACAGAGTCTCCAGCGCCTACCGAGTTGTAAAAGGAACTGCTGAAGCTGATCAATGACCACTGTTAAGACCTGGAAACCAATTATAAACCTGAAATTTGTGATGAACAAAGCCCTGAAACACTGGGATGAAAACTACTGAATTAGTCCAGTTCATTAAAATCATTAATAGTCATGAAATGAAAACCACCAGAGTCCAAAAAGGCTTAATGCTCTATCCATATTAATTAGATGGGAGCAAATCTGAACTGAAAAGCAGCACATGCTTTGTAGAATTAGCAATTGGTCTCTACAGACTACACAGATCTCTATTAAAATTCAGTTTAATTAAAATTGATCACGTTAAGAAACTGATGTGGTTAATTAACTGAATTCCTGGACTTCTTTTCATACATTTCACAGACGCCTTGTACACTGCTTTCCTGGGTGACACTTCATGTTGCACAGAGCAAATCCAATTGCAAAGGTTAACTCTCTGTGTTCCTGGAGATGAGACAGACCACGGAGGAGGGGGGTGGATGGGGGAGAGGAAGCTAAGCTTTATGGAAAGTCAATCTCCAAGCTAAACCGAGTAAACTCCTTTGGAAAATGTGCCCCATTCATGGTGTATAAATTAACGTGTATCTGTCAGTGACAAAGAGATTCTCTCTCCCAAGCTTCTATCTCTGGAGGAGCTGAGAAATATTACCAGAAGTTAAGAGAGTCCCTTGACTGTCAAATGTAAGATAGGACCCCACTGGCAAAGGGCAGCTGTGCTGCTAAGTAGATGCCAGGCCAAGTCTTGCTGCAGGCACCTGTAGTTTTATTGTCTACACAGCTTCTTGGTCTGCTTGGCTCAGAATAAGTCATCTTGGGTTTTAATGTTGGCAGAATGGGGATAATGACATTTCTAGATTTCTAGATTTTACCAGAGTGTTGTGGGGCTTAAAATGACAATAGCCCGCTCCTCCAACCAAGTCTACCCCTCCTCCCCAAGTCCACCAAGCACCGTGTTGCCGACAGAGCCTTCCCAAGACTGCTCTTTATTAGGTCACTGACCTTCTCAAAACTCTCTGATGATTAATGCACTGCCTATAGGATGCATACCAAACTGCAGATTTGAATTCAGAGTTCTCCATCATCTGGTCTGACATGGTCTTATCTTCTTCACCTCTTAGCTCCCTATGAAATATACTGCCTTATTTCAACCAAACCAGCTACTTGATAAACTTGGAATTCCTTATTTTCTTTCCAGCCTCCCTTCCTTTTCCTCATAGAAATCTGTTTTCCTCCAGCCCATCCTTCAGGGTTCAACTTGAATCCAACTTCCGAGAAGTCCTTCTGTCATCAACCCACCAAAGGGATCTATCCCTCCCCTGTCTTTCCCATAACAGGTGTTATCTCAGTTGCCTATTTGGCTCTTGTCCCCCAGAGTCTGAAGTAATTATTCATGTATACATATCAGCTCCTAAAGATTTTAAGTTCTTGGCAAGAAGTCATCTCCTATTTCACTGAATCATACCAGGCCTTAGACATAATGAATGCTCCATAAATGTCTCTTAATAATGAAGATGATGCTTATCCTTTGGTGACCCTGGTGATTTTTCTCAGAGGGGGAAATTTGAGCTTTATCTTACAGTGAATTGGTAGAAATTTTTGAGTGTGATATGCTAATAACAATAATAATGATAGATGATATTATCAAACTCATATGTGAAGCATTGTGGTGAGGACTCATATTTTACAAAGACATCTCCCCCTTCCTCTGGTTTGTTGCCAAAGTCACAAGTGCTTTTCTGAACATTCTTTTGATTTCTTTTGCATCTATGATTGTGTCCTCCAATTCATTTCTAGCCTTGTATATTTTTGCTTTTTAGTCCTTACTTAACTGGACTCTGGGTTTTTAAATTTTAGATCTTATCAAAGGATCAGCTTCTGAATATGTATATTCTTTGTTTTTATCTTCATTTAATCAATCTTGGCTATTATCTTTATCAACTTCCACTTACCAGTTTTTGGTAGATTTTATTGCTTAATTTTTTTCTGAAAACTTAAGTCAAAAAATATAGTAAGAATTCACTTCCTCTTCTCTCTTCCCCTTTTTTTTCTCTTTCTTTTTTAGTGATAAGGTATTAAAGGTCACACATTTCCCCCTTAACACAACTTTTATTAGAATCCTTAGGTTTTTGATGAAGTATTTCCATTTCCAGACCATTTGGAATTTCAGATTTGATTTCTTTAGTGATCTAAAGTCTTTTATAAATCATTATTTCAGTCTATTTTAAAAACTGCTTATTCTTCACTTCATTATGTTTTGATCACAGAAAATGCCCTGTATAGTTTCTTTAGCGAAGTATGTAATTAATTCTTATAAACTTTTCACGGATATATACAAAATGTATTTTTCTATTTAAAAATTATAAAATTTTGTTATTCAGTTCTTTTATGGTGTCCTCATTTTTGTTCTAACACAACTCTTCAATTCTGAATGGCATACTAAAGGATACTACTACATTTGCATTTTTATTAAATTTTATTTGCATTTCTATGCATTTTTTCTTTATACTCAACTGCTATGTATTTCTATGCATAAAGATCTATGGCAAGTATATCTTATTCAGTCTAGTATTTTTAACCTAAATTCATTATCCAATTTTAATATTGTCACTCTTTTCTTCTTACTGTTTGCTTTTGCCTGGTACCTACTTGCCTATCCCTTTACTCTCCTTCTTTTCACTTTTTTTTTCTTTGTCATGTTTTACTCTAAAATATACTTGTGTATAGCCTCTTTTTAAAAAACATATGCTGCATCGCATTATAAATAACTTTTCAAAATATGCACTACATCTTGTAAAACTTATTTAAGACAATTTACAAAACTACATAGATTATCAAAAAATAAAATACCTGGCAAAGTTTGTACCAAAATGGAAAGTTAGAAAGTTCAGAGCCAAAATTTTTGCCCAATTCTAAAATACGAAGTTAATGGTATATATTTTTTATTAATTGTTAATTATTAGTTTTGACCTCATTTTATTTTTATAAACTTCATTGTCCTATATATTTTCAGTCATTGTAAATATAGAAACAAGATCCATCCTCATCCATCTGCCTTTTTTCCTTATTTGATTGTGCAGAATATTCCAGGCCCTCTCCCCCTCCCTGCATCCATTAATTTAGAAGGGCAACTGTATTTTCCAACACACTTTCCCTTTCCTGATATTCACAAACTCATGCTTTTCTATTACTATATGAAAACAAAGTACTAACTCTACCCTCCCAGCCACCCAACTCTCTTTAAGAAGATCTATTCTTACAGTAGTTTGCTAGTGCTTATTCTTTTCCCATCTCTACCACCTTGACAACTCAGGTTTTGCTAAGATAGTTAAAAAGTTTCAGTTCCAATCCATGATCATGTCTTCCCTAGAAATATGGCTCTTAGGTTTTAAGAATCTTTATTTAAAAAGTTTCAGTTCCAATCCATGATAATGTCTTCCCTAGAAATATGGCTCTTAGGTTTTAAGAATCTTTATTATAGCTCATATATTTATTCTCCCAGGCAACTTTTTAGCTGTATAGTTTGCAAGATCTATTGTTTCTTCTCTTTACCTTCTATCCTGAATTCTTTGTTGTGACTCTTTTTTTCCTTTCCTTTTTTTTTTTTTAAGATTTAATTTATTTATTCATAGAGACACACACACAGAGAGAGAGAGAGAGAGAGAGAGAGGCAGAGACATAGGCAGAGGGAGAAGCAGGCTCCGTGTAGGGAGCAGGACATGGGACTCAATCCAGGGTCTCCAAGATCACGCCCTGGGCTGCAGGCGGCGCTAAACCGCTGCGCCACCGGTGCTGCCCCCTTTTCTTTCTTTCTTTCTTCTTTCTTTCTTTCTTTCTTTCTTTCTTTCTTTCTTTCTTTCTTTCTTTCTTTTTCTTTTCTTTTCTGAAATTCTTTTTTTCAAAAGAGGTATATGAGCACTAAATACTTTGAACTCCTTAATGTGCACAAATATATTTGCAACCTCCTGGTGTTTGAATTATTGTAAATTCTTATCTCTCAATTATTTCTAGGTGTTGTTCTAATGCCAGAGTGATCTTTTTTCTTTGCAAATAGTTATCATTTCTTCTCAAATAACACTTGGAACTTAGTAAGGCCTTCTATGTGTTGAGACACGTTTTCTTCACTATAGGAACTTTAAATATCACCTCCCTTTCATCAATTTCTTTTCTTTTTCTCCTTCTAGATCTTCTATTATTCACGCTTAATCATCTTCCAAGTCTCTTACCTTTTCCCTCACAATCCCATCTCTTTGAAGTTTTACAATGTTTGGGGATATATATTCCACTTGATATGCTGAGATACGAATTAATTCTCATTCAATTTATAAATTAATTTTTTTATTAAAAAATCATGATTTCTGGGTCCACAAATCCTTTGGGAACTGAAGCAGAATCTCCTAGTCTCTTGTATCACTTTCATTTGCATTGTTTTAGTAATTGTCTATTTAACATCTCTGTTAAGAACCAGCTTTACTGGATGTTCTGACTATTTTTCCTCTCTCTGGCCATTAGGATCCTTTACAGAAATTATAGTTTTGTCTATTCAGAGGGCTCAGGCTGAGTTTGTGGGGGCACTCACTTCTGTGGGTAATGAGCATAAAGATGTCTCTGCTTATGTGTCCAGTTCAATACCCAACTGAGCACCCAATTGTCAGTACCCATTTGAGGTTCCCAAGGGAAAGAGAAAGGGAAATCTCCTTGAAATATTTTGTAAGAGGGCATTTCTCTTCCTCTTGGAATGCCATAGATTTCCAGCAGCTATACCCTCTCCAAGATCATAGGTGTGTTGATTTTGCTTCAGAATTCTCCACAGTTCTGGGCTCTGCCTAAAGCCTGAAGAAAAGCCTGGCCCCAACTTTCTCTGTCTGGATCTATAGAGCCTAAAGTCACATTCTTATATTACAGGCCCTGCCAGCCTGCCAATCAGAGTTAGGAGAAGAAAACTACTTTTAGGTAAGAATTGGGATTAACAAATAGCAGGGACCCATTCAGGGTGCCATACTCTCAGGACTCGCCTAAATGTGTCAAATGTGTAATATACCACTCATACAGAAATATGCATAAATCATAAATGCCAGTATAATAAATGATCCTAAAATGGGCCCTTGTATAAAAACTACCAGAGTCAATAGAATATTGCCAGCAACGCGGAAGAGCCCCATGTCTTCCTTTTTTAATACAATACCTTCTATGCCCCTCTAGAGGTGAATCACGAGCTTGTTTTTTATGCTAATCAATTTTCTTGCCTTTCTAAACCATAGTCATACACTTAATATGTATCCCCCCAAAAGCATAGCTCAATTTTGCCTATCATGAAATTTTATATAAATGGAATCATACTGTATACATTCTTTTGTGTTTTTCTCCTTGTGCTAAACATTGTGGTATTTATTCATGTATCTGTAGTTTATTCCTTTTCATTTGCTGTAGAGTACTCCATTGAGTGAATATGCCATTATTTCATTGTCCATTCTCTGGTCGATGGATATTTGGGTTGTTTCCAGTTCAGTGCCATTTGAAATAATGCTTGTCTAAATCTTCTCAGGCTAACATAACAAAACATCACAGACTAGGTGGCTAAAACAACAGAATTAATTTTTCACATGGAGTCAAGATCAAGGTTCTGGTAGAGTGTGGTTTCTGGTGAAGGCTCTTTTCCTGGCTGCAGACACCTGTTTAGTTTTCACATGATGTGATGGTTAGTTTTATGTGTCAGTTTGGGCCAAGGGATAGTTCTAGGTGTCAGCCTGACTAGGCTAAGGGTTTACCAGGTAGGTGGTAAAATATGATTTCTGAGTATGTCTGTGAAGGTGTTTCCAGAAGAGATTAGCATTTGGGTGAGTAGACTGAGTAAAGAATCACCCTCACAAATGCAGTAGGAATCAACTAACTCATGGAGGGTCTGAATATAACAAAAAGGCAGAGGAAGGGCAAATTTGGTTTTTGCTTGAGCCAAGACATCCATACATCCATGTTCTCCTGGCCTTGGATATCACATCTGCATTCAGCATTCTCTGGCCGGACTGAATTACACACTAGTTTTCCTTGTTCTCCAGCTTGGAGATGTCAGATCTTGGGATATCTTAGCCTTCATAATCACATGAACCATTCCCTAAAAGAAATATCTTCTTTCTCTCCCTCAATGCATATACCTAGTTTGATGTAGAGGAGCAGAGAGATTTCTTTTAGGAAGTGGCTTGTGTGATTTTGGAAGCCAAGAAGTCATATACATAGGACTATTCTTGGGGTACCGGTTCTATCAGATTAGGACCCCATCTTATGACTTTATTTACCTTTATTTACCTCCCTGAAGGCCCTTTCACCAAACAGAGTCACACTGGGAAGTTAGGGCTTCAACATATGAATTTTGGGGAGGATGCAATTCAGTCATAGTAGTACTGCTATAAACATTCTCAGTATGTGCTCTGACTCACATGTACACAAATTTCTCTGGACATGTAGTTAGGAATAGAATTGCAGGCTAGTAAGGCTGCATATCTTTGACTTTATTAAATGATGTCGACCTGTTTTCTGAAGTGGTTGTATCAAATTACAGCAACCAGCGGTTTATTAGAGTTTCCATTACTCCATGTCCTTTTCAACATATTGATTTATTTAAAAAAAATTGACCTGGTGGGTATATTATCTCATTTCTGGTTTTAATTTGCATTTCCCTGATTCAAGGTTAAGCAATGGTATTCACATAAGAAAAAAAAAAGAGGCCCAAGAAATGAGTAATTTAAAGCTAAGAGAGTGGAAGTAACAAAACTGCTAAGTGTTTCATTGAGTTGGTCATCTTTGCAACCAACAACCCTGGAGATAGGTGCTATTATCAGCCCCTTTACAGATGAGTAAATTGAGATTTGGGGTCTACATACAGCTAGACAGTACTGTTAAAACCAAACACAAATGGAGACCAGCCTTGAAAATTCTCCTGAGCAGAGAAAGCCAGTTTAGTCATACAGGCAAAGCTTACCTTTGCTTATTTTGTAACCCACTGAGGCTAACTTGACCTGAGTCACTTCTTGCTTGAGCCTCTGAAAATCATAATCGAAACTTAAATCATTCCCTGTTATTGATAAGAGGTAACCACTAATCAATTCCCTTTCATGTAAGAAAATTCTTTTTCTTAATATATATATTTTATTTATTCATGAGAGACACAGAAAGAGAGAGAGAGGCAGAGACACAGGCAGAGGGAGAAGCAGGCTCCATGCAGGGAGCCCGGCATGGGACTCGATCCCGGGTCTCCAGGATCGCACCCTGGGCTGATGGTGGCACTAGACCACTGGGCCACTGGGGCTGCCCAGAAAATTCTAATATTGTAACCAATGATTGTGAATAAACCGTCACTGCCTCCACATTGAATAAACTGTTTTATATCATATACCTCTAAGCCTCATTCCTTGTTTTGGTTTGAGTGCTCCCAGTTGGAAAAATGTCCCTTTGGTATATGCATAATAAACTTGTATTAATTGCTTCTTCAGTGATTCATTGGTCTTACTTCTGTTTTTCTGAGCTTTTGACCATTCAGAGCTGAGATTTCAATGAACTTCTCTTCAGCATCCAATGTCCTATGCTTTGAGAAACTAACTAGAACAGCCATGTGGATGATAGAGTCTAGAGACGGATGTTACTAATGGTAGGGAGAGTAGACCTGAGGCAGTAGCAGTTGGTGAAAATTTTCAGAATAAGTCACCAAAGCGTAGCTTTTAAAAACTTGTTAGCTCGGGCCTCGGGAAAGAAAAGCAAAATGTCAGATAAATTGAGATTTAATCTTCAGTATGACATGAAGATTTGAATACTTGTGCCACCCAAAGTGAGAGTTCTTTTGGATTTTATGACTCAAACTGTATTTTAAAAAATGAACCTTTAAACATTTTTTTTTTTCATTTTTTTTGATATTAAGAAATACATACTTTTTTTTACTGTCAAAATTTTGGAAAATTTAGAAAGCTACAAAGATGAAAATAAAAATCACTCAATCCCACCACCTAGAGTTAACCACTATTAATATTTTATTTTAGGGATGCTTGAGTGGCTCAGTGGTTGTGTTTGCCTTTGGTTCAGAATGTGATCCTGGGGTCTGGGATCGAGTCCCACACTGGGCTCCCTGTAGGGAGCCTGCTTCTCCCTCTATGTCTCTTCCTAGCCCTCTGTCTCTCATGAATAAATAAAGTCTTTCTAAAAAAAAAACCTTAAAAATATTTTATTTTATCTTTTCAGCACTTTGAAGCCCATAGACATGTATTTTTTAAGTTGAGATGGTCTATATATGCTGATTTATGATCTTTTTTGTCCTAAACAAAATACTAAGAATAACATATCATGGCATCAAAAAATCTTTTGCAAATTATTCTTTTTTTTAAAGATTATTTATTTATTTATTTATTTATTTATTTATTTATTTATTCATGAGAGACACAGAGAGAGAGAGACAGAGACACAGGCAGAGGGAGAAGCAGGCTCCATGCAGGGAGCCCGACGTGGGACTTGATCCTGGGACTCCGGGATCACACCCTGAACTGAATGAAGGTGGTGCTAAACTGCTGAGCCACCCAGGCTGCCTGCAAATGATTCTTAGTAGTAGTCCATTTTATGGTTGTATCAAAATATTTTTATAATACTTAAATAATTAACTCTGTGATAAATATCCTCATAGACAAATCTTTGTCAATTTTCCAATTATTTCTAAAAGTAATATTTCTAGAAATGTACATGGTTGTGAATCACTGTCCACAAACTCAAGATTTGTAAAACAAGGATCGTATTTATGTAGTTTCTTTAGATCAATTCCAATTTGATCCCAGAGCTGATTGGGAGTTTCTGATTGGCCGAGGATCAGATTTGCCTTTAGTTTCATAAGAATCTGAGAAACTTCTGTGGTGCCTGGAATGTAGGGGAATAGCACATTTATCCCATACCACCTTGGTCAACATGGATAACAGCACTGGCCAAGCCTCTTTTATTCCTTAAAGCCACATAACTCTCTACTTCTGTACCACCCATAAGACAGGAAGACTTTTCCAGTCCTGGGAACCTTAGTGACCACGTCCAGTCTCTCTAGAAACACTGCACAGCTGCTGCTCTCTGAGCCCTTGTTACCACTGTGGGTGCTGCCAAGGAGAAGGCCTGGGTTACTGCTGCCTCCCTTCTCAGGCTGGGAGAGAAAAGCCTAGTCATTATAATTTCATGTTCTTCAGAGACAGTCTTTGCTCCCATTCTCCCTGGGACACATGACATAGGCTTTTCATGATTTTAGACTGTTCACTGAGACAGGGCATGTTCTTGACTGTAAGCAGCTTCAGCTTTCCATCATGCAGCAAGCTTCCCTTGGGGCAAGAAAAGGGCCCCATGATTATGCTACTTGCTTGAAATGGGAAGGAAAAAAATGGGAGAACACTAGTAGTGAAATTACCTTTGATCTTCATCTCTATGCATTTCTACTGTGTTCTCTTGCCGTGTCTAAAATGTTTGTCGAGGTGATATGTGTCTCGTGGCATACACAGAACATAGTTAATTGTAATACAAGGTGAGAACTGAAAAGCGCCACACAAAAGGCACCTTAGGTTGCTAATGCGAAATTAAAGACAAAAACCACATCATCTCTTTCATGGAAGAGAAAGTTTGAAAATGCATAAAAATTGGACACTCAGAGTCGAGAAGACATTGTGAATGAAGGTATAGAGGTGGAAAATCAGCAATGTTTAATGTCTTGCTGTTCAAAGTGTGGTCCGTGGACTAACCTCAGGGGTATAACCTAGGAGCTTGTTGGAAATACAGAACCTCAGCACTCGCTCCAGAATGACTGATTCAGAATCACTTTAACAAGAATTCCAGGGATTTCTAGGCAATTATGGTCTGAGAAGCACCGCTCTGGTACAGTGATTCCCGGAGTGTGATCTCAGACCAGCAGGATCAGCTCTGTCTGGGAACTTGTTAAAAATACAAAATTTCCAGCCCCATTCCAGACCTACTGACTCAGAAGCTCTGGAGGTAGGGTCACGCAAGGTGTTTCCGCACACCTGACAAGGGGATTTTGACACATGTACACGTTTGAAAGTCACTGTTCCAGAGCAGAGGTTGAAAATTTCTTCACCTAAAGGTCCAGATACTAAATAGTTCCAGCTTTGCAGGCAATAAGGTGTCTGTCACAACTGCTCCACTATACCATTGTAACAAGAGAGTACCACAGGAGACACGCAAAGGAAATAAGCGTGGCTGGGCTCCAGTGAAACTTTAATCACAAAACAAGTAGAGTGCTAGATTTGGCTGCAGATTATGTGTGCCTATACCTGCCCCAAAATGCGAATTTTCAAAGTTGCCCATACAGTAGAATCACTTGGGGGAGCGTCACACGTCTTGATACCCGGACTGTACCTCATACCAATTAAAGCGGTATCTCTGTGATTGGGATGAGGAAGCAATGTTTTGAAAAACTCCCCAAGTGATTCAAACGCATAGCCAGGGATGAGAACCAGATGCTATAGATGGCCCCAGAGAAAGGGTGTGAGAGGATCAAGGGGGATTAAATGGAAAGGGTGGTTGGAAGCCTGAATGTGGAAGCCTTCCCAACTAGATCTTCCCCAAACACCACAATCACATGGGGTTTGAATATCCATATAGGTCAGGGTGCGCATTTTTATTTTTTCCTTAACCACATGTTACTGCATTTAAACCACAAATATTAAACATGAGAAATGTCTGAACAAGGGATAGGCCAAATGGCTTTTAATTCCCCAACAGCAAAACCCTGTTAATACCTTGCCCTGTGTCAGCAAAATAATTGTGGTTCAAGTGAATATAAAACACTTCCATTCAATCTTCTCCCTCCTCCCTAAGGCAAACGCTTTCTTATCGTGGAGAAACAGTACTCCTCAAACTGTCAGACCGCATCAGGGGAGTTGAGCAAGAATTATAAAGCCAGGCGAAATCAAGGCATCAGCTGGGAGGGCAAAATTCTTCTGCAGGTGCTCACCTCTGCTCAGCCTCTTCTCTGACCAGAGCCTCTCCGATGATGCTGTGTAAATGCTGGGAGAGAGGAAGCTGAGACTTTTGCCGGGGAATGAATTAAATTTCTTTGGTAGCAGAAGCTGTCACTGGTTAACTCAAGTGAAATAAAAGGGCTAGCTGAAAAGATCTGAGGTGGCTCATAGACTAAAAGGAAAAGTTGAAGATCTGGGCTTGGAAAGGCCAGAGCCTTTGGAACAGGGTGGTGGATTGTCTGCTCATGGTACTGCCTTTTAGGTGGATAAGCTTTGTCTATTTTCTGCCCTGGAGTCACTCCATCCAAGATGTCATTCTAGGAAGCGAACATCTGATTGGCCAAGCTTGGGGCAGTGCCTTAATGAACAGTCCCACCTTGATTAATGGTTCCCCAAAGTCCAACTGAGATTCCATTATCTCCAGAAGGAAGAGTAAGATGCTGGGAAGACAAAAACAGCAGATGTCCACTGCAGAGGGCAATAATCAATATTTTTTAAACAATCCATTAAGGACTCTAAGAGAGTTTACCAGTATATTCCACATTGATTGTGGGGTTAGAGTGAATAATCTCTTAAAATTTTGAAAGGAGACCGCCCACTGAGACACAGGCTTAGGAGCAGGAATAGATCTTAAAGATCCAGCCCCTTTTGGCCCAGGGCAGGAAACTGAGGAAGGTCGAATGACTTTCACAGCCCATTCCGATTCATGTTTAATGTCATTCACGAAAAGTATACAATTAGACAAGAGTCTAAGCGAGGCTCTTCTAGATCATTCTGCCTGTGGCTGTGAAAGTGAGTGTTTTTAATTTCCCTGAAGACTCCTATGCATGCATCATGGTTGTTTCTTTAAAGATGAAAAATAATGGTCTCCCACGTTTGTTCAGTGGTTCTTATTAAGAGCACCAATTCCTAGACCCCATCCTCCAGAGATTCAGATTTAATAAGTTTGGGTTAAGACCCAGGTCACTGCTTTCTTAAGCAAGCACCTATCTAAAGGTGATCTGTGTTCCACACTTGGGACACCAAAGTGTCCGCACACTTACATGTTTGCAGAGGCCAGGAGGCAAAGCTGGGTGGGTATAAGACAAGAAGAAGAGGTGACAATGGTAAATGGGATGTGTGTGTCCTCTCCGGGTACTCGCACTCCATCTATTTTTAAACACCTTGTAGGCTAAACAAAACCTGTTAGCAGGACAAATTTTGCTCTCATGGATGCTGTGAGTTGTGAGTCCTTTTATTATGCACTGAACTTCTAAGATAAACAACTACTATCCCTACATGCACGAATAAATAAAATTTGATGAGAGAGAGGGTAGAGTGACCCACCCCAGGCTAAATGGCATCTGCTGAATTGGAATGCAAATGTTCTAATTCCTAAACTTAGGTACTTTAGAATACACCCAAGTCATGCACCTCCCCCCCCTCCTTATTTTCTCTGTGATGTGGTTTGCATAAACAGCATTCCTTTCAAATGTGACTATGTCTGTTCAATCATAAACCAGGCAGGAAGAAACAGCTTAGCTGTAATTTTTTAAATATGTGAAAAGCATGTAAAATATGCGGAATCTTTAGGATTTCAGAGTGTGATACACAACTTGGCATGTCATTATGTAAAATTACTACATGCCTCTTTAAGATCGACTCTGTTTTCACAGTTTTCGTTTTAGCCAATAAAGCTAATATATATTATTCTTATATCACAGTTGGATGATTTAAGAACATAATATATGTTTGGCACAGCTTCACAATTCCTTAGTAAAATAAAAGACAAAGCCCCCACACCAGTCTGAAAGTTAATTATTTATCTTAGCCAAAGACTCTGAATGTTGCTATGACACAGATTAAAACAGCACTTTTCAAATAAAGTGGCTATTTCATGTCAAGCTTTGAAAGTGCTGGGCCGAGTCCCTCTCACAGTAATTGGAAATCCTGGACATATCTGACTCAACACTTCAAACCGTTGCAGTATTCTTATATGATACAGGAATTAGAGAACAGAATTAGGACTAGGTCAGAGGTTAACTGTGTAACATCAGTTTTAAACTGAAGGAAGTTTGCTTCAGGAAACATGCTTTGACTTACCCTACCTTAAAATCTTTGTGATAATGAACCAAGCTATAACAAGGTTTTGCAGTCCATGGAAGACCTTTAGTGGGCATTAGGACTGATCAGAGGAACAGAGAGAAATATAGCCCTTTTTGGTTATAAGGGAACATACTTAGTGGGACTAAATATTTATAAAAGTACATTAAAATGACATTTAAAATAAAGTTTTATAACAAATGAGAGATTAAGTTATTATCTATAATATATAAAAAGTGCTTAAAAATCAATAGAAATATAAAACCAACCAATTACAAAGATGGTAAAAGGATATTGACAATTTACAAAAGAAATTAAATGGTCAAGAGACACATAAAATATCTTACATTTATTATAATGGAAGTAAATGCACATTACAACAAAAATTAGATAAGAAATTTCACCTATTGATTGGTAAATAGTTTGTAAATGATACTTAAGGGTGAAAGTGTGTAATGAAATAGAAATTCTGAAATAATGCATGTGGAAGTGAAATTTGGTACAATAATTTTGGAAAACAATTTTGCATATTATCAAAATTTTAAACTTTTCCTTACCTGTAAAAGTGTATTAAACATAAAACGTTAAAAGTACAAGTCAATATTAATTGATAATAATATTTATTTCAGTATTTTCTTATAACTGAAAGCACCTTAGATTCCCAATAGAGAATTGGTCAAGTAATCCAGGACATATGGTGAAATACTGTATTTCTATTTCAACCATCAGATATGCAGAGAATATTTTCAGGCAAAATTCCAGTCTTTTTAAAAAGAAGGATACAAAGTTGTATATATAGTATAATCTTAAATTTGTTTAAAATATATTTTCTGGGAATGCCTGGGTGGCTCAGTGATTTAGCACCTGCCTTCTGCCTGGGGCATGATCCTGACTGAGGTCCCTGGATCCAGTCCCGCATCGGGCTTCCCACAGGGAGCCTGCTTCTCCCTCTGCCTGTGTCTCTGCCCCTCTCTCTCTCTCTCTCTGTGTGTCTTTCATGAATAAATAAATAAATTCTTTAAAAAAAAGTATATATATATATATATATATATATATATATATTTTTTTTTTTTTTTTTTTCTGTATTACTCTACGTGGGGTACCATAACAGAGTACTCAGGCCTGTGGCCTGAAAAACAAAAATTCATTTCCTCAAAATTCTGGAGGCTGGAAGTTTATTTTTTTAAGGATTTTATTTATTTATTAGAGGTACAGAGAGGCAGAGAGAGACATAGGCAGAGGGAGAAGCAGGTTCCAGGCAGGGGGCCTGAAGTGGGACTCGATTCCAGGTCTCCAGGATCACACCGTGGGCCAAAGGCAGATGCTAAACCACTGAGCCACCCAGGGATCCCCCAGAGGATGGAGGTTTAAGATGAAGGTCCAACCCTGCTGAGAATCTCTTCCTGGCTTACAGGTGGCTACCTTCTCGCAGTGCCCCCACATGGCCTTTCCTCTGTGTGTGCTCACTCCTGGTGTCTACTCCTCTTTATAAAGACACCAGTCCTGGTGGATTAAGGCCCCATCCTTATGATCTCACTTAACCTTAATTAGCTTTTTAAAAACCCTATCTCCAAATACAGTCATGTTGAGGGTTAGGGCTCTAACATGAGCTTGGGGAGGGGGTACAGTACACAATTCAGTCCATATGGCATAAAGGAAAGATTGAAATGAAGCAAAATACAGTCTTAATATTGATTATCTCTGAGTAATGGAAAATATGGATTATTTGCTTTTCTTGATGCTTTTCTATGTTCCTTCCTCCTCCATTTCTTTTCTTTTCTTTTCTTTCTCTTTCTTTCTTTCTTTCTTTCTTTCTTTCTTTCTTTCTTTCTTTCTTTCTTTCTTTCTTTCTTCCTTCCTTCCTTCCTTCCTTCCTTCCTTCCTTCCTTCCTTCTTTCTTCTTTCTTTCTGCAGTAAGCATGCATTAATTACAACAGCAAAAAAAGGGGGGATAAATAAGTAGGAAAAATAAAACAGCAGTTTCATAGATATGAAAGAAAAATGATGAAATTTAAAAATTATAAAATCGGCATTTGAGTTCCATTAATTTGGCCAAAGAGACACGTGCTCTTAGGCCTTGGTTACCATAAGTGCAATAAAGGAATAAAAAAGAATATTCATTTTATGAAATCTCTAGAAACAAATTAGATTGTGTATATGAAAATACTTTTGCAACCTGAAAACTAGATTCATTTTTTATTTCTAAACTTTAATTAATTTTAAAGACATTCAGAGAACTTTGGGCATAAGTGCCTTCTACATGTGATGGGGACCTATATCTGTATATGTTATCTAAATCTGTATCTGTATCTAAGTTTTGACCTCCAAGTTTGCAGCTCAGTTGGGATGAAACAATAGCAATCGGAGGCAATAAAAGTAAAGTAGCCAACAAGCTGTGTAAGATTTGAGCAGGGCCTCAGCCATGTGTCCTATAATAATTTCTTTTTGGTTTGCTTGGCCTCTGCCTTTCTGAACAAGTGTTCCTCTGTTGGGCCATCAGTGACTTATCAACATCTGAGATGAACACATGACCACAGTGGACTAATCAGTGTACGTCATCCCCTGCGAGATGGCAACCGGTTTAGAGGCGATCATGTAACACTAGCAGGGTCAGAAACCTTCTTGGCATTAACATGGAGTTCACCTTACTCTCTCTGATATAATGCAAGTTAAGGAGTGAGCAAATGATTTACCATACAAACTAGGGCACCTTTGAGAGTGCAAAGGAATGCTCTGCATAATCATGGTGTCTCAATAGGTGTAATCTGAACCTGTTCCAGGCAAAACTGTGATATGTGCTCATCTAATTAAGGATTGTATCAATCAACTCAGAACTATTTAGAACCCTATGTAGAGCAGAAGTGCCCAAGAATGTCACAAACAGAAAGGAACTCGGTAGGGGAGAGGTAGAGAAAGTATTGATGGCTTGTCTGTGGAATCTACCAAGGTAAATCTGATGGTTCCCCACTTCTAGAATTTTCTATTTATGTGAAGCACTGTGGTCACTTTTGCTTAAGAAAGGCCTTGCAGGAAATGAAGAAGAGCATAAAGGGAGAAAGCATTTGGATGAAGATTGATATTCCTTTGCGTTGTCCTGGAGTTTTAGGACACATTTGCTGGCTCTTGAGCATGGTAGGTGCCATGCCCTGGTCAAGTTGAGAAAGCATCTCATTTGTTCATATTTCAGCACCTTCTGGGAGCCTGTAGTCATTATTTGAGGATCATTCTCCCTTTCTGTGGCAGGGCCATAGCACCATGGTGCCCTGCTCATGCCAACTGCTGAGAGATAGAGAACCCCATGTTCCTTGCACCCTTCTTCCCAAAAGTTCTCTTGCCCACGGAAACAGGCCTATGGCAGTGGTCTGGTCTTCCCGAGGACTTTCTGCCATCCTAAGGAAAGCTGTCTTCTCTTTTGAGCATGTTATTCCTTTTGATTTTCCTGCTTTTGACATGGGTCAGACTAGTTGACAAACATTCTAAAGGAACAGACACTTTCAAATGTCTCTTGACTTGCTGGCTCCATAGAAGTCAAGGGAAAGCTGTTATGGATGGGATAGAGCCTCTGTCTCTTCCAAGAAAAGTTTGAGGAAGAAAAAGGCAATTGAGTCAGGTAAATTCAGCAACAACAAAAAATATAGTGTCCTCTAGATAAACTCTGGGGTGGAGGCAGGGAGCAGGGGGAGGATTTGCCTCCTCCTTTTCAAACCTAAAGAAAGTCAGGAAACCTTTCAAGAAAAAAATTCCTGTGCCTTCTTATATTCTATAGGCCAGTTCAGGGAGTTCTTAGGCTCTGAAGCTCACTAGGTTCTATGAGCCCCCAATTTAAAGGACCTTGAAATTGACTTTAGATGTACAGAAAATTACACTTATTACAGTTGACATATGCATTTTCATCATTTATTCTTTCCTTGGCTATCCCCCCCCCCCTTTTTTTTTTGAAGATTTATTTACTTACTTATTTGAGAGAGAGAGAAAGAACGTGAGCTAAGCAAGGGAGGGACAGAGGGAGAGAATCTCAAGCAGACATCCTGCTGAGCACAGAGCCCCACACAGGACTCAATCTCACAACCCTGAGATCATGACCTGAGCCAAAACCAAAAGTCAGAGACTTAAACAACTGAGCCACCCAGGCACCATTTCCTTTATTTATATCAAACACTTGTCTCTTCTTTCACCCTCTTTCCTCCATAGTCATCATTTATCATTTTATCTTTTTTCTTTAAAACTTTGGGTTTTGAAATGTTCCAGATTAAAGGATCTACATAAACATTGAAAGAGTAGTTCGAAGGATTCTCACATAGCTTTCATGAGCAACCCCCATAACATAAATATTGATCTACATAAACATTGAAAGAGTAGTTTGAAGGATTCTCACATAGCTTTCATGAGCAACCCCCATATGCCATGCTAACACTTTGCCTTGATTGAGAGGAAGTTATAGACATGATGCCCTTTTACCCCTAAATACTTCTTTATATAAACGAGGGTATTCACTTTCAGAACCACAGTACAATGATCATGATTGGGAACCTGGCATTGATACAACACTATTACCTAATCAAAACTTTTTTCTCATCTGGGATCCAATTCAGGATCATGCATTGCACTTAGTTGTTCTATCCCTTTAGACTCCTTTAATCTGGAACATTTCCTCCATTGTTCCTTGTCTTTAGTGACACTGGCATTTTTGAAGGTTACAGATCAATTATAATGTAGATGTCCCTCAATTGGAGTTTTTCTCTTTCCTCATGATCAGATTCAGGTAATACACTTTAGGAAGGCATAATACCAAAATAACAGTCGTGTCCTTCACCCATCATATCAGAAGGCACATTGTGCCTATTTGTTCTATTACTGGTTAGTTTCAGCTTTGATCTCTTCCTTAATCCTACGTCTGCCAGATTTTCCACTGTAACACCACTATTTTCCCCTTAGTGATTCAGAAATGTCTTATGGGAATTGAAGGGCCTGCATTCAATTCCAACATGTGGCAGGGATTCCCCACACCACCAAGCAACTATCCAATACCAGTGGGGTGTCCTATAATTCAACTCAATTCTGAAACCATCTATCTGGAGAAAGCATCAGATCTCACAGGTGAGGGCTCAGTGACGTAAGACAGCCTTCTACTTCAAATGCTAATCTCAAGTCCACGTGGTTACCCGTGCTTCCAAACGTCAGAGGTTCTAATGACCCCATCCTTGGGTTGGATTAAATTGCTAAGGAGGCTCATAGAACTCAGGAAATCAGTTTACACATTAGATTATCCCAATTTATTACAGAGGATATCAAAGGATATGAATCAACAGCCAGATGAAGAGATACATAGGGTGAGATCCCAAACAAAGGAGCTTCTGTCCTTATGGAGTTTGAGGCCCAGCACAATGGCATGTGGAAGCGTTCTGGTTCACCAACCTGGAAGCTCTTCAAACTCCTTCTTTTCTGAGTTTTTATGGAGGCTTCATTACATAGGCATGGTTGATTTAATCATTGACCATTGGGGATTGATTTAACATCCAGGCCCTCTCCCCATCCTTAGGTGGGTCTAAAAATTGCCTCTTTAATATAACAAGAGACACATTTGTTGCTTTTATCACAAGAAATTCTGTGGGGTTTAGGAGTTCTGTGGCAGAAATGGGGTCAAAGACTGAATATGTGTTTTTTATTATAAATCACAATCTCATGGGAAGCAACTTTGAGAATATGTTAAATATCCTGTTCCTCATCAAACTTTTAGCCATTACAGACATATCTTAGGGATGTTGCACAATAAAGTGAGTCAAATGAATTTTTTGGTTTCCCAGTTGATGTAAAAGTTATGTTTACAGTATAATCTATTAAGTACACCCTAGCTTTGTATCTTAAAAATGTACATACTTTAATTTAAAAAGTCTTTATTGCTAAAACATGCTATCATCTGAGCTTTCAGTGAGTTGTAATCACCGATCACCATAACAAATATAATAATAATGAAAAAGTCTGAAATATTGTGAGAATTACCAAAATGTGAAGCAGAGACACAAAGCAAGAAAATGCTGCTAGAAAAATGACACCAATAGATTCACTCAAGACAGGATTGCCATCAACCTTCAATCTGTAAAAAATGCAGTACTTGTGAAGAGCAGTAAAATAAGATATGCTTGTATTTTTAGCCAGTGCATCGATGACTCTAGCCTGAATCAGTCATTATTATGATGTTGCCAAATGGTGATTTTCTAATTTCATCATTCATTATACATCGATTAGTTGGCATTCTCTTACAAGAAACAGATTTTACTTCTCCCCTATTTATGTATTTAGTCGTTTGTATCAGTATTGATTCACAGATTCTTAGATTCTTCAATAGTATTTAATAGGCTTTAATCTGTCATCCCCACTTTGATGTTCAAATGGTTCCAATTGCTCATCCTTTTCCTATTTTCTACTGCTTCACCTCTCTTTTCTTAGTCTCTTCTCCTCTCACATATTTCCTTCTTTCTCCTTGGTCCACATCCCTTTGGTTTCCTATCCCCGCCTTCCCACACCCACTTCTTTATCTCCATCCTGAGCTCATTTTTTTCCTCCTTTATTCATTGAACGGTTTGAGCACATGGAGTTTCTCCTTTCTCAATTCCTTGGATATGCCCCAAACGGCTACTGCCGCTAGAGCCAATCTAGTAGTTTCTAAAGGTGGTACTTGTCTTGGCTAATCGTAAAGATGCCAACTGCAGTTAAGTGTCTCAGTATTTCCAAGGGTTTATAACTTAACTATAAAAATTCACTTTAGGCTATAGCTTGACATATAATCTCTCAGCCTAAGAGTGAATTTCTTTAACCGTTTTCCCTTTAATTTAACACAACTTGATTCAACGTAGCTTTCATCTTGTAATAATACATGCTCATGGGTTGTTACTGCATCAATACAAACCCATGTCCATTGCTAAAGTAATTACTGAGGGTGAATATTAAAGAAGATACAACTTCATTGATCCAAGGGTTATAAAATGAAAAAAAGTATTTGTCTTCTATGGTGTTTTCTATTCTCTCCATCCCATAAGCCCTCAACCTCTGAATGCTGAAAAAAAGTTGTAGTGTTGAAAAAAGAAAAAAAGATACTGTGGTATTTGTAGGATATTGGCTTTTCTGGGAGTGGCCTTTATCTAAATTTTATTCCATGATCTGGCTTCAAATAAGAGACTTAACGTGACCAAATAATTGGCCAGTTATTCTGTATTTTCAAGTAGGTAACCAGAATTTGTAGAAGGAAAATACTTACAAGTACAACTTGAAGGAGAGTGGACAACTAGTTGTGTGGTAAACTGCAACATAGAGGAAGAGAAACATGCTATGGTAGTAGAGAAAGAGAAAGACTTCAATCTGGAAGCAGGAACCCAGGATTCCTGGCCTGGCTTAGTCATTGACCATCTAGCCAGTCACTAAGGCTGTCCCCTCAGCTCACCTTGGATTCATCTTCCTCTTCTGTGAAAATAAGTAATTTGGGGCATAATGAGCCCCCAAATCCTCCTTTAATCTAGTCCTTTCATACTGCAGACATCCAAAACCAACTGCTCTTCCATCTAATTTCAATATGGTAACACAAGTCCAACCAAGGGCTGGGAACAGTGAAAAAGGATAAGGTTGGAGTGGTATCTGCCACAACAGTTGATTTAGCCAGTTTTAGAGGGAAAAGAAAAGAAAAAAAAGAAAAAAAACCGACAGCAATTTCTGTGGGAAAAGTTGTTTACTGATGTGTCTAGTTACTTATTTAAACTCATTTAATCCATTTGATCAAAGTGGTTTCCTGTGTACATCCAGTCTCAAAGGGCAGCCAGAGGTAGAGCCATCTTTGAAATTAACTGTGATACTTTCTGTCTTCCCAGTCCTTTATTATCATATGTATAAGAGGAGGGATGCTTTTCTCGAATGAAGGAAATGTGTTGAGGAATCATATACAGAATCTTGCACTGAGCCTAGTGTAGTGTCTTAGACTTAATGGGGACAAAAGGATATCAAATTGAATTACTTTGAATCTAAACAGCGCCCCCCCCCCCCCCCAGTGTTTGGTATTTCTTTGTTTTTTGTTCACTGTCTTCTCTTTATCTCCTTACTTCCTTAAAACAAAAAATAGTTCTTAAACATTGTCATTACTATTTTATAGCTTACTCTGCACTCTCTCCCCGAATGATTTTGGCCTGTTTTCTGGTTACTTACTTCTGGAGTAGCAACAACTCCCAAATCTTTATTTTTGAGCCTGACTTTTCTTCTGATATACAGACTAGAATTTCTAAGTACCATTTTCGACTAGAGACCCATCAGCATCTCAAATTCAACATGAAATAAATGAAAATATTTGTTGACACTAAAATACCAGGTGCTTTAGGGGCTCCTGGGTGGCTTGGTCAGTTAAGCAATTGAATCTCTTGATTTCAACTGGAGTCATGATCTCAGGGTCATGAGATCAAGCCCCACCTCAGGTTCTTTGCTCAGTGGGGAGTCTGCTTTAAAAATTCTCTCTCCCTCTGCCCCTCCCCCTGCTTGCACGCACATGCTCTCTCTCTCTCTCTCCCTCTCAAATGAATAAATAAACAAATAAATCAATAAATCTTAAAAAAAAAAAAAAGAACAGCGCAGGTGCTCTATGGCATGGTTAAGATTACTATTCTTTTCCCCAGGCATATTGGCTAGACATCCTGGTGTCTTCTTTGACTTCTTTCTTTACCTGTTGTAACTTTTTCTCGTCCCTGGATCTAATCAGATTTCCTACACTAGTAAAGCTGGAATTTACTTCAAAATTCCTGTATTTAAGTTCTGGCTCTGACAAGAGGTGAGGAACCCTATGCAAGTGATTTTACCTCTTCAATTTTTGGTTCTTTATTGGGCTATGGTGAGGATTGAAGGGGAGAATGCAAGTGGAATATTTAGCACAATTCCTGGCTCATAAGAAGCACTCCAAAAGTACTAATATCCCTGCTTTTATTATATGTTCATTTCTCCTCTGCAATCACTCCATGTTCCTGCCTTACCTCTGTTAATAATAAAACAATAGGCCCCAAATGGAATTGCTTATTCTCTGTGTCGCTGGGACTTTACATAAATATAGTTTTGGACTTCCCCAGAAATGGGATCTTAAGCCACTCAGTTAGGAATCACCTGGCCAGCCCTAGTGAGGTAATGTACCTGACAGACCCCTGCCACCCCCTGAAGGAAAGTGATCTTTCCACAACCAGTGCATTTTTTGCTAATATAGCTTCCTTGTTCCTACTCCCTTCTGCCTATAAAATTCTTTGATATTCAGCAGCTCCTCAGAGCTCCTTTCTATCTGCTACTTGGGATCTTGATTCATGAGTTACTGAATAAAGCCAATAAGATCTTTAAAATTTACTCATGTCAATTTTGTTTTCTTGATACCTTCTGATAGTATGTGTATCAATCTGCCTTACGATGTTAGGTATTTATGTGCTGAAACCCAGGATACTATAAACTTTTAGAAAACAGCATGCTCAGGTGGGCCCTTGGTATACAATTGGCCATCTGATGAACAGAGAGAAAGTACAAGGAGGGTCATGTGTTAGGGGCAAGATCCCCCTGTTCTTACATATGAATGACTAGAATTAGTCATATGGCTCCACTCTGGGGAGAGAGGGCAAGGATTTGTCTTTCTGTATGCCCAAGGGAGAAACTAAAAGTGTGGAGAACACAGCATTATCTCTATCTCATAGTGATGAGGGGAGAGGGTTACAAAAAATGGAAGAGAAAATGAAGATAATATAGTTACTTTTCTTCTAGATGTCTATAGTATCTTTTATGTAGTGTTTTTTAAACTCCAGATATTCCAGTGCCACTTAATAAATTTTACATGATGTTATGTATCATTGTTTTTTTCTTTACACAGACTTTTAAAATCTATTTTTTTTTAATCTATTTGTTTTTTAAAAATAGATTTTGGGGAGGGAGGCACAGTCAGTTACACATCCTATTCCTGGTTTTGGCTCAGGTCATGATCTCAGGTCATGAGCCCTGAGTTGGGCTCCGTGCTCAGTAAGGAGTCTTCTTAAGATTCTTTCTCCCTCTCCCTCTGTTCCTTCCCACCCCCAACCACCCTACCTCCACCCCCATTCACTGTCTCTCTCAAATAAATAAATAATTCTTTTTTTTTTTAATGAGATCCTTCACCCAGTTACCCCAATCACCCCCCCCCCACACACACCCCGCCGCCTCCTCTTCCACTATCCTTTGTTTGCTTACCAGAGTTAGGAGTCTCTCATGGTTTGTCTCCCTCTATAATTTTTCCCACTCATTTCCCCTTATAATCCCTTTCACTATTTCTTATATTCCCCATATGAGTGAAACTATATGATGATTATTTTTCTCTGACTTACTTGACTCAGCATAATACCCTCCAGTTCCATCCACGTTGAAGCAAATGGTGGGTATCAGTCTTTTGTTTTTTTATTTTATTTTAGTTTTTAAAAGATTTTATTTATTTATTCATGAGAGAGACACAGAGAGGCAAAGACATAGGCAAAGGAGAAGCAGGCTCCATGCAGGGAGCCTGATGTGGGGCTCAATCCCGGGACTCCAGGATCACGCCCTGAGCCAAAGGCAGACGCTTAACCTCTGAGCCACTCAGGCATTCTTTTAAAAAATAAAATAATAATAGATTTTTTTGCCACTGCTATAAATGGAAAATTGGTATTTTTCTAATCTGCATTAAAATAAATAATGATTACAAAAATAAATTCATCCCTTTCTTACCCAAAACATTTTGTGCACCATTATGGGGCATTGTACACTTTGGGAAGTGCTGCATTGGTGCATTAGAAGCACATACACAGACATCTCAAATGAGGAACGCTTATCATTCAGCACATGTGTTGAGAAAACATATCAGAGAAAAAATTCAATTAGGGAAGACTTCTTTTATGAGAAGTTATATTTTATCCCCCTTCTTTCTCTCCCTTCCCTCTTTCTGCCTTTCTTTCTTTCCTTCTTCCTTCCCTTCCTTCATTTCTTCTTTCTTTTGTTTTTCCCTCCTGTCTTCCTCCCTCTTCTTCTCTCTGTCTCTGTTTCTCACTCTCTGTCTTTCCTTCTCTTATTCTTTCTGTTAGATAATGAAGAATATTAGTTAGAAGTGGGGGTTTAATAACTCCTCACAGTATTTTTCCCTTCTAATCGTGCTGACAATATTCCAGAAGAATTTTAAAGTCCTGTCCTGTTAAGTGCCCTTTTAAGCTTCAGGGTGACCCCAGAACTCCCCATCCCAAGCCCAAGGCCCATCTTCATTCCCCAGTGAGCACCGTGCTCAATGGGCTGGGCTTGTTCTCATCACTATTTGTGACCCCACTCTTCAGAACAGGAAGAAAGGCACACGGCTTCATCTCTGACGGTGGATGTTAGCAGAATTGGCTGAGGCCCTTGGGTGGCAAGTCAGGTTATGCCTGTCAGCCTCAGCCACAGGGCTGCAAAGCTGGAGTTGTTATATTGACCTGCCCTCAATTATGCTGAAACAGGGAGAAAGCCTTCTAGCAAGGTACTAGATTCAGTACAGTGATCAAAACAGCTCCACGAAAGTGCCTGTGAAAGCGTTCATTTTCCTATCGACAGAGTTTTACATCCATCCAGTAAATTTTATCTGAACCCTCTAACTCTAGTAAAATACAGCGAAGTGCAATAAATTTCACTTTACGGGTTTTATAGTTTGAAAACAGCTTCAGGGGATTCTGGTTACTGAAGGGACCCAAGTGGAGTGGTCTCCAGGGGCTGGTTTCTCTATACAAGGAACTCTAAGAGATGACCAGTCCACTCAGGTGAGGCATTAAGATCCTTCCTGAACATCATTTAAGGCCTGACGAAAGTCCTGTATCTGTACCTGCAAAGCTGGCTTTCCACAGTGAAGAGAAAAGCAATTAAATTGCTAAGCAAAGGGCTGCTAGCTTCCCTGGACAATGAGCAAACGAGCTTCATTAAAGACAGGGATTAAGTCCCTGACTTATTATAATATAGCTGACTGCTCTGCCTTTTGTCCTTTTCCATGGGGCTTTGAAATGGGAGTAAATTAAATAGCATTCCTTAAGAGAAACTCTTCCAGTTGCCCCTCCGCCCCCCCCCCCCACAAAAATGTGTTTGCAGTTTACCTGGAGGCAGGTTTTCTTATTTTCAACCCGTGTAAATTGTTAAGACCTGAGAAGTTCTCTTACCCTAAAGAGGCCTGGTCACCATAGAAATTTGCTTCACACAGGATCTCCCCCTACCTAGACATCAACTATCAAAATCCTGTTATCTTTTGGCTTTGGTTTTTTAAAAATCAGGTAGGATATCTGTTGAAACCTTGTGATGGAGTCACTGTTGAAAGCCTTTTACCTTCATGTAAAGAAGCTTGCTAATGTTTAATATTTGGCAGGCATGGTTGGAAGCACTTTGTCTGTATTACCTTGTTTTATTCACACCAGGAACTCATGGGGTAGAACTTTTATTCTAGTCCCTTTTACATATAAGGACACTGAAGCAGAGGCTGGTTATGTAGTTGGCCCAGGGTCACAAAGCCAGCAAGTAGGGAAGCCAAACCCAGGTACTCTTGTTCTTTTCTGAGGATCTTACCCAGGGGCTATACTAGCTCTTGGGGAATGCCCAGGTAGTGGACACAATGCTCCCCACATCAAAGTGTCCAGCTACATGAATCGATAAGTTGGAGAGATTTTATTTTGACCTAGGAGGAAGGAATTTTTTTTTTTTTGGAAGGAATTATTTTTGAAGGATGAAATAAGTCTCAGGGCCAAGAGGTAGAAGAAAGAATAGATCCAAATAAATGTTCTGAACATTTTGGAATAGAAGGAGTAGTGCAAGAACCTAAGGACTGTGGTTTCAGGAAAGACTGGGAGACTTTGTGGTTTGGGAACTAGGTGATGTAGCTAAACAGATTTGAGGGAGATGGGGGACAAGCAGGAAATCAGAGTAGAGATAATAGATGTTCACCTCTCAAAGTGCTGCCAATTCCCTCCAGCCACAGACCATAGACATTCTCCTCAGGCATTCCCTGAACAAGAACATTGCTTGTTCATTGATTCTCAGTACCTGGCCCCTGGTAAGATCTTAATAAATATTTGTTGAATAAATTAATAAAAGACCCAGAAGGCAAAAGTAGAAGTCCATGGACCAATTTGTTCTTATGCAGATAGAAGATGCACCTAGAAGTCACAGATATACTTCAGAGATGGTTGGTTGGGGTTAGGGGTAGAGGTTGAGTGTATTAGGATGGAAGTTTTCAAGTAAGGACTAAGAAGCATCTTCATTTAGGAATGGTAAAGTCTTGGACAGTTTTGTTGCAAACATTATCTCTATATAGTAATAAGCTATGAGGTAAGCACCACCATCTTCATTATGTAGATAGAAGGCAAAGTCTCATAAAAATTAAATAAATTACTTGCCCCTGGTCCTCTAGCCAATGTGTAGAAGAATAGGCACTTGAAGCCCTATCTAGAGATTTCCATAGGACATGCTATTTCCACTATATTGTGTTGGGTAACATCTCCCACTTGGGCCCGTTTCCCATCCATGAAGTAGATGGAGGGAAGAGACAGCATGAACATCATAAATCTCTCAGAAGAACAGCTGCAGCATGTCTTTTGTTTTGACAGTACTATGCAGAGCCCAAATTAAAAAACAAAACAAAAGCAAACATAGACAAAGTTCATGACCTTTGTCTGCCAAGGCACAGCTAAAACAAAGGGGACCTCTCTTTGATGTAGGTGATCTGAAATGATCTCTTCACAGTCAGCTTATGACATAAAAATGTTTGTAAGCTGCTGTTACACAAAAGTGTTATTGAGCTATCATATTTCATGGCCCGCATAACTCTCTAGGTACCAGAGCATGTGAGGGATAAGGTCACTCAGAAAGGCACCATGGTGTTGAATATGTGAGGTATTCTTGCTTAAAGCTGGCTTCCTTTTATTGTGGTTGACAACTGAAGGATTCATTGTCCTTGAAATATCTTTTCAAACATCAATGATGGAGTCTGTGTCTCATTCCTCCTTCCCTTACAACTCCCATGAGAGCTCTAAACCTTATTTTGCTGGGTGCAAAGAGAGTCGATAAGTAGTCAATGGTTGTAAATAATCGATATCTTACCCCCAATTCGATTGCAATGAAGGAGAATGAAGTGACTTTTAAAAGAAGACCAAAGGGAAATTCTTTTAGCAATATCCCAGAAAGTATACCAAGTTCAGATTAAAATGAAATCCTCAGCTTCTTTCTTTGAAAGAAGTTTCATTTCTGTAAATGATTGTCAGGAAAATAATGCAGAAGAATTATCATGCAAAAAGCTCATTACTGAAATAGCCTTATGGTATTGGAAAATTGGAAATAAACATCCATAGTAGGTGAAAGGGTATGTAAATTATAGTTGAGTCCACATAGGGGATATTATTAGTAATTAAAAGGTTATGAAAGAACAATAACATAAGGAGTTGCCTAATGCCTTAATGTTAAGTTGGAAAAAAATGTGAAGTGGGAAAAGCAGAAAACAGAAGTGAATATTTAGTATGAGGGTAACTACAAAAAAACAATTTTAATGTATGGAAAAAAGATTGGAAGAAAATACACCAAAATATTTAAAGGACTAGATTTGTGTAATGGGACTATAGATTATTTTTCTTTCTTCAGTCGGCCTATCCACATGTTTTAGATATGTTTTATGTTTACGTAAGGGAAAATATTCTAATAAACTTTATATTTTAACTTTATTTTTGAGAGAAACAATATTTCTAACACTCCAGTAGGAAAACAAATTCATATCAGATAATTTGTATTTCCTAACCACTGGGGCTTTAGGCTGAGAAGCAGTCTACATGAGAATAATCACCCAACCTCTTTTAGAGCATTGGGTATGAGGTAGGCAGATACCTCTAAACATCTCTGAGAAATGCAGGTGCTGTTTTAGAAGTATCCCTGGTCTCAAGAGAAACTGAAAATTAACAGGCCATCTTTTTCATATCCAAATTATGTTAATTAATTAAATGAGAGAGCATATTGAGTGTGGTAGCCAGAATTCTAAGATGGTCATCAAAATTCTTGGCCTCTGGTACATACAAATGTTACTCAATCAAACACTAACCTAAGTGTTGCTGAGAAAGGTTTTTGTACATGTAATTAAGGTCTCAGATCAGTTGACATTAAGATAGAGAAATTTTCTAGGTGGTCTGATTTAATCACATGAGCTCTTTAAATCTTAGCCTAGAGTTCAAAGACAGGGATGTCAGAGATTTGATGCACCAGAGAGAGTTGATATGGCCTTGTTGACTTGAAGATAGAGAAGGCTTATCTTATAACTTCAGGCAACAGAATTCAGCAAATAATCTGAATAGGCTTGGAAGTGGATTTTTCTCCAGAGCTTCCATTTAACAGTCCATTCTGGGCTGTACATGATTTCAACCTGTTAGACTAAGCAGAGGAGCCCAGCCATGCTATGCTGGATTTCTGACCTACAGAAGATATACGTGTTGTTTGAGCTGCTAAGTTTGTGGTGATATGTTACCCAGCCACGGAGAACTAGTATAAGGGTACATAGTGTTTATTGTGAATGAAAGGAGTTTTGAATTATATAGAAAGGGACAATTTTCCATATCTTACCATCACCCCCTATCCATTTCCCAAATGATTAATTTGCTCTGTAATGTTCTGCAGGGTGTTAATGATGATGCTTTTTGCCTTTAAAGTGGCCTAATACTAAGATGGGAAAGAAATAATGGTCATGATAATATGAGGAACATTTAGAAAGTGTTATATGTTAGCATTCGCCTAAACAGTTTGCTTAATTCCTACAATGGCCATTTGCAGACATGAGTTATAACTTGCATTTTGCACATAAGGAAACTAGGAGAATTATAGAAACTTATAAATCTTCATATATGAATCCACACCCAACTCTGATTGGTGGGACGTTATAGATGGTATACAAAGGGTTCACTCTTCTCTTTCTGTTCCATATACTCAAGTTGTTGGTAAACATGAAAAACCGAGAAACTGGAAGGAATATACAAAAAATATAACAACAATTTAAAAACTCAAAATGAGGTTGATCTGAAATGATATTAGACACCTATTTTGCAGAAAACTTTTAAAATTCATTTTTCTTTTCTTAGAAGGAGGGATAATGCAAATACTTAAGTAATTGTCTAGGTTTGGTTCACTGATACTTTCCACTATTTTTTTATTTGTGAGATTTGAAAAAAAAAATATTAGGGAAGTTTATTTGCTGAGAGTTGAGTCAATCATCTAAGTAGAAATTATACATTTCATTGAGAGGGACATGATACTCTAATTCTCTTTGTTACATTATGATGGTATAGACATTTAGAAAGCCAACAAATAAATTCTGTAGGAAAAAGTAACTCAGACCCATATAAGAACCATTAGAAATGATTGCCAACTATTACCCAATGAGTAGAAGGCTTATGTATCTCAAAGTGCTAAATATAGGAGCTTACTTGAAAGCAGTGCTGTCCAGTAGAAAAGTAACAAGAGATGAAATTAATTTTAGCACCAAATTTTATTTCACCTGACACATCTAAAATATTATCATTTCAACATGAAGTTAATATAAAAAATATTGCATTCTTTTCATGCTAAGTCTTCAAAATCCAGTGTGTATTCTGAACTTATATAGTATTTCAATCCAAACTAGTCACATTTCAAGCTCTCAATAGACACATGTGGCCACTGGCTCTCATTGCATTGGACAGCTCAGCTCTAGAGCATGCATTCTTCCTGGAGCTGATACTGTCTACAAGGAGGTAAAAATTAGAATGGATTCCAGGGGAGAGAGATCTTACTTGTTTTAGGGAAAAAGCACAGGTATAAATAGTGTACAAAAAGATATATCGTTTACCTGCGGTATTAAAATTTCACGAAGAGGCTATGTATTAGGATTCTCCGAAGAAGCACAACAGAGAGAGAATGTGTGTGTAAACTGCTCCCATTCTGAAAAGGCTGACCCTTCTTTGCATTCTGCAAGGGTAAAATGCTGTAGGAGAGCAGTGGAAGCTTCGCAGCAAAGCACAAAAGTCAAGCACGCAGCTCCCGGGGCTGTATGCCATCCAATATGGTAGCAACTATCCATTGGTGACAATTTAAATGTAAACTAATTTAAATAAAATAAAATGAATAATGAATGTGGCACTAGTTACATTTCAAGTGCTCAGGAGCTCCATGTGGCTAGTAGCCAACCTATTAGATAATGCTGCGTGGAGAAGTCACTGCAGACTGTTCTATTGGACAGGGCTGGCCTAGAGTGTGATGAGTCTGGATTGCAATCCCATACCTGCCAGCTGTTATTTGCGTAACCTTGGGTAAGTTGCTGTACCTTTCTTTGTCTCTGTGTCCTCAGATGTAATATGAGATAAGGAACAAGGTACCTATCTTAGAAAATTTTGTAAATTAAAAAAAAAAAAAAAAGAAAATTTTGTGACAAGTAGACGAATTACTGCATGTAAAGAGGCTAGCACAGTGCCTGGCTGTAATTAAATATGTCATAAATGATAGCTGTTATTTCAGTTATCTTCTTTCTGTTGAGCTTTTCTGGGGGGGGGGGTCATCAATTAATATTTTTAGTATTACTTGACCTGAAACAAAAAGACATAAAAGGCCCACTCAAATAACTTAATTTTTGCCATTCAGATTAAATCATCTTGAAATAATCTCAATCATTATTTGAGATTTGCTCTTGGTAACTCCATTATCATAGTTTTTAAAATATGATTTTCATTTTGGATTGTTTCTGTGACAGAAAGCTCACCCTCATCAAGATTTTAATTAATGCCTCAAATACTGATCTACTATAATTTCATCAGCATCATAATTTAGCTGTTATAATGTCAAGGAAACAAATTGCATTAATCAGCAGAGTTTGGTCATTCACACAGAGGCGGTGCTGGAACTAGCAAGGCCGTTGGCAAATGTTACGTGGGAGGCAGATTGAATCCTTTTCTCCAGAATTGCCCATTTAGGTCATTTTACATCATCTAATTGATCTACTGCCCTTGTCTTATTCTGTCCCCTTAGCCACTTTTCCAACGGGTACAACACCTTGTTAATTCTCATTGTAAACCCCAAGTAGCTTACTCTCCTGGTTGATGTATATTGCTCCTAAAGTGTCACAGCAGTGAATACCTCAGTTTGGTTCCTGCACTTGGATATCTGGTGAAAACAAGAATTTCTGTGTGTGGCCCATGATGATCAGCACATGGCTGGCTGTTGATCAGCTGAGTTCATTTACAGTCTAATTATTTAAAATCTATTCAGGGATGTTTCCAAGGACAATGGGTGGTAGTAACAGATCTAGCAATAAAGAAAGTTACCCAAGTTTCAAATTCTATGCAATATAAAAATCATTTTGGGACACCTGGGTGGCTCAGTGGTTGAGCATCTGCCTTTGGCTCAGGGCATGATCCCAGGATCCTGGGATCGAGTCCTGCATCGGGCTTCTTGTGAGGACCCTGCTTCTCCCTCTGTCTCTGCCTCTTTCTGTGTATCTCTCATGAATAAATAAAAAAATCTTGTTAAAATCATTTTTGTTTGTTTATAATAAATGCTTGACACTGTTTGGTTAAAAAAATTCTACAAATGAGGGTGCCTGGATGGCTTAGTCGGTTGTCTGTTTTTGGCTCAGGTCATGAGTGGGGGTCCTGGGATCGAATCCAGCATCAGGTTCTTGCTCAGTGGAAGTCTCTGCATCTCCCTCTGCCTCTACCCCCTGCTCGTGCTCTCTCAGTCTCTGTCTGAAATAAATTAATAAATAAAATCTTTAAAAAAAGAATTCTACAAATGAGGGGGTCGTGGGTGGCTCAGTCAGTTGAGTGACTGCCTCTTGATTTCTGTGTAGGTCTTAATCTCAGTGAGATTGAGCCTTGAGTCAGGCCCCATGCTGAGCATGGAGCTTGCTTAAGATTCTCTCTCCCTCTTCCTCTGGCCCTCCTTCTACTCTTGTGAGCACACACTCTCTCTTTAACATAAATAAAGAAACCGAATCTTTAAAAAAGAATTCTACAGGGACCCCTGGGTGGCTCAGGGGTCGAGTGTCTGCCTTCAGCTCAGGGCGTGATCCCAGGGTCTAGGGATTGAGTCCCCTATCAGGCTTCCCGCAGGGAGCCTGCTTCTCCCTCTCTCTGTGTGTCTCTCATGAATAAATAAATAAATAAATAAAATCCTAAAAATAAATAAATAAATAATAAATAAGAGTTCTACAAATGAAATGTGGGAAATACAATGTCTCTCTTAAGCAGGGGCTGCAAATCAAAATACATGTACAATTAGTGAAAACTAGCAGAAAAAAGCTGATCAGCAACAAGTCTCCCATCTGCTTATTTCAGGCCTGGAGGCTGCTTACTGGGTAGAGCATAAGCTCTACAGATTTAGGTAAACTGGGACTTTGGTAACCTTTTCCCCATTTGATATCCTAGATGCTTGTGTAGTTTGATAGGTTGTAGCAATCTCCAACCTTTTTCTTTTTTTCAAATGTAATTTTATGTGGTCATAGTTGGAAAGAGAAGAAGCTAGAAAGTAGAACCAAGAGTCTTGCATTCAAGTCCTGAGCCTCCTCATCGGTGAGGTGTTCTTTGGCACGTCGTTTAACCTCTAAACTCTCTGTACTTTGATTTCATTTGTACAATGGAAGGGTTGGAATAGATCTACTCTTGTAACCAAGTATTAGGTTCTACAGTACCACAATTCTCAATCTAGACACATACAGGGACTCCAACTTGAATGGAGGACAGCATAAATACAAGTTGGTTATAGGGAATAGTCTAGAAGAATCCAGAAAATCACATACTAAACACACTAAACACACACACACACACACACACACACACACACACACGTCACAATATCCTAATACAAGAATTTATTATATAGAACATAGTAGAAAAATAATTTAAGGTAAAAAGGGAAATTATAGAAATGCATTTTGAATCACTTATGTACCAATAAGTTGTTCAGAGAATATAAAGTTCTGGGTTATAGTAGCTTCGCATTCGAGATGTGACTTACCCGTCATTTTCTCTGTAGTATATGGCAAGCCAAGGAATGGTAATAGGAGCCTGTGTTAATTCTGTCTGAAAACACCATCTGGTTCTATGCACTTATCTAGGCCATGGATGTCACAGCCTAGATGTGGTCACCATGATATTCAAAGGTCAAAGAGGGGTCTAATTACATGCCCCAGTACTTAAAGGGCAGATCCACCAGAGCATGAACATAATCACTCAGGCCAAACAAGACCCATTTATAATTTTAATTATCAGTGAATCAGACAACTCTATCAAATACCAATTATTTGGCTGTTGCTGAAAATAACTGTCTTGTCTTGTTAGTCTCCAGAATAATCTCTTGAGGGATGTTGAAATGTTCCCCTTAATGTAAATATTTGTTAATATCCATCACGCAGAATTAGACCCACTTAATGTTTAGCATTGGTGATTTATTTTCTTTATTGCTAAGGAACATCCAATATAGGAAGAAGGTCATGGAACGGTTGTTAACATTGTTCACCAGAAAGGTGCATTAGGACACAATGCAGGTTCCACTCCAAAAGCTCACATTTTGTTTTCATTTAAAGAAATAGTTCACCTCATAATTCAGTAAAACTTCATGGGGGGGTCTTATTCATAATTATCACTTGGTGACAGACATTTGTGTGTGTGTGTCTGTGCACCTGGGACTTGCAATAGGGCGTCTCCCCTCAGGAGCTCACAGTCTACATACATCCATGTTCAGAGAAGTGAATACATGCTAAAAAGAAATTTAGCTCCAGGCTATGCATGATTTATTTTTCTTTAATTTCAATATCATGTTTTGAAAGGATCCAAGAAGTCTTCCACAGTGGTTACCCTTACTATTCTATTAAATGAACCATGTGAAATGACCAATTCCATAAGGGTTAAATATCAGTAATTTCGTATGGTTCAACCTAATAGTGTCTGGGAGAGAGAGAGGAAAAAAAAGACCATATCCAGACTGTCCCAGTTTTTAAAAATTGACTTTCTTGAGGATGAATACCTCTGAATAAATAGTTTTTCATGGTGTCCAGGGTTGTCACTTTAAGATCCGCCCTCTTGCCACTGCCTCTCAAAGACTGGTATGAACCCCACTTTCTTTCTGCACTCAGCTGTCATCATTTCCTCCTTCTGCTTTTCACCTACAGCAATTAAGGCACGAGTGGTCTGTTATCTGCACGGCTTTGATATTTCCATTTCATTTGCAACTTCAGCGTTCCTCAGTCATTTTTGACACTCTTATAATTTTTATCTGCAATTACGCTTTCATTATCTTCCTTCCCGATATTTTACATGTCCAATAAGCCTCTCAATTTCCTTAATTAACAAGTAACCTTCCTTCTTCATGCCGAAGGCTATTTTTATTCCTACAATATTTATTACTAATTGGCACATGCACACTTTTATACTTATAATAATTTTTCTGTCTTGCCCTTTATTTACCCTCTGTTTCACTCTTCTAGAAACATTTCATCCTCCTTGGCAATATTTGGTATTAGTTCTTGGGAGTGGCGATCTACTGTCAATTTTCCTTAGACAGGGCTTGAGGTCTACCTCTTTGTTTACAAATAATACTTATGCTTCTGGAATGTTGTCTGCAGCCTCTCTGCTCTCTTTTTTTCCCAAAGGATAGTTCACCATCAAGCCCTATAAACTTATGTTCTTTCTATGTGCTGCTCCTTGGTTTTGCTATTCTTTCATTTACCATTTAAATATTTTGCACTTCTCATCCTGGCCTTGGAACAAGAAATTTGCAGCTTTGGACAGATGACAGCATTGATATCACTTCCCTGTACATTTGGAGCACATCGCAGAAATGTCATCTCAGTTACAAGTTCATGTTGCCAATCACTTCTTCAAATGAGTAGAAATTGGATTTCTGCTTGGGAACTTCTATATCATCAGAAATTCCTAAGAAACTAGCACATTGAATTGAGTCACCAGGACATGCTTTTTTCGGAAAAATAAAACTACCTTGAAAATATATATGATCTATTATACCGGAAATACATATTAGCTGCAGATATATCAGATAATACGGTTAAGAAAACAAAAAATAAAGCCACCTACCTATATTACCCTCATTCACAGATAACTGCTACTCTTGAATATTTTTAATCACCTTTTCTTTAACTGAGTCCCTCTCTCTGCTTCCCTACATTACAATTATATTTTTCTCTCCTGGAGTAAGGTTTATGATTTTCTTAAGATGCTTAGGATGGGTTTTTACTTTTTCTTTCATCTCAGAAGTGTGATTTTTATTTTTTTATTTAATTTTTTAATTTTTTAAATTTTTTATTTATTTATGATAGTCACACACACAGAGAGAGAGAGAGAGAGAGAGAGAGAGGCAGAGACATAGGCAGAGGGAGAAGCAGGCTCCATGCACCGGGAGCCCGAAGTGGGATTCGATCCGGGGTGTCCAGGATCACGCCCTGGGCCAAAGGCAGGCGCTAAACCGCTGTGCCACCCAGGGATCCCAGAAGTGTGATTTTTAATTTGTTCCCCAAGAATAACTTTCTCCCAAATTCTCTGAGTATATCCACCTTCCATTGAGTTAAGTGAATGTCCTTGGCTTTTTCTCCTCCTTTCTGCACTACACACAAAACTAACATACTGAGGGACTCAGCCTTCCTTCGAGTCTACATGAAAGTTTTGATTTCACAGATCGCAATGAGGGACCATTAAATCAGAGATTAAAAAACATCCTCTGCTCTTGGGACAGAAATGAAGGACAACTGGTGACTGTGATGAAGAATCTGCTCTGCAAGTCAAGTGTTTGCCCCCAAAGCTGTGTGATTGGAAAATCTAGCAGGCACGAGTCCAGTAAAAGAACACTTGAACTGAAAGTGTATTATCCTAAAGTGCACATTTTTATTTAATTCGGGGGAATGCAGAATGAATCATAATAGGTCAATAATAATGACTTATGGCTTCCTTCATATGGCACATTTACAATAAATGGTAATTAACATTAAAGAGTGGCCTATTCCTTTTTTGTGTGTGTGCAAGAAAAATTAGCATTAAGTCATACTGAGAAAATATAGGTTTTCCTTTCCTACATTTAGGATTTGTATTCAGTTATTCAGGCTTAGAATATCATGTGCAAGCCACTTTCTCCCAGCTTCCCCCCTCCCATTCCCATTTAGAAAATACAGGAAGGATTAATATGTAACCATTTATGACATCATTCCAACTGTATGCTGATGGACTGCAGATCCATTCAGTGGAGCCATTTGGAAAATATTTCATGTTCCAATCGTTAGACTTGCTAAATGAGTTCAGATTTGGAATTATATGGGTTGAGAAAGAGAAAGATTATGTCTGTTGGTGACTGTATATAAATAAATGTAATGTGTCTTTGTCATCCAGGCTCCTATCACCTTAATATGTTTTTTTTTTAAGGTGTATTATTTGGGGGGTGGGTGTGAAGCAAGGGGCAGAGGGAGAGGGGAGAGAGAATCTCCAGCAGACTCCCCACTGAGCCTGGAGCCCAATCCCAGGACCCTGAGATCCTGATCTGAGCTAAAATGAAGAGTTGGTCAGCTGCTTAACTGGCTGAGCCACCCACGGGTCCCCTATCACTTTGATGTTTTAGTATATTTTGTGCTTTCCCTCATCCTCCTTCCCCTTCATCTTCCTCCCTCTCCTTTCTCTCTCTCTCTCTTTCTATATAAAACACTCTGATGTTTTATTTGAGGCATAGATTCAGTCTGTTTATTGGCAAACTTATATATAGGCCATTATTATTTTCATCAATACATGAGGATCTCAGATCTGGACTCTAATTTGGAAAGGTGGAAACAGAAGATGATTGACGCTGATTTGTTTGGTATCTAACTCCACCTTTTTTTCTCCAGGAAAAGAAGCGTCAGTATAAAGTAGATTACAGAAATACAATTCTAAAAGTTCTATCTCTCTATCCGCCTTTTAAATATTTGGCTAAAACTCTGCTCCATCTCAGAGAGATGCCAGATTAAATTATAGGGAACAGCCTAACACTTTAAAACCTGCATATTCTATTTCTGTGGTGTATAAACTGGCTCACAATAACTCGATTAGAGAAAAGTCTTGAGTAATTGGATGAAGTCAGGCTCAAAAGATTTGCCCAATAATCAATGAAATCTAGTGCCCCTAGCTCTGCTGGTTCCACGCTGATTTTCTATCTATCCAAATGGCCTTTTCAAAGCTGAAGCTTCAGAGAACAAATATCAAACCCTCAAACCCGAGCTAATTTTATAAGCTTTTTGAAAGTAGATTGGATTTAACAGGGCTGTGCTTTTGGAAATGAATGGTTGATATAAATCAGAGGTAGTGGAAAGGTAACGTTTATCTGATTTGATTTAGCAGCAATCTGGTCCAGATGGCAACGCAGAATTTAAAGATATTGAAATATACGGTTGCAGCTGGAGACTGTATAAACCTAAATATAAATAATTCAGATGTGCTTATGCATTTAACAATGTCAGTTTTAAATATAGATAAAAGCCAAGACTTTAGGCTAGCATTTGAAAATGGGAAGATGTCTAAATGCAGGTGCTCTTATGTATGTGGCCATATTTCAATGCCTTATTTAGCTCCAATCTGAGAATGCAGATAGAACTCATCAGATGTACCTGTCTGGCCCAAGAGAATGAAGCACAAATGGGTATAAGGTTAAATCTGGTATTATCAGAAGCAAGAGGTCTGATGGAAAACAAAAGCAAGTAGGATGAACACCTGATTGACCATGACTCGGAAATATACAACCTTTCCACCCGTGCCAGGATCACAAACCTAGCTTTTAAAAGAGGAAGAAGAGAAAGATGTCAGCTTGAACCAACAGAGGTTTGATACCCTCCTGAAGACAGGCTGGGAAAAAAAAATCCCATAGCGCCACAATGTAGAGAAAGAGGAGTTTCTGGTATGTGTCACACGGCTCACCTACCCATCACAAAGACCCTTGAATTTAAAAACCTGAATTCAAATCTTGCCTGTTAGTCAAGAGCTCTGTGGCCATGGGCCAAGTGCATAAAGAAGATAATAATCCACATCTCCTAGGCGGGTGTGAGGTCTTATTGAATCAACAGGAGTGAAAGCCTGAACCCACAATACTTGTTAGTTTCGTCTCCTGCTTTGTTCTTTCCTTTTCTCTTTTCTCTTTCTTTCTTTCTTTCTTTCTTTCTTTCTTTCTTTCTTTCTTTCTTTCTTTCTTTCTTCTTTCTTCTTTTTCTTTCTTTCTTTCTTTCTTTCTTTCTTTCTTTCTTTCTTTCTTCTTTCTTTCTTTCTCTTTCTTTCTTCCTTCCTTCCTTCCTTCCTTCCTTCCTTCCTTCCTTCCTTTCTTCTTTCTTTCTTTCTTTCTTTCTTTCTTTCTTTCTTTCTTTCTTCCTTTCTTCTTTCTTTCTTTCTTTCTTTCTTCTTTCCTTCTTCCTTCCTTCCTTCCTTTCTTTCTTCTTTCTTTCTTTTTCTCTTTCTCTCTTCCTTCCTTTCTTTTTTCTTTCTTCTTTCTTTCTTCCTTTCTTCTCTCTTCTTTCTTTCTTTCTTTCCTTTTTTCTTTCTTTCTTTCTTTCTTTCTTTCTTTCTTTCTTTCTTTTTTTCTTTCTTTCTTTCTTTCTTTCTTTCTTTCTTTCTTTCTTTCTTTCTTTCTTTCTTTCTTCTTTTTCTCTTTCTCTTTCTTTCTTTCAATATACTACCCCATTAGACCTGAAGGCTAAGGTTGGACTAAGACTTTGTGTGAATTTGGGCTCTCATGAGATTTGGAAATTGTGATTTATGCCAATTTCACCAACAGCAGATACTTTGCTCTCCAATCAGTCCTACATACCTCTGCTTCTTCAAGGACAACTCTTTACATGTCACTCTGGATGCAGGCTTTTTATTCCTCTCCCTTAACTGAGGACCTACTAAGAGGACCCTCAAAATGATGGATTGATACTTGATAAGATCTTAAACTAAACTTGGACATAGGAAGAAAGCGATGATCGTAGAAGATATTGTAAAGGAAAAATTAACAAGATTATTATAGGGTGTCTGTGAAAGGGGAAGGGCAATGATTAGGAAAAGAGACCTCAAAGATGACTCTAGGCCTTATACTTGGGTCTGATTGAAACCACACCTAGAATCAAAGACCTTGCTTAAATATGAAGAATCTTCTTGGGAGATTAAGTGACTTGTCAAAGGTCACAAGGCTAAGTATAGTTTGGTTTAGAGAAAAGGTTTCCTGGATCCTAAAGCAGAGCCTGCTCATTTCATCTCTATGGAGAAATTGGGTGAAGAACCTCACTACAGTCATTGAGAAATCAAGATTTATCTAGAAGATTTTCATGATTGAAAACAATCTATGGGAGGATGCTGGAACTTTGACATTCTTTCCAAAATAGAGCCATCCCATCAATTTTCCTGAAGTCAATTTTAGGAAGAGGAGCAGGAAAGAAAAATCTTTAAGGATAGAGGGATGGTGGGAAGGACTGGACAAGAGGCATGTTCATCCTGACACACCTACCATTATCTCAGCTGCTTGAAATTACTTTATGACATTATTTTTTCCCCCAAGCAATAGGGAGTTTGATTTCATTAGAAATATTCTTGTAATGTCAGCCTCCTTCTCATTTGCCTGCCACAGATGGCTCTCAACTCTGGCTTGTCCTATAAACAGAGCCCAATCCTACCAGCCAACAGAAAGAAACAGGGCTCCTTTTGGTATCACACACATGAGGTAGAGCCAATAAGTCATATCTTTACATAAGATGCATCTCACAATGCATTCCGAAGGCTCACAGCTTCCAGTCTGTACTTGTCTAGGGCCTACTGAGTTGCGCAGTGTGGTGACTGTCCACTTATACACCAGTCTTTCCTGGAAAGGGGGAAGGGATATTCTTATCTATTCATCTTTCTATTCCCAGGCCCTGAATTACAGACTCTAGAATAAAGTAGTCACACTCCAAATATCAGTTGAACAGTATTATCACAAATCATTTGCGTCTGCATAACAACTCCATTCATTCATTCATTCATTCAGATATGCACCCCAAACTGTCCTAGTGTTGGGATTACTACAGGGATTATAATATGGCCTCACCTTTGAAAAAATATAGTCTTGTCATTGAGACAGTCATTTAAAAAGACAATTCCAATAGAGTATCAAAAGTATTATGCTAATGAAACTATAGGGGGCTTTATGTGAAAGAATCAAGAAAGAGCCCTCAGTTCAATTTTAGGGACAGGGAAGTCTTCTCTGAGGATGTGACAATTAAACTGAGATCCTAAAGACTGCAGGAAAAGAGGGAAGAAAGGAAAGACGGAAGAAAGGACAATAGAACAGGAAAGTGTGTAGGGGTGAAGAGGTGATAATATAGCACAAAGGTATTTCAGGTAGACGTGAGGAGCTGGAGAGCACATTCAGAAGCTGCATTTCTCCCCTTTTCTTTCTTTTTTATTAGGACATTCATTCGCATTATCTTATTTGATCCCCATAGTCACTCTCTGGGTTAGACAGTGTATTAGGAGTAGGGTTAGGTTATGTCTACTTTACAGATGAGTAGGGAGATCCAGACTCTGAGTTTAAATGTGTGAGCTCTGTTCACACTTGCCAGGGTCTTTTGGCTCCAATTTCAGTGCTCACCCTACCATATCACAGTGAAAATCATTTTGCCCTTGCTTGATTCCTGAGGTTCATGCCTAAGTAATCAAAACCACAGCTTTAGGCTGGCCCCTGGGTCAGAAGCGCATGCTGTTCCCGTGCTTGGGATAGCATTGACCTTGCTCAGCCCAGTGGCCTCTGGCCTCCGCCTAAGTGCACAGATGCCCAGGGGCTTTAACTTCAAAGACATGCCAACCCTAGAGGCTCCAGCTCCCTGTGGTTTCTTCTGGAATCCACAGTCCCTGTGCCAGGAACTCCAACTGCCATCATAGAAACAACTTGCTTCCAAGCCTGTCCTAATGCACCTTTGGAAAAGCTCCTTGGGAACTCAGGACCGATGGACTTGGTATCCTACATCAAGCGGATCTCTTAGCCCACCACCAGATTGCACCAAAGTCATAGACCTTTGGGGTGGGGGTGGTCACTAAGGTGAATTTTCATTCTTCTCCTTCTTTCACCTTCTGCATCCAACAGCCCTCACCTCCAGATACACCTGTTTCTTAAATTCCTGTAGAGTCTATAGCCTGCTGTTCATAACTGATGCATGTTCAAAGCATGCCAGACCCGAGGGCGACATTTACGGAGCAGGGCACTGTGCCGGGCGTTGTTTTCATTTCTGTACATGGATGAATCTGTTTAATTTTTACAACAGTCTTGTAAAGTAGATACTATTACTATCCTCTTTTTATAGATGAGCAAGCCAAGTCAGAAAGTTTATATAATCTTCCTAAGATGGAACAGGTTAATATGCGAGACAGTCAGGCTGTGAACCTAAGTAGCCTGACTCCAGAGAACACGCTTAACTGCTCTACTCTAAGTGTCATAGACTGAGTGGCTGGGAGGAGTAGAGATGGGGCCTGCAGACAGACTTCCACGCCTCCCTGCGCACACTCATGCTGTTCCCTCTGCCTATGCCACCTTCCTCTGTTTACCAGCTTTTCCATTCTCTCCCTTCTGTTCATAAAACTAAACTCAACTCATTTATATAGTAACAAGTAAATATGATCTCCTGTTGGTTTCTCCTGCCTGCCAAGCCCAACCGAAATCAGGCTGAATGCGTCACCCCTTAATCAGTGTCCCGGTAGGCATAGAGTAAAGATGTCTTTATGAGCCTGACTCCTTACACCCCCAAGAGGCAGTACTTTCTTTGAGGGTAAGGGCTTATTCATTCTGCAACTCTACCACACAGCACAAAGCCTGACATATGCTGAGAACACCACAAATGCTGCGTTGAGAAAACAGACAAACGTGCAAAAGACGCCATTGAAAGAGGATTTATGTGTGTTCCTCAACTCAGTGAGAAAAACAACAGATGGAAGCTGCCCTGAGCCATAATTATCTTAATAGAAGTAAAATTCAAAGGTAGAGCAAGCCGACAGGAGGTACTGAGTCCCTTGTCACCTGCAGTCTTCAAGCAGGCCTGGGCAGCCACATAAAGGAGAGGTTACGAAGGAAGGGATCCCAGATTCAGCTGGGGAGGCAAATTTAAGATTCTGAACAGAGCCCGATTTCCACTGCCAAGACCTTGCCTGGACTAGCACAATAGCCTCTGTGATGGTTAATTTAATGTGTGAACTTGACTGGGCTAAGGGTTGGCCAAATAGCTAGTAAAACATCAATTCTGGGTGTGTCTGTAAAGATTTCTGGAAGAATTTACATTTGAATTAGTAGACTGAGTAAAGATGTGGATGGGCATCCTCCTACCTCTTGAGGTCCAGAATAGAACAAAAAGGCTGGTGAAGGGCAAATTCACGCTTCTGCCTGTGCTGGGACACCCAGGCAATGTCTTCTGCCCTCAGACATTGGCATTCCCAGTTCTCAGGTCTTGAGAAATAGCTTGGGGTGGGGCCCTTTTCCAGAGCCTACATTGCTACTCTATTCCTGTCGGTTGTCAATTAATCTAAGTCATACGTTGTCCCTGGCTATATGCAGAGTTAAGGGAAGCGAGTAGATAGATAATCTGATGAGTAAAGGAAGGCCAGGGAAATGATAAAAAAAATTCCAACCCCGGCCTTTTCCAATTTAATGAGACCCTTCATAGTCTCCAAGTTGTTGTCATGCCTGTGGGCAAAATTATTGGCACCGGTTCTCACCAGGTAGAAATACCCATAAGAAAATGATGCCACATTTGCCCACTTTTCCAAGAGAAGGCTGCCCCCCCCACCCCCTAGCTGTACTTACCTTTGTGGAATATGCCTTGCTTTCAGCACCATAGGTCTTAGATTAGGAAAACCATGGGCCTACCCAGAAATGCCTAATTTCACTTCAGCTCAGAAAGTTTCTGTTGTGAAAATCCAATAGGCAGCAAAGGAACTGTGGTACTGTGTGTGTTTTTAGAGGCCAAGGAGAAAGTTTTGGCTACATCTTCCTAAAACTGCTTTGTTCATATCTGAACTTCCAGCAGCTAACTTTTTTATGTTATAGCACCAAGGTTTCTAGGAATCACTAATACCAGTAATTTAAACTTCCAAAGGCCAAATCTGAAGCAACTTGAAAGATCTCACCTTCTCCTCCAGTGGCCTAAATACAAGAACACCAGAGAGAGTTTTGATTCATCGAAGACTGTGTGGTCTCCAGACTCCAAGATGGCCCCACATGGTCCTGGCTTTCTGATAGTCACACCTCCAAGTAGCCTCCTACTATTATTATTATGTGTAAAGAGTTTTCTACATAAGCTAATATATGTATATGTATACATACATTTCCTGCCCATCTTCCCCCAGAGCCCTGGTTATTAAACATAGGATACTAACTAAATGAAAGAGTGAATATGCAGACTTATTTGGGCTAATAATTGGAGCCTATTCTGTAGGCAGTGGGAGCCATCGGTGGTTTTTGAGGAGGGGCATGCCATAAGTAGACTTGCATTTCAGAAAGTTCATTTTGGCTGTAATAATGAGACAGATTGGAGGTGAGGAAGTAGAAATCATTTAGAAAACCCGTTCAAGTTCAAATGCAGTCAATGATATCATTTAGCTAAATGCTGGACATTAGGCTAAGAAATTCCTTATACTATTTTACTCCGTACAGTAACCTTGTTGAGGTAGACCTCATCACAGCAGAGGCAGTGGAGCTGGACAGAAGGAAGTAGTTGGAACAGGGCTTGCCGACTGTAGCTTGGGTGTAGATGTCTTCGGCTGTCTGGCTGAGAGTGAAGAGGGATCAACCTGGATCCTCAGAAGGATCACCTTTCACATTGTAGGTACCTTGCAACTCAAAGAATAGTCACATCACCCAAGCTGGCTCCAACAAACTCTCTCTTCTTGTATAAAAATGCAAGGATAGGAGAGCAGGTAGAGGACGTTTATTCCAGAAGCAGTGCTTAGGATAGCTGGCTAAATAGTTCTGCCCATACCTACACTGCATGGGTTTCTATCCTCTTTCTAAACCTCATCTCAGCCTTCAAGCCCCTCTTTGCTTTAGTTTTCCAGAACTGGCCTATATTTTCTCAACCAAAAATCTGTCACCAATGCGATGACTGATTAAGACTGAGCAGTGTTTCAGGAGAATCCTCGATGTTTCAGAAGATAGTCAACAGTTTGGATTTTGACCCATTGACAGAGACTCCAATCTGTTCCCAGGGTGTCTCTTTCTCTGGGGAACGAACTCCATTTGAAACATGTGTATGGTGGGTCTCCTGAGTTCACATGAAAAGGAAACTTGGCTTCTTTATTCCTATGACTCTCTCCCGAAGCTGCTCTGAGTCATGTATGAATGATAGCTCCTGCCCAAGAGGCTCAGGAGCATGACAGACATACCTGTGTATGTGTGAGGTGTGCTATTAAAGGCCACAAGAACGTCCGTAAGAAGGATAATTGACACAGGGACAGAATCCATCCCTTATCCAACAGGGTTCTCAACAAATCCTGATTAGAGAAGTCTCTGTGCTGTGGCCTGATGGAAATATTTTGACCTGTAAGGATCCCGATGCAAAAGTCCAAGTGACCATGCAGTCAGGTCTTCTACCTTCTCTTCTGTAAAGGGGGTGAAGGCAGGCCCTAAAGTCAGCTAGGATCAGACCCTAGTAGGAGTGCTTAATCAGCTGCCCTGGGTCCCAGGCAGGAAAACTACCTGCTGCGAGGAGGTATTAATGACCGTAAATGGCAGTGACCTCATTTTTTCTCAATTTCTCTGTCAAAAACCCTACTTGGCAATGGGTCAAGGACAGGGTTGCCACGCTGATCACATCTGGCTGTGTCTATAACAAAGATTAAAGTGACTGACCTGTAAGTAGGAGAGAGGCTCACTTACCAGTTTCCACCTTAGCAGCCCCCAGTTTGGTACCTGGGAGATGCTCAGGAAGTGTTTGTGGGCAAAGGGTGAGCAGTGGAGAAGGAGGCATCTGTTACTACCCAGAGCCTGGCAGGGAGGGTCTCCCCTTTCTTGTCATTTCAGCTCCTGGGCCTTTGGTTCAGAGGGAAAACTTTCCTCCTGTTCTACTCCTGCCATTTCCAACATCCTGAATCAGGTAGAGGTTCTTGTTCAGGCAGGTGGAGGTCTGGGACTCTCCTAATCCTTTCCATAATTTATATTGGGGACTCCTTGAAAGATGGGTATAGGTAGAGCTCCAGCCTGGAGGCCCTACTTTATATATTTTAGCTTTGCCTAGAACAGTAACTCTGTCAGGAACCCGTCACCCGTCTGTTAAGAGAAAGGATAAACCAGTTATCCTAAGGGTCTTGTTGAACAATCATCTTCCAAGTGGTAGGCTGGCCAGAATCATGGCTGTCACTGCTTCCCCATATAAATGTGTCTTTACTTAAAACACAGGTTCCCTAAACAGTGTTGTATGTCTCCCCCTCTTGACAACTATCTTTCATGTTGATACTCTTATAACCTTTGCCTGACATTATCAAAGTCCAGAAAGCAAAAACTTGATGCCAGAGATAACAAAGCAAAGGCATCCACCACACAATCGCCGAGTCACGGTCATGCACTAACAGCCACCCCGGCCACCACAGCCAGGGGACTCAATCTCTCAGTTAAGCCACTTCCTGGAGCAAAAACCCACATTGCTTGACAGAGCCAACCATTCAAAGCTGCCCTCTCTGCCCTTGCAAATTTAATTTGTTTCAAATCTTGTAGGAGCCACAGAATTATTTTGGGATTGGACTCAAGTGAAAACAGGTGTGCTGCTCTTTTATCCACCACCCCCCACCACCTCTCCTTCAAAAGGGTCTGATTAGGCACCAGATTACTCAGACCAGCCGATGGAGCTTGGAGGAACCCCTTTATTTTCCTGGATATTGGTCACTAGGATGCTAAACTAGATTCCTGGATACATCAGCCCTGACCCAACTGACCTTCTCATGCCCCATCCAAGTGCCTATGAGTGGTAGGCCACGCTATGGTGTCACCCACCCAGTGCCAGTTGCCTTCTCTGCTTCCATGCTGGTCCACCTGGCCCTGTGAGCCAAGGCCTGGTGGTCCTGCCTTCCAAGATCAACCTGAGCTCCGTTCTTGGCTATCTCAGCATTTGCTTTGGCTGCCCAATTCAGGCTGACCTTCCTGGTGTGTCAATATTTAGGGAGCTAAGCCTGGAAAACATTCACAAAGTTTAAGGTGAAACAGAAAAATCTTATTCAAATAGGAAAATTGGAGTTCAGCAAAAAGTCACATCAGGAGGAAAAAAAAATGGAAAAAGGAAAAGGAATTATTCCAATAGTAGTCCTGGGAAGGGAGCTGTTGGCACTCAGGGACCTGTGAATGGAGATTTTTTGCCTCAGTTCCTGCTGTGGAGAGATTTCAGGCTCAGACCCGGGGTATCTTCACTCATCTATCTGTACAAACACTTTAGTTTCCGTATTTATTCTCATGACTTTAAATTCCATCTTGATACTGACAATTCCTAAGCTCAAATCTTCAACCCATACCTCTGTCTTGAACACAAGACCATATATCAATAATTGACTTCCTACCTCTTCTTAGCATTGAAAATATTCAAATTCACTCTACCCTAAGCCCTGCTCTTTCCTTGGTCTCCCCTAAGGCAATGCCATCCTTTCCTTTGTTCAGGCCAAGAACCTTGGAGTTGTCTCTGCATCCTCTTCCCACACCTCCACACCCCATCTGTTAGCACATCTCATCTGCCCTACCTTCAAAATACTTCCCATGTGTTACCACTTCTTGTCATTTGTGTCCCCACCACCGTGGTACAAGTCACCACTATCTTCTGTCTAAAAATTATAATAGGCTCATAGCTGGTCACCCTACTCTGCTCGGTCCCTTCTACCCCCACCCTGGCAGCACAGAAAATTGAAAATGATTCTTTTAGGACATAGGCCAGGTTGTATTACCATCTGCTCAACAGTCTCCAATGGCTTCCCATCCCCCTCATAGTAAGAGCTAAAGTCTTCATAATGGCCTTAAAGACCTTCCAATATCTGTTCCCTGCTTATTTCCCACCACTTAATCTCTGATCTCACCACCTACCTCTTTCCTCCTTGCTCACTCTGTTCTAGCCACATTGGCCTCCTGGCTGGTCCTCAAAACTTAAACCATTCTCCTGCCTCAGGACATTTGCCTTTGCTGTTCCCTCTGTGTGGAATGCTCTTCCCCCAGGTGTCTCTGTCTAATTTGCTCCCTCAACAATTTTAGTTCATTTTCATGTGCCACCTTAACAGAGGTGCCTCCTCCAACCACTATACATAAGATGTAATGGTCATACATCCCACTGCCTTCGCCCTGTAGCCCTAACTATATTGCTTATTCTGCTTTATATTTTTATTCAGCAATTATTTCTACCTGGCTTATTATGTACATGTTTGTCTATTTTCTGTATTTTCCAACTAAAGAATAAGCTCCTGGATGATGTAGTTTCATTCTGTCCACTACCATATCCCCAGAACCTAGACTGATATCACCTGTATGATAGAAGTGACACATAATTTTCTAGATAATTAATACCTAGCACCCTTCAAGACTTCCAGCACCCTCAACTTTTCTTTGCATGATTATGCCAGTTTTAAAGGTGGAGCATGAGATTCAGTCCTGACCAATTATAGCATTTCATGTCTACGCCCCTTCCACTCTCACCCTATACAGAGGAATTAGGTCACAGATGATCAGAGCCAATGAGATGCAGAGAACTTTTCTCTGCTGGAGGAAAATATTTCTGTCTTTCATTGAACTTTAAGCTAACAAAATAAAGAAAGGACTGAACCCCTTTTGTGGCCATTTGGTTGCTGTGAGGAGAGTCTGTGAAGCCTTTGAGATAAACTTATGAGTAGTAGTCTCAAATCTTGAGGACAAAGATTCTCTTGACCATGACCTATTCATCCCACACAGAGAACCTTGAATTTCAGGGAGAAAATACAGGGCAAAAAATGATAATAATAAGGTCCTCTTCTTTGCCTCCCTCCTCTTTCTAAGCCTTTCCATTTCCACCATCTAGAATTGTAATGATGCTCTAATCTAGAATAAGGATGGCATGTTATTTCCAACTCTGACTGACATGTGGTAATTACCTGGAGCTTAATGTAGAGAAAGATACAGAAGCTATGAATAGCACAGTGAGAAAAAGGGCCATGGCTGCCCAGTAATGTCTGTTATGAGTATGAGAGAGGAGAGTGGTGCATATTAGTACAGAATTTTTCTGTCTACAAAAAAGCATGAAAATTACATAAACATGGATATGCTTTCATGGATAAAGCATGAACATTGAGCTAATTTCAAGAACATAATTTTTTTAATAACATAATTTTTATTAAATATGCACATGATAAGGGGGACATAGATAAAAAGGTATGATTCGATTGAGGGGAAATTCAGGGATGACTCTGTCAGGTGAAACACAAATGGAAGCCCTGAAGTACAGACAGACTGATTTATCTGGAGCAGAGGGGCCGTGTCGCAGAGAAATTTGAGATAAGTCTGGAGATTTCCATCAGGGACAGCGTGATGGACCAGGGCCTTGAATGCTAGGCTGAAAGGGGGGATATGTAGGCAGCAATAGGGAGGTTCAGTCGAGACTTGAGCAGGTGATGGTTGTAATAAGATCGATGTTCGAGGCAGATTAGTCTGTCAGTTGAATCCAGGATGAATTGAAGCCGTGGGAATTGGTAGTGGGGAGGCTGGTTAGCATCCTGCTGCAATGAGTCAAGAAAACGCACTCTGGAAAATGTCTTAAGCAGACCTGTCATGAGTATGACCACAGGCTCCTTAGCTGTGTCCAAACCTGTGTCAGGGACATGTTTAGAGAAGTTTCAGAACCTCCATAGAGCTTTCAGAGTAAATGACCTGAACAATTGTAGAGGGTCCTTCAATTCTGTTTACTTAACAGTGGCCAGGGCTAGGAACTAGGCAAATCTGAGGACGCTGTTAAAGATTCTGGTGTGGAAGGAATTTTGTGCATCTTGTTACTGTGGCACCACAGAGTCGGTCCAACAGGGTCTCCTGAAGTTTCTGCTGAATCATACAAAGGGATGATACGTTGTTGTTGTTTTTTTAAAGATTTATTTATTTATTTATTTATTTATTTATTTATTTATTTATGATAGACATAGAGAGAGAAAGAGAGGCAGAGACACAGGAGGAGGGAGAAGCAGGCTCCATGCCGGGAGCCCGACATGGGACTCGATCCCGGGACTACAGGATCGTGCCCTGGGCCAAAGGCAGGCGCTAAACCGCTGAGCCACCCAGGGATCCCCAAGGGATGATATGTTAATTACTCTATTTCACTCATGTAAGTATAGAGTATACTCCTGGATCACCCACAGTAAGGGCATGAGGCATAAGTGAAATGTCACAGGGTGAAAAGAAAGAAAGAAGGAAAGGAAAGAAAGAAAGAAAGAAAGAAAGAAAGAAAGAAAGAAAGAAAGAAAGATCACAGGGTGCAGGCTGGCAAAAGAAAACAAACAACAACAACAAAAAAGAAGCCAAGTGTGACAGAGAAGTGGAAAGTCCATATTCCAGAAAAGCAGTGGTTACTTAGAACTCACTGGAAGTTTCCATCCTCAAATAGGGGTTAACCACTTCAATTTTTTTTTTTTTTAAAGAGAAGTCCTCTATCTAGAGTTTTATGTAAATGTTCATTTAATTTAATTAGTTGATTCCTTCATTCAGATCCCTCAACTCAGAAACTACACATGTGGGTTTAGTCCCCTTTTTGAGTCTAGCCCTTGATTCAAGAGAAGCAGAAAATGAGTTTTGAAGCAGGCAGCTTGGAATACAGTTTTGGCCTGCCCCTTTTTTCTCTGTAACCATGAGCAAGGGACCCCCACAGATCCCAGCTTCCAAGCCATTATTTGTCGACTGGGGATAGAAGGGTGATGATCAGATTAATTGAGCACTTACTAAGTAGCAGGCACTGTTGCTGTACATATACTACATCATTTAATTCTCATGATGGCCTATGGAGGAGTTGTTATAATTTTCTTTGTTTTTCAGATGAGGAGAATGAGACACAGAAAGTTTAAGTAATATTTCACTGGACCATGATAACAATAGATGTGAAGCAGTTGGGATGTTTGCAAACCACATCATAAGCATTAACTATTTTTTCCAGTTTTATTGAAATATAATTGGAACATGATATTGTATAATTTTAGCTATACAGTATAATAATTTGATAAATGTGGGATCCCTGGGTGGTGCAGCGGTTTAGCGCCTGCGTTTGGCCCAGGGCGCGATCCTGGAGACCCGGGATCGAATCCCACGTAGGGCTCCCGGTGCATGGAGTCTGCTTTTGCCTGTGTTTCTGCCTCTCTCTCTCTCTCTCTGTGACTATCATAAAATAATAATAATAATAACAATAATAATAATTTGATAAATGTATATAGAGTGAAATGATTACCATGATTAGGTTAGTTAACATTTATTGCCTCATATAGTTACACTTTTTTTCCTTGTAAGGAGAACTTTTCAGATCTACTTTCTTAGCAACTTTCAAATATACAATAAAGTATTGTTAACTCTAGTCACCATCTTGTATGTTACATCCTTGGAACTTACCTGTCTTATAACTGGAAGTTTATACCTTTGACCATCCTCACCCATTCTTATTATTAGTTTAATGAAGAGAGAAAATGGCCTTCAAAAATTCTAACTACTGACAGCTGCTTCTGCTGCCAGGAGAGTGTCATACTTCCTTTCTTGGAGGGTCTTTATCTAGGAAAATACTTGAAAAGTTTTCTCAGGGTCTAAACGCTAAAGCTTCTGAGGGATGACTTGGAAGATGTCTGGGCAAGAGTATGCTGAACCATTCTACAAAGTAGTGGGGGCTTTGGAGGGCCCAGGGGAGAACCTCAACTGAGAAAGCGAGGGGGCCAAGAAGAAGGAAGGTTGGGGAGGGGTGAGGAAAGGCACAGAAGAAGAGCAGCTCAAGCCACCTCCACCTCCCTCAGCAAGAGAGAGGAGGACCAAGGAGATGGGCCGTGAACTTGCTCTGAGCAGTACTGGTGGGGAATTATAATCACTCACCTCTATGACTGTTGAGAGGAGTCAAACACTTGTACTTGCAGAGGCTGCTTTGGAGAAGCAGAGAGGAAAGGACGGTCTCCTTTTGAGCAGGTGAGAACCAGGCCAAGCGATAACTAACCGGGCCTGTCCCCTTCCCAGTGCTTTCTGCTCATTTAATGCAGACAACAACCTCCGAGGAGGTGGTCTATTAGCCCTTTATTACAAATGGGGAAACTGAGGCAGAGTGCATGAGCGGGTTGCCCAGAGTCCTCCACCTACAAGTGATCCACTTGGGCTGTTAACCCTGATGCTTATCTTGAAGACAAATCCAACTGCAGGAGAGGAGATACGTGTGAAGATGAAGATTCAAAGGAGAGAATCAGTAAAAGACTGAGTTGGGTAACCCCCCTGGGAATCCCCAGGGACTTTGGGGGGCTCAGAGAGGGGGTGGCTGGTTGCTGGTTGTCCACTGACCTATGGGGTGGGTCTTGAACCATTTTGATTTAAACATTAAAACAAGGTGACACAGTTTACATTGATCTTTGGGGGACCCTGTTTATTTTCGTGATTCAGATAGGGCCTGCAAGTGACTAAAACCATCCGTTAGACGTTAACTTTATCCTCCACCACTGCCCCTGTGCTGATGCATGATTAATATGTCCTGATAGTACAGCCAAGTGGTGGTAGCTGCTTCCCTAAGTGTGGGAAGAAGCTAATAGCCCCACAGAAACCTGCCAGACATCAAACTTAGTTTTGAGGATTTTCTGAATGGGGAGGGGAAGAGACCATTTTGTTATGCAGAAGCCTATCAATGGCTTTCAAAGACACAACTAATACCCAGATCTAAAAAGAGAAAATGGTGGAGTATTCATTAGGGAGGCTTTGATTTTATCTGATCATGGGGGAAAAGAGAGACAAACCTATTACATTGTTTTGAACTTTGTTAATTTGTATAACACATGCTACTTATGTTCTTAAGGAGGCAAAGATCCACATGATGGACACTTTTTCTTATTGATTTCCTAAGAACGGGGCATCGCAATTACTTTTAAGAAACGATTTAACTTATCATGATGGAAAAATCTTTGAATGAAAATGCTATCCATCAAAGGTTAAAACACACACACACACACACACACAAAACCACCCAAAAAACCAGTTGAGGCTTGTCACAGAGGAAAATGAGACAGACATGATCAAAATGCAATGCATTTAACCCTTAAACAGATCAGACGATCTCAGGAGAGGTTGTGTTGTCACTAATGTGTTCTTTTTTTTTCTTTCCCTTTTTCCTCTTCTTTTTCTTCTCCTCTTCCTCCTTCTCTTCCTTCTCCTCTTTCTTCATTTTTTCCTAGTAATCCATTGAGCAAGTTCAAAGCTTATATTTTACTGATGACCCAACTATCAGCTTTCCAAGTATAGAAACAGCCTCCTTCTTTCTGGAGTGCTTCTGGTTTTATTTCCCAGGCATGACAGGGTAAACAGGGGGGAGGAAAGAGGCTTACCCCAAAACTATGACTTCTTGAAATATCCCCATGCAGCACCTCAAGAGATATCCCGTTTTCTCCTGTTAAGAATACTTTACTCTTTGCACTTAGGACACACTTTACATCTACCTTTTCTGTCTTGGAAATTACACACATGAAGCAACTACAAGTGGCGATTGAGCTGATGGATTGGCATTTGTGGCGAGTATTTACAGAAAACCACATCATGTGACCTCAAAATAGATGTGCTGCGTTTAGGTGGAGTTTTGTTGGACTGATTGTGGTGAGCTACATGAGAGGCAGAAGGGAGGGAAAAGACTCAAAGTGAGAAAAAGGCACTTGTGGAAGCTCAGAATTAAACAAAGACGTCTTTTTGAGTATTAAGAAACAAAAACAATGGATCCAGAGCCATGGAAGGGTGCCCAGTGGCCCCAAATGCTCATTTGCTTTTAAGGTTGTTTGGGCTTTAATTAGTGAAGCCTTGACAGAAGGATTAAAAAACTTGAACTTTGAAAAAGAACAATTCTGCAAGGCCAAATGGGAAGAAGGATGAGTGGATGCAGATGGCAATGCATTCCTCTCGGCTTGTTTAGCCAAGGATTAGAACTCTAAGCTCTGAGGCTGGGCTGGTAGTTTTTATTCAAAAGAAAGGTTCAGACCACTTTATTCTGCTTTAGGCATGAAATAAACTTATCAGGAAGAAACTTATAGAAACAATGTTCCTCTTTTTGTCGTTTTAATCCTTCTGCATTTATCAAGAATCAATAGCTCACATTTCCCCCGTACTTGGCCCCAAAAATATTGAATTTCTTATAATTCCACCAAAGCGCAAACTATTTTATGTGTTTGAACCCTGTACATTAACTGCCCTTCTCTGCTTCTACTTGGTAGACTCCTATGTATCCTCCAAATCCTGCCCTTTCATATGTCCTCTCTGAATCTTCTTTGAATTTTGTTTTATCTACTTAAATCCACCTCTGCAGTTGCACTTACCCCATTGTGTTGCAATTATCTGGTAACATAGACTATATGCAGAAGAATGTATGTAGTATGTATGTACATCCTAAATAATAATAATTCTAAAAATATGTATAGACTGTTTAGAAGCACAAATTCGGGGCCCCTGGGTGGCTCAGCGGTTGAGTGTCTGCCTAGGGCCCAGGGCATGATCCTTGAGTCCCGGGATTGAGTCCCACATCAGGCTCCCTGCATGGGGCCTGCTTCTCCCTCTGCCTGTGTCTCTGTCTCTGTGTCTCTCAGGAATAAATAAATAAATAAATGCAAATCTTAAAAAAAAAATAAAAGCACAAATTCAACGGAGTACATTTTAAAGATCTTATTGGCTTTACTCAACGATTTGTGAGTCAGGAGCCCATCTAGCAGATAAATAGAAGCTCCCAGAGGCTGTACAAAATGATAGGCAAAAGAGAGTAGGAACAGGGGAATTATAGCGGCAAAAGTGGATTGGTTGTGGCAAGGTCACTTTCCTTTAGGGGTCTATCAGGCAGATTCCTGTACTAGTGTCGATCGAGTAGTTCCTGAGAGACTGGTTTAAGATCCCATTTCTGGGAAAGGCTGAAACTGTCGTTAAGTCTTGGTTTGGTGACATAGGGATTAGCATAAGTGATGCCATTTGGGGCCTGTTGGCTTGCTTTTAATAGTACCAAGCAAACAACTTAAGAAAGAAAATTTGCCAATAACTTAATATTTCCAGCCTGACTCATCCATCCCTTTATGTATTTGAACTGTAGAGGCAACTATTAGAGACATTTTATATTTATCATAGCCTTTCTTTTCTTTTTTTTTTAAGATTTTATTTATTTATTCATGAGAGACATAGAGAGAGGCAGAGACACAGGCAGAAGGAGAAGCAGGCTCCCTGTAAGGAGCCCGATGTGAGACTCGATCCCAGAACCCCGGGATCATGACATGAGTCAAAGGCAGATGCTCAACCACTGAGCCACCCAGGCGTCCCAGCCTTGCTTTTCTTTCTAGTTTTACCACATATGTTTGTATCCTTAAACAACATATTGTTTACTGTTGCCTCATTGAACCTAATATAAAGAGAATTATATATGTCGTTAGGATTCATCCATATTGATGAATGAATCATGCATCCTTAATGGAGTGAAAATTGGTTCTGGGAGTGCAGACAACTCTTTTTTAATGTTTAAAGCAAAGATATGCATATAGTATCTAAGTCGACAGTTTGTCTATGGTTAAAGTTTCACAGGGGTATTAGGGAAAAAAGTTTGAAGACATCTCTTTGGGGTATGATAATGAAAGAAAAAAGGCTGAGAAGCACTGGGTGAGTCACATATTTTCATTGCTACATAGTATCTCATTAGATATTAGACCATAATTTATCTGTCTAATGTTGATGGATATATGGCTTGTTTCCAATTGTTTTTATTATTAAAATCATCTCATACACACGAATTTGATAACTTTGATGAAATGGACCAATTCTTTGAAAGACACTAACACTCACACAAAAAAGAAGTAGACAATCAGAGCTCAAAGATTTCCTGGGTGCCTGAGTAGCTCAGTCAGTTGGACATTGGACTCTTGGTTTCAACTTGGGTTGTAGTCTCAGGGTTGTGGGATCCAGCCCCTCATTGGTCTCTGCACTCATTGTGGAATCTGCTTGAGAATCTCTCCTTCTTCCTCTGCCCCTCCCCCTGCTCACATGTGAGTGTTCTCTCTCTCTAAAATAAATAAAATCTTTGGGACACCTGGGTAGCTCAGCTGGTTAAGCATCCAACTCTTGTTTTGGCTCAAGTCATGATCTCAGGGTCCTGAGATTGAGCCCCACATCAGACTTCATGCTTAGCATGGAGTGTGCTTGCTCCTCTCCCTTTGCTTTTCCCCCGCTCTCTTTCTCTCTCAAATAAATAAATAAAATCTTTTTTTTTTTTTTTAAAGAACTAGGAGATTTCCCAATAAGATTAGGAAGAAAACAAGGACCTCTCTTCTCATCAATGCTTTTGAACATCCTATTGGAGGTCATAGCTAATGCAATAAACAAGAAAAAAAAATGTAAAAAGTTACATAAATTGGGAAGAAGGAAATAAAACTATCTTTGTTTGCAAGTGACATGATTGCCTTCATAGAAAATCCAAAAGAATCACCAAAAAAGTGGAACTAACAAGAGATTATGGTAAATTTTCAGGATAGAAGTTAATGCATAAAAGCCAGATGCTTTCTTATATATCAGCAATGAAATGAAAAACACATTACCATTTACATTGACAACACCCCAAAAATGAAACGCCTGGGTAAAAACCAAACAAAATATATACAAAATACGAAATGATGAAAGAAACCAAAGAAAAACTGAATAAATGAAGAGATATTCTGTGTTCATAGATAAGAAGACAATATCATCAAGATATCAGCTCTTCGTAACTTGATGGATAGATTCAATACAATCACAATCAAAATCCCAGCAAGTCATTTTAGGGATAGCAACAAGCGATTCTAACATTTATATGGAGAGGCAAAAGACTCAGAATAGCTAAATCAGTAGTGCAAAAGAAGAACAAAGTTAAAAGATTGATACTATCCAACTTCAAGACTTACTATAAATCTACAGTAATCAAGACAGGAGTGTTGGCAAAGAATAGACACATAGATCATCAGAGCAGAATAGAAAGCCCAGAAATGGAGCCATATGAATGTAGATAAGTGATCTTTGACAAAGGGGTAGAGACAATACCATGGAACAGATCGTCTTTTCAACAAATGGTTTTGGACAACTGAACATTCACATGCATCTACACATAGACCTTACACCTGTCACAAAAATTAACGCAAAATGGATAATAATAAGTCCCAGAAAAAGATTGAAAATGGAAAGTTTACCATCAGAAGCTCCTTTGAGATAAATTGTTGAACTTTCAGACAGGAATGCCCTAATAATAATAGCAGATGCACAATAACTTAGAATTTGCTCTCCTACCACCTAGTTACCTTCTACAAACCATTTTATTGTCATCAAAATCCTGGTGAGCAAAGGTAAAACTCATATTTTTGAGTGTTATTAAATATTAGAGTGCAATTTTAGTTTTCATAACAATATTTTTATCAATATCTGCTTGCTCCTACTTTAACATTTTCTTTCTTCTACTTTCTTTGTGTTTATTCTGCTGTTCTTATCCCAAGTTCGTAATTATCAGCCCTTCTTTTGTTTTTATATGGACATTTACGAGACAGTACTTTATCTCAGTTCCATTTTAATTTTTCCATTGTTTTCCAGTTATAAGTATTTTAAATTTTCATTGTGGTTTCTTTTTTTATCCATGTGCCTCCCCCCAAATACATAAGGTTATTTTAATCATCTTTTTGTTATTGATCCTGACATATTTGATTATGGTGAGGAATGTGGTCTGTATGATACTCTTCAAAATTTGTTAGGCCCTCCTTTATGGACTAAAATGTGACATAGGCTCCATGTGTGCTTGAGAAGAATATGTGTTCTCTCTTCTCTGTTATTGGTATGGAAAGAAGGAGGAAGATTTCCCTGAGGTGCTACAAGGAAAGAGCAAAATAGGTCTGGAACATCTTTTCATACCATAAAGTAAGAAAATACTCAAAAAACGCTGGGGACATTTCAAGACAATACAATAGCTAGCTTGAGGCTTTCATGGTTAAAGTTGACAATTTAAACATCAAAATAAATAATAAAAATAATGGATTATAAATCATTTAATAAAATAAGAAAGCATGAGTCCATATGACATAAATGAATAAATGAATAAATTGAAATTGTGATGAGGAATGAGGTATTTATGCGGTTTCATTATACTTTCCATCAAGTACTTTTTAATTACCAAAGAAAAAAAAAGAGTAGCTTTTTTACAATGAGTGGAGAAGCTTGGCAGATATCATTTTAATCAAGTGCTCAAATTTCGCATCTTCAGAAAAGGACAGCCACGTGACAGATTGCAACAGCATCGGTTCTATTCTATTTCTGCCAAAGATCCATTAACTTAAATCTAATCACAAGGAAACATCAGACAAATCCAAATGAGGGACATTCTACAGCATAACTTCTCTGTAATTTTCAAGTGTCAAGGTCATGAAAGTTAAGGAAAAATTATTGAATTAAACTAAAGAAACATGACAAGTAAATGCAATGTATGATTCTAAACAGGATATTTTTTTTGCTATAAAAAATGTTAAGACAGGTGGAAAAATGCAAGTAGGTATGAGGATTAGACGTAGTAATGTATCAGTGAATTTACTGATTCTGATGGTTAATTTGGCTATGTAGGAGCATGGTTTTATTTGTAGGAATCATACACGTAAGTATTCAGGAATAATGGACCATCAGGTCTGCTACTTCTTCTCAATTGATTCAGGAGGGAAAAAAGTTATTCTCTAAGTTTGGAAATACATTTTTAAGATAATTGATGTTTTTACCTTTCTGTGAATCACCTTGCGAGAGTTTGGATCCTTCACTCCGTTCATCTCCCTCTTGACTTAAATACTATTATATTGGGTTTTCATTATGTCTTTGTTAAAATATTGTTTGTCCAATATATTAAACAGAATTCTTTTTTACATCAAAGTTTCTCTAGATTTTCCCATATGTTTGTATTTTCTTTGTTAACAATTACTTCTAATACCATGGACCTTCCTTCTGAGGGTATAGTTATTTTCTCAAAAGAAAATCTTTCAGAAGTTCTTTCATGAGAGAGCATCTATTGGTAGCACTGAATTTTTTGTGTACCTGAAAATGTACATAATTCTCATTCTTGAAATACAATTTTGCAGGCTATAGAATTCTAGAGTAACAATGATTTTCTTTCAGCACCTTGAGGTGTTCTCTGTCTTTTGCTTTATACAATTGCTTTTAAGATGTGTATTGTCTTCTAATTGTTTTATTTTTGTAGTTAATCTGTCTTTTCTTTCTGGATAGTGTCAAAGTTTTCACTTTGTCTTTGGTAGTTTGCAGTTTCACTACAGAGTCCACAGGGCTTTCTGAATCTGATAATTAGTATCTTTTATGAATTCTAGAAATCTCTCAGACATCATATTGAATATTGACTATTCCCAATTCTCTCCATTAGCAATTCTGAAATAAGCATTTATAAAACCTTTGCAATCTATCTTCCTTATCTCTTAAACTTCTTTCACAATTTTTATTTTCTGTATTTCTTAGAATTTCAATACTTTTATTTTAAAAATGTGTTAAAATATCATTCTATATTCCAAATTAGATAATTCCACCATCTGTAGTCTTTGTGGATCAGATTCTACAGTTTGTTGCTTCTACTGACTTTCAATCATGATGGCTTTTTCACTCATATGTTTAGTCACTTTTTATTGTTGGCTCATGTTCTTTGGAACTATTATCCACAGTAATTTTTTGAAGCCTAGATTTAAAGTCTAGTCTTCCAGATAGTTTTTCCATTGTTTCTGCCAGGCATCTGGTAGTATTGGTATCTGAGACACTTTAAACTACATTTTTTTCACCTTGTGGTTTTTCAGGTCCAAATCTGCTAGAGAGTAGACTTATGCTTGTAGATTCTTAGGAAAGATATTTCTTCCACTTCTACCCAGAGCCATGACTCAGAAATTCATGTACTCCTACAATATTTTTTTTGCAGGATGGGCTTTTCTTTTTATAGTTCATATACTGAGGGTATTATCCTATTGCGTTTCCACTAATTTTATACAAGAAGTCAGAACTCCTTCAATGCCTTCTCCTCCCATCTCCAAACCAGAAATCTCTCAAACAGAGTGTTACTTTGAAAGGCAAAAGGACCCTGGTAATTTACCTAGATTGAATTTTTTTTCACCACTCTAAAGCGGTAGATTCCCAAGTCTGGGAATCAGACTTGATTTAAAGAAAACAAAAAACTACCATAGGCACTAGTCAAATAAAACTCTGGCATTATTTTCCCACTTCCAGTATGAAGTAGTTGGTTTTTTTTCTTGGATCTCCTATAGCAATGTCAATCAAAGAATCTAAAGAAAACAATGAAAAAATAACAAAGTAGGCTGACACCACATCTAGTATAAGAGAGCAAGTCGTGACAAAATAACTTCCTCCAAAGCCATTGGTAGCTACTCTACTCCTTTCTACAGTTTCTCTCAAATTCCAAATGTGCTGATTGTTTATATAGAGAAGACTTACACAAAAGTTGTTACTAACTAGCTTGAAAGTTTTTTGGGAGCAAAAACAGTACCTAGTTCTAGAGAGCCTAGGGCAGGCCTGCTGGGCATGCAGGAAACCCCCCCCAAAATATAGATTACTTGATTGATTGACAAAGTATATTATATAGCCTTTAATTAAGAGGAAACAATATAACACAGAGATAAAGCACACTGACTACGAGTCAGGTCTGCTGGCTCTTCAAATCCAGATTCCATTATTGTTAGAAATAAGATCTTAGGTGAACTTTCTTTAAGCTCAGTCTTTAATCTGGAAAATGGAAGAAAATGGCAGTAGCTTTTTAATGAGGCACTTCTAAGCTAATTTGAAGGAAGTGATTATTATAGAAAGGATTATGGAAGTTCAGAAAAATCTCTCGAGGAAGCAAGTGCAGAGAAGTGGGCCCTGAGCAAAGCCTTGAAAGTCAGAAATGTTCCTAAGAAACTTCTCACGCAGGTGTATTTGGCTTCCTGATTCCAGAAGGGTTACCAGAACTCCTAAAGCCACTCTGGATTTCAATTTCCCTCCCAATTCATGGAGGAACACCAAGTAGTACTTACGGACTCTGGATTCATTGCCTGAGATTAAATCATAGAATCATAGGTCCACCTAGCTGATTGCTTATGTTAAAAAAAAAAAAAAAGATTAAACCTCAGATTTTTTTTTTATCTGAAAAGTGGGAGAGTGCTTACTTCACAGGGTTATTGAAAGGATGAAATAAGACAACAATATAAGGAGCATAGAGTGACTATTCAGTAAGTACGATTTTTAAGTTCATTTCTTAATTCTTATTAATATTACCATTTTCTCCTGTTTTTGCCCAGGTTCTGACTCTCTGGAGTATTGCTACACTTACTGGATCTGCCTTCCTCATCCACCCTTTGCCCCAAGTGGAGGAACACATTTCCTGATTAAAGGGGTACATCCTGTGAGGATGACTGTGAAGGCAAGTCCACAATAGACAGAGAGACAATGCATTCTTGTTCAGAGCAGCCACCAACAGTGATGACAACAGCCTTCAATGGGCTGGGGTCAAAGATCAGCTGTCCTTCTGTCACTTCATTCTTCTTCTGGCTCCCAATGGAGTTCATTAGGAACTCAATCTCAAGTCTAAAATTCAATCGAAGCCCATCCACACAGGCCCAAGCCAAGGACACCAAATGAACAAATTCATAAGACAAAACAAAGTCCTCACTCCCTCCTCTGAACAGTGGGTTTACCATCCCTTTGGTGGTTGTGGAAACATCGGGCAGCCACCAGCCAGGTAGGAGATATTAGGGGAAGTCGGTGATTCAAGTCCTGCAGGTGAGAGTTGGGAGTAAGCAGGAGGGCTAGATGGAAACCCTGGACATCCTCAGGAAACACTAGAATGAGAGCCAGCAAAGCATCTCCAAGTCAGCATCCAAGGAAGCTTAAAATGCTGAGCCAAACTAAAAATGGGAAATGTGACCACAGAGGCTGTTTTTGACAAAGCACTTTTTTTGTCTCAGCCTCATGGAAAACATGCTCCCTTGGAAACTGTTAGAGTAGTTGATGCCCTTCCTACACTCCTCAGGGCACATGTATGACATTTGTCCTGGATGCAGCTGGAATCCATCCTTTATGGCACAGTTTATCCCTTGATTCCATTGTCTGCTGGGAGATTGCCCAGATACTGAAAGTGTGCAAGCAATACTTTTCAATTACTGTGCATACGTTCTGACATGCTGTGTGGCCTTCACCAATTTGCTGTACAATCTGTCTTGATAGTACCCACAGAGCAGCCTTCTTGGTAGTGTGGATGAAGTAATTTCTCTTTTTTGTTGCCTATGACTCTTTTGGTAGGCTCAACTCATCAGAGGAGCTAGGCAGATCAGAATGTAGCAGAGAGAAGCCTGGGTGGTCTCCACTAAAAAGGGTGGGGATGAAATGGAGAAATGTGTATGGGGCCCCCATCATGTGCCTGGGCAAATGGAAACTCCACTCAACCAAAGGAAGGATGTGTCTAGATCAGAGAAACTGAGCAACCAGATCAGCAGAAATGACTCTGCTCGGTGTACCTAGCATCCTTCTTCCCCTTAATGTGGTTGGTTAATTTCTCTTGGAGAATAATCACATTGTGAATGCTGACTATTTCCAAGCATTATGCTCAACACTTTAAATATACGACCTTACTTTTGGCTTTTGGCTCAAGGAAGCAAAGGTATAATTGTCCTTGGTCATCTCAAACCCAGGTTCATCCGACACCAGCCGTCTCCACCATACCACCTAACTTTGACCACAATGAGACCAAAATTGTATACCTGGGGTGTACCCCTGGGGATGTTGGTCTGCCCATGGCTCGATGATCAGCCTGCTAGGTCTATTTCCAAAAATATTGGCAATGACATTGCCTAGGCAATCAGTGACTGGAAAGGTCTGAGGATTACAGTGAAACTGACCATTCAAAGCAGATAGGCCCAGATGGAAGTGGTACCTTCTGCCTCTGCCCTGATTATCAAAGCCCTCAAAGACCCACCAAGAGATAGAAAGAAGCAGAAAAACATTAAGCACAGTGGAAAAATCGCTTTTGATGTGATTGTCGACATTGCCTGACAGAGGCAGCACACTGATCTTTAGCCAGAGAACTCTCTGGAACCATTAGAGATCCTGCAGAATGCCCAACCGGTGGGCTGCAATGTTGCTGGCTGCCATCCTCATGACACCATAGATGAATGACATCATCAGTGGTATAGCGGAATGCGCAGCTAGTTAAAAACCAGAAAGGAAAATATTTCAATAAAGGATCATTTGACAACCTAAATAAATAAATAACCTTAATTTAATCCCCATAATGATTTCATGAAGTTGATATAATTTTCTCTTTTTCAGATCTGAGAATCAATATTCAGGTCTAAGGATAGAAGCTGGTAGAAGCTGGAATTCAAACAAGGCCTTGGTGAGTCTAAATCCCATGCTCTCAATTACATTGCTATTCAATCTTGGTTTCTAGAAATAAAAAAATCTGTCCTCTTCTCTCTGTAGCTTGGCATGGTTCCTCAATAAGCCAAGGATGCGCAAACAGCCTCAGGAAAAGAGAGGCAGGGTATTTGGTTACTTCTTACAGCTTTGAATGCTTAATGATATATAATTTTCTTATTAAGTTTCTATAAACCTATATTGCTTTGAGACAAAGTTATTTCTCCCTATTCTGATCCATCTCATATATCACCACCAGAAGAGTCTGGTCTAGTTACTTCTTTGCCTGGGAACCAACTAATACCCCCTAGTTACCCCCAGGGCAATGGCCACAATTGGCTGTCCAAAGCTGGCCACGCACGCCCTGCTTTTCCACGCTGACTTCCTATTGCTCTAGTCTCAGCCCTGGGGTTTCCACTGTACTCTGTGTATATCTACAGCAATCAGTATTTTAGACCAGACCAGGTCTCTTTTAAATATTTTCTGGGTCTGCATAGAATCTCACTTCAAGAAGGATTCTGTGCTTATATGAAGTTTGAAAAGTACTTCTGTTACTCAACTACACTCTAGTTCATTCACTTCAATGAATGAATCTCCTTACTCTACATTTTGGCTCAAGCTTGTCTTTCTCTTGAATTGCTCTTCCTTCCAACACTACCTTTTGATATCTTAGGAGTCCTTCAAGACCTGGTTGAAATGCCATTGCCTCCTTCTCCTTTATGTACTTCCATAGCTCTTTGCTTACACTGCTCTTATAGAACTTTTCACTTCAAACTTGTGGTGTGGCTATTCGGGTCCATCTCATCTTGTCTCTCCCACTTGATTCTTGATGTTCTATCGTAGGGTTGGGCAGGTAAAGACCATGTTCATATCTCCATTATATCTGTGTGCTACCTCGGCATCTACTGTTATGTTCTACACATTCCAGACCCTTAATAAATATGTGCTGATTTGGACTTAACTGATATTGTAATTGGGTCTCATTTTAAGCAACGGCGTAGGTAAACTGATTGGTGAACACCATCTTTAGTTCTTGGAAGATATTATGGTTTAATTATGCTCCTCCTGCCAAAAATAAATAAATAAATAAAGATATGTTGGAGTCCTAACCTCCAGTATGTCAGAATATAACCTTATTTGGAGATAGGTCTTTATAAAAGCAACCAAGCTAAAACGAGGTCATTAGGATGGGCACTAATCAAAATGACTGGTGTCCTTATAAAAAGGGGAAATTTGAACACAGAGATGACGCTATAAAAAGGAAGATGATTTGTAGATATGGGGAGAAGATGGCCATCTACAAGGCAAGGTGGGAGACTTGAACAGACCATTCCCTTACAGCTCTCAGAAGGAATGACACCTTGATTTTAGATTTCCGGCATCTAGAACTGTGAGATAATACATTTCTCTTGTTTAAGCCATCCAGTGTATGGTACTTCGTTATGGCAGCCCTAGCAAGTAATATGGAAGCCAAGTGTTCTAGGAACTAGCAGAAGTATCCTGTGTCTACCTTTTATAGTCCTTGCCTGATTCCAGTGGCAAGGCAGTAAGTGCTACATTCACTTCCTTCCTTCAGAGGATCTTTATCCAGGCTGAATAGTTCCAGATTTTATTGTGTTTTATTCTGTTTGTTTTTTATAGATACACTTTGGGACATTTCTTTCTTCAGCTGAAGATCTGTTGAGGGGCAGGCATGATACTAATGCTGGAAGATAGCTTGAAGTCACTCATGCTTTAGTTTTCTTTCTCCAAGTTTTCAAAATCCTTAAGCACAATAACAATGGCTTTCATTTTTCTTGTATCCTCACTAGCATTTCTCTATCTATATGGCACACAGTATGAGCACTGAAGTAGCAGTGATTCTCCACTTCCTCTGAATTCCACTGTGGAATGTCCATCCCTTCTGACCCTTATCACTCGCTAACTCTTTTTACAATTATGTGTGTTTGCATGTTTTATCTTTCCCTCTAGAACGTTCATTTCTGATGTTGAATCCATGCATGAACAAGATCTAGAACTCAGTAATAAATGCCAATTGGATGGAAAGATGAATGGATAAAAGGGGGTGGGGGAGAGGGCAGTGGCTAGACACCTAATCTTAGAAATAATAGAGGGTAAAACTTAGTCCAAAAAGGAAAAGGGAGGTGGATCATCATTCTTTGGTTCCTGATTTAAATACATGAAGCTGAGGTACGCCTGGGGCTCATTTATAATTATTTACAGCCACGATGTCAGAATTTAATGGACAGAACCTAAAGATATATGAAGGAACCTATGGAATATTCATTTTGGCTGTCACTGACTACCAAGGGCTTCTAAGAAAAGCCATTTAGATTAATAATAATAATAATAATAATAATAGCTAATGTTTATTGATCTCTTGCTATGGGCCAGCCACAATGCTAAAAGTTTTTATACATCATTTCATTTAATCCTCCCAACAACCCTTTAAGATAGATGATATATTAAAGAACATTGCTTCATGAAATGTTAAATACTCAAGGTTCCAAGACAGGAAGTGGTGGAGCTGGGATTCCAATTCAGTTGGTACAATGCCAGAGCCTAAGCTTATGACCTCTGCTACAAAGACGCATTTATAAAATGTCCTTGCCAGAAGCAGACGAAAGCTTTAGTCCTGTTTGCAAGGTTGTCTTTTGTGACAAAAATTATGAAAAACTTTTGTTGTACTATGAATGCTGTTTTGTTGTACAGTGTATACTATTTCCTGTGTATCCATCTGTATCTAATTAAAGAAAGATGAGGAGATATACTGATAAGGATACCTTGGTAAGAGTAAAATACCAAATGTTTCAATGTGAGTTTGGTTCTTCATATCTACTGGTGGTCAATAAATGTTAATTTAATTGAATGCATTCGATTTTGCCTGAACAGCCAAGAGTTATTTCTGGATGGCAGCTTTTAGATGCTATTTGCTCCTAGTGGTGATTTAAAGCAAAAGGCCAGCATCATTATCATAATAGAGACTGGAATCTGTGGAAATACAGGGAAAGGAGGGTCACTTTGAGTTGTATGTTATGGAGTGGCCCTTGCAAACATATCAAGGCTTTTAGCTTTGAAGTCAATGCATTCTTTTTTGTTTATTCAGCGAATGTTTTTTTTTGGAGTACCAGGCGCTGTAGTGCACCCCCTGGGTCCAAATCTAGTGGTTAAACAGGACGGCGAGGTTCTCTGTCCCCACCAAACTTATAGTCTTGAAAGAATGTTTGAAGGGAATTCCAAATTTGGTCTGTTTCAAGCTGAACCAATGCTGAATATATAATGGGAGAGAGGGAGACAAGTATTAAACGTCAGGCAATTGTCATCCTGTGTAGGGAGAGGGCAATGATGGCCAAAATATAGTGCCATGGGATCACTTGTGAGAAGCAACTTGCCCACAACCAGGAAGACAAGAAAGACCATAAATTCTAGTATCTTTGGGATGCTTGGGTGGCTCAGTGGTTTAACACCTGCCTTTGGCCCAGGATGTGATCCTGGAGTCCCGGGATCAAGTCCCACATCGGGCTCCCTGCATGGAGCCTGCCTCTCCCTCTGCCTGTGTTTCTGCCTCTCTCTCTCTCTCTCTCTCTGTCATGAATAAAAAAATAAAATATTTAAAAAAATTCTAGGATCTTTGAGTAAAAATTCTGAGGAACTGAATTTTTTAAATGAAAATGAAATTTTACTTAATAAAGCATATGGCTATTAAAGGTACTTTTATTAAGTTTGAGAGATGACTGAAGACTTTAAAAATGTCCTCTTGGCCAAATGGCTTGTTATCCAAATAGGGAAAGGGCCACTGCTGGGACACTCACATTAATTAAGGTGCCACCACCACCAGAGGAGAAATTGTGCCTCTTCATCCAAAGGAGTGTTTCCTGAGCCCAGAAATGCTGAATGCTAGAAGAAGGCATTACTGTGTTTCTAAATCTGGCCTAAATGACACCAGATAGTCTGTTCATTGTTTATTTAGATGCCTTTGGTGTCACAGGTTCTGCTGGTGTATATATCTTTTAATCCCACCTCACAGCGATGGGAGTTAAGGAGTTATCTCCCTAGCAACTTTTTCATCCTTGGCTGCAGTTTCAGAAGAGTGCGCTCCATCAGAAAGAGCAGTGGGATTCTATTAGAACATCTCTTCTCTAAGACAAAAACGTAGTTCCCTTGCCACCGTATCTTCCAGTTCACAAATGCTGAGAGTTTCAATAATACTACAACCATACAGCTCAATGCAATTTTTAAAACCTATTTTTAAAACAGTAGAGTGAATTCATCTCCAATGCAGAGATCCAGCTTTCTGTGTGTTGAGATGCCACCTAGTGGACTACGTTGCATACAAAAAGTAACACTAAGCCTCTATGAGTTAGTCTAGCATTTTCTTCCTAAAATTTGAAGTCCAAGTGACAAATCTTCTAAGCTAGTGAAATCTCTAGAATTAAAAAGGTAACATTATATATTAAGCATAGGTTCAGCTTCAAATGGACCGAATTTGGAATTCTCTTCAAACATTCTATCAAGTAAGATCTAAAAGGGAAATATCAGAAAATATCTGCATCAAAGGGACTGACTGGTTTTGAGCTATCACTGGTGGTAGTGGAAAGAAAAGATGATGCAAAAGAAAAGTAGCCTATTTTATCTAAGATGACTAAGAATTGGGGCAAACAGAAAAAAAAAAAAAAACCCTGACTTCAGAACTCAAAGCAGTTAACAATTTTAAAGATACATTATGTTTCACAACCTCTTACAGGATTAGGCATTTTTAATGCACCTCTGTGTTCAGTGAGGGCTGATTTTCAAAGAAGCCTAATGGACTACTAGTGCTGAGCACGAAGCTAGGGAATGAGACACAATAATGAGCAAAACTACCCCAAGGAAACAGAAAGATATTTCAGAATTTTCTGGATTTTTCCACTTAATTTTATAGCTAGGATTATATCACTATTTCACCCCTGTTTTCTTTGGTGCAATCTTAACAGAAAGGATTATTCTGTTACTAAAGGCCAAAGAGAACTCTAGTGAGATGATTTGAGATCACTGACTTTCCAGAATTCCGGCACTCTTAGGAGAGTTGTTGCATTTATGGCAATAAACTTGTTGAAGTGGTTCGATTTTTTTTTTTTTTTTTTTTTTTTTTACTAAAGATCAGATAAATCTTACCATTTTGCTACCGTGGGGCTTTGGGAGAATTATTTGTACTCACCTGGGGTTGGCTGAGACTCACCTTTCATGGAGTGCCCCAATCATTTCCATAAGGCCCAGACATCAAGGAGTTGAAAGGGCCTAGGATAATAGAAAGAACCATTGTCCACCATATCGAAAATTCAGTGCACACCCTAATTCAGATGATTCTCTAGGATGATGTGAATGGAGGCGGAGAATCTAGGGGGGGGGCTGAGCTGAACTTCCTGCTTTTCCATCCCCTTGGTTGAAAACTCTCCTTTGGAAAATAATATCAAAACTCCCCAGAAATCAAAACCTAAAGAGCAACCTGAGGCTTTGAGTAGAAAAGAGTTAATAGAAGGAGGCATGATACTTCCCACTCTTCCACAACCTTCGCTTAGCTTTGATAGACTCTTAGTTTTAGGATCCAACAGTTTAATCTCTATCACAGATGTTTGTGAATGTATGCACAATGCAAATGGAATGTACTAGTAATTAGAGCCTTTCTACTGCAGATTGTCCAACAGGTCGTTAAAGATTGGTGAAATCTTGACTACAACAGATCAGGAGAAATGGCAAAAAAAAAAAAATGCTCATAGAGTGTTTTGTTAAATTGAGAAGTATAGTGAAGTGGATAGAGCAGAGCTCTGGGTTCAGGGACAACCAGGTTCGGATCTCATCACTACCACTTAGTGGTGGGAGTTTTGGGTGAGCGACTTAGCCTCTTAGAACCTCATCCTCCTCATCTGTAAAAGGAGATAATAACAGGACCCCTGAAAGAGCTCTTGTAAGTATTAAGTTAAATATTTTAAGTGCTTATCACAATGCCTGGCATATGGTGAGTTATAAATTTAGCTTAGTTAGCTGTTATTATTATGACTTCAATAATCATTTGATATTTAGCTCTATTAGTGAAATTCACTTGGATAATGCTTGACTGCTGCATTCAATAAGGGCTATGCTATGATAAATGAGAGAGAATTCCAAGAAGTTTTGACCAGCTGGATCATGAAATTATGTTTCCCAAGGTCTATGTGAAAGTTACAGCTTTGCAGTAGCGTCATAACGGACTTCATTGAAGAGCCTGTCATGTGGAAGAAGGTTTAGGCTTGTTCCTTGTAGCCTCAGACGTAGGACTAATCAGAGTGAATACAAATTCTGAGCATATATATTTCAGGTCAATACAAGAAAGAATTTTCCAGGGCAGCCCGGGTGGCTCAGCAGTTCAGTGCCGCCTGCAGCCCAGGGTGTGATCCTGGAGACCCGGGATCGAGTCCCACATCGGGCTCCCTGCATGGAGCCTGCTTCTTCCTCTGCCTGTGTCTCTACGTCTTTCTCTCTCTTTCTCTGTCTCTCATGAATAAATAAATAAAATCTTAAAAAGAAAGAAAGAAAGAATTCTCCTTGGAATGTGCTGTCTGGGAAGGTGATAAATTTCCTGTCTGTGGAGGTGCTTAAATCTGGATGACCAGTTGTCATGGATATTGTTTGTGGGGGAAAGGGCTACATTCTGAGCACTTAGATGAGGATCTCGATTAGGAGTTTGTCCAAACCTCTTTCAAGTCTGAAATTCTCTCATTCTAGGAGAGAGAAAAGAAACATAAGAAAGAAGTAATAAAGGTCAGAGACGGAGGGAGGCAGCCATCCTTGTTTCTTCCTTTTTCTCCTTTTCTTTGTGTGATGTGGGATTTAGTGATGGCCTCCACTAGCCCCTAAAACACCTTTATAAATTATAAAATGGAATCCAATGGTGTCCCCACTGGGCTACTGCAATACCACAGTCGCAGGGAACAGCAAAGATGGCAGTGTCTTCATGAAAATTATAAGAAAGCTCCTCTTCAGGACTGCCTGGGTGACACAGTTTGTTAAATGGCTGACTCTTGGTTTTGGCTCAGGTCCTGATCTCAGGGTCATGAGATCAAGTCCCGAGTCAGGCTCTGCACTCTGTGTGGAGTCTGCTTGGGATTTTCTTTCCTTCTCCCTCTGCCACCGCCTCCCTCTCTCAAATATATAAAATTTATTTATTTTTTTAAAAAGGAAGGGGCCTCTTCCTTTTGGCTGCCGTGTGGTGAGAAGAGCGAAGACTGACTTTCAGCCCCCACTTGCCTTCCCAGCTGAGCACTCCTGTGTGGTTAAATACTCTGCACAATGTATACAGCAATCTAAGCTTTAACTTTCTGACCTTTTTGGGGTGTGTGTGCATGTATACGTGTGATCACCAATTTGCACTGAGTGAATCTGCAAGGGAAAGTAGTGCCCAGGCTTTATCTCCAACCTCTCCTTCTCTAAGACTTCCCAAGTAGATTGCAGAACGGGTGACAATGCTCCAAGAAGAGACCAATTTCATACATACACACTTGGATTCTTTATTTATTTATTTATTTATTTATTTATTTATTTATTTATTCCCAAGTGCAGGGCACTTCAAGAACTAGGTTTATAATCATTCTGCTAATCGGCCTTACTGACTTATACCTAGTGAGCACTTGCTCAACATTTCTTCAAATAATGAAATAGTCATGAGAAATCAAATAGCAGGAAGTTGAGAAAACTCATGTATTTGCAAATTATGAACTCACTTTGGGAAAAGACTTAAAATTCAGCCCATTTACAAAACATTTGGTATTTAGGTGTTACCATCAGGGCTCCACGTTTCCCTCTGTTCTTGGTGCATGGGGGTAGCCATGCTATCCCAGCTGGGTCTTTCCTGCCTGTTAAATATCTACTGGACTGAGCACTCTCCAAGCTCCCAGCAAGTTCATTAGTTACCTGAAAATACCTACCTCATCTGTCATCAACACTCAAATGGCCTGCGGGATTTTTCATTTCCACTCCATTTTCCAAACCCTTTCTAGCATTTACCTCCCACATCTGGAATCAATCCTGACCAGAAGCAAAATGCTGAACGGTTGGGCTCCTCCCAGGGCTGCTTTTCTCCCGAGGAGTGACAAGAATATGTTGTGTATGAATTAGCCATTCTCTTCTAGAGGAAACTGCCACGGCAGAGGCAGCTTTCCTGCATTCTAATTTGCTCCCATACCCGCTCTGTCTTTACTTGTTTAAGCAAAATATTTAGTTTAACATTTGCAGTCATTAGAGCCTGAAAGCACCAAATTTTAAAACTAGATTTATTTGAGTTGTAAATTGTGAGAATCCTTTAAAAATACCTCAGCTCATTATCCTTTTATCTGTCTCTGTAGAAAAGATTTGAGACAGAGGCTTAAGAAAACATCTCTGACTTTCAAGTCTCCTGCTGCTGCCCTGACACTGTTGCTGTCTGTCCCATACCCACTCTAGAGAGAGAGAGAGAGAGAGAGAGAGAAACAACAACAACAAAAAACGGTCAGTTTGCTAATTACAAGGAATTCAATTTCAAGAGTGACTTAAACATTCGATTTTATGCTGTTTTTTTTCCTTTTCTAGGTAGTCTGGAGGCCAACTTCATAGACCTGTAGAACTGCTTTCAGGGGACAAATGTCAGATCCTCACGAAGGAACAATAGTTAATTTAAATTTTTCTTTCTTTTTGGGGAAAGGAGGGTGGGACTGAATAGGAAAGGTGACCTCAGGAGACGAAATTCCAGACATCTTTCTCTGGGAATATCTTCATGGAAAAAAAAAAATTAGTAATAATAAACACTGCTCTCTGACAGCCTCTAGGAGAGAATATGTGTGTGTAGATGAAAAAAGTCCATCTCTTGATTAGGAAAACTACATTATTTTAGTAATACAGCACATATTAATTTCAAATAAACGATAGCTTTCTGTTTTGTAGTGCTAAGAGGAAGCACAGTAAGAAAACTCCCAAGATGTAGCCCTCAGCACCTGCAGGGAGATTATCTATGCTAATGAAGTGAAATATTTCTATGGCTAATAGAAAGTTACAAAACAGAAGAGAGAAGATAATGAAAGGCAATCAGGAAGCTAGAAGAGGCCATGATTTAAGACAGTGCATCTAGACATTTTATTCAGCTTTCTTTAAGGTCAATAATTGAACCATGAAAAGATTTTTAAACAGACTCAGTTGTAAACAATTTTGAAGTGCCTACCCTATGCCAGTCACCGTGCTAAGTGCACGCTCAACTGTATGGCATCCACTGTGCAACCTAGCACATGCGCTAGGCACGGTGGGGAATGCAAATGAACCACCAGACCTTTTTTACTCAATTGGGCCACGCAATGGTGAAACTCCTGAGAAAGCAAATCCAACCTCCGGATCCAGGGAACAAAAACAATGTGAACAGTAAGCTCTTTGAAAAGAAAACTGCTTCCCTATGGTAGAAAATAAGGGGGAAGGGGGCCCATGCAGGGAGCCCAGCAAGCAGGGAAGGTGGGCCCTAGGGAGTGTGATATTACACAGGAACATAATGGGGTTGACTGCATACTTGTCTAATTACTGGAGCTATTAAAATCTCTATAATTTAGATTCAGGCAAAAAAAAAAAAAAAAAAAAACGGGCTTGTATAAATGCACACACATGCTCCTGATTGAATTTTATGAATCCACCCCTCTTGATTCTAAAAGGACACCATCCTGCTGTGTACATGTGGCTGCTAAACCTGAGTGACCTTCTCCCCCTGGCCCTGCCCCTGCCCCCCAGACTAGTGTACTCTGTTACTGTAATAAGCAGTTAGGTTAGATAAGGCGACGGGTGATGGGATCATCTGTGTTGAAGCCGAATTATAATGCCTCGGTCAACGGATTTAATCTAAACCAAATGCTTTGGGATTCTGTAAGCCCAGGGAACAGAAGAAAATATAAGTTTTATATTTGCCCAAGTTCAAACAGAGAGCAGACGGAGAGATTCCAGAAGCTCAGAGAGCGGTAGCAAAAAATATGTTGTTTCTCCTGTGTTCAATCAAAGGAATAAATAGGGTATACTTTGTTTGTGCTTCTTTTTTTTTCCTCTCTCTCTCCTGTGCATTTTGTTTTCTCTTGACACAAAGGAGGGTTAGCTATCTAATGCCAAACTGGACTTGATCAAACAAATACTTAGTAGGCACTCAATAAATAAATACTTCCCGAATGAGTGAATGGACAATGGTTAGTATAGGGCTTTAGTGCCCATGCTTTCAGCATTAGGCTTTGCTCTGCTCTTCCTTAGCTGTGAGACCTCAGGCAGTTTACTTGACATCAGTGCCTCAGTTTCCAGATCTGCAAAATGGAGCTAAAAATACTTTCGAGGACTAAACAGGTTAATAAATGCAAGGAACTAGCATAGTGCCTGATACATGGAGGGTAGCTTCCTAGCTAACATTTATTGCCTCTGGCAACTGTGTTCCTACCCATTGAACTACACTTCCCCTCTTGACAATCCTGGTGGCAATGGTGGGGGTGGTGGCAGTGATGACAATTTCCGGAGGCCCCAGGAGAGATAACATAACATTTCAAAAGATATCTCAAAATTTGTTACCCTCTGCCTCTGTCAGAAGCCAGTGTAACTAAAAGTTGAAAGGCTCCTGCTGAATGAGGTATTTCCATATTCAAGACACAGAGAGAATAGGTGAATTTCCCCAGATACACAGCTTGTTGAGGATAGCAGGATTAATTCCTTATTTACTAACTCCAAGTCTACTGTTTTTTCCCCAAACTCTTTAAGAGTGCTTCCCAAAGTGGCAAATTACAGTTATTATCCTCTGCAAGCAATATTTTTTATATCACCATTCACTTATTTATTCACTCAACAAATATGTTTTGACAACTATGTGCATTTAAATATCAATTTGTCCAGCTAGTTTCTATCCATCTACCCAGTGTTCTTTCCTTCATGACGCTTATCACCAGTTGTTATCCTACTTATTTTTTTGTTTCCCTTTTTTATTGACCGTGTGCCTTCATGGAGTCAGTAAGGTCTATGAGAGCTAAGACTCTGTCATTCAACATTATGGCTCCAGCCCCCAAAACAATGTTAGCATATCACAGAAATTCCATAAATATATTACCCAAATAAATGATGCCAATTTCCTTTAGATCTGGGTTATTCCTTGCTTTTCGAATCCTTGAGTAAACCGCAATCATATAAAGGTATGTTATCAGCAGCTCTTTAAAATAACTTTGCTAACTTTCAACTGAAGCATCTGTCTCCCCATCCCCTATGGCAGATCAGAAGGTCCCTTCTCCCCAGTTGACATGGATGTCATGTGACCCCTTCCCTACTGGCTACAGGGCCGTTCTGAAATGCCTTAGGTTGTACACATGGATTAAAGACAGCTTGCAATTTTCATGCATTGAGGCCTAGGATGTGGTGTCTCTCCCTTCTAGCATCCAAACACTCCCCTGCTTCATTTCAGCATCAAAATCATACAAAATATTATACAAAATAAAATAGTTGATTTTGAATTCTAAGTCTCTTTCCTTCCCCTACAATAGTATAATGGCACTTACTTCTTTTATATCTGCAAGAGATCATATGCCTAATTTAAAGACTAGTCCTTTCTTCAGGGGGAAAAAAAAAGGAAAAATGTTTTTCAGTGCTTTATCTCATCTGATTCTAAAAACAACTTTTGGGGGTTGAAGGAAATATTAGTATTCTCATTTCGCTGTTGAGAAAACAGATATGTCCCATGGGTAGTAAGCAGCACAGCCAGGCTTGAAAGGCGGCTCCTCATTTGATATTCAACAAAGATTTAATGAGCACCTACTGTGTTCCAGGCACCGTGCTGGGCTCTGGGAACAAAGCAGAGGACAGACTGAGCAGCTCCAGCGGGTGTCTTGGCCTCCTAAACCCAGTCCGTTTCAAATCTGAGTGCTCCAGCCAAGGACAGTGACGTTAAGTCAGAATCCAATATATTTTTCAGATCAAAACTTAACAGTTTTTAAGGATGTTTGTAAATAATACCTCAAAGAGAGTTAAAAGGCACTTTAACATCATTTCTGAGTGAGAGTCCACTTAGTTTTGACTACATTAGCTGAAGTATAGTTGTAACATGACTTGGAATAAAATAATCAGGGAGTTATCTGCAGGTTTGGAAACATCACCATCTTCTATGTAAGTGCACTAAGAGTGCAGCAGTGGGGACACTGCGAGTTCCAGTCCAGGGTACCCTGTTCCTCTGCGGCCAGGCAGCAGTGATTTCCAGGCAGGCTCCAGACATCGAGGCCACTCCATCACTCCTCTCCAGAGTTTCTGCTCAGGGCTGCGAGGCCCGCCAGTGTTCCCTATTATTCTCCTGACAGACAAAAGAGAAACAGCATGTATTCCCTTCTGTCTCTAAGAGTAGCAAGTAAAATGGCTTTGTGATTGTAAGAAATGTCGACTTAATTAGCTTTTTTCTTCCAGGTAATAAGTGTTTTCTCCAAGGAATGCCCCAAATTAACAACGCTGAAGTTTATATTTCCTTCCCTTTACCCATTTAAGATCCATAGATGCAAAAATCGTACTCAAAGATGATAAGAAATCTTCATGGTGTATTGTTTTTGAATGTAACAAGATAACACTACCACAGTGAACGTTAGCATTTGCTTCATCTGATCTGTATTTTGAAATCTTCCATTGAGAGGTAGGGATCCTATATCCCCTAAACCTTAAAGATGATCGAAATCAGAAATATCTTCCCTTATATCAGAAGTTCTTTACATGAAATTTCGCAGATGTTTTGCAGGTAGGTCTGAGAACTCCATGAAATCATATGAAAAAAAAAAAGTTTTGTTTTGTATGTGCATTTTGTAAGTTTACGGCTTTTTAAGAAAATCCTCAGAGGTAGTATATGGACCAAAACAGTTTGAGAACTCCTTTGCAAAGTCTACTGAGGTTTTAAATGTTGTCAATTTGTATATAAGTAATTTCACATCATTTTAAGATTGTTTTCGGGGCATCTGGCTGGCTCAGTCGATAGAGCATATGACTTTTGATCTCGGGGTTGTGAATTCAAGCCCCACACTAGGTGTAGAAATTATTTAAGAATAAAATCTTTTTTAAAAAAGATGTATTTTTCAAATTTGTATTTTAACCCAAAATGTATAATCATCAAAGATATGCTTTAAGAATATAAGATGCCATCACATTTATTTCATTTGTGCAATTTTGAGAAGTGTTTCTTGCCTCTGAAAAGCAGAAAGGACTATCCAACTATAATTCGGTTTAATTTGACTCTGAGGATGTAGCTCCTGAACAGCTGACTGAAATGAAATTCTATAAAGCAGATCCTCTATTCCCACTGTACTGTCGTAACTTCAGTTTGTGGTCCAGCACAAGAGTGGGAGATGGCTGCACCCCACCTCCCCATAACATTGCTCTGGCAGTGGGACTGCTGGTCATTATTGCTGAGTCCTTGTGGGCAGAGCCTTGTCCCAAGTAAATAAAAAAACAAGGGTCTCTACACTCCAGGCACTTTCCATCTAGTTGGGGAGACAAAACATGTGTCCAATATGTTATGCAACTTTTTCCAACAGGTCTCTCTATAGACTGGAAAAACTAGACAATATATACAAGATTTTACTAGAATATAAAGTCTCTGTGGCTAATGCTGCCTTTGATTATGATATGTCCTCTTATTACTTTGTAGATAATTTGTAGCTGATTTATCAGCGTTGGTAATTCTTCAAAATCAGTGAAAAATCCAGTTATTTTGAAAGATAAATGTTAGGACTACTTTTCTAAGTGAACCACACAAATTTCTTTTGTAGAAGAGGATTTTCCTAAATTCGAGTCTTCAACATTCTAAATAATTGACCTTTCCATCATAGTCTTCTGTTTACAAATAGGTGAAGAAAGTTTTCTTTCCTATAAGATAGAAAAACAGAAATATATATATATATATATATATGTATACATACATACACTTATTTATATACACAGACATATATATATATATGAAGTTCAGTAGAAGTTGCTATCTTGAAAATATTTATCAGAATAGGTACATTAAAACTTGATAAGGTTTGTAAAATTTATAGAGGCATTCCCTTCAAGGCCTGATGTGAGTTATGAAATCTAATTTTGTTTTCATAGCTCTGTGATAAAATTTTATCAATGTTATAAAAAGGGGTCTTTACTAAGACTGACCGGAAATCTGAACTATCTGGCCAGGCAATAAAAACACATTCCTTAGCTGCAAAGTGTCAGACAAGCAAGGTGTAACTGAAATTGATCGATAAGTCTTCCTTTTACAGTTGAGTGCATTCACTTTACCTCATAGGATAATAGTTTTTTTTTTAATGGTTTTTCCATTAATATCAGACTTCAATGTTAGTAAGAAACAAGAAAGACATAAAAGGGAGAGAGACATGCCATCAAGAAAGAATGTTGCAGTCTTTAATGGTAGAGCACTTGAGCTCAGAGGAAGTGCTTGTGTGGGTGAGGGGTGGGACTTTTGTTTCAGACTGTTATGGGTTGAATTGTGTCCCCTTCCCCCCCAAATTCATATATCAAAGTCCTAGCCCTCAGTATCTCAGAATGTGTTGTTATTTGGAAATATGGTCTTTGCAGATGTATTTAAGATGAGGTCATAGTGGGTAGGGTGGACCCCTAAACCAATATGGCTGATGTCTTTATAAAGGGGGGATATTTGGTCACAGGCACACAGGGAGAATGTCATGTGAAGATGAAGGCAGAGATTGGGGTCATGATTGTACAAGCCAAGAAACAGCAAAGATTGGAAACCACCAAACAGATCATTCCGTTATATCCTAGAGAGGGAACCAAATCTACTGCCAGCTTGATCTTGGACTTCTAGCTTCTAGAATTAGTTGTTATGGTAGTACTAGCAACTAATACATGGGTGAATAGAGCCACTGAGGTAGAGAAGTAAGACCCCAGACGACTTGTGTCCTGAAGAGTAGGTGATGGCGACTCTCATGCAAATGGCAGTGCCCCTCCCACTGTAGGTTGGTCATCCAGTTCACTTTGCCTAACTCAGGTGTCATCAGGAAAATCTTCCAAACAGGCAGTGACTAAACCACGACTCCCTTGAAGGCATTCAGTAATCTCACTTTCAGAATTACTGATACCAGTAACCTGAAATTTTTACAAGCTTTGAGATTCAAATCCGAGCTTTGTCACTTAGAGGCTGGTGACTTTTTAAAATTGTATTTGTTACTATTTTTTAAATTTAATTCCAATATTGCTATCATACATTGTTATTTTAGTTTTGGGTGTACAATATAGTGACTCAACAATTCCATACATTACTCAGTGCCCATGACAACAAGTGAACTCTTAATCCCTGTCACCTGTCTCACCCATCCCCCCGCCAGCTCTGGGCAAGATATTTCACCTCTTAGATGCTCAGCTTCCTCATAAATAAATACAAAAGTAGAAGGAGAAAAAATATCTACTTCCAAGAGTGGTTATGAATATGGAATGAAACAGATGACAACAACAGTGTGAAAGTCCAACATGGTACCTGGCATGTATAGACATTCTATCAGCATTAGTGCTCTTCCCCTTAAACATTTATGATCTTACTGATCTGTATACCAAATACGAAATGACTTGCCCAACAGTGCAGGAGGCAAGGCTCAGTTCAGGTGTTTGGAAGGACGTTCAACGATCCTTCCCTGGAAGGAACCACCTCCAGTCCTTGGCCACCACTATGTTGTGCGAGGATCTCCCTCTGTTGCTTTGGTGAAATTAGTACTGGGCTTCTAAGGGTGAAGATGATCTGGATGCAGGTCCTAGTGAATACCTGTAACAAGGCTTTGCCAAGCAGATGGATAGGTTTCTTGGGGTCAGCTGGGATTCTGGCTGTAGCAACTCTTGTTGCCCAGTTGTATCTCACAACTGAATTGGAATCAGATTTTTGAAGTTGGGTGGAACTTTAGAGATGCAAGAGTCTACCTTCTTTATTTTATAGAAGAGGTAGCAGCAGTTCAGATGGGCGCTTGGCCAGTTAGCATGGAACTGAATGGTCTTATGAGCCACAGTCTAATGTTCCTTCCATTCTTTTGTGTCCCCAGTAATAACAATGTTACCCCAGGAATGGAAGAACCAGGATAGATCTAAGGCTATGTAAAATATTCTCAGAATAAACATTTACCATTAAAGAGAAATGTGGCTTTAGGGGAATCAAGGTCCTTCCTAGCTCTGTCATGCTTAGGCCAAGACAAGATGAAAGCAGATTTCAAAATGGTGCTGCAACTGCCATTTGGTAAAGGGGTTAGGGCGCATCAGTGCTTTTTAGTACCTACTCAGGAGGAAGTGAAGTTTGTTATCTCAGCTCCCATCACCTAGCTGCCCCTGAAGGAGCCCATAGCAGTTTCAGAATGGGCAGAGGAGGTGAGTGAGTGACCCTTGTTTGGAAATCTCCTAAACTGGCTGACTCCCATTTACATGCTGTTTCTGGCAAGAGAGATCAGCCTGGGCCACTTCTATGTCACTGAGTAAATATGCTGGAAATTATTACTATTTCAGACAAATGTTTAACTATTCTCAGATTATCTATGACACCACAGGCCAAAGTCACAGCAATCTAACCAAAGAGTGAGTTTACTTTACTTTGTGATTTATGGAATGAGAATTCTAGGCGCTCTGTGGGACTAATTTAATACGAAACATTCAGATGTCTGTCCTATAATGCCATTCATCTTTCCTTAGCCTGCCCGCACCGGGGGGCATGTGGTTCAGAGAGCAGGCTCTCCCTTCTCAGCCACAAATCATCACACTTGTGAAAGGGGGTGACATGTCTTCCCTTCCAAACCGGGCTGCCTGCAGCAGAGGCAGTTGAGCAGTTAAGGGTTCATTTGGGCACTGATGGGAGAAGAGTGTTTTCTACTCCATTAGACTTTAGGAGCATTTTGAAAGTTACGGATGGCAAAGAAGGGATCTTGATCAACCTTGTTTTGGTTTGCCTTGTAATGAAGGAAATTTAGGCAGGCTATACTGTCTTAACAAGTACAAGACATGTTTTATAAGAAGTTTATGTGGTATTTTATGGATTGATGAGATAATGCATGTCTTAGCTCGGGTTGCTACAAGTACCATAGGCTTACAAACAATAGAAACTGGTTTCTCACAGGTCTGAAACCTGGATGTCCGAGATCAGCATGGTCATGTTCTGATGAGAGCCCTCTTCTGGGTTGCGTACTACTGGCTTCTCATTGTATCCTCACAGGGCAGAGAGCAGAGCAGATGAAGGAAACTCTCCAGTGACTCTTATAAGGGCACTAATTCCATTCACGAGGACTCCATCCTTATGACCTCATCTGCTCCTAATTTCCTCCTAATACCATCACATTGGGGTACGGGGTTTCAACACATAATCTTTGGGGGGATACTCAGTCCAAAACAGTGCATGTGAAGAGCAGAGGGTTTTACAAAAAGTAAAACTCTGATTCAATGTGTATATTAAAAAGCAGGTTTTTAACCAATCAGTTACTTTAAATCTTACATTCATTCAACAAATATTCATTAATGCCTGTTCTATAGCAAAGAATATTCAGGCACTTGGAATATAGTTGTGAACAAGCCGGGCTTACTATCAAGGAGCTTAGAGACCAGTGGGAGAAAAAAATACATCAACAGTGATAAGTGACACGCAAAAGGGGCAAAAGAGGCACGTGGAAGGAAGCTTCAAATAAAGATGGGTGTGGGGAGTGGCCAAGGACAATTTCCCGAGAAAACTATAGGAGAAGAATGTGCAAAAGTATAGAAATAAGAGAACACATGATTTGGGGGGAACTGAGGGAATGTCTAGGATGAGTAGGGTGCAGATCTCTGTGAGCAAGGAGGGAGAAAATAGAGTCTGGACAGCTCCAGACACAATATTCCCAAGGGTGTTGGGTTTGCTCTTTATTTTAATGACAAAGGCAGGGGACGGAGGGCACTGCTGAAAGATTTTAAGCAAGAGAGTAACATGACATGATTTTCATTCTCAAAAAATCATCCTGGCTACAACTGGGATAAAAAAAATGAAGAGGAAGAAGGCTGGGGTTGTACAATGGCTAGTTAAAAACCCTTCAGGATCATCCATGTGAGCAACGCCTGCAGTAAGATAGTGTAAGTAAGCAACTTCAAAAGACTTAAAAATCCACAAATGAATCCATTCTTTCTTCACAACAACAGTTGGAAATTGGTGCAGTGAAAATTGCCCTTTGTTGTTGAGTCTTTTCCTGAGCCAGGATCTGGGGTGCAGGGTGCTGTTGATACTTTCACTTGCAGCTGCTGCCCTCTGCTTCACTGCTGGAGAGAACTCCTCCCTGAGAAGCCTCTTAAGTCACAGCTTTAGCTCCACCTATAGTTGTGGTCCACATCAACTTTGTCATGGGAACTGGGCATTATCTAACAGATAATACTACTCCATAGGTGTTCTGGAGCATAACAAGGATTTATGACTCAAACACAGCAGACCACTGTCAAGTCCACTGAACAGAACTCACATTTCAACATTGAGAAAGTTGTTAGCCAGGTTTGCCTTGCAGAGGGGGAGGGAGAGGAAAAGGGGGAATAAAAATTAAAATCCACTATGGAATTCAGCCTATCAAAATGACTGCATGAAACAAGAGTCATGGAAAGGTCTGATAAAGGTTTGGTATTCTGAGTTGATTTGGAAAAATTGTGTGGATGCCACAGTGCCTTGAGTTTTGGATGCCAGGATATCCCTGCAAGATCTACATCCTCAGACAGACTTGGTTGTATTAGGAAGTGTAACTTGGAGTTCAACTGGTATCCATCCTGATATTGTAACCAAAGTCACAGATTCCAACCTTAAGTTTGTGTTGCCTATATAGCAAAGATCTCCCCATCAAGGCCAAGTTTGAGGGTGTACCCAAGAGCAAGCCTCTCAGTGACAAAAGAGAAATAGTGACAGCCTAGATAATTCCATTGTTAATTTCATCCCTCAGTGGTGAAGAGAGAAAAGGACCAAAACAATGGCAGAACTATGGTCTATACGAAAAATGCCTTGGAGCCCTGAATGGCAGCCATGTCCACTGTTCTCTGAGGAAACCAACCCACATGGCTGCTTCAACAGGCAAGTTGTGCTTCATATCAGTGATCCCTGACATCCTAATCGAAAGCAATGAGTTAAAGGCTGACCTGCAGCCATTCAGTCTTCTATTAGAAGACACAAAGAAAGTAACTTAGATGGTAGAGTGGCCCTGGAAACAAAAGAAATATGAAGTGAAGGCAGGAAGCAGAAACCAAGAAGCAGAGTTGAGCGTCTGCCTTCAGCTCAGGGCGTGATCCCGGGGTCTAGGATGGAGTCCTGCATCGGGCTCCTTGCAGGGAGCCTGCTTCTCCCTCTGCCTGGGTCTCTGCCCCTCTCTGTCTCTCATGAATAAATAAATATTTTTTTAAAAAGAAAAAAGAAAAAAAAAAAAAAAAGAAACCATGAAGCAGCAGAGGCCCTGAACAGACAAGTGTACAGCAGAAGAGCCTGTGGAGAAGTAGAAAATTCACAGCAGAAGCAAGAAGCACCAAGAAACAACTAACTCAAGAGCAGGAATATCAGACTACTGGGTGGCCATTTGGACAAAGATAGGCCAGGCATCTTGAACAGAGACCCCCATGAGGTTTGTGTGCTGGCTTCCTGGGCATTCTCACTTCCTTGATTATCCTCCCAACAAATCTCCATCACCAGAGGTAAATCGAGTATGTTTCTATAACTTGTAATCTGAGTGAGCTTAATTTAATACACAAGATCTAATCCAGCTTTCATGTTAGTTCCCTTTAACGGTTTCCCACTGCACTCAGAAAAGAAAAATCCAAACTCCTTAGCATGATCAGAAGGACCTCCACAATTTCATGCCCACCCCTCCCACCTCACCTTATGGCTATTGATCCAACATTCTAGGCCTCTACACTATCCAAATAGCCACACACCTTTGCATGCCCAGCACCTAGAATAGAACAGAGAGTGCCTGACTGTGTGTGTGTGTATTTGTGTGTGTATATATATATATTTGTGTGTATATATGTGTATATATATATATATATATATGTTTGTTCTTCAAAGAACTAATTTTGTTTGTATTTTCTGACTCTTAAAGAAAGTGTCTGCCTCCCAACCTACATGGATTTCATTTAGGGAGCAAGAGAACTGTCTTGGAAATTAATTTTTCTAAGAGCACTTGTTATTGAACTGAAATAATATCCTGTGGAATTTCACACTCTTAGATGAGCCTGCCAGGGATGTGGGTGGCTCAGGCTTCCATGTTAACTAGACAGAGCAGTCATAAAGAGTTTTGGCCTCCCTTCCTAGCAAGCAGCTCCTTCAGTGGGGAAAGGGTCACTTTGGCAAATAGGACCCCATCCTTGATCTAAAGTACTCTCTCTTTGAATATTTAAAAATGACGAGAAAACTCTTAAGAAGCTTGCTATTTTTCCCCACCCTCAAAATTACTCTGCTGCTTGATATATGCACCATAGCCTTGACATTCCTATGACCTTTAAAATAGCAAGATGTTATCAGTACTGAAGGGAGCTTAATTAACATGGGAAGCTCCATACCTCAGACTCACTTATTTTGCTTCCAATGTCTGGGTCCTGATTACAATCTCCGGGTGGTTGGTCTTGACCCAAGAACATTTCCATTATTTCTTAAGGAAACAGTGATAAGAGAACATGAGGACATTCAGACTCGAGCCCTCACACGCACACTCAAGTGCTTCTTTGCCTTCATGCTCCAGTGTTCTTGAAACTGGTCCTTAACACCTGAGCCATGCCCAGCTGACAGTCACAAAATTCCTGGCTGAGTTCCTCTGAGCATGGTCAGCTAACCACTCTCCATCCCTAGGGCTTATTAAATGCAAACTGCCTGACTCACCTTGGGCATAAAGAATAAGAATGTCTCTGATCAGCCTGGGACTGGGTTTTATCAAGCTCCTCAGAGGATCCTTGTGTACATGAAACTTTGAGAACCATACTAAGGAAGCAACCCTGCTGATCCACAAATTGCTCCAGAAAGGATTGTTTTTAAAATAAAAGATGGAATTTAAAGACCCTTAGAAGAGAAAAGCAGGATAGACTGAGAAGAACAACAGGCAAGGGGAGAGAAGAAAGGAAGGAAGAGGGGAAAGAGGTAGAAATGAAGAGAGAGATATAATCTGATCTCATACTTTGGGGGCACCGATCCTAGCAGTTCTGGGATATTCCCTCCTCTCCTCCATTCCGGTCCAACACGGTCAGTGCAGTTCTTTACAGAGACTATGCCTTTGGGAAATGTCCTACAAAATACTGCTTCTGGTGGGATGTAGGGTCTGACAGCCCAACTGCTTCAGTTGGTTTGACAGAGGTGACATCTTGAGAGTCCACACCGTGGCGAAAATTCCTGTATTCATTCCCAGGTTCGAAACTTCTAGGACTGAAGAGCCAGGACCTATTGGATCCAGTGGTTGTCTGAACCTTATATCTACCCTTAAAGTGGCACAGGAATACAGCAAGCAATGAATTATAAAACATCCAATTCAGAATCACCATTTTACTTAGATAAATATAAATATAATTTCTTGTCTTCTTTTTTCTCCCTCCCCCAACCCAGTTGCACCATAGGCATAAGCACTTCCTCTTCCCTCATCTATTTCTATTTGCACATATGGCACAGGGTGACAGCCTATTGATGGTAGCTTCATATTACAGACTCACAGAATTAGAAAATACTGTAGCTGGCAGCAGGCACCCACTGTACAGCCACGTTACACAGTCCAACCATTTACCTTCATCAGCACTTCCCTCAGTGGTGGTCTTTGTTGATCTTCTTTGCAGTTACTTATGGCCAAGCAGCCCCGAACCATGCCATTGATGCAAAATTTTAGTTTATTGCATTGAAAACAAACAAAACTGCTGCTCTTTCTGCTTACTTAGCCTTAGGAGGCGCTTGAGATGCGCTCAGAGACAAAAGGGGACTGGGACCATTGGTTTAATAAAAGCAGCTGAGGATCACCAATGGGTCCAAATGCCATTTAATTGAGGACATTTGCATCTGATTTGTGATGACCTGGAATAACACAGATCTGTGGGTTTTGATCACTCTCTTCCAAATGATGCCAGAAAAAAACTGCTGCCTCGGTGAATCACAAATCTCAATGACACTCAGCACACCTGGGCTATTATTAAAGATTAGCTCATAAACACAGCAATAGCCACTAGCCACAATTTCTAAGTGATTCTTCTGTAAAGAGAACAAATTTACCTTTCCCTTTTTGTTGTTTTTTTGCTTTGTTTCCTTAATCCATAAAAAAATTTAGTTACCATGAGCAATCAAAACAGAAATGGAAATTCAAGGCCCTTGCTCTGTAAGACTACCTTTACATTTTGAATCATTACTAATAAGTCCTGGTTTGCAAAACTGACATAAGTACCCAGATAAATGCTTCTTATTTGTAGAACGCTGTCAATCAATCTCAAAATGTCTTTCAAACTTTCAGGCATGTTACTTTTAGTCAGCTGGCTTAGAAACATGCAGCGTCACCCCAACACTTCATCAGGCAACACAAGCTAGAGACGGGCCAGAAACATCCAGAAAAGTCCTCCTGAGGACAATCACAGATGCTGGTACACTGTTGATTAACATCTGGATCACCTTAAGGGTGTTTGTGAACCAGCAGGAAATAAATTTCTGGAGAAGGCCATGGACTTGAGGATGGTTGTTTTAGTATTTAATAAGAAATGGTTTCCAGTTGATAGGAAAATATTGAAATGTGACTTATATATATGAAGCTGATTCAAATTTGATAAACATGTCCCCGAAGGAAATTACTAGGTTTATTAAAAGCCTGGGGAGGCTGGACAGAATTGCAATAGCCTTATCCTGTAGTCCTTGCTGAGGTGGAGTAACTGCTCCCCAGTCCACCTTGCAACCGACCAAGGAGGAGGGTCAATAATAAGGAAAGAGCAGGGCTGCTCTTGGTCTGAGTTAAAAGTGGCTATGAACTGCCGAGATACCCCGTGCAAGCCGTCGTCCACGAAGTAAGTGTTGCTGCCTTGCTGGTAAAATGTGATGTGTTGATGACTGTTATATTACATCTAAAATCCCATTTACTAGTAATAGAAAAGTTCAGTTCAGAGTTTTGCCTTATGTCTCCTGGTGCTTGACAGAGCATTGTGTGATATTGCCAATTTTCGCTTCAGGCGTATTCACATGCAACAGTGAAGACTTCACAAGAATTTGCACATTTGATCCAGGGTGAAATTATGCCATTTTCATAGCAAATCAACTTTTCTTTGGCAGCAAAATGATAGGTACTTTTGCACCTAGAGAAATCCCTTTGTTTTCAAGGAATTTTGAAAAAATAAAAAACAAAAAGTTCTTTGTCTACAGGGACTGTGATCCAGTCAGTCTGAGCAGAGGCCCAGCAGGTTAAGAATTCTGTTGTCCTGCTTTCAGACCTGGAACACGTTCCTTAACATTTCTTATTTTGACTTTCGAAAGAAAGAAAGAAAGAAAGAAAGAAAGAAAGAAAGAAAGAAAGAAAGAAAAATGGGAGTCGCACACAATCTTTTTCTCCTCTGTGTTACAAGGCTGTTCTGGGATGCCTTCACATCTCTAATATCGTGCAACAGTGTCTGCAAAAGGGCAAATTGCTGCGGATATAACATGTGAGATTTCACCTCAGTGTGTTCTCCTTTTAGCGGTGTTGGGAGCAGCAGGAATTTATTCATGCAGTCCTACTGATTTGCAGACTGGGAGTAAATACTAGGCTTTTTGCAGCGACTACCAAGAGCCCCCCTTCAGTAGACATGATCTACTGCATCACATTAAAGTGGTGGATTGAGGAGAGAGCCAGCTGAGCCATTCTGTACACACCTAACCAGGTTGCAATTTATATTCAGACAGAGCTGTGAGTGGCTTTCAGAGGAAGAGAGAGAAGAACATTTGTCTCGAAATTTTCTAACAGGACCGGAAACCAAACTCTGCTTTGTCACTGCTATTTAAAATAATAATAATAAAAAAAGATTCTTTCTCCATTGCAGGAAGAAATTAACAGATAAGTAGGAAGTTTTCCTCTTCCTATAGCATTGCTTCCTAAGATCACTAAGGATTTCCCTTGATTCCTTACATGAATTTTCTTTTTAACAGTTCGTGTATCCTTTTCCTACATTCTGTATTTGAAGACACAGTCTATGACTTCTGGTTACTGAGCTTAGTCTGGAATTACCCAGCTTCACTTTTGTGAAACATTGCTGCATTGCTCCTAGAGGCCAAAATGAAGGGAAGCTGGAAGAAGAAAGATTGATTCATGTAGTATTCAGTGGCCACCAGCCATTTCATTTTTAATCAGTAAATGCAGGATTTTTAACATGGAGGTTTGGAAAATATGGTGGCTGAACCAGAAAAATGTCAGTTTGGGTCAAGTTTGGTGTTAGGTGGTCAAACAATCCATTTTATTATTGAATTATATATATATATATATATATATATATATATGTATGTATGCACACAGACATACATACTACTTGACCCCACTAAATTATATATGTAAATACACACAATGAATTTATTGACCCAACTAGATTACTTATATAAATATAAAATGTATTTATAATAAATAAATATAAATTATATATGTGTGTATGTGGGCATGTGGATGGGTGTGTGTGTGTGTATATATGGATATATATGGATATATATATGGATATGTATATATATAATATTACTTGACTCCACTAAATTATTTTTCAATAATAACAGTAGTTTCCTGTTTTTGTCTGGAAGAAAATACATCTAAGATAATTATTTTACTGGCATTATTTTGTCTAGCTTTGTTGTGTTTCCAGGAACATATTTCAGGCATCAAATGCCATTCTATGTAAGATGTGGAGGGTAATAACTTTTTTAAAAGATACTATACAAAATTAAAAAGGATGAATAATTGTCATATCGTAGCAAGCATACGAGTGTATACACATAGGTTACCCCAGCAAAATACAGCACAAAAGACCATGGCTCTCGTAGAAGTTAACTGTGTATATGTACCGGAAATTGCAGCTTGTCAGGTTGTGACACCACAATGTTTGTGGCTTCAGGGCCCTGCTGCCTTCGGATTCTGGCATAATTTGCTCTGACCTCCATCAGTTGCTTTAACTCTGTTAAAAAGATTATTTTGAAAGACATGTCAATATATTTATAGAAAGTAATTAAAAGTCCAAGAAGATGAAAATTCAAAGATCCCTCAGAAATCCTTGAATCCCATGCTGGACTCTTTCATTACACACTTGACTTGCTTATCACATCAGAAACGTGTTAACATTCTTTGGATTTCTACAGAATGGCAGTTCTGGAGAGGGCTTCTTTCCAAAGCCTGAATTGGAGGCTAACCTGGGAGTGGTCTAGAAACGGAACCCACTGTAAAGACGGTAAACACAGCAGTTAGAACAGGGTTCCAATTCGGTGACAAACAGCATAAAGCACTCTTTTAATTTTGTTGGGGGTTTGTGTGAAAGAAACCATTCTAACAGCATCTTATTTGTTTTGCCAAAAGACATCCATTTTTCAAAAACCCAGTGTGATTCTTTGATGACTAACTTTCACATGCTAAATGTTTGTACGCTATAGTACATAAAATAAATTATTATAGAGTGGTTGGTTTTGTAACTCTCAGGCTACCTTATTTTCTACCACACAGTTAAGCTAGTAGGTCACAGCACAATTTTAAGTGGAATGATCACTTCAGTGTCCCTTCATAAATGTGTGTGTGTGTGTGTGTACGTGTGTCTGCTAGCAACATTTCTTCTCTCTTCTTTTTAAAAACATTCTGAATATTCAGATTGCTACTTAGTGACTATTTCTAACTTAATTATTTCAGGAAAAACAATAAATGGCAACTCATATAGTAAAATAAGTTTCTGGAGAACAACTTAATTAAACTCTTCTATCAACTGGATTTCCTAGAACACATATAACCCATGGCAAAGAATTAGGAAAAACCACTAACCTTTTCACCATGAAGGTAACATAGGAACCTACTTCCAGAGGAAAAGAATCAATTTTCACATTAGAGTCATCCATGTGGTTACAGAATTGAAGGTGTAAAAATAAATGTTTGTCTACACAGCCTTGTCCAAGGTCACAGAACTCACATGGAGCAAAATGGTAGGGAAAGTAACATTTGCATTTCCTGTTTTCTCTCTATGCTTCAATTTTTATTGGTAACAAGCTTGCTCCTGGGAAGGGGGCCTGCATTTCTCTCTGTGTTTTGGGTACCCCTGTGGCCAGTTGCCTGAAGCATATTTAGCTCTATTTATCAGAAAGGCTCAATGAATGCGGTGAGGCCAGGAGGGTAGGGGACAGGCAACAGAAGACCATCCCAAGAGAATGAAACATTAAGCATAAACAACAAAGAAACTGGATTACTGCACCACTTGGTTGTTTACTATTCAAATGTACTGTAATATTTCAAGTGTGTTCATATGCCTGATTAGATTGAAAACTCCTTGGGGAAGGAAACTTGGCTTATATTTCTTTTATAGGGCTACATAGTTTGGGAACACAGGAAACTGTCTACTAATACTCACTAATGATCAAAACCCTATCATTGGTGTGTCCTTCTAAGTAACCCTATAATGAGGATCACCAAGAGCTGGGGTGAGGGGTAATGGTGAACGATGAGGACAACAGTGTACAAATACAAAGATTAGAGCCTCTTCCCGATGTAGGATGGCATTGGAAGAATATTTATGGTGTCCCCCAGAACAGTGCTAGGCATCCCAATAAATCCTTGTCTTCCTACATTTCAGTCTTTATTCCTATACTTTTGTTCTGGGCTAACTGTAAAGATATGACTGCTGCTGTTTTAAAAGTTTCTGTTTATGTACCTTACATATAACATAGTAATAACAATTTTATGGTGACTCTTCAAAAGAAATAATCTAGTATTAGTTATTTTAGGCATCCCAGGTGATTCACTTTCTAATCTTTTGATTTCCTTTAAAGTGATATCATGTTCTTCAGAATTCCTGAAAATTATGTCTTTGTTTAATGTGTACCTATCCCCTAGAAAGGGGCTTTAAAGTCCTCAAACAAAGAGGATAAAGGGCAAGAATTGGTTTAATAACAAATATGTTCTTTTCCATTTCTACCACTTCTAAAAAAAGTTAGCAGAAAATAAACATAATGACATATTAAAACAAGCATATATTTATATATTATTAGAAAAAGAAATCTGCAGGGGTGCCTGGGTGACTCATTCAGTTAAATGCCTGACTTTGGCTTGGGTCATGATCTCAGGGTCCTGGGATCAAGCTCTGCATTGGGCTCCCTGCTCAGTGTCTGCTTGTCCTTCTCCCTCTGCCTCTCCCATGCTTCAGTTCTATCTCTGTCTTTCAAATAAATAAATAAAACTTTAAAAAGAGAAATCTACAAACTGTATAGTTGCTATTAATAAACCCTTAAGTTTTAAATAACTTGAAAGTAGGAAGTCAATAGAGCCTCACTTTCCTTAGGGTTCATGCTAAGGGAATACTTTCAAATGAGACTATTTAGAATTTCTGCAAATAAGCCTCTTGGAGAAGGCTCAAGACTAACAGAACTTTGATTGAATTCTTGAGAGCAAACAATGTCAATGGTGAGTTTCCAGCACAGAAGTATATAAGTTTAACTTTAATAACATGGAGTTGGAAAGTGTGGAGGAAGATAATTATTAAAAAGCATCACGATAGGATATAAAATTCAAAAAGCAAGCTCTTTGAAAAAAGATTGAATGCTTTCATTCTTCAAAAACTTGATAGAAAAGAGACTGTCACCCTACCCTTTTGGGTTATAAAGCCGTGTCCTGTGGACACACAGATGACCATGTCTCGCTCTACATCATCCCATGAGTGAATTGGTTCTCCATCTGGAGTGTACAGTGTTCTGGCTGGGTGGGCCATTTTAAGACGAGAGGTGCAGTCATCCAGCAGCTAAAACACAAAAGGACAGACATATTGGATTGTGAAATGTCACAACATAATTAAGTCTTAAAGAATCAACTACTTTAAGACAATTATTACCCCAAGTTGAATATTTATTTTATTTGTGGGTTTTAGAAAGAGGTGTACAAGGAGATGGGAAAAAGAGCATATAAAAGTTCCCCAAAGTGGAACTTCAGTGCTCTTAGTGGATTTTTCCTTGAAGTTCTCTTTATTTCCATGTGGAAGAAGGCTTCTTGCTGTTTCAGAAATGCCTAAATATGAAAGACCATGGCTTGAGAATCTATACTTATCAGCATAGCTAATAATGTTTTTTCAACAAGCAAGGAACTCAAGGACAAAAGCATTGACCCAGAGATGGAGAGACCTGGGCCTCCGCCCTCTGATCAGACAAGTCAGGCAGCTTCTCTATGAAAAGAGTCTCTTCCACTATAAAATCAAAGTTTTGGTCTAAGACTTCTTTGATTCTATGATTAGAAAGTCTTTTGTTTTTCCTTTTTAACTTGGAAAATTTGAAAACTGTTCTGCAAGAGGCTTTATTCAGTTTCTCTCAATTTTCCTTGAAATAGTCATAAAAATACATGTACAGATGCAAAGTGTCCATAGTACTAGAAAGATGAGTCAACATGCCAGACTCCTAAGGGCAGTTCCATGAAAGTGTGAGTAAGACTTTATGATGGAATAATAAAAGCAAGGAGGAGGAAAATTAGAGGTTTCTACACTTGCCTGTAAGACTTTTACCTCTCATATATACCAAATGCCTGTTCCTCCAAAATTCAGAAGTCAGGTCCACACGAGCCCCAAATATAGATCTATTTAGGGGCTACAACTCATGACAATGCAGTCTGGCATGGGGAAGAACTGAGCACATAATGACACCTTCCATGTGGAAAATGAATTAATAATGTGAAGCAAGTCAAGACAGTGATGAGACAATGCAATGAGAGAGTGCAGATTTCACCCACTACTTTGAGCAAAGGATGAGCGAATTGAATAACTGAAATTACCCAAGAATACATTCCCTTCTGTAGATTGTCAGAGAAGAGCAGCAGGAGAGTGGTCTCAAATGGAGCTCTAGCCGTTATGTTAGGTAACAGCCAGTCAGCAGCAATTTGACTCAATACTGTGCATATCAACCAGCCCTGTGACTTAAGATGGAGTAACAGATCCTGACAGCTCCCAAGTCAAAATTTAGGGAAACCAATGGAACTAATCTATCCTGTCTTCTCTCAAAAGATCTCTCCTTTTATAAGGAAATATAGGAAAGAAAAAAAAGAAAAAACAACAGGAAAAAAACTATGTAAAAACAAAACAAAACTTACAAAAATATCGGGGATTTATCAAGAAATGGTAAAAGACTTTTCGAAAATGATATTAAATGCAACTTTTGGAATCAGTAAAAAAATATAAGGAGGTATAGATAAAAAATTAACAACAGCAACAACATGAGACTTATGAAAGTATTCTACAACATAAAGAGCTGTACATTTTATACTGTACTCAAGGTGATGATTTAGAAAAAGATATACAGCAGGAATACATCTGTATTGGGTTTTCTCAAAATTCTATAAAATATGACTTCTGTAAATATACACACATACACCACATAAATGAGGTGACAGCAGTTTAAATGAAATAAGTATCGCTGAGATGTGGGCAGGCGTGATGACCATGATGATGATGATGATGATGAAGGTGACAATAATAGCAGTTAACATTTATTGGCACATTTCTATAGGATAGAAACTTTTCTAAAAGTTTCCAAGGACAATCTGATTTCAATCTATGGAAAGACTTATTATCTCCCTTTTAGTGATAACAAAATTGGAGAACAGAGATTTAATATCTTAACCTAGGTCATACAGCTAGTAAGAGAAGGAACAGGGTTTCAAACTGCAATGAATAGAGAGCTAAATGAAAAGAGAAGAGAAGGCGAGGAAATAAAAGACTGAATAGTAGAATTAAAATCTGTCTTGGAAGCAGAAAAACAGCAGACTGAGTATTGTAGAAAATCAAATCAGTATTAGGGAGGACTAAGTTGAGAAAATCTCATAGGATATAGAAAGAGCATAAGACATAAATTTTATGAGAGAAAAGTTATACATCTGGAATGTCAAGACATCAGATATTAAACCTATACATTATTGGTGTTACTGGAGAAGAATTCAAAATAAATTAAACTTAAGCAACTATCAAAACAAAAACTTGAAGGAAGCTTTCCTGTCCCAAAGACCTATGTCTTCAGATTAAATAGGCTAACTCAGAACAAGGCAAAGTTAATGAAAAAATGACTAACACTTAAATATAACTGAGTTGAAAAGTATGAATTTCAGACATAGGGGAAAATTCGGTTATATTTAGACCTGTTTTCTGCAAAAATGAATGCCAAGAAAATGGAATAAAATATGAAGGTTTTAGGAGAAAAGGTTTTAACATAAGAATTCTGTATTCAGCTGAATTATTACTTTTGGTTACAGGGAACAAAAGATATCCTCATGTATATAAAAGCTCAGAAGACATATCACCCACATACATTTCAGATTATTAAGGAATGAATGAAATTCCTTCTCTATGGGAAAGTCATAATATGAAATGACTAATGGTAAGCAGTGAGACCACTAGAACATGATATAACTGTGTAAAAAAAATGGTCAGAAAATAAATGAATTAATTTTAAAGTCTTCATAGAGAAAAGAAATGCAAAGCATCTCTAAAAAGGGACATGGGCAAGGAAAAGAAAAACCAAGGCATTCTTCCAACTTTCTAGCTATTCATGAGGGCAAAAGATGCTGGGTTTTTTTTTTTTTCCTATTTTCCTTTGTAAAGAACATTGATTTTTATGACTATAACCACTGCAATAAAACCTAAAATCAGAATAAGAGAAATAATTCATCTGAAGGAACAAACAAAATCAGCATTAAACTTAATATGACTTTATTCTTAGAAAACTGATGTGAATTAAAAGCAAAAACAAAATGTTTAATAAAGAGTCCAAATACAAAATAAATCATAAAACACTGATAGGTATTTTTGTTTTTGTTGTTGTTCATAAAAATAGGCATTTAGAAAGTAGAGTGGGGGGAAATCTATCCTAACAGTAAAACCAATTAAGAATGACAATTATTTTAAAATATGAGATACAGGTCTCCTGGGTGGCTCAGTTGATTAAAGATCCAACTCTTCATTTCAGCTCAAGTCATGACCTCAGGGTCATGAGCTCAAGCTCCACATGGGGCTCCCCACTCAGCAAGGAGGCTGCTTGAGATTCTCTCTCTCCCTCTCCCTCTGCCCCTGCCCTGCCCCACCAAGCATGCTCTCTCTCTCTCTCTCTCTCTCCCCCTAAAATAAATAAATATATCTTTTCTTTTTAGATTTATTTTTATTTATTTATGATAGACATAGAGAGAGAGAGGCAGAGACACAGGCAGAGGGAGAAGCAGACTCGATCCTGGGACTCCAGGATCGTGCCCTGGGCCAAAGGCAAGCGTGAAACCCCCGAGCCACCCAGGGATCCCCTAAATAAATCTTTTTTAAAAACTACAAAATTTTACAAGAATTTTACTGAAGGACAAAAAATATATATACACACACACATATATATATAAAACAATGCCACAGAATTTAATCTGGCTGTAAAGATTGAATCTCATAAAAGGTGTTGATTATTATGAAATTAATTAATACCCTAATACAATTACACTCAAAACCCCTGAAGGATGATTTTCAGGTGTTGAAATGTAATTCTAAAATTTATCTATACGCATCAACATGCAAGGATATTCAAGTAAAATTTGAAAATAAAGTACAATAGGCAATTGCTATTAGATATTAAAATATAACATAAAGCTATAATAATTCAAGAAGTATTAGATACATTATATTGTTTAAGAGCAGAAGCTAATAAGAATTCAGTATGTTATAACATTTGTATTCCAACTCAGCTGGGATTAGTCAGTAAGTAGGGCTGAGATAATAATTTTAAGCCATCAAATAAGACAGAGAGATGGCTTCATTCGAATTTTACACTAGAAGAGTTTCACACAGTTTAAAAAGTAGAGAAAAACAAAATTATAAAAAATGTGAAGAAAATCTGATGAATCTTCATATGATCTCAAGATAGTAAAATACTATCAGAACATTTAAAAGCAAAGAACAAACTTTTAAAATAAATTAATTTCCATAAATTAAAAAGCCCAAAGACACAATGGAAAATTGGAAATTTGTTAAAATAAATCCGATAAAGTTACATGTAATAGGCATATTGCTTTAAAAAAAGAAAACTCGTATCAGTGTGAAAAATACTTCCAATAGAAAAATAGCAAAGGAAAAAAAAAAGAAAAATAGCAAAGGATTTATGAATGTATATGTATATATAATTATATATAATTATATAATGTTTAATATACATTATATTATATATACTACATAATATAATTTTATATATTATATATTATAGTATATATAATATAATTTTATATATTCATTACAGCATGCTTTATGGCAGCAAAAATTAAAATAATCGAAATGGAAAACAATAGAAAACTGAATGAATAAATAATAATCTGTCCATTTGATAGAAGATTGCAATGCCATTCAAATAATTCTTTTGTTGAAGAATGCTAAATATATGGGGGGAAAGTTACAACAGTTTGTGAGGTGAATAATGCAGATCGCAGAATCACATATTCCATGTGATCTGCTATGATCCCAATGGCAAAAAAAAAATCATATCTAGCAACCATAGAAATATATCCACTAAAATTATAACTGGTTATTTGTGGGTGCTAGAATTTTCATTTCCTTCTTGATGCTTTTTCTTTTCCTAATTTTAATACAGCAACTATATGTTTTTATATAACTGGAAAACAGAACAAATGTTATTCAAATAGTCAAAAAATCATAGATATTACAGTAGGTTCACATGATTTTTCCTTGTGATTTTTCTATATTTTCCATAATAATATTCACTGTCCTAGTCTGCTCAAGCTGCCAAAATAAATATCACAGACTAGATGGCTTATACAGCAGAAATTTATTCCTCCCAGTTCTGGAAGCAGGGAAATCCAAGAGTAAGGTGGAGGGCCGATTTAGTTTCTAGTGACAGCTCCATTCCTGGATCTTTGTTGTGTTCACACACTGTGAGAAGAGGGGCCTCTCATTTCCTCTTCTGATAAGGGCCACAAATTCTATCAAGTTAGGGCCCCACTCTTATGACCTCTTTTAACTTTAATTGTCTCCTAAAGCCATCTCTCTAAATATAGTCACACAAGGGGTTAGGGCTTCAGCATAAAAATTTGGGGGTGGGGGCACAATTCAGTCCAGAGCAGTTATTTTGCCTCTGCTTGAAGACAGCCAGCAAGTATAACAACTGGGTTTCTATCTGGGTTGGGAGGAATGAGGAACTGTCCTAGAAATACGAATGGGTATATATGGGGAAAACTCCTGTAGCATGAAAAGATCCTACACAAAGGTAATTTTCTTACATTTTTTCCCTACTTTACCACTAAAATGTCTAAATGAATGTTATTTAACAAAAAATATACAGTAAATGCAAAATATGAATTAAATATATAGCTATTTCACTTGGTTTTCACAAAGATCTATCTACATGAGGCAGAGTTAATGAGTACACAAAATTCTTTTAAAAATAAATGTGAAAATAAGGCATTTTCACTAAAATATCTAGTCGGCTGATTAACTCCAATGACATTCTTTAAAATTTTTTAAAAGAATGAGAGAGAGAGTGAGAGACAGAGAGAGAGAGAGAGCAAGCAGGGAGTTGGCAGAGGTAGAGGAAAAGCAGGCTGTGTGCTGAGCAGGGAGCCTGATGCGACTAGATCCCAGGACTGTGGGATCATGACTTGTGCTAAAGGCAGATGCCGAACTGATGAACCACCCAGGCTCCTACCGTCTTTTTATTTATTTATTTATTTATTTATTTATTTATTTATTTATTCATGAGAGACATAGAGAGAAAGAGAGGCAGAGACGCAGGCAGAGGGAGAAGCAGGCTCCATGCAGGGAGCCCTACGTGGGACTCAATCCCAGGTCTCCAGGATCAGACCCTGGGCTGCAGGCAGTGCTAAACCTCTGAGCCACCCCGGCTGCCCAGGCTCCCACCTTCAATGACATTCTTAATTCCTAGTTTTTCAAACATATCTAAACTTATTCAGCTAAGTGGACAATCTAAATTGTATGTTTATAATTTAAAATTTTTTTTAAATTTATTAATATTATTATTTGCAATAACAAAAGTTCATAATCAAGGAACAATGTCCTGAGTTTAGTTTTCATAGACTCATCTTCTCAGGGTAGGGCACATGGGCATCACAGAACTATTGCATATTCCCTGCAGACATGAGGTACTTGCCTGGACAAACCAGAAGGACCTGTTTCTTATTCTTTCGACTTGCACTTATGCATCCAGAACTGTGTTTGGCTGAGAGAGAACACACTGGTTTTGAGATTCTGTAGAATCCAAGAGATGTTGCAGGGATGGGAGAAGACAAACGTTTCAGGACCACAGAGGGAGGGGCTGGGCAGTCATAAATCAGAGAAAGATGCTGGCCCTGGAGAAAGAGCCACTAACCCTGGAGAGGGAGCCGCCTTAGTGCACTGATGACAGATGAGCCTGCACCAGTCGGAGATGAGAGTTGCTCTAGCAATGTTCAAAGAGTGGGTAGGAAGAATGTGGTTAAATCATCCAGAATAGCCACAGCAGTGAAAGAAGCAGAGAGAAAGTCTGCATTAGAGGGGATTCAAATACCATCTGGGGGTTTTATTACAGAAAGTAGAGTGAAGCACTTTGAAATGTGTTCTGCTCCTCATTTCTCTGGTAAAAGTACCCACCATTGAAACTGCGGTTCTTTGGTATTAGCCAGACTCCCCAGTGAAATGTGAGTCCTACTCTTCCTGTTGTCTATTTGCTTCACACACCGTCCACTGTCCAGACATATTCTTTATAGCCTGATAGCCTGAATGGATACATTCTAATTGATCATAAAGGATCTCATGAAAGTCCCCAAATACAAAAACAGATGGCATTAGGAAAGAAAAAGATAGATATCAGAAAGAACATTAAAAAATAAATAAATAACGGAAGGAAGAAACAATGTGCAGAAACTTTCTAGACATTTCTTAAGTATCTTTCTACATAAGAGACCACATTAATCTCCGTAACACATTGCTTGTTCCACACCGGTACCTTATTCAGAGAAAAATAGCTGCTCAAGCACTTTAGTCTGGGATAGTATAATGGACTGAATTACGCCCTCCTCAAAACTCATAGGGTGAGGCCCGAACTCCCTGATATGCTTGTATTTGGAGAAAGGTCCTTAAAGGAGGTAAGTAAGATTAAATGAGGTCCTAAGTGTTGGGCACTAATATGACAGGACTGTGGCCTTATTTTTTTTTTTAAGATTTTATTTATTTATTCATGAGAGACACGGAAAGAGAGGCAGAGACATAGGCAGAGGGAGAAGCAGGCTCCCACAGGGAGCCCACTATAGGACTCAATCCCAGGACCCCAGAATCACGACCTGAGTTGAAGGCAGACACTCAACCACTGAGCCACCCAGGTGCCCCAGGACTGCGGCCTTATTAGAAGAGGACATGGCACTGGAGATCTCTCTCTCCACATATGCACAGAGGAAAGGCTAGGTGAGGACACACAGCGTGACGTGGTAGCCATCTGCAAGCCGGAGAGTCCTTTTCAGAAACCAACCCTGCTGCCACCCTGATCTTGGCCTTTCCAGCCTCCAGGACTGTGAGAAGTAAATGTCTGTTGTTTAAGCCCCCAGTCTGTGATACTTTGTTGTGGCAGCCTAAGAAAGGCTGTATTAGTAGACTAGTACAGATAGTGTGTGGGGTCCACCAGATGCTTTAAACTCCCTCTCTCCAGTAGTATGTATCTCTCCCTATTTCTGAGTCCAAGCACTATCTATGTAATGTGATTTATGAATGCTAACAACCATGCGTTTGTGTTCAGTGCCTCTCATCCTTATTAATGCTTTCTCTGAAGCATTAAGATATTGAATCTTACCCATTTCTCAAGTTTCAGCAGAGGTCCTGATTGATTCCTCTGTGGAGCCTTTCTCCATCACCCCAGGTGGGCAGTGTTCCCCTCCTTTGAACTCCTACTGAACTTCCTGCCTGCACTACTAATTTGACCTTTATCACATGCTGTTAGTATTTTTCTGAGGGGAATGTCAGATCCCTTAGCTAACACCGTTTTCTTACAATCTGTATTCATCATATGGAACACAGAGAAAGGTACACAAGAAAGAAATACCACCTTTATTAGCTCACCAACAATCAGATCATCTGATAAATACTTTCGAAATAAAATATTTCATCTTTTAGTCTAAGTGTATGCATGTGTATGTACAGAATCCAACTCCACATGCTTTGTTATGCTTCCTTCACTTAGTCTGGAACGCTGTTATTATTCTTTCCAAAATTGGTTTTAATTGAGTCATAATATTCTATTCTATGTACTATAATTCATTTAACCAACATCCCATTGATGACTGCTTAAATTTAACTTCTAATTTATCTCTGCTATAAATACCCTGTGATAAATATTCTTACCAAACAATCTTTGCATAAATTCATAAAAAATCCCTGGGATAAAGTCCTAGAACTCTTTCTGAGGTGCATCTCCTACTCTCTGCACCCTTGTCAGCTTCCATGAACTCCTCCCGGTCAATCTACTGCACTATCTTGCCTTTCCCTTGAACCAACATCTCATTTTTATATGACTTCCTCTTGGCCCAGAAAAATTATATGAAAATATTTCAGAAACCAAAAAAGCCAATTATTTGAGATATTACCACAAGATGAGACTTTTAAAAAGTCTATCAAAATCCATTTGTTAGTTGCCTAAAGTTTTTATGTAAAGACTAAGACAAAATGTCAAATTTTAGGACTATATTGACTAATTGATTTGAGAGAAAAAGAGAGAGAGAGAGAGAGAGGAAGAAGGCATAGGCAGGGAGAGGAACGAGGAAGAGGGACAAGCAGACATTGGACTCAATCTCACAACCCTGAGATCATGGCCTGAACTGAAATGGAGAGTCGGAGGCTTAACCGACTGATCTACCCAGACACTCCAACTATATCCTTGATATTACAGAAATAAATGAACTTCTACTCATCATTTCCTTAGTCAATGTTTTAACTTTGGAAAGTGGAAAGTTTGCCATAGTTCCAGGACTCTGGGTAGTAAGAATTTGATAATTTTTCTTAAGAACATTGTTTTCCCTACAGAAAACATATCTAGTGAGTAATTCCCAATGGGGAAAAAAATCACTCTTGCGAATCCGTTTTTTTTCTTTTGTTTTGTTTTTTGAGATCAAACCAGGTTTTAAACACAACAGGAAAACTCCTTACTCTTTGGAAGTTCAGATTTTACTCTTTGGCTACAGTGAGTGTAATTATCATTGGTGTCTCCTGGCCAAGTGTCATATTCTAATTCACATACATGTCAGACAGCACTGAGCTCTACATTTTTGCACATATAAGCTCATTTAATCATCATATCAACCCTGTGAGGAAAGTATTATTTCCATTTTACAGATGCGAAAATGAGGCTTAGAAAGGAAAAATGATTTGCCTGACCTTACAATCTAGAAAGACCAGAGCTGGGATTTGAATCCAGGACTATGATGCAATCTCCTTTCACACTGGATTTACCTCTGAAATGGTTTTGCCCCAAGCATAAGTGCCATCTTCAGGACAGCCTCCATTTAGATAAATCCACACTCGTTTTGTGTTCGGTTGCTTATACAGGCTGCTCTGCCTGCGTGCTATACTTTTAGTTTCAACTGGAGAATTTCTCTTGGATTGCAGTTCTTGAACTGCAGAAAGGTGCGCCTGGTAAGAAAAGCCCAGAAAATACCACGGTGAGAGAACTTCCTGGTAGGTGTGTGCATGAAGAATGTGATGAAAACAGAAATACTTAAAATTGCAAATTACACTTTAAAAATTTTAGGAAGTATATTTCCCTCCCCTGTCACTGACTCTTCTATAAACTCCCCTCGCTTCTGTGAGTCACCAAAGGCAACAATAACCATTAGAGTAATAATAATAAGCCACTTCTTTTGGCAAAACACTTAACTTTCATTTATAATTTGGAGAGATGAATGGAGATGTGTTTTTGGATTTCTGTGTGGTGTTTCTCCTACTGAGCAATTTCTCTGCATCTAACAAATGAGTTTTTGATTAGAATCACAACATCATTTTCTTTAACCAAGAAATGCTTAAGGGAATGTGCATGACTGTTGTTTGAGTCTTTACTCTCTGTCTTTTAAAATACAGCAGCCACCCTTATACTTTGCCAGATCCCTGCCAGGCAGCTTTTCATCCTACTTCAAGCATGTCCTAGTTCAATGCTTTGCATTCATTCCCTGGTCAGTGATTTATCCTGCTCAGCTTGGCAAGAAGTCATATTTCTAGCAATGTCAATTTCTTTTTTCTAGTAACCTTGACTTGGGCACACGCCTAAGATATAGATTGAACACATTTCACGATTTGAGAAACCCTATTAAATAAGAACATATCATTTTGATGAAAAACTTCACAAAGCGAAAAGTTTTCCCTGGTCTCTATCCCCAATCCTCTCTCAACAGCTGACCTTTCTCTTCTCGACTTTTTTATGTCTGGCAATCCTGACTGATTAACCAATTGGAGTGAAACTGCTTTTTGAATTCCTCACTTCTGAATGTCTCCATTGCAATTAGTATTTTGCTCCTTGCTCTTTCTACATATTGAGACATACCCTTAGGAGTGATGAGCAATGAAGCCATAAGGCTCAACTTGACTACACTTATTATAATTACCTTTGTACATATCCACTGGGCCTTTTTCTCTTCTTTGCTAAGGTCATAATTTCTGGTCTCCATTCAAACAAAACAGACTTTCATATGAGCTGGCTGTCTTTTAGATAACTACTCTCCAAATGCCAACTCAATGCTTGGCATATGCTTATGTGGTCATAACTGACCAGATGCTGAGGATATATTAATAGCATAATTTTAAAATTCAATACTATGCTTTTAAAACCTTATTAAAGAGGCAGAGTCTTTAATGTCTGGAGTCCTGAAGAAAGTACCTCTGTATGTCTTATGAGTTCCATGAGTTTAATTTCCTCTTGAGTCTGCTCAGTCCAGCCTCCTTCCACCACCACCGGCTGCACAGGGCTTTTGTTGGGAACCATGGCGGCTGGCTGACATGCTGCTACTCGCCGCCCTGGGGAAAGAAGTCCCTGGTAATGTTGTTTCTGAAGATGGGCTTTCAGATTTCAAATAAATTGGTTTGGCATTCTATGCATAAATCATTCCACTTGGGAGCATAGGCTAAAATACTAAATATATCATAAAAGCAAAGATGCCTAAGGTAATAATATCTAACAATGCCTCTTCATATGGGAGCTTGAGGCTTCAAATAGCCAGGATATGCATATTCACTATACAGACGGAAAGGAAAGATAACATGCTGACTTCCACACTGGCCCCAGCCTCTCTTGCACGATATGGTTCAGTGGTAATTTAGTCAAATAGAAACCATGACCTATATAGCCCATCATCTCTTCCAGTCATGGAACATATGTTTTGTTCTCTTCACTAATAATAAGCCTTTCCCCAACAATTAGCTTAGCAGCCTGGGGATTAAGTACTTCTAAAATAATATTAACCCAAGAGACAGCAGGCCTTTTTTTCTATCTAATAATACCCGCAAGCACGATTAGTTTCTGACACCTCTGCTGTGCCCTTTAGGTTGTTAAAAAGCTGTGTAAGAGAAAATATTTATTGGAATACTGTACTCCAAAGAATAATAGGCATAATTTAATAAGTGTGTTGATTTGAATGTATACATTCTTTCAACTAGTCCACTTAAAATCGTTATAAAAGATTTAAAAATCATACTTAAGAAATTGGTTTTTCCCCATGTTGAAGATAAACTCACACTGAGTCTCATACTGATCTCTAAACTTTTTAAGTAAAAGTAATGCTTTCTTTTGCATGTTCCCTCTAGAAACTTATGTTGAGCACCAGCAATCAGTCAGGCATTGTGCTAGACGATGTAAATACAAACATGTTCAAGAGTTAGTCCTTGTCTCTAGTTTGTTGGGGGAAGGCAGATGTCAAGGAAATGATTACACCAATAATTGATTACAACTGTGCTGTCCCAGAGAAGTATAGAGTCTATATAAAAGCACTAACAGGGGTTACTGCCCTGGTCTGAAGTGCCAGAGAAGGCTTCTTTGCTAAAGTAACACTGAGGTGGATAAAATAATAGAAATACTAACATGAAGTTGAGACCTAATTTTGTTGCCAAGAGAGCCTTAGTGTACAGATTTTCAGCTCATGACTACAAACAAAACTCTTTGAAAATAATTTAGTATTTGCAGAGAATAAAGCATTTGCGCTCCTTAAGCTCAAGTTGGTGGAAATAGATCCAGCAATAAAAATAAATGGCAGCAATGACTTTTCAGGGAAACCAGAAGTCTATGTACCTAATAAGTAAGCATTCTCTGCAATTTATAGATGTGGAGAAAACATAATTGAATCAGTCAGCCAATGAGTTACAGTGGCAATGCCATTAGATTACACGTTTTAGAGAAGACCACAGTGGTACGAGAAAAATACGTGACACAAATTTACGCAAACATAGTTTTTAGCCTACTCTATTCATAAAACCCAGACAACGTTAATTTATGACACATAAATATTTTATTTATAGTGCCTTAGAACACTAAAACTTTGCTCAACTAAAGAGAGCTCAGCAATAGTTTATCATTTACACTCTTGAGAGCCAGGATTTGAATGTAGGAAAAGAGCAAAACCATTATGCATTATTTGTTTTTTGTCAAATTGCTTCTAATGGTCTTTTAAAAAAATGAATGCATTTGCGCTATAATTTTCATAAAGACAAATTCATCACAAAAGGTTTTGGTTCAAGGAAAGATGTTCATAACAAAGTACTATTTTTGTAGGTAAGGATACAAAATGAAATCGAGCAAAAATGTATTGATTAAATTGTTTTTTATTTTTTTATTACATTCTCCATATATTCTATTTTATATCATATGAGATCTGGGGAAGTAATGATAACAGCTAATAATTAATAGGGAAAACTAGAGAACATGAGTGCTTTGCTGTTCTTTCAAACTATAAATCTCATCCAGACAGCTCCCCCAAAAGTCTCTCCATCCTGTTTCAGCCTTATCTATGCCTGGGAGGGTAAGTCTGCCTCATTTGAGGTTTTAGTTGGAAAAATCTATTTAGCTCTCACACTAAATAAAATGCTCCAGCACTGCCTTTATATGTAAGAAAGGTGATACTTTGGCCTCATCTGCCATGCCTTTATTTCATTGATCAGTTTTTAGGATCCCAAGTCAGAAAATGGGCTGCCTTCTCAGGAACCCTTATTCTAATACTTATTGAGTATTTATTATGTGCTACGCATGCAGTAAATACTTGACATTTATTGTTTCATTATAAAAACCCTATAAAGTTATTACTGGTATTGTGATTAGTACTAGCAATCACCATACTTACAAATGAAATGTAAAATCAGCTTAGCACAGTAGTTTGTACATAGTATATGCTTAATAAACATTTGTTGCATTCGCCAATGGCTATAATGATGGAAAATAATCTACTTAGCCCCTATTTATACCTCCTCTTTCATCCAATCCTCAAGAAGCTCATCATTCAACAGGGACTGCAGTTAACTGAACTTTGACTTGTTCTTATTTATCTTCATAACTCCAACAACTAGAAAAGTTCTTCCTCAGAGTAGGTATTTTATGTGTATTGAATTTACATTTAACAGCAGAAAATATAACAGTCTGTCAGTAGAGACGAGATCTATCCTAGTACTAAATTCTAAGAGAAATTTAATTAATGGATTCCTCCGTAATGGGCACCATCTGACCAGATAGTTTTCAAAAGTGATATTATAGGTGATATCAACTGAACTTTAAATGCTTTTTTATTAAAAATGCCTTTTTAATACTTAATTATAAAAAAGCTGAAGACATGATATTAAAGTCAGAATATACACTAAAGGCAGCCCTGCTGGGTGCTATTTTCAGTATGTTGCTTTTTATTGATTTAATTTGATAACAGGAATAGACCTTAGAAAAATCATTGGGTTGATATTCTGTTCATTCTTTAATTCAATCATTCTACAAGTATTCACAGAGCAAGTAAGAAGGTTGTAGAATTTATAATGTAACATAGGGATGACAGTCACATGACCAGGTAATTATATTCATGCGTGAATTCTTTTGCTAAGAACTGAATAATAGTTATTTCAAACCAGAGTTCTGTCTAATGCACTTACAACTAGTTGTGTTGCTTATTGCAGTAAAATTCACATGCTTTTGACAAAAGAGAGCGCACATACTTACGAGTTGGAAATCCTGTCATGGCAGTTACAGAGCCTAAAATGTATTCCTTTCTAGACTAAAGACCATAATACACTGTTTCTCCCCAAGAGAGAGAGTATTCAAGTGCTAGGAACAGTATAAGATCTGTAACCTAAGATTCTGTGACAAAGAGAATGAAAGAAGAAAACAAATATTGCCAATTGATCACTTTGACTATGAATAGCATATCTTATGCTGCCTAACACCAAGCAGCCCTTCTGAGACATTGATATTGACCTTTGAAAAATTTAGTACTTCCTCATTCAGATTATAAAACAAACAAAAACCCAAACTTATTCCCCAGCAATACCCAAAGAATAGACAGAAAGTTTTGTTTAAGGACTAATTCCAAAACCCACAAAATGTCAGTTCAGTGACTGTTTCAATCCCAATATGAGGGTTATATGACCCAGACACTCCTAATTTTTAAAATTTACATATAATTCATGTGATACTCACTTTAATATAAAATTTACAAATATAAAACCAGTACTGAAAGGTATATTATTAGGTTTTAGACTTGCTCAAGTGACTTTTGTGACACAATATTTACAGTACTCAGTCAAACATCTGGTATCTAATAGTAGGAAAAAACTTCCAGCAAATTGGGGTTACATTTAGAATTAAACATGGTGATACTTGATTTAGTTCATACTGACCTTTTAACTGTCTCATTTTGTGTTTCATGGTGTCTAAATCAGCCAAAATTTTGTCCTTTTTCAGCCAGTTCTGTTTTTCTAATTTTTCTGCTTTCTGCAAAGCTAGAAAAAATACACAATATTTTATTTTGCATGTGTTATCAACAGTAATTTATCATGCAAGCCAATAATTTATAAAGAACTTTCTGCTCCAAGAAATAGATTCAATTAGAAATAAGTAATTAAAAGGTAAGGGTCATTAAAAGAAACCTCATTTGAAAGATGACAAGGCTTAAGGCATTTCTTTATGGAATGGCGGGGAGGGGGTGGGGGTGGGCGGAGAAGAACAGTGCTGTTTTATTATATAGATTTACCATATGCAATAGCCATATTTCATTTTCCACTTCCACAAACTATTTGGAGGTGATGAAAGCCTGGCTTGGAACCATTCATTTTTTAAACATCCACCTACTGCCTAAAGGGTGCAATTCTTAAAAATGAAAATGTGCAGACAGGTCGTCTTCAGTGTGAATTAAACTCATTTGTTATTTTCTAATGTATACCATTATTCTCAGTCTTATAGACCAAGGATCTCTTTATCAACTAAATTAGACATTTTTCCATGCAGAATACTCCATTCCAGTAAGAAAAAACAGGCAACTGTGCAAATATCAGAGTACAGCTATTCTTGTGCACATGTTAATTGATGGACCTCCTGTTCTTTGCATAAATGTGATGTTATTATGTTGACATTATATACATTTAATTCTTTTCCTATGGTGAAATAAAATTTATTTCTCTCTCCATTATACACTTGCTTGGAAACAAGCAAAAACAAAAAACTTACCCTTTGGAGATAAAAATGGTTCACCGCAAGATACCCAGATGGCAATGGGATTTCTGAGGATGAAAGTGAGCAAAGACTTGTCTATACCATCCAAACTGTCAGATATCACAGACTTTGGAACTGATTTGGTTTTCATTTTCATTCTTGGGTTTTCTAGGAAACAAATGGTTCATTAACCATTGCACAATGACTAATGAATAAATTTGCCTCCTGAATTTATTTGTTCATTCAAAATTTTTCCTTTCTCATTAATGACTTCATTTAAACAGGTAATGCCTAAATCAGATGCAAATACATAAATATGATCTAAAGCTTCATATTCAACCAAGTAATTTAAACTAATCTATAAATATACTTTTAAATTCCTTTCTTATACTTATTAAAAAAAAAAGCTGAGGTGGCTCACTAAAATATCTACTCTGAAAAGGAATGAAATAAAAAGATAAGAAAATCAAGGAAAGGGGGAAAGAAGTACAGCAATAGATTAAAGCCTGAGATAAATTGCTTCAGGGTCCTCATCTTTTAAGTGAAGAGTAGTATCTATCTCATTCGGCTGTTGGGTAGATTAAAAGAAAAAAAAAAGAAAGTGCTTAGAATAAATGGTGTTTGGTCTACTTAATTGGACAAGCATTAAAAATGCCAGATAATATTTTTGTTATTAAATGGACATGAAAGCCATACTTCTCATTTGTTAGAGTTAAAGCACAGTTTGGGTTCTGAGCATTCTAGTGGCCTAAGCAAAGAGCAAAACACAATTTCAAGATTCACATGGCCCACATAGAAGATAAATTCCTCAGAAGATACACCTTTTCTGAGATCTGAGAGAAATTTATTTCAGGGTCTTCATAAGAGGGTTCTCTGTAAGGTAGCAAACAGTATCCTATAATAGAAATGAACAATATTGAGAACTTACAACATGCTGGGCATTTCACTAAGACCTCTGCACACATTATCTCAGGTAAGTCTCAAAATGATACTCTGAGTTAGGTCCATTTCTCTTTTACAATGTAACTGAGGTCTAATCAAATAGCTAGGTAGCTGCAGAGTCAGGATTAGAACCTGGGTCATACACCTCCAGAGCTTTTGCCCTTAACCACTATCTCCCTAGATACTTAGTTTCTGACTGGTGCCTGTTTTTTTTTTTTTTTTTTTTAAGTTCCTCAATGCAAACTGATGGCATTGCACAAGTCACAATTCAATAAAAAGGGCACGTCTGCTAATGGACAAGCCTGATTCAAGGATAACCTCTCGAATATAGAGGGGAAGGAATACTGATACCCTTTTAGTGCTCCAGCGTGAATAACATTACTTCCAGTCAAGTTTTAAATAGCAATTTGAAAGCAGGGCCTTTGAATTGTAATCTTCCAGAAACTGGAGATTAGATATTCAATATGACAAGTAAAGGCCAAACTATATGCTTTAATGATTAGCTAGGCATTAAATATTCACATAATTATTTTTAAAAAACAGGACAAATAATATCATTGTGAAATAATAGAAAAGCATATATTGGTCTCTGCCCCACATTCCTGGCAGAGAATTTCTAAAACTCTTGTAATTTTCTAAGCGATAAGAGCACTAGGAGCATCTTTTGTTCTAATGTTTTGTTTTTGACTCTGGTTCCCGGCACAGAGCCCCTAAATCCTTTGGAATTTCCTGGATGATAGTAGTATCTTGTTTTCTAATGAGATGACTTTTCACAGACTCTTGGATGAAGTCTGGTCACTAGAAAGACCAAGCCATGATTAGAACCTTGGAATTTTCTACCCTACCCTCATTCTCCAGAGAAGGGAGAGAGGCTGGAAATGGAATTAGTGAACAATCATGCTTACATGATGAGGTCTCCATAAAAATCCCAAAAAGTACAGCATCTGGAGACCCTCTAGGTTGGTGAACACATGGAGATGGTAGGAGAGTGGTGGGCTTAGAGAGCATGGAAGTTCGGTGCCCCTTCCCACATCCCTTGCCCTAGTCATCTCTTCCACCTGTGTGTTCATCTCTATCATCCATCATATCCTTTTAAAATAAACCAGGAGACAGTAAAGTGGACCGTTTCCTTGAGTTCTGTGAGTTACTCTAGCAAACTGATCAAACTGAAGGAGGGAGTCAAGGGAATTTCCCATTTAAGCCAGTTTGTCAGAAACACAGGTCTGGACATCTGAAGTGGGGGATGCAGTGAGGAGCAGTCTTGTAGAACTAAGCTCTTAACCTGTGGGATCTGATGCTAAAACCAGAGAGTTAGTGGCAGAGTTGGGTTAAATTGTAGGACACCCAGCAGGTGTTGCAGAATTGCTTGGTATGGGGGAAAAAACACACATCAGGTGTCAGAAGTGTTGTGAATGTGATAAGAGTGTGAGAGTAAAGAAGAGACACACAGGAAGAAGAGCAAGTTTTTCCTCCTCAATTATATCCAATAACATCAGCTAATATTCATTGAATGTTTAGTAAACAACAGCCAGGCACTATTCTAAGTGACATATGCATTTATACATAAACACCTATTCATATATATTTTTATGAACACATATTCGTACCTATGAGGACCAAATGAGTATACATTTACCTGATTATCAGTGTGCAATTTGTAAAATGAGGAAACTGAGGTACAAGAGGTTAAATAATTTGCCTAAGAAGGAATAGTAGTAAGGAATAGAGGTAGGATCTGAACCCTGGTATTTTGGCTCCAAAACCCAAGTTCTTAATCTTTAAATCACGACTCTCAGTACAACAGTGGAGAGCTGAGATCACTCTGCTGAACTATTATTGTAAGATTCATTTTTATTTAGCCAACTGTTGCTGGAGACACAGTTCCTGCCCTCAAGTTGTACATAGTTTAATGAAACACACAAAAATGTAAACAGATAATTATAATACAGTGTGCTAGGAGTTGCAATACAAGTGCTTTCCCTGGTGCTTCTGGGAGTTTAGAGGAACAGTGGAGATGGGCAGGGGCAGGTAAGGACAGCTGGCCGGCAGGAGTTATAGAGAGGACACCTTCTCTTCAAATAATAGAAAGAGATTTGCATTGATCCAGTCCCGCCTTCTTCACTGGTCTCCAGTTGGTTTTGGCTTTAAATTTAAAAACAAAAGCTGCTCGTGTTACATAAAGTAGCTAAGTTGTTAAACATATTTTATACATTTGAGGCAATTTATTTTTGGGTGCTGAAACCAAATTTACATTATTTTTTTAAACTTTTTCTTATCATTCTGCAAGGTAAAAATAATACAAAAATCTCACACAGGAGCAGCTTCCTGTGATTTTGTAATTCTAGAAGGAGTGACTGAATCACAGGATCACATTTAACTTTTTTAAGATGAAAAATAAGTAGAATCAGTTAAATCCCATAGAATGTCATCACCAACCTTTCATACTTTTAATAGTTGTCTCCTTTGCTTGAACAGGGGCTGTCTCTTTCTTTTGTTTCTCAGTGTTTCTCTGGATAAAAGATTCATCTAGAGCCCATAAAACCAAATCACGTAAGGAAAGGACTGTGGTTCCATCTTTGGTATATACTTTGGAGGCTGCTCTGGTGAGACCAAGTTGCTCTGTGCATTCTGTAAGAAGCTAAATAACACAAATTGTAAAGAACTGATGAGATGAAATAGTGCTAGGGCTGGGAGCAATTGTGAAGCGCTTATTATTTTAGAAATTTGAGAAAATCCTTTAATTTGGGAAAATAGAAAGCTAAATAACTACTGACTTGATCTTTGATTAGAGACAATTTTTGGTATCGGATTGTCCTACATAATCTCACAAAATTAGTCCACTCCAACTGTGAAAATTAGCTCCAAAAATTTAACACAGCAGCTGATGTATGTTAATACATTTTAACATCAGAGTATTTATTTCTTAAGACGTGTTCAATTTAGAGATCCACTTTCAATTTTGTTGCTTTAGAAGGTATAAAATTGGAACACTTCCTCTTGATGAACTACATGAGTAGTTGACTTTCAAACCCAAACTAACACGTATTATTACTTCCATTTTGCAGACAGACTGAAAGTTAACTTTGTTGTCCAAGACTACAGAAGCCAGCTGTGGAGCTCAGAGTGAATCTTGGTCCTGCTAACTTTTGTGATTTGCTTAGTTCACTGAACAATATCTTAGGCTATTTGTATTCAACTGAAAAGGGGAGTGAACAAATAGGTGTGTATGTGTGTGTTTTTGCAAGGAAGTCCCCAGGGTAACTCCATGTCAAATTTAATGTTGCTTATAAAATATGCTTTTAAAGGTATTGGCCAGAATGTATAGACAAGATAATCACCAAACAAGGGAAGGACAAAGCTGGGTTTGGGCCTCTTGAACTCTCCTTCCTTTCTGTGACTACAAGGAGCAGCCTCTATGATAGAAACCACTTGTTCCTTCCTAACATAACTCTTGCTTCTCCAATTTGAGAATGAAATAAAACAACCTGTCAATAAATAAGTGCTCAGGTGTTCCAAATGATAAGTGAGGTGGCATCTCTTAGGATATTTAGATGACACACAACTTGAAGCTAGAAGGGGAAGAAAGGGGGAAAAAAGGCATTCTCTCTATAACACAAGTGGAGAAATCTGGTAACTTTGTTTGCCCCCTGGTTTTTTTGTACCTTTGCTCTGGAGCCAATCTAAAAACCATATTCTGATTTTTCATTTTTCTAAGTCTGTATCCAAAGAAATACAATAAAAAAGAATATCTTTAAGAAAACAGAGATCTTGATCTCATCAGCCTAAATTGGTGAAACTGGCCTGGGACATTTATCATTCAATCTCATCGCTTTTTTCTTGTCAGAAGAATCACTATTATCATTACCTCGGAGGATGCAAGAAACGTTTAAGTGATAGCCACTTACTGTGGGGAATGTTCCAGCCACAATTAACTTCCCATTTCGATATCCATCTCCATTTTTGTATGCAATTATTTTCACTGCCTTCTGGTGCAAAGCTGCTGTACCACTATGAGATACAACTCGCGTGCAGGTCTTCATCCGTAAAGATAATAGACGTTCTTCATAATAACTGAGTGTTTTCTCAGCCTCACAAGAAGATAAATCAGCCTGATTAAAAAAAAAAAAAAAAAAACCTTGAGAGGTCTACTCAAGCTTTTTCTCTTGTACATGTGTGTGGTATCTAAATTTTGAAATGCTCACTTTGCATGCTGTAGGTATTGGATACCACCGTGGGAAGAATGTTGGGTCAGAACTCAGTTCTCTTCCCAGCCCTGTCACAGGTCTCTCCGTGACTTTAGGCCTCTGGCTTGTGTTCCTGGCCTCGTTCTGTTTTCTACTTTGCCTTTTCTGTGACAAGAGTGGGGGGGAGAAGGATGCCAGGGCCAGAGAAAGTCTGGCCTTGAAGTAATGGGACGCTGGCACTACAGATAATCTCTTAATCTTTAACTTGAGGATGATGCCATCCTGTGGTGGCAGATATTGATGAGTGAGGAGGGAAAGAAGTGCAGGCCTAATCTACATGGTGGTAATGAGGGTGGTGAGCCCTAAACTTCATTTTTCCCTTTCCATTCCCTACTCAGGATGCTGCTTTGAGTGAAAAACTCTGTCCGAGATGTTGTAACACTGGAGATTCTTCCAATTAGCTCACCACCACCTCATAACCCCACCATCACCAAAGCAAAGCCAACTGCCTTCAGATTTCCTCAGAGGGCTGACTACTTTTCATCTTCAGAGTTACTATTTGCACTCCATGTTTCTTGCAACTGTTCCTGTCCCCTCCAGACCCCTCCCACACTGCACTGTTTATCCAGTTTAGGGGAATGAGGAGAGAGACCTGCAAGTGGAGAGAGCAAGCCCTGGAGAGCGCACCAAGTTGAAAGATCCCTCTTAGGAATCACTCCTTTTTATACAGGTTTGTAAGCTCCCCTTAGGACATCCTACTCTAAACTTGAAGGAGAGGACTTTTTAAATGGTGCCATTTTAAATTAAGATCACAGAAAAGTGGCAGAGATTCTTTTTCTCCATAAGCTATAAATAGTATTAGACATGGATGCATGCATTCAGGCACCCAACCTGAAGAGCCATTAACAACATGTCAAGTTCCCCCTGAAATGTTCCATACTAGTATAAAGAAGTTTGTGAATACAGGCAAAAAAGCTGCTCCACTAAGTAAAGATTTGCAGTTGCTTCCTCATCTAAAAGCAACACAGAGAGCAGTGGAAGGTGTCAGTAGATGATTAAAGCCGCAGAAGTGCCCAATTAACTTCAAAGAGTGTATCGAACTATTAATAGACAATGTATTTTAAATTACAATGGGGAAGAGGAAATCAATGCAGGTGGAATGGTAAAGGTGCATCAGAGGAAGATGAATTGGATGAGTGGAGATGAACTTGAGTGCAAGGCAGATAATGAATGCATCAAAGTTTCCAAAGTGATGCCACACACGTATTAGCAGAGCTCAGATCATTACACACCTCTGCCACACTGATGACCTTGAAAGGCCCTCGTGAGAATGGTTTCTGGATCTTGGAGCCTGAGGCACAGAGGAATGGCAGCCCTGGAAGCAACTGTTTCAGCCCCTTCTCTGCTCTCATGGATTGTCCACATGCTAAGCAGAGCATTGTTTTTTTCTTCCCAGTGGGGGAGAGATAATAGTATCCCTAAAAAAAAAAAAGGAACAAAGATGGTTTTATGTAGGCATATCTAAAATATGATAGCATTTTTGTAGAATGTTAAATTTGAAATCTCAACATGAATGCATTCTTTTGCTCCCTAATAATTACACTTTAAAAAACATACTTCCAAATTCTGTTGACTGGAAAAGGCGAAAGGCAGTAACAATTCAACAATTTATGTCAATTTATATATAATTTATGTCAAGAATCAGGGTTTCTTGGAGGAATGGCCAGTTCCAAATTTGGGGCAAGAAATATACAAGGTAAGCAAGGTTGTGGGGTGGTGTCTGGAAAGAAAAGAAGCCATCCAAGAGTAAAGGAATCATTTTAAAAAGACACAAGAATCAGCAACATGAAGGAGCCTCCACTGATCCAAAATGGGACAATTTGAGAACAACAAAAAGAATGATAACCAAAACACTTTAGACATGTTTAAAAATATAAAATCTCATAAGCTCATAATGATGCTAAAAATACTTATAAGTAAACTGGCACCAATTTATAACTCTGAAAACTAGTCATTAGAAAGCGTGCCAGATTATTTGCAGAGATGGGCACAATAAGACTGCTCATCCTTGTTTGCATGTCCTTCTGAAATGTGACTTTACGGCTCCTCCAATCAAGAAATCTTTCTCCTTTTGTCCCTTCCTTGAATCTAAGCAAGACCATGTGACTTGCTTTGGACAATGTAGCATTAGTAAATGTGATGCAAGCAGATGTGTAAGAAGTGCTTGCATATTGGAGGTTGTTTTTTTGGTTGTATTTGGAACCCTGTAATTGTTCACAATGTGAACAAACTTAAGCTAGCCTACTTAAGGAGCCTTGAGGAGAACCAAGGAATGTTCTCTGTCCCCAGCTAACAGCCTGCTGATATCCCGACGTGTGAAGGAGACCATCTTTAACCATTCAGTCCCCATAGAACCTCCAAACTACTGATATACCACCAGACGACTACACATTAGGGTCACATGAGTGACCCTGGGCAAGACCAGCAGAGTGGCCCCATTAAGCCAACCTCAAATTTTTGGCCCACAGAGCAAAAAAAAAAAAGTGACTCTTGGTTTAAGTCGCTAAGTTTTCAGGTGGTTTATTATACCACAATAGATAAATGAGATGGATAGAAAGAATTAACGTTTATCCTAGCATCCCTTACAAACCATATTTTTGGTAGTCAAATACCTAGTTGAAGAGGATAAATGTCATTGAAGTTTTTCCTTATATAAAAAGCTCAGCTAATAAATGTTGGGGAAAATGACAGAATTAGACAAAACAACCCTTTGGAGACTCCTAATGAAGTAATTGATTTAGACAAAGATCATCAAAGAGTGACACTAGATGAAAATTTATTGGGAGATTTGTTAAGTGTGAGGTTGGGTTCTAATCATGCCCACTGATACCCATTTTCACTAAAAATGGAAAACACAGATATTATATCCCTGCATAAGTGATCAATATGAAATATACCATAAACCCATGAAGATTATTGTCAAAAAATGTTAAACATCAATCTAATTACAATTCTAATGTTAAATTCCTTTTGCAGGAATTATGGGGGCTAGAGAAACAAATTTAAAAATGCCATAGGAAGTAAACAGACAAATCCAAATAAGAGACATTCTATAGGACAATTCTAGAGCCTACGACCAAATGTCATATAGGAATCTTGCTTGAATCCTGGTTCATATCAACCAACCATAAGAAGAATTTTTTAGGAGAACTTAGGAAATTTGATTAAGAACAGGGTACTTGATTGATAGCTAAAGGATTATTGTTACTTTTGTTAGCTGTGATAATGGTATAATGATTATGAAAGAAAATGTTCAAATTTTTTAGAGGCGTATGCTTAAGTTAAAGGTGAAATGGTATCAGGTCTCGGGTTTGTAAAGATTGCAAAAACCTGGATAATAGTCTAATTTAGATAAAAAGTAAGAATTCATTACACTATTCTATTTTTGAATATGTATGAAAATTTCTATAATAAAATTTTAAAGTGCTTTTATATAGACTCTTTAATTTGTTTTGGTCTTACAAAACTAAAAGTTAGGTGCAGCCAGAATTAATAATAATAAGTCAATTTCCAGATGAGAAAACAAAAGCTCAGAAAGGAAAGTTTTCATCTAAGGATACTCAAGAGGTACATGGAAGGAGTGAAATATAAAACTGACTTCTGATTCCAAGTTTTTGGTTTTTTTTGCCTTTGTTGTATTTCTTCAACTACTCCTTTAAATATGTAGAGCTACCTCAATTCAAAGCCAACACTTAGATGATACTTTTGAAGATGTAATTCTTAAATTCCACTATGGATTTTTCTACAATTTCCAGTTTTCTACACATCATTGAACAGCAGAAAATTAAAATATTCCTGCTAATAAATAAAAAAATAAATAAATAAATAAATAAATAAAATATTCCTGCTTAGGTGGAATTGAATAAACATTATGTACAAAGTCATTTCTTTTTTTTTTTTTTTAATTTTCATTTATTTATGATAGTCACAGAGAAAGAGAGAGAGAGGCAAAGACACAGGCAGAGGGAGAAGCAGGCTCCATGCACCAGGAGCCGGATGTGGGATTCGATCCTGGGTCTCCAGGATCACGCCCTGGGCCAAAGACAGGCGCTAAACCGCTGCGCCACCCAGGGATCCCTGTACAAAGTCATTTCTATAGCAGCATGTGCTTCATGATAAATCACGTGCCAATAATTTTCCTTATTATACTAACGAAGCCCATTGAAAAGTATCCAGAAAATGTATTTCTCATTCATTAAAACATCAATCCCCATGACTGTGGTGCTACAGGTTTGATGATCCCTGAATTGTTCTACTTTGACAATGGTGCATGTATACAATGTAAACTAGATTTTTTATTCATTCATCACATTTGATACTGTTTTGAAACTGCTGATGGAAAGAAAAAGGCAATATATTTGGGGAGCTCTCAGGTTAGCTATGTCTGTAGAATACAGAGTTTAAAAATTCAGTAAGCCAGCTATGGTATTTTGTACAAAATACCAGACAATTTATTTGACTAATTCTTTTCTCCATAAAATTTCCTTGATTTATTGAAATGAATGACTTGATCTTTTGGTCTTATAGATATATGGTCTATTACATGATCAATAATGACCATCACTATTGTATAGTACCTAATGTGATTATGAATAAATTATTCAGTGTCTTTATCATAGTTATTATTTAAATGAGATATCATATGTGAAAATCACTAATATTGATCAGTATGTAACATACAGTAGTTATCTAGCATATAATAGTAACTTCTTATTAGTTTTCTTTTTCTAAGCTATCCATAAGGATGAGGTCTAGAAAGGGAGTTCTTACCCTACATCCAAAATGGATTTCAAGGGGAGTCTGTAAACTTTCTATAATTTATATGAAAGATGTTTCTCTACACATGCACATTTTTGGGGAAAAGAATATCTATAATTTTCATGAAACTCTCAAAGAAGTCTGTATCTCCAAAAAGTTTAAAAACTATCTAGCGCCTTTTAACACTGAATAGATTTCTCCTAAACCCAGGAGAGGTTTTTAGTCTGTGAATTCCAGAATTGATATATTATTGTACTCTTCAGATCAATCATATTAACTTCTATCAGATAGGCTACCATTTAACTATTGAGAAAGGAAAATCATAATCTTTTAGAACAAATAATTGCTGGAAACTGAGAAGTTGTATCTTGTTTAACAAAAGAGCATCTTGATTGTATGATTAAAAGAAAGGTACCAGTTTTATAATCATTGAGCCCTAAACTCTAGGACTCCTTTCTTTCCTTTTTTATTATAAAATATTTCAATCATACAGAAATAGCACAGTATAGTGAATCCCCATGAATCCACACTCAGCTTCTACAATTACTATCTGGAAGTTAACAAAAATTAACAAAAATAATCTAAATTTTGTCTAGATTTACTAAAATGCAACCAAGTTTTAAAGGCCTGTTGGAAAAACATTCAAAAAGTCCTAAGATGGCCACTAAATAAAACTAACTAATAATTGGACTGGTGTCAACCTGGAAATTGAGGAGTTTACAGGATGAAATAAGAGTTCTGCAATGGGTACTAAAGACCAGAAGCTACTGATGAAGCCATTGAAAGTGGCAACTGTGTTCAAGTTTAAAAAAACGACCTTAGAAGGCCATTTGAGTCTCTGCTTATAGAGCTCATTTTGCAAAAAGAGCCAGTTCACACTGTGCTGGAGTCATGCGGATGTATCTTCTAAGCCGCACTCTCATTAGTAAGAAAAATGACAGACAGCAAATGGCCTTCAAGAATGATTTTGAAGAAAGTGAGTTGCATATATGATTTTAGGATGAATTCAGAGTAAAATCAGTGTGCCAACTAGCTGCTGTGTGGCCCTATAATCAGCATACTGATGGTCTTAACTTGTTTAAATGATGTTTTCTGCCTATTTGGGTTAAGGAAAAGTATGTAAAATAGTTTTTAAAATATTTCTAAAAAAATGTTCAAGTAGAAAATTCTGGTACTTAGACTGTTGACCTTTTCTTAAGCATAACATCAAGATGTCCACTAAGATCTCTGTTCCACTGTCCCTCACACCTTTCATGCCATCACTCTCTAAAACTCAGCCTAGAATCTACCATCTGTCACTGTAGTTACTCTCCTCGCCTTTTCCACCAGCTGTACAGTTCTTCCTTTCTTGTGTCTTTCAATAAAAACACAAGTTGTATAATCACTGGAAAATTTTGATCATATACCAAAGTATGATAAGCCCCCTTCTATCCTTCACTCAGTTTCAACAATTATCAACAATTACTAATTTCATTTTATCTGCATCCTCACCCACTTCTATTCCTACCCTAGATTACTTTGAAGCAAATCCCAGGCATCATATCATTTAATTCCTAAATATTTCAGTATGTATCTCTAAAAGATAAAAATTCTTTTAACATAACTATAATGTCACACTTAAAATTAATTGTTTTATTGTAATTTATTTGCTATATATTTTTTGTCAGTTAGGATTTTGGCGACTGCATGGTCTCTGTGCCTTTTACCATGTTCCTCTACCTCTTATGTTTTCAGTAAATTATTAGTTAGAATGAAAGACTTGATTAGATTCCAGTTACATTTTTGGAGGAAGGAACACTTCATAAGCAATACTATGTACTTCCATCGAGAAGAATATAATATCTGTTGTGTCCCTGTTTGTAGTGTGAGTAGCTACTGATAAACATTGCCTAGGTCAATCAATTCTTCAAAGTTCACAACATAGTGATATTCCAACTTTTTCATACCTCATTTATTATCTGGGGTATTCCTATGAAGTGAAACTTCTCATCTACTATTTTGTTATCCTAAGGGACATTTCATAAAGGAAGGAAAAAAATAAATGCTTGATTCTTTATTTCCTACTTGCCAAAGTAACTAATTGGTTCATTTCATTGTGATCAATGAATTATTGTTCTGGTTAAAAGTCAGTATGAACATATAGATTTAAATATATTTGATGTATGTCAATTCACCACATTCAGTAGTCTTATTGATGCTTAAATTGTTTTTCTTTGAACTGGGATACTTTTTAAACTGACTTGATTCCTTTTAAGCTGACCTTAGTAGTCTTTGACAGCATATTTGCTAGGTGGTATGAGTTCACAGACAAAAGAGAAAAGAGTTGGGAGGAGGATAGCATAGTCAAAACCAAATATATGCAAAATAGTATGGTAAATTTGGATAAATGCAAATTATTTAGTAAAATCGGGGTATTTGGGGTGAAGGAGAAGAGGCAGCCATTTAGAGATGTCTGAGGAGCAGAGTAAAGAGGATCTTAGAGAATCTTGTAACGTACATTATGAGATTTCTATAGGCCAATAGTAATCAGCAAAAGCAAGGTAGCTTGACATACAGACCGCACAAATAGCTCAGGTATTTGTGAAGTATGCAGCAGTTCCTTACTAATAAAAATTACAGGACCCCATTTGAAAAATTATTTTCTGCAAAAATCAGAGTGTAGGTATTCAGTTTTAGACCTATGCTTGGTATAATATAATTAAAGTCACTTACAATCATTTGAATCTTATATGCTTTCTGGAGTGGAGTGACATCTAGGGTGGCAGATTAACCTGTGGGGGTGTGGTGTACATGATTATCCTCACTCCTGAGTGTTCTGGTGAACTGATGATGGACCAAAGGTGGTGCTGATGATAGGGAGCCATTGAAACAATATAAGCAGAGGGTAATACCGATATTCCTTCATTGTTTCCTAATCAGAATCACAGAGTCTAAGTGATTTCACTCACAAATCAGTATTTAATTTATGTGAATATAAGGTTTTCTAGGGGAAAAAAAAAAAGATCTAGCTTTATTAAATTACTCCATTTTCCCCTACTTTTCTTTTATCCTTAGTAGAAAAGAATCACTTACTGGTTGATCAATGTTTTCCCCTTTAATCACAGAGGATGTACAAATACCAGCATAATTTGCTGCTGTGATCTCCTTATCCAGTACAGTGCTGTGAAAGGCCACAAAAGCTTTGATATTTTCCACATAATTCCACTTTTGATTGGATGTCCCATTGTTATAGGGTTTATATTTCTGAAAAAAAAAAAAGATAAAATATGGAGTCAGACAGGAGAGTTTATGATTTTATTATAGCTATCATAGTTTCATTGCATAAATTCAGAAAGTATATATAATTAATCATAATTCTACTATGCAGTAATAACTATTATTTATATTTGATGATTATATGTGCAACATTTTTTATATTTATAAATATGCATCCTCTGATTTACAAAAATGAAATCACAAAATGCATATACTTTGGTAGCTGCATTAGTTTTTTTTAACAAGAATATTCCATGAACCTTTGCCATCATTTGAAAGGACATACACTATTTGATCTTAGTGATATTTTATTTTACCACTTTCCAATAGGTAAACATGTAGATTATTTCTCAGATTTTCTTTATTATAAGCAAAAAAGCAATGAGCAATCATATAAATACATTTTCATGTAAATCCATGAAAAATTCTTTAGAACAAACTCCTCAAGTACAGTTGCTGATAAAATAACATGATCATTTTAAAATATCATGAGACATCATATTAAGCTTTATAACATCTAAATGCTTTCTAGAAAGGTTATTCTAGTTTGTACACCAACAGTAAATAATATGGCCTGTTTTCCTCACATTCTTGCCCAAACATCATCAGTTTAATAAGTGAAAAATAGTACCTTGTTGCTATTTTAATTTATGTTTCCCTGGTTATTATGAAGGTTTTTTTTTTTTCTTTAAAAAATGTGAGTACAGGCAGTTTTATATGTAACAGAAAACAGCACATTTATTCTAATTATAAAACTTGGCTCAAGCATAAATAAAGAAATGAGTAGTTTCAATTTTAGAGAATTTAAACCAGTAGATTAGTTCCAACTAAACATACCATGACACCTCAAGGAACTTTATAATGAATAGCACTTACTTTACCAAGGAGAGATTGATAGTAAAGAGGAAAATAAATGGGTCTTCAGAATTGATTTAATAGGTCAGACAACAGAGCATCCCTCAGAGGCATGGAAAACAAAGACTATATTTCAAGGAACAGAGAGTGGGGGGTCTGGTAACATTAGCCTAACATGCCTCATTTTTATTATTTTACATGGGCTTTAATATTTTCTCACAGGCTGATTGCTTCAAGAAATCAAAATGAAACAACCGCAAAGAAAAAAATTTGAAAGGTAATACAAATTATCTTGAGATCAAACTTATTTCTTAAAAATGGGAACCTTAGGGGAAAATGTCAATATCTGTAATTTTATGAAACTGATTAAGGGGGGATCCCTGGGTGGCGCAGCGGTTTGGCGCCTGCCTTTGGCCCAGGGCGCGATCCTGGAGGCCCAGGATCGAATCCCACATCGGGCTCCCAGTGCATGGAGTCTGCTTCTCCCTCGGCCTGTGTCTCTGCCTCTCTCTCTCTCTCTCTGTGACTATCATAAATAAATAAATAAATAAATAAATAAATAAATAAATAAATAAATAAATAAAAAAGAAACTGATTAAGGTACAAAATTTGCATCTGCATGAGGTTTTAAGCTCGCGGTGGCCCATGTCAAAGAGGCACCTGACAGGGAAGAATGTGATGTTATATATACTATGTCTCCTAGAATAAATTTTTAGTCCATGTTTATCAGCAGGATAGAAGACTTAATTAAGCTTTGATATTTGTCCAGATTGCTTTATCCCAATTATGGATTCGGGACCTGCAAAACAAGCTGCTTCATTGCTATTAAAAACATCGAATAAAACAAATGTACTTTGGGGACAATATATTCTGTTTAACAACAAAAAAAATGGTACATACTGTGGAGGATATAAAAAATAAATTCAGAGCAGGGGCACTCCTAAACTTTCTTTCCTCCTATAAGGAAAAACACATACCCATTTAGGAGTGTCTTTGATTATAAGTAAGGATGACAGATAAACATGAAGAAAGAATTCCATAGATCTTTACCCAACTCAAATGAACCCAGATTTCTCTAGAGTCTCCAAAAATTGTTTGGCTGCTTTAAGCATTTGCAAAAGTATGTTAAAAGTGTATTTCAAATGAGTATCTTAATAGAATTAACATTGATGAGGTCACATCCTTCAGGAAGGCCTTTGATCATGCTCTTTCCCTCCAGTTACCAGGTGAGAGGGGAATTGTCTATGTCCCAATCACTGAGCTTAAAACACGTGCATTCACTTGACCCACCACTGAGACTGTATGAATGTTACTGGGATAATTTTTCATGCTTGCCCTTGGATTTGATTTAAGTAACTAGCATCGCTCCTGACATGCAGCAAGCCCACAATCACCATCTGTTGGATTAAACTAAATTAAGAGCTACATGAACATGTTGAATTTGAAATCTAGGCAGACTATTGTAAATATTTTAACAATGGCATTCAAAACAGGTTTCTATGACAGCCATTGTCTTTCTCCACAACAAGGAAACATAGAGCTCTACTTAATTTTAAATAAAGGGCCATAATTACTACTTAGCCTATATTTATATCTTACCTGAACAATAACTGGAGAGCCACAGACTTCATTTCTTGTTTTGGTCATTGATACTGCCAGCACAAGGTCTGGGTTACTCACCAGGTGAAAGGTCCTTTGGGAAAACAGGATTAGGCCTGTTATCAAGTAGCATAACCAGATCAGAGCTCCCTCTGTGCCACTTACCCGAGTGCTGCCTCTTAGCTCCGAACACGCTCTGTGATAATGGATATGAATCCTTTAAGCATTTCTCCCCCACAGAAGCACAATGTGAAGCTTTCTCAGTAGAGAGTGCTGGAGGAACACTGCAGGAGGAAGGGGCTCTCTTGCTCTTCCTGGCTTCTGCATGGAGTCAGCAGCTGGGAGTGAGGATATCCAGCCTTGCTCTTCTCTAACCAGGTGCCCAGAGTGTGTGGTCCCTGGGAACTCTCAGAGCCCTGGCCTGGCCTGGCCTGGCCTGGGAATCATTTGCTTGTGGTCCTCCTGACATGGACGTCACATGCTCTAAACTTTCTGCCTCCCCAGCACCCCCATTCCCTTTTCATGCCTGTGTGTCCCCAAACCAGCTGTGACCCCATGTATGTTCCAGAAGGCTACTTCCTTCTTGCATAGCAACCACAGTGCAGGTCTGGCCAGGCAAACCAGTGGGTTTTTGCCATGCAGCTATCTGCATCCATACCTTTTCTAATGAGTTCTGAACTCTGGCCTTGGGAAAGGGCCTAATTTCCCTCAACTTTTTGAGTTTGTCCCTAACTCCCTCAGCCCCAGAGCACTGTCCAGAGGATTTTTAAAAACTATCTGATAGTTACTCTTTTATTATTGTTTAATAATCCTTTACGTTACATATGTCATTTAAATCACTGTATGGTTTCTGTCTCCAGATGGAACCCAGACTGATAACCCTCTTTACCTCCTGCTATTTATTATGAAAGGCACTGTGGCAAAATGATTAAGAACATGGATTTTGGAGCCACAGTGCCTAAGTCTGAATCCTGAATTCACTTATTAGTAGCTATATGGCTTTGCTTAACAACCCCGTACCTCAGTTTCCTCTTCTGTAAAATAGGATAATGATGCATGCCTCACAGGACTCTTGTGGGAACAAAATAAATTAATGCACAGAAAACACACAGAATATTGCCTGGCACATATCATTTAGAATGGGCTATGATTATTAATGGTTGTGATTTTTTCTTTATAGCTTTTCCTCAAATTCTCTTTTTCTAAGGAGCATATCCTAAAAGCACAAGATATACTTTGAATATTTTTAAGTTATCTTACATAGGAGCTCACATAAAGTCCCCATGACTGAAAAAAAGAAAGAAAATGATTGAGCTAAAACCCTCAAATTCCTTTCCTTGCATCACTTAAAAACAAAAATAAGCCAAAGAGTCAAGAAACTTGTCTGTATAGAAAAAGCCAATTCTTTATGTCTGTCAACATGGTTACATTACACACCAGCAGTGGCATTCCTGCTGTGGAAAATATAACTCGTCCTATAAAATTTAATGATGTGGGAGTGGAAGGGAGAGAAGGTGAGAGGGAGTCTGTTATAAAAGTAATATATTTCTCCTTTCAAGTCTTAAAAAATTCCAGATATCTAATTTAAACTTCTGTACTATAAATAAATATAAAACAATATATCCTCACTGTAAAGAATTTACAAAGTATTGGAAAATAGAGTTAAAAATTATAAGAGAATTTTAGACATTACTCATATCACTACAAGATAACCACAATCTTGTATTTCTCCCTTCTATTGTTAATTAATGATGTATCATTTTATATAAAAAATGAGTACTGGATTTCATCAAATATCTTCTTAGCATTTATCAAAACTGGGCACTGCATGAGAGCTGGTATTCTCTATTATTCAGCTGTGTAGCCTCACCATTTGCATAGTTTGGGTCTTGCAGTTTTACTGACACTCAAAATTATTCATATGAATGAATGACCGTACATTTCCTGCAATGACCTACTGAGATGCCAAGATTAGTTACTTAGCTATCTATGTTTCTGCTGCTTAAAATAGACGTAGCAACTTCTCCCATGCTTCAGTGCCATGCTCAGCCATGATAGTGTTGGTTTTCCTTTTCATTTTTGAACAGTACCATCAACTGGCACTTGCCCTTAGCAACAGTGCTTACATTTTGCAGGAAACTTAAGTAATAGACTTATATATAAAACCCACTATGTGCTAATGGCAGTGTGAGAACTTACTCTGTGTCCCAGGAATATCCCAAGAACACCACAGCCCCTTCCATCAACCCAGGAAATGCGTGCTTGCAAGCAACTTAATCTCCTGCACCTCAGTTTACCTAAGTTTTCAAATCAAGTGATTAAGACTAGGAAATTTTAAAGATCCTCTTGCAGCTCCAAATTCTATGACACTGTATTTTCCCCTGTATAATTCTGGGTCCTATTGAGGAGATTTTCATCCCTCAGCATTGTTTTCATATTTCCCTTTAGAAGCCACATGTTTAATTCAGATTTTGCCAGAGTTGAAAATGGGAGAAAGATGCCAGGTTATCTCAAAAGTTGACCTGGATCATTCTCCTGCATGGCTGGAAACCAAATGAGTGTATCTTTGGCAATTTCCTACTCCCTTTCCATGCCCCCTTGCTTATTTCTTGCACCTCTAGTTGAGACCCTGTGCTACCCTAGCAAGACATTCTTTTCAGAGTCATAGTTTCCCTTAAGAAGTTTTGCTGGTAATTGCTTAAGATATCAGACTTCATAGTTATTTTATATTTTAATTAGAAGGCCAAAATGAAAAAGTAATCCAAGACCTACAGGACAGAATGAAAGGGCTAATGGTAGAAAACTCTCAGCACAGTGATAGCCACTTGGCAGGGAGCTATTCTAGCTTATACTCTTATGAGCACAAATTTTGAATGGGCAATTACTTGCCCCCCTAAACACAAATTTACAGCCTGGGCAAAATATGGGGGATAGAAAGACTGTGGTTGACAAAAATGTAATTTTATACAGGTTGTTGCTACACAGCACAACCCACGTTTCTCCAGCCCTCCATCAGCTTCTCAGAACAAATGAGTTGCAATATCCAATTACATGGAAGAGAAAAAAGCAAAATGCCAAGAGAAAATGTGGAAAAAAGCTCACAATTACTGTCACTATGCAAACATACTTCTGCCATAGGACACATGAATCTGAATCATGCCTGCACCTAATCACCAAGACTTCTGCAAAACCTCTCCTGCCCAAGTATTTGTAGGAGCCTCTAGATGGTGATCCATGTATTCAGGAGCAAATCCTGTCCTATTCACCCTTCCCCTCACTGATCCACTTGTTCTCCAAAGACTATAAAGTTTCTGACCTGAGATCAACCAATACCAGCAACTCCCACCCATTATCCCTCTCTTCTATGGCTTGACATAGGAAGGCCTCAAGTAATGAAGTTGTAGAGTGTTCTAGGAAGTGGAAGGAACTGGAAGAGAGCTTCCTCTTTTGTGTTACACATGATTGGATTTGTCAAAACAGTGTTCATCATGGTCCAACGTTTCGCAGAGTTTTAGTCAAATTTCTTTTTGTTTTTACTTAAAAAGCCTTTCCCTCCTTGTGTTTTATCCACAGCATTCAAGATGAAAAATGAAACTACTGACAGCCACTAAGCAGGACTCAGAACTCACTCTTCTTTCTAAAGACCAAGTGCTTCTGAGTTAAAACTCCTCGTGCTTGACTTTCTCCTGCCCCAAGTTCTCCTCCTTCACTCCCCATTTGTGTCCACCTCAGTTCATCAGCCACACTCAAATTCCAACTTGGGTTCAACTAGGACCTCCATTATAATACAGTAAGCTAAAGTAGTAAGATGTGCTGCTAAATTCCAGAAATGTAGAGTTGATAGCACTAGCTCTGCAGGGGCAGGGATTTTCATCTGTTTTAGTCTTAGCTAAAGCACCAGCACCCAAAACACTGCACTTAATAACCCTTTGCAGCAGAATGAATGAATTCTGGTCCCATATAGCAAATCATTCACAGGGACAAAAACCTGCTTCTTAGCTCCCTGTTGTAAAGTTAGCTTAGCTAGGATGAATGGGGCAAAGGAACACACTTGCCAGGTCCATCTACAGGTTGGCTTTTCAGCCTTCTCAAAAACAAGCCCAGTAAGTGTTCCCTGCTGGCACTTGGCTCATCTCTGAGAGTGAACAGTAAGATTAGCTCCCTTCCTGCCCATGCTGGGCTGCTGCTGCCGCCTGCTGAAGTGTATGCAATCTCTCTCAAAGCAGCAATTCCTAAACCTTCCACATCACACACCTTTTGAGAACCCAATAAAAATCATAGCTCTTTCCCAGGGAAAAAAATATACATATCACAGAGATGTCAAGAGATTGAAGAAGCCCCTGGAGCCCCACCATATAAGACTAATGGTAGAATTTGAGGCAAACCAACTGAAAAACCAAGAAGTTGTTTTCTTTCTTGTTAAAAATATGTTAATGTATGAACAAAAACAGAGACAGAAGTCTAATGAGCCACCACAACTCAAAAGCTACCCACATTCTACCAGTCTCATTTCATCCATCCCCCCCACCTTTTTACATTTTTTTTTTTTTGCTAGGATATTTTAATGCAAATCTGACCTACCTCTTAATTTAATTTGTAAATACTACAGTATATACCCTAGTGATCAGGACTGTTTGCTTGGTTTTTTTTTTTTAACACAGCCATTAAACTATTAGGACACCCAACAAAATTAATAAGACTTCCTTCATATCACTTGGTACCCAGAATTTTAAATTCCTCTAATTGTCTTAGAAATAACCTTTGACAGTGGTTATTGTCAGTGACAAGGGCCAGCCATTGATATATTTGTTAAGGTAAGAATTCATTTTTACCATGTAAGCAGAAGCCATATCAGTTGGTTATTTGATGGAAATAGAGAATGGAGGAAAGGCATGCATGTGGGGAGGGGTAGGAGGTTGAGTTAATGAAAAGTACTATGAAATTTTTTAAATGGGGACTCTAACTTCATACTTGATCCTTTCAAAACATAAAAATAAAATAGATGGCAGTCCAGTTTTCTCTTAACTTCAATAGCCAGTTAAAACTCTGAACCCAGTAGGTCAGATTTCATATTTCTTATCCGAATTGACAGTGGATAAGTTGTGTACAGACTACTGAGCATTTACATTTGATTTCACTTTCTTTCTCTTCTTTGAATAGGATAAAAAAATTATTGGCTACATTAAATAGAAAATGTAAAGCCCTCGAATATACCCCTGCCAGCTCTGTGGGGACCAGGCCAGGTCTTTTAGGCTGTCATAGATATATTTTGATATATCGACCCCCAATATAATGGTTTTACCTGCTGTCTTCCTTGTGCATCCATCGCTGATGACTATCATCCACTTTTTTCTCCACCAAAACTACCTCCATGCCTGAACGCAGATCAGGACCTTGCACTCCCAAAACTAGCTGAGGGGCAGCATGGCTTATAATTTGCCCATCTCTGTATTCAAACTGCTGGTGGCAAAGCTTCTGCAATTTACTCTGCTTTGGAGAATAGCTGAGATAAAGAAAATCTCATTAGAGGCTGAAAAATATCCTGCGCACTTGATGTGCTGGAGACTGCAAGTTCTATTGGCGAGAGACCTGCTGTGAACCAAATTCACTTATAATGGTGAGGCATTATCATCGGGATAGCAGCAATGCTGTTTGCCTTACACTGCCAAGCTGATGTAAAGAGTAGAATTCTGAGTTTATTCTGTAACAGGAATAAATGTCCATCCAAGAGAATATGAGAAACTCATCAGCGTAGCAAAAAATAAATTTAATAAATTTATTCAAAAAATAAATTTAATGAAATTTAGATAAAGAGGAAAAGGAGTAGGAGAAGGAGAGGGGCAGGTAGAAATGGAAAATCATGGTTATTTCTGGACTTTACCTACAGCCTCTAGATCTAGCAAATAGAATGCCATTCTTCAAGTTTTTCAATCTTCCCTAACAACTCATAGAATATCATTAAAAAGAATGATATGCTAATAAGTTAATTCAAAAGAATCTCTTGTTTATTAAGGATCCTAAGGCAATAAGCAGACTTATGAAATATATTAAACATCACAATGCATTGTTAATTAAATTAATTTATGAACATCTACAAAGCCCCTAGTATGTGCATCGGCCAATGCTAACTATTGACAAAGCTGTTTGATTTATACAAAATGCTATAATGTTAAGCAAATGTTTAAAGGTGGAATAATGCAAAGTGCTATAAATCCCTGTTATTTCACTGGATGTCAACCAGAAAAAAATAAAATTAAAAAGGAAGAAACTACATTTTGCCAATTTCTTAAAAACATCAGAGCATCTTACATGCTTATTATTATTATTATTATTTTTACATGCTTATTATTAAGTTCATTCATACATTCATTCAACAAATATGTAGGCTTTGTGTTATCGGGAGGCAAAGGTGGATGAGCTTACTGTTTAATAGAAAAGACACCAGCGAACAAGGAAATACACTACATGGCACAACGTAAGCTAAAGGGAGAAGGGCCTTCCCACAAATACTTGCAAATATTTAGTCAAAAACACTGGAAAGACACAAATGTGTATATTGAGGTGAATGGCGGCTAACAGTACTGCAAACCCTCAGGGATCATTTTGCCCTGAAGTGAGGAAATCTAAGATCATGCAGAAATCTCTAACAAGAATCCCTTGCAACTTTTTACCTGTATTTCTTCTGTGGTTCCACATTTTCAAAGAGTTCCTCTTCCATTTTCTTTGGAAGACTGTCATCCTCATCAAAGTCATGAGGAGTTTCCTGCCAGGCATACCTGAGAAGCGTGTGACAAGCTTTCATTCGGAGATGGGTTCTTGCATGTGAATCTCTACCAAGGTTCAGAAGCAAACACAAGTCTAAGAATTCTGGTTTTTACTCACAGAATTTTCTCTGAGGTATAGTCTGATCATATCCTGAAGGCTATTGATGGATCTGTAAATCGCATTTCCATAATGGTGCCTTAACGTTGCAAATCCACTTCCTACTAATACATAATTTAGATCTTTTAATATAAGTTATGAATAAAATTCCCCAATTATGTAATAAAGAGCATTCATCTTTACTATATTTATTCAGGAAAAAAATGGGGCTATGTGTTGTATTTCAGAAACTGCAAGATTGAGGTGCCTGGGTGGCTCAGTGGGTTAAGCATCAGACTCTTGATTTCAGCTCAGGTCATGATCTCAGGGTTGTGTGTGCTGGGCATGGGGCCTGCTTAAGATTCTCTCTCCCCCTTTACCTCTGTCCCTTCTCTCCTCTAAAAAAACCCTGCAAGATTAAGACTACTCTGTAGCTTAAGAAGATCATAATGAATGTGTAATGAGATTTTTTTCTGCTTACTCCAAAAAGTGGGTCATAATTCTGTCTGGAACAGGACAGCCTAGATTACTGCATTTCATAAAGTTTACTCATTAGACAATTGTTTAGAAATCTTAATTAACTTTTCCTCTCAAATCTAGAGAGGCTCAAAAAGCATCAGCACATTTGTGCCAGCTTTTGGTAGAAAATAATGCATGAAAACATTTGAACAGTCATAGCTTGAATAACTGAGTCAGTCAAGCCTTCTGGCTTCTTACTAAGATGAAGATGTGAACAGGAGCATAACCACCATACAGATCTGTACATATCATGTTCTGGGGCACAGTTTAGGGTACATTTGCTTCCATGGATCACAACACAATATGAGGACTGCTCTGCCCGGGGCAGGATAAATAGGCAAAGCAGTGAGCACATTCTTGCACTCTAAATACGCATATGGTGTACATACAGCTGGCGGGGAGAGGGCCTGTGATCACCAAGGTGCTCCTGGTACGTGATATAACTGGAAGCGATATCAAATTACCAAAATCTTTGGGGTCAATTCCAGTGTTGGCAGAACAGACCATACACTTTTCAAACGTAACACGAGTATTATATGTGGATATGAAATTGGGTAGCAACTGCCTCATTCAAAATTGCGCACAGGCGGCTGAAGTCAAAAATCTTCCCTGACAGTTAAAAAACAACAGTGCCATCTAGTGTTAAAAATAAAAAAAAAAAAACCACAGCTTTCCCACCAACTCCATTTTTTTGAGAAAAACAGGAAGCAAAAATGTCTTTCTTCTAACACATTCAGCAAGGTGTAAACAAGATTCTTCTCCCATGGAAGAGAAGAATTTTCTCACATGGAATTTATTGGTATGCTCTTTGGCTTCCAGGCAAATGAAGTATAGTCAAGCCACTTTAGGGCAGCCCTTTTTAAATATACCTTGCTTTATTAATTCATTCATTTGTCCACTTATATAACTAATCATTCCACAGTTAGTCACTCATTCCTTTAACTGATATTTCTTGGACATCTGCTATATGATAGGCACAGAGTCCTAACTGTTGAGGATACAGTGATGAACAAAACAGGTAGGTGCTCAGGGTTTATGGAGCTTACATCCTAGTGGGCAGAAGAGAGATGACAGACAAGTCAATGAATAAATAAATAAGGGTCATGAGTGTAATAAAACAAGATATTGTGATTGAAATTAGCCAGGGGTGGGGTCTACTTTAGCAGTGGAGTCAGAGAGGCTCCTCTGAGAGATGATGTTTGAGTTGAGACCAGGAAAAATGGGAAGGAGCCAACCATGGGAGGTTCTAGAGAGAGAGAGCATTCTGGGCAAAGAGAATAAATGGAAAGGTTCTGAAGCAAGAATATGCTTGCTTCAGTTGAGGAACAGAAAGACACTGATGTGACAGGTATGCAGGGAATGAGAAAGGTAGTATGTAAAGAGGCTTAGGAAGTGGGCAGGGCCTGCCTGTAATGAGAAAGTTGTCCATGAGCTACATGCTTAAAAAGCCTTTTTTTTTTTCACAAACAGTTGAGGTGAGTGCCCCCAGAGTTTCTTTTCCATTTTATTTTTATTACCAAAAGTCTTTACACAGAACCAAACTATCAAAAGGGTTCCTTCTAGATCTATGTTTACCCCCTTGCTTTATGGATATCCCTCCTTAAATCATCCCACTTTTCAAATATGTAAAACTTCCAGACAAATATATCTAAGAAATCCTGGGGAAATCTTAAAGTGACTCTTTAATATATGATGGTTTAGGATTGAGTCATCAGAAGTGGTTCAAAGAACAAGTGAAAGTTAGCCTGGAAAAGAGATAATCCAGTAGCCTGATGATGATGAACTTTGAATATTTTAAGGATTTTAAAATAGAAGAGGAATGAGTATAAACAGAGAAACAAATGAGACCATAGGATGGAGATGTTCTAAATAATTTCAACATTAGAATGGGCTGCCTTGTGGAATAGTGATCTTCCTGTTACTACGACTATTCAACAGAAGATAAGATCAAAAGTGCCTGCTGGAATGTGCAGGAGATTCCTGCCTTACGTTCTGAGTGGACATCATCACTTTTACCTCAAGAACGCCAGACCTCGATGATACCTAGAAATTAGAACAATGTGGATCTTTGCTGTCAAAGATGTTCTTTCTTTTTTTCTTACTGTTTACTTTTTTTTTCCATGTGCAGTCTAATAAGTCAGGGGCCAAATGATACATTCTTCAGAAATTCTCTAGCCACTGAGGAATATACCACGTGGGCCAAATAGTTTCTCTCTGAAAAAGACCTTTCTTACCTCCGTTAGTGTCAGGACTTGAGACCAGATGGATCACTCATCAAAATGAGGGGGTTTGTTTTCTAAAATAAGAGTTTGATATTCTTATAATAGAGGATAGAAGCATTCTTTTAAAATGGTTTGTAAAATAGTTTCAAAAGATATATAAATTGATTTTCACTGTTATCGCAATGGTAGTTGACTAGCTGTATATGGTTGTAGAATTTAGAGACTCATTCAGTCATTCCTTCATGTATTCAGTAAATGATGGTTAAAATCAGCTACCCTGGTCTTCACAGAACAGGCGTGACAAAGAGTTTTTGCCCTCAAGGAATTCCCAGGCTGGTGGTGGTCGTGGGGAGAGCCGGGAGGGAAGTGATAAGCACATAATCAGGTACAATCATTACCATGATTGATTTCAATAATGAAGAGTCATCCAAAGAGGAGTACCAGACAGGTCAAGGCACTTCAGACGGAGAGAAACAAATTCGTGGCCCAGAGGCCTGCAACAGTGCATAAAGGGAATATGCCACATTCAGTAGCAGCTTGTGGTGGCCGAGCTGGAGCTCAGTTCATGTGTCAGGAAGAAAAAGTGTAGAGTGGAGGTGGGCATGGAGGTACAAATGAGGGTCAATGACAGGACTGGACTCGGGTCAGAAGGGTTTGCGATTCCAGACTAAATATTTTTTCTATCTGCAATAGGTAGCCACTGAAGAACTGTATAAAAAGGAGTATGTTTTAAAAAGATAATTGTCTGTAGTTAGAACTTCGAGGTGATTTGTAAGGAGAAAAGAGAGATAGAGACCAATCAGGGAACTACTTCAGTGACCCAGGATGACGACTGTATGTTAACATGAGTCCAGCTTGAACCTATATTAATTTAATTGTTCCTGGAGTCGACGTTTATGGAAGCAAAACATGATAGATTCCTCAAATAATTTGCAATTCCCAAATTCCAGTCTTTTAAAAATAGTGATATAATAATAAAATTACTGAAAGTAGATCACTGTGATGGCTGAATATTGAAGCTCCAGCTCTATCTTTTTGCCAGAAAACTAATTAAATACTAGCTCTTCACCTGACATCCATTTCACAAATGTGGTGTAGGTTCCCTGCACGGGCTCTGTGCTGTTATTGAGCTAATGAGCTGAGTTCAAATAGGAACCAGGTAGCTTTTCTGGCCATGCTGCTTACTTACAGAATTTCACTGGAAGCATTTTCTGTTGTTAAAGCATTTTCTTGCATTTGCTTTTCCTTTGGTCCTCTAATTTGCTTCTCTTCTCCAAAAATTGCTACAGGTTTATGCACAGCAAGCTTGGCTCCAGACACAATGTCACTTTGGACTTCTAAAACAAGAGCTGAGCAGAAATGTGCAAATTGCAAGGACATATCAGTTATGATTGCAGAACACCAGGAATTTGAAACACATGCTAAAATAAAAATGCAGACAGTTTTCAACTATTTGGTCTAAGAGAATACATGCTAAGTGTAGTTGATAGTTGGTCTTTAATAAATTGGATTTCACTTAAAATTTGTAGATTCTTTCCTCCTGAGATATTTCCAGTCAAAAGTACTAAAAATAGGGGTTAGCATCCAAAATATGCAAAGAACTCATAAAATTCAATATCTAAAACCAATTTGATTAGAAAATGGGCAGAGGACCTGAATAGACAGATATTCTTGCAGAAAAGACATACAGATGGCCAACCTACACATGAAAAGATGGTCAGCATCACTAAACATCAGGGAAACACAAATCAAACCAAATCAAAATCACAGTGAGATGTCACCTCACACCCATCATAGTGTCTGTTATAAAAAAAATAAAGATATCGAGAAAGGGGAGCCCTCGTGTACTTTGGTGATGTACAATTGGTACACCCAGTACAGAAATGAGTATGGAAGTTCCTCAAAAAATTAAAAATAGAACAATCTTATCATCTAGAAATTCCACCTCTAGATATTCATCCAGAGAAAATGAAAACACTATTTTGAAAGATATATGCACCCCTATAAACATTACAGGATTATTTACAATAGCCAAGGTACAGAAACAATCTAAATATCCATCAACAACTTGCCATCAGGGAAATACAAATCAAAACCACAATGAGATACTATCTCACACCAGTGAGAATGGGGAAAATTAACAAGGCAAGAAACCACAAATGTTGGAGAGGATGTGGAGAAAAGGGAACCCTCTTACACTGTTGGTGGGAATGGGAACTGGTGCAGCCACTCTGGAAAACTGTGTGGAGGTTCCTCAAAGAGTTAAAAATAGACCTGCCCTATGACCTAGCAATTGCACTGCTGGGGATTTACCCCAAAGATTCAGATGCAATGAAACGCCGGGACACCTGCACCCCGATGTTTCTAGCAGCAATGTCCACAATAGCCAAACTATGGAAGGAGTCTCGGTGTCCATCGAAAGATCAATGGATGAAGAAGATGTGGTTTATGTATACAATGGAATATTACTCAGCCATTAGATACAACGAATACCCACCATTTGCTTCAACGTGGATGGAACTGGAGGGTATTATGCTGAGTGAAATGAGTCAATCGGAGAAGGACAAACATTATATGTTCTCATTCATTTGGAGAATATAAATAATAGTGAAAGGGAATAGAAGGGAAGGGAGAAGAAATGTGTGGGAAATGTCAGAAAGGGAGACAGAACATAAAGACTCCTAACTCTGGGAAACGAACAAGGGTTGGTGGAAGGGGAGGAGGGCAGGGGGGTGGGGCAGAATGGGTGATGGGCAGTGAGGGGGGCACTTGATGGGATGAGCACTGAGTGTTATTCTGTATGTTGGCAAATTGAACACCAATAAAAAATAAATTTATTTAAAAAAGATATCCATCAACAGATGAATGGATAAAGAAGTGGTGTATATATGTAATGGAATATTATTCGGTCATAAAAAATGAAATCTTGCCGTTTGCATCAAAATGAAGAAATCATGAGGGTATTTTGCTAAGTAACATAAGTCAGAGAAAGATACATACTGTATTATTTCACTAACATGTAGCATCTAAAAAACGAAACACATAAAACAAAACAAAACAGAAATAGATCCATAGATACAGAGAACAAACCAATAATTGTCAGAAGGGTAGAGGAATGGATGAAATAGATGAAGGGAATTAAGAGGTAATGATCTTCCAGTTATTAAAAAAACAGACATGAGGATATAATGTTTGGCAGAGGGAATATAGTCAATAATATTGTAATAACTTTGTATGGTGACAAACAGTAACTAGATTTATTGCCGTGACCGTTTCATTATGTATATAAATATCAAATCACTATGTTATATGCTTGAAACAAATATAGTATCATATTTCAATTACCTTTCAATTTTAGAAATGCCTAAGAGGAAAAAAAGTACTAATAAAAAAGGTCTTTCAAAAAAATGTTAGGTATTATAAATTCTAACCATTTCAATGGGCATATTATTTAGATATATGTCTCTAGATCATTATCTAGAATCCCAAATTCCTCAGTGGAAGTCCCTAATGCCTTGAAAGACACATGGAAAACTTAGTGTATAACATTCACTAATGCCACTAATTACTATATGTAATAGGGAAATGTTTTAAATTATATTAATGATTTTCTTTTTTGACCTTCTATGTATAGGAACTTTGCCCTAGTTCCTGGGGCAGCCTTAAGGGAAGAAGGAAGACCATTAGTTGATGAGAAATGTTACAAAGGAAAACAAATGTACAAAAATATTTTTTACATTCAAGCACAGCATACTACCAGAAGACAAGTGCCTTGTAAATCAAGATGACACTACCATGATTTAGGATTTTTCTAAATGCTGTTAGCTTGCATTTAGCATATCAAAGCTTTAACCTCAAGGTTGATTTACAGAAAACCCACCATTTCTAGACCCGAGGGAATTTGAGGCAGAAGATAGAGGAAGGCAGAAAAACAGCACTGGATGTCATGATTCTCCCTATAGGCTTCACTTCAGGTACCTAAGCTACACCAAGGAAACACTGAGGACATTGTTCATCGTTCAGAACGCTGTGGCAAGTCACCACTCAAGTTGTCCTCACCATTCCAATCTGAGGCACAGCCAGTCAGCCTGGATCTGGTTTCTGAGAGATGCAGCCATGACCCAAGATTTGCAGAGAGTCATGCTGAAGAGCTTTCCAGAAGTTGTCACCAAGGAGGGGTGAAGGGGTCCTGTGATAAAGGACTTCAGAGATGACCACTCAGCTACAGTGAAGCTTCAGGGGGCCAAAGGGAGCAGAGGAGAGTCTGAGTCAGGCAGGAAGCATCACCTGCCCAAAGCATTATCTGGGCCAAAGGAATGGAACACAGTCACCCAGCCATGGACATCAGCCAGCAAGAGCCTCTGTACCCCATGTTTTTCCTTTCTATCCGAGAAAGGAACTAAAGGGAGACTCTGGGGACTAGGAAATCTGAAAGCTTTCCCTAAAGGGACTCTATAAATTAATGGGTGAGGCAAAATCTAAACCTAACTGGAAATTTTATGTTTTCCTTAATGGAAAATGAAGAAGACCTGATTTGTTAAAGACAAAATAAATTCTGTTTTTTTTTTACATGTCCAAAGTGTATGAATTAAAATATGCAATCCTATTAAATATATAAATTTTAGTCAAAAGGGCTAAACAGCAGGATATAGGGATGAAATATAATCTACTTAAACAAACTTAATTTTTCTTAAAAATCAGTATCAAGCATTTAATTTTGGCCATACATATTATGGTAAATAATTCCAATGCTTACCCTCTATCTTATGTATACTGCAGAAAGTTTGAATTTTAGAAATATCTGATGCTAAGTTCCTCAGGAAGATTTGCTTCTTTTGCTGAGCAATGGACACATCAGGATTGATCCAATGTTCTCCACATGAAACATATACCTAGCCAAGAAATGAGTCTCTGATCCCATGTACAACTGTTCACAGCAGCATTATTAGCAATAACAAAAACCAGCCAAAAGTACAAACCAAATGTCCTATAATAGGCAAATGGTTAAACAAACCGTGACACCATGGACTAATACTCCGTGATAAAGGCAAAACTATTAATAAATGTAACAACTCGAAGGATCTTGAAGGTTTTATTTAAAAAAAAAAAAGTATTTCTCCATACTATCTTTGCAACTTTCTGTAAATCTATAATTTTTTCAAAATAAAGTTTTATAAAATAATTTTTTAAAGGAAGGAAAGAAGGAAGGAAGAGGGAAGGAGGGCAGGTCGGAGGAAGGGGAGGTACGTATAAATTAGGGCTCTGTAAACTGTGGCTGAGGCCCAAATCTGGCCTGCTGCCTGTTTGTGTAAATAGAGTTTTATTAGAACACAGTTATGCCCATTCATTTACATGCTGTCTGTGACTGCTTTTGTGCTTTTGTGCAAGAGCTGATGTTTCATTAGAGATTACATGGTCTGTAAATATTTAGTAACTGCCCTTTTCCAGAAAAAGTTTGACAAAACCACTGGTAAAATGAACTTGTAATATGTTAATGTGGCTATTTCTAGCTGCTGAGATTAGGGATGATACCTGTTCTTCATGTGGCATATGTTTATTTCTTTAATGATTTTGTATTTCTCTGAAGAAAAATAAGAGTGATATATTGAGAACACTCAGTAAGAAGAAAAAAAAAAATGACAGTGCTCTTCCGTGGCCCCACACTGGTGATCACACACATTCCCTGTGTGACAGCTCAGGGAAAACTTCCTTAAAAATGTCTTCTTCTTGAACAACAGGTTTCCTTTTTTCCTCTGGACATACTTGATCATGTAACTGTTGATGTTTCTGTCTCTGTGTTGGCTGCTCAGACAGTGACAGGTTTGCTTCCAGCAAATATACAGGATCCTCTAGCAATCACTCCTGGCTCCATCTTATCTTCCTTTCACTCATTACCCCTCTCCCCCTTTTTTTTCTCTCTCATACCCTTTCACCTTGGTGGCCTCATCTCCTTATCTTTACGTTAAATCTATCCTTTTGTATCATCTGTCTTACTGTGATCTATATGGAATTCTTTCTTAAATAACACAGTGAATAAACACAGCAGTAAAAGCAAAGAAAAAAATTAAAAACCAACAAGCTAAAACTTTAGAAGTGATAGTGTTGGAATTCAAAAAAGATCTACCAGATTCCAAGAGCACAGACTTTCTCTCTGCCATGCTGCTTCTGATACTAGTCATCAGAAACTTAAACTACTGCAGTTTAAGACTCGCTCAAGTGGTCTTTACTTTAGGAGCCCGAGTTGAGTTCTGATAATATGGTGTGAGCACAATTCTCAGGCATCAGCCAGGCAGGTTTTTTTTTTTTTTTTTTTTTTTCCGAGCTGATACCTCAACTTCCATAAATGGGAAGAAGGGTTGGCCGCTAAAGTCCTTCTTCTCAGTCTTCTCCAGCCACCCAAATAGGCTGTGTAAAACACTAGAGAGAATTTATTTTCTGAAAGAGTGAAATTATCACTTAGTAAGAAATCACTACACAAGTACATTTTGAAGTCCTCAAAAAGAGGAGAGGATCTACCTCCTTCAGAGTAGGAGACAGTAATCGCAAGCGGTTAATAATCTGGTCTTGTCTAGTTTCCACCCTCATTTATAAAGTGGGGGGATCATGAGAGCATCCATCTCATAGGGTTGTGATGAGCTTTAAATGAGTGCATTCTTAGAAAGCCCTGAAAATCATGCCTGACAGTAGCTCTCCACAGCTAGCTATTAGTATGACTTTCTGAGGGTTGCTGAATAAGGCTAACTCTGAGAGAAAATAAGGGGGGAAGCAGTTAGTGTTTGAGCTCTTGTATTTTAAAACATTTGTCTTTTAGTTGTATGCACATAATAATATTTCTAGTTTCACATTCATGTCTTTACCAGTTCATCCCTTTGAATGTCTTTTAGGGCAAAGATTTCCCTTCCCTTTTCATCGAACAATCTCCGAGCTGCAGAAGGTAAATTTAAAATTTCAGTGCACCTGTAATAAGAGACACAAAAATTGAGCTTGTAGATAGAGGGCTTCCAGCAGAGAAGAGAGAAAATCTGAGAAATCAAGGGTCTGGATCATTCAAACCTACTCCTGCTGCAGACCTGTGAGATTGTCAAGAGGTAGGCCCTGGAGCCCATCAGATTCCTTTGGAGCCTCATTCCCTCTATCTAAGTTGTGGGACTTGAACACATTATTTAACCTCTCTAAGCCTCAATTTCTTATCTTCCAGGGTTTCAGTGATGGTTAAAGGCTGATTTTTTTTTTTAATTTTAATTGAGATCTTCTTTTAACTTGTTTGGATTTTTTGGTATTTTTTTTATTAGAGTTTGATTTGCCAACATATAGCATAACACCCAGTGCTCATTCCGTCAAGTGCCCTCCTCAGTGCCCATCATCTAGTCACCCCAACCCCCCGCCCACTTTCCCTTCCACCACCCCTTGTTCATTTCCCAGAGTTAAGAGTCTCTCATGTTCTGTCCCCCTCTCTGATATTTCTCACTCATTTTCTCTCCTTTCCCTTTATTCCCTTTCACTAATTTTTATATTCCCCAAATGAATGAGACCATAGAATGTTTGTCCTTGTCTGATGGACTTACTTCACTCGGCATAATACCCTCCAGTTCTATCCACATTGAAGCAAGTGGTGGGTATTTGTCATTTCTAATGGCTGAGGAATATTCCATTGTACACATAGACCACATCTTCTTTATCCATTCACCTTTCGATGGACACCGAGACTCCTTCCACAGTTTGGCTATTGTGGACATTGCTGCTAGAAACATCGGGGTGCAGGTGTCCCGGTGTTTCATTGCATCTGTATCTTTGGGGTAAATCCCCAGCAGTGCAATTGCTGGGTCGTAGGGCAGATCTATTTTTAACTCTTTGAGGAACCTCCACACAGTTTTCCAGAGTGGGTGCACCAGTTCACATTCCCACCAACAGTGCAGGAGGGTTCCCCTTTCTCCACATCCTCTCCAACATTTCTTGTTTGCTTTCTTGTTCATTTTCCCCATTCTCACTGGTGTGAGGTGGTATCTCATTGTGGTTTTGATTTGTATTTCCCTGATGGCAAGTGATGCAGAGCATTATCTCATGTGCTTGTTGGCCATGTCTATGTCTTCCTCTGTGAGATTTCTGTTCATGTCTTTTGCCCATTTCATGATTGGATTGTTTGTTTCTTTGCTGTTGAGTTTCATAAGTTCTTTATAGATCTTGGAAACTAGCCCTTTATCTGATATGTCATTAGCAAATATCTTCTCCCATTCTATAGGTTGTCTTTTAGTTTTGTTGATTGTTTCTTTTGCTGTGCAGAAGCTTTTTATCTTGATGAAGTCCCAATAATTTATTTTTGCTTTTGTTATCCTTACCTTCATAGTTGTATCTTGCAAGAAGTTGCTGTGGCCAAGTTCATAAAGGGTGTTGCCTGTGTTCTCCTCTAGGATTTTGATGGATTTAAAGGCTGATTTTGAAAAGTGCTTCACACAGCATTAGACATGATCAACAAATAAGTAGGCATATCATTATTGATTATTGACTCTGCAATACGCCCACACTTCCTATTGGTGTACCTTCGCTCATGTTCTTCCTTCTACCTAAAACACTTTGCTTGACTTTTTCTGTTCAAGTCCTACTCTTTCCCCAGAGTCATGTCCATCACCAAGCAGTTTCTTACCTCCCTCCATTAGAAGTGATCTCTCTAGCCCTTTAACTCCCTTTCAAACATGAATTTTTAGCCTGATTGAACATTAAACAGGGATTTCCACCTGCAGGCCTCAAACAAGCATTTGGCCTGCCCTGTGGATATTGAAATGAATGATACTCTTTTCTTGTTCCCTTAAGAGCCTCTAGTCAAGGAAGAGATAGGTCGGCAACTGCAGTATAATAGGAAGGAGTAGAAGCTGTCATAGTCACCTGGCCAGGGTGTTGTGAAAACACAGGAAAAACAAAACAATGACTTCCTCCCTTATCAAGGAAGTGACATTTGGGTTGGGCCTTTTCAGGTGAATAGGAGTTTGTCAAGAAGAGGAGTTTGTCAAGAAGAGATGTTTGTCAACCTAGAGAACCTAGAGAAGTTTTGTATGGTCAGACCTGAGTGTATGGAGCAGGAGCCAGATGAAACTGAAAAAGAATACAGAAACCCATGGAAAATACTTAAGATACCAGGCTAATCAACTTGTCCTCAATCCCATAAAGAGCAAGAAGTCATCGAAGGTAGGTGAGGGGAGGGGTGGCATTATCAGATCTGCTCTTTAGAAAGGTAACCGTCAGAAAGGTGGACGATGGGTTGAAGCTAAATGGCCAGCTCAGGGTAGCAGTAAGAGGGCTGAATTGTAGGGGTGGAGGGAGGAGGGGTAAAGGGAGGTGATGGGGCTGGTAAGAAGACTGTGGACATGATCCTACCTTTGGAACAAGGAAAGTGAAGATTCTTGCTAAATATATTTTATATTAGAATGTACTATCTATACTAAGAGAATTAGAAGTGACTTTATGCTCATCAGAAAGACTAAGCTATATGAAGAATATTTCTCAATTATATTTCCTTAGATGGGATAAAGCAATTGAGCAAATAATTAGGCCCTTCATTTCTCTGAGAGGTCTTAGAAGGGAACAAGACAGTGGGAACTAAGTCTCTGCCTCTTGTGTCACAACTCTGAAAGCTGGTGGACCAGCAGAGACTCTCATCCACAGGAGTTTATGGGGAGAGAGTGGGTAGGAACTATAAGAAGATTGAGCCCCCAGCCACAAGACATGCCTGATTCTCTTTCTCTGCTGCCCAAAGACTGAACCTGATTCCTTCTACTTTCCCTAAATGGATATCTTTGTGGGTCCAGGCTGTTATAGCATGACCTAAGAAGAGTTACCATTATCATATATAATCCCACTCACATTTTCCTGGAGAACATTTGGACTATGGGAGTATCCTGTTTTAAGACAACGAGTGGGAGAAGAGAAGGAATGGGTGGTTGGTAAATCTCCCTTCCTTTTTTGAAATCCTGGTTTAATAGTGCTGAATTTAATTGGCCCATGTAGGTGGGTTAGAGAGGATTGGGATAAGCTTTTTCCTCTCTATTTAATTCCTCCAACTTGTTCACATGCCAGTCAACATAATGGAGAGAGAAGAAAAGAACTGGCTGTTCAGTGCCTAATAAGGAATGTGGGCTCTGGAATCAGATTGCCTGGGTTCAAATTCTAGCTCCCTGTTCTGGCTATGTAACCTTGAAAAAGTCACTTAATTTCTCTGATTGCTCCATCAGTAAAAGACAGATATAGTAGTATTTATCTCACAGTGATATTTTACAGATTAAATGTGTGGATATCTGTAAATTGCCTGGCACATAAAGAGTCAGCAACACATTATTCAAATGGATCAACCACTGCAAGAATTTCGTGTCTATTCTCACTTAATTCTCACATCATTTCTGAGAGGCCCATTTTACTGATGAGGAAACTCAGCCTGGAGATTAATTTCCTTGCCCAAGATTGCATAGCTAGCAAGTAGGAGAGCTGGAATTCAAACCTAAATCTGAGTCCTTCACAACATTGTATGGCCTCCCAAGAGGCCATCAGCAAAGAGTAATCCATTTACAGAGTAAGAGGACTGAAGCTGAAGTGCTGAGCAAGTGGTCCAGGATTTCTCCGTTACGTGGAGGCAAAGGTCCCAGAAATAAGATCCTCTGACTTGCACACCAGAGGTGAGGACTAGCAACCACGTGGCCTACCCAGATTTACGGGGAGTCCAGAAAAGTGGAGTCTTAGCTCTGTGCTTTTTCAGGACTAGAGTGGAGGAGGAGTGGCAAGTGGAGCTGGTGGTACCGTGAAATCCAATTTCAGTACCACTGGGTGCCCTGGGAGACAAAGGCAGGGGTAGGAGGGAGAAACCATGTCTCCTAGGTCTGTAGATCTCTGTAAGAGAAGAGACCTCCTTCTCTAATCACTCGCCAGGACACCCATCCCAGGAACACCCCCACATCCGTCCAGTTATTTCAGAACAGTAGCAAAATCTACAGAAGCTATGGATACATGCTTTCTTCTTTTCTTCATCTTCTTGCTTTGTATCTCTGTCTTTTTATATCTCTCTCATTTTCTCTCTTCTCCATGTGGCCTCCCCTAACAGCTGCCCCTCACCGTGTCCTTTCTCCTTCCCGGTCCTGTATAAAAATGATCCCTTGATCATTTTCACTTCTGCACAATTAAATAGTGCCCCCCGGGGCTTTCTGTTTCACTAGGCAAGCTGTCTTCCCAATAAGTTAGGAGTTTCCTGAGAGCAAGGAATGGCTTGCGCCTCCTTTTAAAATCTCCAACAGGATATCTAACACCAGTTGATGCACATGATAGAACACAACAGATATTGAACAGAATCAAGTTCCTTCCTCCTCTCCTCTTAGCTCTTCATCCAATCCTGTTTCACAAAGAGGAAAATGGGACTCAGAGAAGGGAGTGCTTTGCTGAAGTTTTCCAGTTAGTTAATGGCAAACCTGGGGTTAAAACCAATCCTCTTGACTCTTAATCCAACAGTCTTTTCAGTGCTCCATGTTGCCTGCAACTTCAAATATCAACAAAAGCAATTCTATGTTTAGTATTTAAAAATAATGCTTGTTGGGACACCTGGCGGGGGCTCAGCGATTGAGCATCTGCATTTGGCTCAGCGCGTGATCCCGGGGTCCTGGGATCGAGTCCCGCATGGACTCCCTGCAGGGAGCCTGCTTCTCCCTCTGCCTGTGTCTCTGCCTCTCTCTGTGTGTGTCTCATGAATAAATAAATAAAATCTTAAAAAAAAATGCTTGTTATACTACCAGATCTTCCTTTGGCTTTGGAGGTAGAAGAACCACCATGACCAAGAAAAGAGTATCAAAACTGTCTGGAGTGAATTATTAAATAAAAATTAGCATAATTTTCCTGACATTCTGTAAAGATTGCCCCCTCATATTCAACAAGATATATTTTGTAAAAAATGTTTATACATTTTTTATACATTTTAATGTATGTTTATACATTACATACATGGTGCTCTCCCTATAAACAGTTGTCAAATTCTATGGGAAGAAGTCTTGTTTGGGTAGGAATGTAGTTTTCAAAAGTAAATCATAACATATTTCACAAATATGATATGAGTTAATGACATTTACAAATTGGTCTAAAGTAGATAACTACTGATTTTATTTATTTTTTATTTTTTTATTTTTTTTATAACTACTGATTTTAATTCAAACAAATGTAAACTGAATAAAAGTGCTGTACAATTGCGAAATATTTTTTTAAATGGGAATAATCTATATTTACAGAGTTAGTAGAAAGGGAAGCTAAGGGAAATTGCCAGCCCTTGACCCTTGGGCAAAAATTTATTAATTAGCACTGGTATCATAAACTCACATGGCTTATATATTTCAGAGATTAAAAATTCCAAGATCATTGTATTAACAACAGCTTTCTTATGCAGATACGTATGTATTTTGTATTATGTGTTATACATAATTATTCAGGCGTTAAAATGGAAAATATATTTGCATTTACAATAGTAAATATTTACCTCTCCAAAAGTTGATGAAATTCAGACTGGGTTGTTTCTGTTTCAGAATATTTAGTAATGTGGTTTTCCACATTCTTTTTCTTTTCAGCGTCAACATTTCTGAAACAAATGATCCAAGATTTGACTGACATGTCAGTATATGTTATCAATTACCTTTCATCTTTAAATATGTGAAAAAAGATAAAAAGCTTCTGCACAGCAAAGGGAACAGTCAACAAAACTAAAAGACAACCCACAGATTGGGAGAAGATATTTGCAAATGACGTATCAGATAAAGGGCTAGTTTCCAAGATCTGTAAAGAACTTATGAAACTCAACAGCAAAGAAACAAACAATCCAATCATGCAATGGGCAAAAGACATGAACAGAAATTTCACAAAGGAAGACACAGACATGGCCAACAAGCACATGAGAAAATGCTCCGCATCACTGGCCATCAGGGAAATACAAATCAAAACCACAATGAGATACCACCTCACACCAGTGAGAATGGGGAAAATGAGCAAGACAGGAAACCACAAATGTTGGAGAGGATGTGGAGAAAGGGGAACCCTCCTGCACTGTTGGTGGGAATGGGAACTGGGGCAGCCACTCTGGAAAACTGTGTGGAGGTTCCTCAAAGAGTTAAAAATAGAGCTGCCCTATGACCCAGCAATTGCACTGCTGGGGATTTACCCCAAAGATACAAATGCAGTGAAATGGCAGGACACCTGCATCCCGATGTTTCAGGCAGCAATGTCCACAATAGCCAAACTGGAAGGAGCCTCAGTGTCCATCGAAAGATGAATGGATAAAGAAGATGTGGTCTATGTATACAATGGAATATTCCTCAGCCATTAGAAATGACAAATACCCACCATTTGCTTCAACGTGGATGGAACTGGAGGGTATTATGCTGAGTGAAGTAAGTCCATCAGAGAAGGACAAACATTATATGTTCTCATTCATTTGGGAAATATAAAAAATAGTGAAAGGAAATAAAGGGGAAAGGAAAGAAAATGAGTGAGAAATATCAGTGAGGGAGACAGAACATGAGAGACTCTTAACTCTGGAAAATGAACAAGGGGTAGTGGAAGGAGAGGTGGGCAGGGGTTGGGGTGACTGGGTGACGGGCACTGAGGGGGGCACTTGATGGGAGAGCACTGGGTGTTATGCTATATGTTGGCAAATTGAACTCCAATAAAAAATTTTAAAAAATAAATATGTGAAAAAATCATGAGGTTCTAATTTACCATAATTTGTCTAAAAATAATATACCTTATTGTTTTTAAAAAAAGGATTTCAGAGGCACCTGAGTGGCTCAGTCAGATGAGAGTCTGACTCTTGATTTTGGCTAAGGTGGTGATCTCAGGATCCTGAGGTTGAGTCCCCTCTGGGTATCCAGGCTTAGCAGAGTCGGCTTGGGATTCTCTCTCTCCTCTTCCCTCTGCCCCCCTCCCCTTGCTCTCTTTTCTCTCTCTTCCTCTCAAAATAAGTAAATAAATTTTAAACAATCTTTTAAAAAAAAAAGTTCAAAGAAAGATTTAAAAAGCTATTGCAATTAAATTATTAATTTTATAAACATTTATTTTATGAACAATTTATATAAGAAAATGAATTTTCAGTATTTTAATCCTCTTCTAATAATACTGACCCCCTGAGACATGAATTTATAAATTTTAAAGAAAATGCAGAGATTACACTCATTTTGCCCATGACGTGTTATTTACATGTTCATATTCATGTGTTTATTCATATATTATTATTATTATTTAGGTTATCAATCCAAGCCTAAATATTTTTAAACTAGAGGGCAGCTGGGTGGCTCAGCAGTTTAGCACCGCCTTCAGCCCAGGGCGTGAGTCTGGAGACCTGGGATCAAGTCCCACGTCAGGCTCCCTGCATGGAGCCTGCTTCTCCCTCTGCCTGTGTCTCTGCTTCTCTCTCTCCTCTCTGTGTATTCTCATCAATCAATAAATAAAATCTTAAAAGAAACATTTTTAAACTAGAAAGTGATTAATAATGATCATAGAAAAAATGCTTAATTGAAATATGTATCTGTTCAAACTTTCACTTTAGAAAACTATCTGATATATTTTTAGAATCTCCATATTTCATTAAATGAAAGAAACAGTGGTCAAATATAGTTAATGAATAAATAACACAAAAATGGTAATCTAGTATAGTTAGTCATAAATAAATAGATGAATGAATGAATAAATTCAATAAGTACTAATTTAGGGCCTACTGTGGGCCCAATATTCTGAGGTGAATACAACGGCTTAGTACTTGATTAATAAGGACACAGTGTCCCCTGACCAGACCGTAGCAGAAAGCACATATATGGATGAATAACAACACATCATCCCCGTTCTCTGTCTCATGGATGGAAGCATAAGCAGATAATCACAGCTCAGAATGATGGGAGCTATCCTGGGGGAAAGCCCACAATGATCAGAGCAAAGGAGAACATAGAAGCTACAGCTAATTCATGGGTGGGTAGGGAAGTGTCCAGTTTGGGGTCAACATCTAGAAATGAAATCCAAACTCATTCTCGGAACACCCTTATTACTTCAAGATGGGTGGAAGGTGTCAGGGAGTGGCAGGAGTTTAAAAGTAGGAATTGGAGAGAGTGTTGGTAAGAGATAGAACTAAAAAAATGTATGCAGGAACAATTCACAAAGGGCCTTTCAAGCTATAGTAAGGGGAAAGGAGAAAAAATGAGTGGGAAATATCAGAAAGGGAGACAGAACTTGAAAGACTCCTAACTCTGGGAAACGAACTAGGGGTGGTGGAAAGGGAGGTGGGCAGGGGGGGTAGTGGTGACTGGGTGACGGGCATTGAGGTGGGCACTTGACGGGAAGAGCACTGGGTGATATTCTATATGTTGGCAAATTGAACACCAATAAAAAATAAATTTATTAAAAAAAAAAAGGTATAGTAAGGTGCTTGAGTGAGTCCAGGGATCAGAACTTACTAATATAAAGTTTATCAAGTGGCTTCAGATTGAGCCTTTCCTCTTACAATTCCTTAAAATATCACTTATAAAATTCTCCTTGTTTAACTTACTATTCTGAGAAATGAAATTCACTTGGAAATCACAATAGTTTTAATTCATTTGAATTTGACAGTCACGATCCAAGACTGACCGCCAAGATCTTGTTACTGACCCAGAGTAATGATCGACTGAGTAATAATGATCAAATGATATTTGATCTTCCTTTGGCTTTGTAGATAAAGGAACCAGCAACAACAAATTTCCCTCAAAACTGTCTAGAATGAATTATTAAGTAACGCAAGGACAGCATTTTACCAGGATAGGATTTGGTTAAAATGGATCTATATTTCATCATTCTGGCTTGATTTTGTTTGTAAAGACACAAAATAGCCCAACTATCTTTCTTCTTACAAATAAGTTTCAAGTTAATGCAAGTAATGTACCCCTACATGTCATTAGCATTTATTTCTTCTGAAAGAGAAAATATTTAGCTTGGATATATGAAAGTAGCACAGCAGGGCTTCTACTTCGTACAACTCTGGGATGCCATTCGTATAGAATACAATGTGAAAAGTGTCTTCTGGAACACGGCAATACAGCTGTCCTGTAATGTTACCCAAAACTCTTTCCATTTGAACCTTCTGTTAACCAGTATTTACATACAGCTCGGGGGCAACCAATGCTATTGATGATCCTGCAGAAAATGTTCTGAATTGACCAAGAAAAATTAATGTATATTTAGCAGAGATTTAGTGTCAAGTCTATGCCAGTGTACTTTAATTTTGGGGGAATAATAAATTCATGTAGCGAACAAAGCAAATATTTGATTAATTAGGGCACACTGTTGCATGAACGTAATAGAGGGTTTCACATACTTTCTGCTGGAATAGTTGTCCAAATTAACAAATCTCTCAAATTATGTTTGGATTACAGATTTAACTATGCATTTTAAAAGATTAATGTGAAAAGATAAAATCTGTATATAATTTTGAACCCCAGTGAAAGATATAGTGCAAAAAAAAAATAAATGTAGGAAGGGACAAAAATTATTTGCTAACTTTGGATTTAAAAAAAAGTCATATGCTACTTTAAGGGCATTACCCTCACATTTTATATCTAGCAGAATGAGCTAATTATGAAATGTATGCGTCAAAGATTTCAATTTCAGGCTTGACTTTACTTTGAAGATTAATTTTTTACTTTATCATCTTTACAGGCAGTTCAGTGGACAGCCGATCTGAATGTTACTCATTGTTCAGCGATGTATGAAGTATATTTAATCAATGTGAAGAAAGTAATATTAAACGATTATCAGCAGCCTCAAATATTCTAAACAGCTCAAAAGAAAGGTCAGGAGGTAATATCACTGTTAATAATATGAGAAACAATGTATTTAACTCATTCTTTACATCACAGCTTTGCACTGGTCTATGATTTCTTTTGTCACAAAACATAATGAAAATACAGCAAGTGATTTTTCTCCAATGTTGGAGAAATACTGGCTCTATGGGAAGATTTTATTCCAATCATATAAGCTAAAGTGCAGATTGATGTTTTTCTAGAATGATAAGCTTTTAAAATGTTATTCCAAGGCAGAGATATAAATTATATGAAGTTATATTTTGAGAACTATATTTGCTTGTTAAATATACCAAAGATCTTAATGTAAATGATAATGTACAATAATAATTCAAATGAGGAATTACACAATAATATTTAAAAAGCGATTTATGAACTCAGTTATTTTGACATACATTTATAAAACTTAAACAAAAATGCTAATTCAAAATAGATATTGATCCTAGAACGTTTTTTGATCAGAATTACCCATTTCTAATTCATTATTTTCTTCCGTGTTTAGCCTCAATCAAAAGAATTAAAATTAAGTTCCTGACAAGTTTTAATTAAATCTCAGTCTCTATTTTTGTCTCCAAATATCAACATAGGGGCCCTTTTTATTTATTAATTTTTTGTTTATTTCTTTTAAAGACTTACTTATTTGAGAAAGATAGAGAGAAGGGGAAGGGGCAAAGGGAGAGGGAGAGAGAGAATCTGAAGCAGCTCCCTGCTGAGCAGAGAGCCTCAGGCGGGGTTCGATCCCAGGATCCCACCACCCTGAGATCATGACCTGAGCCAAAATCAAGAGTTGAGCGTTTAACAGATGATGGAGCCACCCAGGCACCCTGGGAGCCCTTTATAAAAATAAATAGAATTCTCCCAGAAACATACCCATAATGAAGACAAAAATATATAGAAATTATAAACAAGAAGTATGAATAAGCTGTTCTTACTGCTTTTTCTGTCCAGGTGAGATGTCTGGACCAATAATAACAAAGGCTCTGCTTTTATTCTTGTCTCCATTCCGCAAAACTCTAAGCCTCACAGGGACACACACCTCCGGGGTCTTACAGGTGGATCTCTTCATGGGAGGACTGTTTGGAATAAGCAGTCCTTCTATTGGCCAATCAAACTCCTTCAGAAAGAAATGACAAATAATGTGATGATAAATAAGAAGAGTCATTCCTAGATTTAAAAAAAAGCATTAAACACGTAACTTACACCTTTAATTTTTTTATTCATTCATCAAAAAATGTATTGGGTATCCAAGATGTTCCAAGCAATTTTTATTTTTTATTTAAGTAAGAAAAAACAATTTTAAGATTAGTAGTTTTTAAAATGTGTGTAAAACCCATGTCGTGTTACAACATAAAAGACTTAGTTCTTTCCAGAGAATCATCAAACTAAAAAGATAAGGCTGAATTAACTTGGGATATTTTTTGCTTGTGTGTGAAGTTATCTTTAATTAATGTGAAGAATGTGTGAAAAGTGGTTTTATAATAGCCTGAAATAGTATTATGTTAAACTCGATCTATTTGGCAAAGAATACATTTGAACTCTCCAGAAACCAGAATGAGATGACAAAAGAATTTAGTCAAATTTCATGTTTCTGTTGCAGAACTCCCTTACTGTGTATCTTTCATTTATTTGTTTATTAATACATGCATTTTCTAAATATTGATTGATGGTTTGATCCAGGCACAGTGGTAGGCACTGGAAATAAAACTGAACAAGACAGCAAACTCTTCCACAAGGAATTTCCAGCAAATCCTCGGAAACTTACCAGGAAATAAATGGACAATTACCATAGTGTAACTATAACAGCAACAAAATAGTGGGTGTGATGAGACCACGTAGGAGGAGAACCTAAAATGCCCTGTAGCAGAGCTGAAGCCTCAGTAGGAGTTAGGGCAGTAAAGGAGGGGTCAAAGGACAGGACACAGTGTATGTATGAGACTTAAGGATTAACAAAACAAGATATTGGGGGAATATAAAGAGGGAAGGATTCATTGCTCCCAGGTTTGTAGTTTGAGCAGCTGGGTGGATACTATGGCCAGTCACAAAAATAAGCATTTGTGGAAGAAGAGAAAATTTGAGAAGAGATGATCAGACGTGATGTGTTAGGCTTACAAGGCTCTGCATGATCTGTACCTCATCTTTTCTCTCTCATTTTATCTCCTATTGCTCTCCCCCTCACTCACACTGCTGATGCCATATTTACTTCATTGTTCCTCAAAGATACCATTTTGGGTTCTTTGCATTTCTTGGCATGCTCTTGCCCTAGAGAGCTGCTTGTTCTACAGGTCTTAACTCAAGTATCGTCTCAATGAAGCCTTCCAGGTCAATCAAAAATTCCAAATCCTGTCCTGCGTCACCTGGCCCCCACAACATCTCCTAACCCTTATCTTTGCTTCTATTTCTTCTTAGCTCTTATCACTAACATTCAGAAGAGCATCTTGTGAAGTGATTAAGAGCTTGGGCTCTTGAGCCAGACTTCCTGAATTTGAATTTTTGATCCATCATTCTGGTTGTGTAGCCTAGGGCAAAGCTTTGACCTAAAAGAGATGGAAGCTGATGGATAAATTCTTTCCTTTTTCTTCTCCAGGAGAGAAGACTCTCCTAAGATAATTGTTTAAATGAATTATTTGAGGAGAGCTTCATAGCACATTCTTATATTGGCTCTGCTTCCTTCCCTGCTTGTCCCTGGGACTGCACATCCTAAAAAGGTAGTAGCACATAAGCTATTTGCCTCAGGTTCTGCTTTCTGAGGAGCTCAAGCAAAGACACCACCATCCACATGAACTATAAATGGAAGAAGTTTCCTAAAGGAGATATGGGTACCAATACCCAAAAGAGGAAGAAGTTGTGAAAGGCAGACATAAAGCCCAATCACTACAGAGGTGGTCCTAATGTCCTAGCAGTGTCTAACTGACATGACAAAGATAAAGATACAGGTGGGTTGAGGAGACATGCTGGCATGTTAGACTAATACAGACCAGGATGTATGGCCATTATTTTATGGAAAAGGAGATCATTTTTTAAAAGGGAGGTATAAGGAAAATATACTCATTTATATCCTCTTAAAAATTTCTTAGCATCACATAATTATACTGAACAACTACATAGTTCAAAAAATATGTTTTAAATAAGTTATAAACAAAATCTGAAGGTTGTAGAAATTAAACATTCTGAGACAGCATCCAATGATAATGCTTTAATTTGTGAAACGAATGAGTAAATAACACTAATTGCATTTAATTAAGAAAAATAGTATAAATAAAAGTTTAAAAATTTCATAAGTAGAGTCCTTTTCAATTTAGCATTTTTTTCATTTACACTTTAATATAATATTTTGTTTAGTAAACATGTTCATAATAAAGGTGTACAATAAGACTAACTTATCACACTTCTAAACAAGTAAAACTTGAATTAATAAAGGTTTTCTGGGATGCCTGGGTGGCTACAACTCAGTGGTTGAGCATCTGCCTGCAGCGCAGGTTGTGATCCTGAGGGCCTGAGATCAAGTCCTGCATCACGCTCCCTGCGGAAGCTTGCTTCTCCCTCTGCCTATGTCTCTGTCTCTATCTCTGTGTCTCTCAGGAATAAATAAATAAAATTTTTAAATAAATAAAACGAAGTTTTTCCATATATCTGACCTTCACTGAGAACCTTTTACCTGTATGGCATTTAAGTTGCAAAGGACAGATTATAAAGTATTTATATAGATATGTAACTATTATTATGAATGGAGCAATATGGAGCAACTCTCCCTTACTAGAGTTACTGGAAAGAAATATGTTATGAAAAACCCATTGTGTACTTTCATTTGAGATGTTCCAATTGTGTAAAGATTTCACTTAATGTGAGGGATGGTGAAAGAGTGGATTTGCATAACTTCTTTAAGTAGTAAGTTCAAGACTTACTTGTAACTCTTTTACAACAAAGATATTAAGAATTTCAGAGCAAATCAATATTTGCTGAGCTTTAGACATAAATTATCATGAAACTAGGGCTAGATATGTGGGAGAGATGGGGGAGAGCAGCCTTCTTATTAAAAAATTACTGTCACATTGCTTGTCCTGTCCTCAGCAATCAGACAACAAAGAGAAATAAGTCATCTAAATTGATAAGGAAGAAATAAAACTTTCACTATTTACAGATGACATGACAATTCACACAGAAAATCCAAGAGGGACGCCTGGGTGGCTCAGCGGTTGAGCGTCTGCCTTTGGCTCAGGGAGTGGTCCTGGAGTCCCTGGATCAAGTCCCACATGGGGCTCCCTGCATGGAGCCTGCTTCTCCCTCTGTCTGTGTCTCTGCCATTCTGTGTGTGTGTGTGTGTCTCTCATAAATAAGTAAGTAAGTAAGTAAATAAATAAATAAATAAATAAATAAATAAATAAATGAAAATCCAAAAGACTCCACCAAAAAACTTCTAGAAATGGGGCTCCTGGGTGGCTAGGTGGGTTAAACACCTGCCTTCGGCTCAGGGCATGATCCCAGGGTCCGGGGATCAAGTCCTGTGTCAGGCTCTTGGCTCAGTCAGAAATCTGCTTCTTCCCTGCTTGTACTCTCTCTCAAATAAATAAACAATATGTATTTTTTAAAACTGCTGGAACTGATAGACAAATTTAGTAAAGTCACAGTATACAAAATCAATATATAGAAATCTGTTGCATTTCTATGCACTAATGATGAAGCAGCAGAACAAGAAAATAAGAAAATTATCCCAATTACAATTGCACCAAAATAATAGGATACCTAGGAATAAACCTAACCAAAGGGGTGAAAGATCTGTATTCTGAAAACTATAAAACACTGATGGAAGAAATTGAAAATGACACAAAGAAATGGAAAGACATTCCATGCTCATGCACTGGAAGAACAAATTTTGTTAAAATGTCTATACTATATGAAAAAGTGTACATATTTAATGCAATCCCCATCAAAATACCAGCAGCATTTTTCGCACACCTAGAACAAACATTCCTAAAATTTGCATGGAACCAAAAAGACGCCAAAAGCCAAACAATCTTGAAAAAGAAAAGCAAAGCTGGAGCCATCAGAGTTCTGGACTTTGAGTTATATTACAAAGCTGTAGTGATCAAAATAGTGTGGTATCAAGCACAAAAACAGACACATAGATCAATGGAATAGAATAGAAAACACAGAAATAAACCCACAACTATATGGTCAACTCGTCTTCAACAAAGCAGGAAAGAATATCCAATGGGAAAATGTCTCTCCAACAAATGGGGTTGGAAAAACTGGATAGCAACATGCAAGACAATGAAAGTGGACCACTTTCTTACACCAAACATAAAAATAAATGGATAAAAGTCCTAAACCTGAAACCATAGAAACCCTAGAAGAGAATAGGCAGTAACTTCTCAGACATCAGCTGTAGCAACTTTTTTTCTAGTTACATCTCCTGAGGCAAGAGAAACAAAAGGAAAAAATAAATTATTGGGACTACATTAAAAAAAAAAAAAAGCTTCTGCACGGCAAAGGAAACAGTCAACAAAACTGAAACTCAACCTGTGGAATAGAAGAAGATATTTGCAAACGAGATATCCAATTAAGAGGTAGTATCCAAAATATATAAAGAACCTAAAGAACACCCAAAAAAACCCAAATAATCCAGTTAAAAAGTGGGCAGAAGACATAAACAGACATGTCTCCAAAAAATGACATACAGATAGCCAACAGACATAGGAAAAGATGCTCATCATCACTTCTCATCAGGGAAATGCAAATCAAAGCTACAAGGAGATATCACCTCACACCTGTCAGAATAGTTAAAACCAACAACACAGGAAACTATAGGTGTTGGCAAGGATTCAGGGGAAAAAGGACCCCCTTGCCCTATTGGTAGAAATGAAAACTGGTGGAAAACAATATGGAGATTCCTTAAAAAGTTAAAAACAGAACTACCCTATGATCCAGCAATCACACTATTGGGTAGTTACCCAAATGACACCAAAAAACACTAGTTCAAAGAGATATCTTCCCCTCTGTTATAGCAACATTATTTACAATAGTCAAATTATGGAAGTAGCTGGTGTCCACTGATTGATGAATGGATAAAGAAGATGTTACACACGCGCGTGCGTGAGTGTGCACACGTACACACACGTACACACACACAATGGAATACAACTAAGCCATAAAAAATGAAATGTTGCCATTTGCAATGACATAGATCGGGCTAGAGAGTATAATTCTAAGCAAAATAAGTCAGAGAAAGACAAATATATGATTTCACTCATATGTGGAATTTAAGAAATAAAACAGATGAGGTAGGACCCTTGGATGGCTCAGTGGTTGAGCATCTGCCTTCGGCTCAGGGCATGATCCTGGAATCCCAGGACTGAGTCCCACGTCAGGCTCCTTGCATGGAGCTTGCTTCTCCCTCTGCCTGTGGCTCTGCCTCTCTCTCTGTTTCTCATGAATAAATAAATAAAATCTAAAAAATAAAAATAAAAAAAATAAAACAGATGAGCAAAGGGGAAAATAGAGAGAGAAAAAGAGTAAGAGAGAGACAAACCAAGAGATAGATTCTTAATTATAGAGAAAAAAAAAACAAACTGATTAAGGAGTGCACTTCTGATGAGCACCAGGTGATGTATGGAATTGCTGAATCACTATATTGTACGCCTAAAACTAATATAACACTGTATGTTAACTAACTAAAAACTTTAAGTGCAGCCTGGGTGGCTCAGCGGTTTAGTGGTGCCTTCAGCCCAGGACGTGATCCTGGAGACCCAGGATCGAGTCCCACGTCGGGCTCCCTGCATGGAGCCTGCTTCTCCCTCTGCCTGTGTATCTACCTCTCTCTGTGTCTCATGAATAAATAAAATTAAAAAAAAAAACACACTTTAAAAAATTACAAAAGAATAAAAATAAAAAATAAAAATAAAAAAATAATAAAAAAATAAAAATAAAAAATAAAAAATTACACTCACTTTGAAGTTTTGGTATAAAATACCCAATATTTCCCTCTTTCTTTCTGGACCATGGAAGGGAAAGGCAAGAAGAACAAGATACTTCCTTGAGGTTAGTCTGTGAGAAACTGTCAATTCATAGAGGTACTAAGTACCTCTAATGTGGGTACTAATGTGGGACTAAGTTTTTTTTTTTCAATACTGCATGCATGCTGTATCTCTGGTAAACTTACCTGGACTATGCCATCATAGCTCCTAGTCATTTTTAGATCTTTTCACTTCCAAAGCCCTCACTGAAGTGGGAACCATTATAGACATTGGCTTTAGCACCACTTCAGATGGCTTCCTTTGCTTTCCAGTTAGATGAAGTCCAAAGGCCTTCTCTTTAATATGAGACATCGCAGAACCCAATCCAAAGAAATGAAAAATTTATCTTGGGTTTCAAAACTTTCCGAATGTATGACCAATCACTGGCAGTTCTTTGTTTAAGCTACTTTAGGGGCGCCTGGGTGGCTCAGTGGTTGAGCATCTGCCTTTGGCTCAGGGCATGATCCCAGGATCCTGGGATCAAGTCCCACATCAGACTCCCCCTGGGGAGCCTGCTTCTCCCTCTGCTTGTGTCTCTGCCTCTCTCTGTGTGTCTCTGATGAATAAATAAATAAAATCTTTAAAAAAAAGCTACTTTAAACCTTGTTCTTCATCATCCATGGAAATAGAGCTATGCTGTCAGGATAATGAAGCACAATAAAAACATTGGTAATTCATTAATAAGCATGGAGTACTGTTTCCTCCCTCACATTTTTTGCCACTGGAATTCAGATGTTCCCATTAATTTCTTTATTGGCTTTCTCTGCGTTCACAATATTCCATGTCATGGCTGTATTGTCAGGTGATGGGCCTTGGTGCTTCTTTAAACTGATAATTCTGCTTTTTCTCTCTCTCATGACAAGAAAGAGCCTGTGCTTCTTTGGGGAGTCTTGCTCTTAACTAGTGATCTAAGTTTCTTATCAAACTGGTCTGCCTTCATCTATTTGTTATTAATAAATTAATAGGTTCTTCAATTTCCTGTCTTGGGACTTATTACACCTCCATTTTATACCCTTATAGTACCAGCTAATAATCATAATCTCTTAACAAATTAATAAAATGTGTACAAAATAAAATTATTTTGTTTAACATGGACCTCTCCTAATACTTATATTTTAATTTAATAATCTGGACATTTTAGGGGCACTCGGGTACCTCAGTTGGTAAAGCATCCAACTCTTGATTTCAGCTCAGGTCATGATCTCAGGTTTGTGTAATTGAGCTCTGCCTGGGGCTTCACTCTGGATGTGGAGCTTGCTTAAGATTCTCCCCCAATCTCTTTGTCCTTCCCCCCCTCCCTCCTTCTCTAAAATAATAATAATAATAATAATAACAAAATTTTAAAATCACTATTCAGTGGCCCGTTCCAAAATCTTAAGTCTCTCTGGGCTCACTTTTCCAACAAGTTCACCCTTAAATATGAAAAACCATTGTTCCTTATCTTTATTTTTTTATTTTTATTTTATTTTTTTTTAAATTTATGATAGTCACACACAGAGAGAGAGAAAGAGAGAGGCAGAGACACAGGCAGAGGGAGAAGCAGGCTCCATGCACCGGGAGCCCGACGTGGGATTCGATCCCAGGTCTCCAGGATCGCGCCCTGGGCCAAAGGCAGGCGCCGAACCGCTGCGCCACCCAGGGATCCCGTTCCTTATCTTTAAATGTTTAAAAGTACAGCTCTCAATTTACAACTTTTTTTTCCAAAGGGGTAAGAAAGTAGTTTGAGTTCCCATAAATTATTCCAGCGAATTAATCACAGAATAAACCATAACAATTGATTAAGTTTGTGTTTTATAAAGTTTTAACATATTTTTATAATGTTGATACTAAGCTATATGAAAAGGTATTTGCTCATAAGAATATTATCAATTGTCTTTTAGAATAATATTTAACAGTGAGAACAGCATGAAACCAGTCATTAGAGCAGCTGTTATCAACGAGAAGCAGAATTAGTATTAAAGTAGTCTGAATTACCATAAAAATAATGCCCATTGTCCATTTTTTAAAAATCTTCCCTTGGTCACATTCTTTTTTGGAGTTTCTTGTCAAAGAGTAAACAAGAGAACTTGAGTCTCACTCAGGATAGTGTTTTTTCTTTTCTTTTTTAAAAGATTTATTCATTTTAAAGAGAGAACTAGCACAAGCAGGGGGAACAGCAGAGGAAAAGGGGAAGAGGAGAAGCAGACTCTCTGCTGAGCACAGAGCTGGAGGCAGGTATGGGTCCCACAACCCCACAACCCTGAGATCATGACCTGAGCTGAAACCAAGAGTTGGCCTCTTAACCAACTGAGCCACTCAGGCACCCTGCAGGATAGTTTTTTCTCAGATGTATTTCTTATATTCAATATTTGACTCTATATTCAGGCCCATTCAGACAATCAGGCCAACTGACTTTCCTCATACTGACCATGGGACTGAATGAATTGGCTCAACAAACGGCCTTGATTTCTGAAGGACCAAACATTTTCTCTGAATTTTTTTCTCCCTTCTTTGTCTTTTATTCATCAAGTCTGCCTTCCTCCTTTTCTTGTTCCTTCCCTTTTGATAGACAGCCTATACTTCTTAACCTGTAAGCTCCATGAAGGTAGCAACCATTATCTCCTTCCTTGTTCTGTCTGCATTGCCTAAATGTCTGATAAGTCATAAGGCTGAAAGATTAAATCTGGAATAAATTTAATACATATGCTTATTGTGATCAAAATGTCCTGAATCACCACAATATGAAGGCTGAATTTCCTAACTGCAGTTTATTTATATGGAAAGTCTTTTCAAGCAAAATATTAATTGCATTTAATTACACACTGATAATATCATCTTTTTGCTTAAAAAATCAATTCTGTAGAAATGAGAAAAGAAAGTATAGTCCTTCAGATAAAATGGATCCAGACTTTAAATGAAATAGATTATATTTAATTTGAATAAGAACTATTTGAGTTCCCTGCTTGGTAAGTATTTTCTTCTTTCCTTAAACACCGCAAGAACTAATAGTACTCTTAGGCTAAGTCATTTTGAAATACATGATCAATTTGTCTTACTTTAGCTAATTTAGTGCCTTAGTCTTTTCCCAGTTTAAAAGTGAGGACCAGAGTTTTGTTGGGGTACAGGCAGGCATATCTCTCCACCCAAAATTTGTTATTCTGCTTGAATGGCTATAGAACTTTGTAGCAGTCCATTTCTATTCCTAAGACCATTTAGTTGTCAAATCTCAGGCCATTAGCAAAAATGTATTTTTTTAATGGTAAATTTTAAAGGAATCAGGTTAACTTAGATCTCCTAATATAATTCCCATACATCATTTAAATCAATTACTTAATTAACCAAATTACATTACTTATATACTGAGGTTTAAAAATGTAAGCACAATATCTGTGAAATTTGCAATAATCATAATCTTCTCGCTTTTCCTACATAAGAAAGAACACTTTCTTGTGAAACATCCCTGTCTATCTCCCACCCCATTGGATGATGAATACTTGATATTTCAATTAAAGGTGTGCCAGTTTCTGCTAACCTAAAACAATGCTTTTTGTTTTGTTTTGTTTTAAAGATTTTATTAGTTTACTTGACAGACAGCACAAATAGGCAGAGTGTCAGGCAGAGGGAGAGGGAGAAGCAACTCCCTGCTGAGCAGAGAGCCTGATGCAGGACTGGATCCCAGAATCTGGGATCATGACCTTAGCTGAAGGCAGACAACCAACTGAGCCACCCAGGTGCCTCAAAACAGACTTTTCTATTTGTTTTTAAAGCTGTGTCCTTTTGTAAATGTATTCAACCAAAGTGAAGTTTTAGATTTCTTACCAGAACTGTTGTGTCCTTTTAGGGACATATCTCTTCCCTTCTTCTTCCTCAACATGGTTTCTGGTAGGTGAAAGTGCAACAAACTGTATACTCTTGGGATAGGGGTCCCTGGTCTATTTGTGAGTACTTGACCTTGGTCCTCAGAGCCTCTAAGTATATTCTTCTTGTGTTCTTTGGCCACTGGGCAACCTTCTGGCATCTAAACACCACCAGTTAAGGTGTAAATTATCCTGCCTGCTTTCTCGGTTTTAGCCTGTTTTTCCTGAACCTCTGGAGAAAAATCTACAATTAGTGCAACTCACGGTTTTTTTCTTGGCTTATTCTGGGCCTATTGGTCTCTCTGTGCCACTTCCCCACACTTGGCTCCAGTTGGCTCTCACTAGTGCTATAAACCTGAGTCTCAGACATATAATTCACCTAGCCACTGGTCAGGCTGCCCAATCCTCAGCCTCTGGTATTTTGAAGAACTCCTTTCTCACTCAACAAAACTCAGCTATCTGAACTGTTGCTTTACTACTAAATATAAGAGCATCTAAATGCAAGTTTAAATTTAAGAACATCTTGGAGGCCTAACTAATGACTTCTTGGTTTCAGACTCCATCTGTCTTTTTCCTAAAGTGCTGAGATTCATTTAATCAGTGAGGAGGCATAGGAAATTGTGATTTAAGGAGAAAGAGAAAACTTGATTGAAACCAGAAAATATGACAAAACAACCAAAAAAATCAGGAGACAATATTTTTAAAAAATTTTTAGAGCCTATCATTGACATAGTAATAAGGTAAAATACACTAGGGCCCCAGAGAGAGGTCAACAGAGTACTGAAACTGGATTTTGGTTTTAGGAAATTCGCCAAACCTCAATGAACTTGAATTTCTGTTCCCATGGTCTTGCAAAGGGAAGGACACAGAAGACAAATTTCAGAGCTTAGCCAAGGGTGGGAGACTAACAGAAAAACTCCCCTCATAAGACAAGAGTCACAAAAGGCTAAATTTCATTGAAGAGGCAAACCAGAAATAATTCCCTCCAGGTGGCTGCAAGTAAACTAGGTTGTCTCAAACATTTTCTATGTATAGAAGAGAAAAATTATCTTCATTGAGAATTCATAACACAGGCTGACCCTCACTTGTAATTTAAAATACATGAGATAAAAATAAAGAGAAAAAAATAATTAACTGAAAGAAATATGCCTGGAAACATGAGCAAGCAAAAATATATGAAGAGACAAAGACATGAAAAATATGAAAGAGAGGTTAAGAGACATGGAGGTCAAAATAAGAAGCTCTAGCTTATACCTAACCAGGGTTTTCTGTAAAGAATGGAATGAGGGGATATAAGAGAGAGGATATTTGATAATGGGTGATAAATTTTCAGAAATGACGCATCCTACCAATCCACAGAGTCAAGAACTCCAAGCAGGAACAATGAAAAAAATCCTCTCTCAGACATTTTGTGGTGAAGTTGAAAGTTATAAAAGGAAAGGAAAGATACTTAAAGCAATCAGACATAAGAAAAAAAAATCCTGCCATTTGCAACGACGTGGATGGAACTAGAGGGTATTATGCTAAATGAAATAAGTCAATTGGAGAAAGACAATTACCATATGATCTCACTCATATGTGGAATTTAAGAAACAAAGCAGAGGATCATAGGGGAAGAGAGGAAAAAAATAAAACAAGAGGAAATTAGAGAGGGAGACAAACTATAAAAGACTCTTAACAGTTTGAAAACAAACTGAGGGTTGCTGGAGAGGATGGAGGTTGGGGGACAGTTTAACTGGGTGGTAGGCGTTAAGGAGGGCATGTGATGTGATGAGCACTGGGTGTTATATAAAACTGATGAATCACTGACTAATAATACATTATATGAAACTATTAATACATTATATGTTAACTGAATTTAAATAAAATTTTTAAAAATGATTTATTTATTTATTCAGGGAGACACAGAGGGAAAGAGAGGCAGACACAGGCAGAGGGAGAAACAGGCTCCATGGAGGAAGCCCAATGTGGGACTCGATCCCAGACCTCCGGGATCACACCCTGAGCCAAAGGCAGATGCTCAACTGCTGAGCCACCCAGGCATCCCAATAAAATTTAAAAAATAAAAATAAAAAATTAGCAGTCAGAGAAAAGATAGATTACCTTCAAAGGAATAATGTTTAGAAAGATAGATGGCTGCTCAATAGCAACAATGGAAGGGAGAAATTGGTGATGACATCTTTCACTTGTTAAATGAAAATATATAAAGGAAGGCAAAACAAAGACATCTTCAGATAAATAGAAACGGAATTTGCTACCAATAATTAAGAGAAGTGTATACTAGGAATAAGGAAAGTAATCACACGTGCAAGGACTAGAATGTAAGAAGGAATTCTGACAAGAAAGGAAACAAATGGGGCTAAGTCTAAATAAATATTTGCTACCTATAACAATTTAATATTTTTTAAAAGATAAATTTCATGACTATAATAGCATATGTTACAAATCATGTGGTTGAAGTTAAGGTTTTCTAATATTCTTGATTATTTAGGAGAAGAGTAAATACATTTGTTCATTTCAGATTTTGATCATTTACATATGTAAGGTGAAAGACTCAGAGGAATAATGAAAAAGAATGGAAATGGAGTATATAATTTCCAAACTAGTAGAGAGGAAAAATGTAATGAGAAAAAAATCAGTCTAAAAGAAATAAGAACAGAGGAAAAATGAAACAGGAAAGCCAGGAGAAATAGAAAGCAAATAAAAATCCAAAATATTTGTTATGGCAATAAATAGAAAGGACCAAATCCTTTAATTTAGAGATAAAGATTGTCAGATAATTGTTTCCATACGAATTTATATGCTAATTATTGGAGATCCTCCTAGAACAGAAGAATATACAAGTATAGAAAGTAAAAGGATGGAAAGAAGATATATTAAGCAAGTAATAATAATAATAATAATAAGTAGCTGGCATATTTCTTTAAGATTTTATTTGTTTGTTTGTTTATTTATGAGAGAGAGAGAGAGAGAACACAAGGAGAGGGAGAAACAGAAGGAGAAGCTGACTCCCCACTGAGCAGGGAGCCCAATGCAGGACTCCTCCCAGGAACTTAGGGTCACAACTCAAGCCAGGCAGATGAAGAACGGCTGAGCCACCCAGTTGCTCCACCTGGGATATTTCTATTAGTACTGCATAACTGAGATTTATTCTACTAGAGCTAGGGAGAGTCTCTCCATAATGATAAATGTTTCAATTCACCAGGGAGAAATAATATTTCTAAAGATGTGTGTGTCTAAGAACTAAATTTCAAAATACATCAAGTAAAATTTGACAGACTACAAGATGAAATAAGTTCATTTTCATAATGGAAAACTTGAACATATCTTTCTAATGAATTGGTACAAAACCAGAATTAATTGATCTCTTGCACCTAACAACTGTAATTCAAAAGATTCATGGAAAGTTTCAGAAAAATTGAGCCCATGCTGGGCCTGAAAGGAAATCTCACCAACTCTTATGCTAAAAGATACAACCTCATTAAGTTGGCCACTGGGAAGAACTGGCCACATGTAGGTAAGCTTGTTCCAGAGAGGATTTTCAACCCTGGAATGTTTCCACTGGCCCGGCTTATTAGTTCCTTCATGTTTTATGGCCCACCTAAAACAAAATAAGAGACAAATTTATGTACTAGGCAAAGACTCAGTTTGAGTTAATCTGATCATTTGCTGTGTACAAGAGACATCAAAAAAGGCAATTTTAAAACAAAAGAATCAATTTTTAAAAATCAGGAAAAATTGGCAATGTCATAACAGTGGAATGTTAGGCAAAAGTCAAAGTAAATAACCAATTTATAATAACAGTGACATAAATAACAACACTAAGAAAAAATCAAGCAAAAAACCTTTTAGACATTCAAAGAGAAACTGACATAAACACAATTATTGAGAGAGACATCATTACAAGACCAACAGATTATAAACCCCCAGGTAAATTTTCCTAGAGTAACAGATAAGGATATAAACTATCAGACTAATATAACAAATATAAATATGACTATTTATCAACATTGTAGCCTACTAACAGAAAATATCTTCCTCAACAATTCTTGGAACATTTATAATATTTATCACATACTAACAATGTAAACTTAAATATAGTTTTAAAATGAAAATTGAACAAGCCACACTTTGTGGAAAATGGATAGATTAAAATTGGATATAAATAGAAGTTTAAATTCTGCAACTGCAATCACGTCATTTAAAAAAACATATTTTCTCTCCCCAAATACTATTATATCATATAAAGAAAAAAGTAATACGATCAATAGTGGCTTAGAAAGCAATGAAAATAAGAATTATGAAAACATAACCTACAATTACAAAGATAAATCCATAATGTTAAGTTCTTTTTTATTAAAAGTGAAATTGAGAACCTAATAAACATTCAAGTCAATTATTTTAAAGTATATATAAAATTGTCCCGTGGAAAATAGATGAAAGGAAATAATATTCAAATAGAAATAAATAAATCAGAAAATAGAACATCAGAATGATTCAAAGAAACGTTTTTGAAATAAAAAGAAAGTAGCAAATCTCTTGCAAAAAAATCTAGATTAATATAATACAAACTAAATAGGGAAACTGAGCTAAATATTTAGCATAGAAAAGGGAAAATAGGGAAATAGGGAATTTCCTATTTCCCTGAGCTAAATATTTAGGGAAATAGGGAAACTGAGCTAAATAGGGAAACTGAGCTAAATATTTAGCATAGAAAAGATTGAAGAGTATATTATAAACATTTGAAAGAGTATATTATGAACATGTAATAATAAATGCAAAATTTCTGATGAAATAAATGAATTTATTTTTAAACCTCATAGATTTGAGACAGAAAATAAAAAAACATGCTCTCGTTCACATAACTTCACAGGTCATGGAAAAGATCATTTTCATGCTATATAAAGTATTTTAAACCACAAAGATATAGAAAACTAGTTAATTTATTCCACAAAGGAGAGATAAGCTTCATGATAAAGTCTATCACTGGTAATTTAGGAAGTAATACAGCAATTTTACTTAAAATTAAAGATGTAAAATTGCAAAATCAGTATTAACCAATAAAATATAACATTATGGCAAGAGAATAATCACTATATATAGATAGCTAAATCATACTGAGCCTAGAAATGAAATGATGGACATTTATTAACAAATAAATCATTGATTCATGAGTGAGAATATAAGAAGCAGCCCATCACTTATACTTTCTAACATATATGATGGTCATCTGAGCCTACAAGTTTTCCGAAGGAGCCCAGCCCTATCAGAACCATCTGCAGTAATCAATCTTGCATAAGCTTGATGGGAATTATTGGGGCCTGGGCAGTAAGGGCTGGGGCGGCAGGAAAGACCTGTTCCTTACCAACACGGAACCAGGTGGAACCAAGTCCAGGGCTTTACAAGCCAGGGCTAATAGCCCCTGTATTACATTTCTCTTCTTGGCGAAATCATGTCTGAGCTATTATCCTTTCTTGCTACATTCATATCAGTTCTTCTGTAGCCTTCCCTCTCATTTATTGAAGATTTTACTATCCTGGCTTGCTTTTGTTCTCTCGCCCTCTGCTCCTGTAATCATTCAACATCTTTTAAATACTTAAGTAGACCCAACGCCTGGGTGGCTTGATGGTTGAGCATCCGCCTTTGGCTCAGGGCGTGATCCTGGGGTCCTGGGATGGAGTCCCACATTGGGCTCCCCAAGGGGATCCTGCTTCTCCCTCTGACGATGTCTCTCCCTCTTTCTCTGTGTCTCTCATAAATAAATAAATAAATAAATAAATAAATAAATAAATAAATAAATAATAGAATCTTTAATACATAAATAAACTGCTTAAAAATATATATCTAAGTAGAGAATCCCCCCAGCCTCATAGTGCCTCCAATGATCTTAACTCCATCTCATATCAGCTACCCTTCCCATGGACACAGACTCAAAGTGGCCATTACAAATAACTGTACCACTTCTAAAATCTCAATTGCAAGAAGCCCTTCTCATCACCATCTCCCTTTTCTCTAGTTCACATATTTAAATAGCCCACTCTAACAATTCTTCACTCTACCAGATGCTCCAAACCATTGTTTCTACCATCTTGTCACATTCCGTACCTCCCTGCCAGGTCTATTCTTCCCTCTATACCTAGTTAGGATTCAAGGTCCAGCATTACAGCCACCCTCTTATACTGACCCATTGCCCTACTCTTCCAGCACTACAGCCACCTTCTTGTCCTGATCCATTGCCCTATTCTTCCTTCTTTGTAGTCAATTTAAAGAAATAGAATGCAACCCTGGTCCAATTCTTTACCTGCTGTAGGTATAGAATACCTCAACAGTGGAACACTGGGTAGAAAAACACACATAAGAAAATATGAATGGAATGACAATAAATCAACAGGGAACAATGAAAGTAAGAGGCAGTGTGGCTATATTACAGAGTGCTGTGAGAGTCTGAGGAGATTTTGGTTGGATTGGAGGACATTACTGTCATTTCAACTGGCAGGGAACGAATGCCAAATGTCCTTCAAACTATGGGAGTGTCCTACACAAAGAAAGTTTGTCCTGAATTCCACAGACTTTCAAATTTCCCTGTGAACATTCATGTTAGGTGAATAGCTATTTATCAGAGTCTAAAATCAAACTAAATTTTATAATAAGCACAGCATTTTTGTGTGACTATAATACATATTAAATTTTCTAGGAGTGCAACTCCCTCAAATCCCTCAAAGAAGGAAAATTTGTTTGATGCTTCATGTGTCATTTCATCTTTTGGAAAAATTCTATCACTGACGACACTACCATTCATGGGTTTTGAGTCACCAATATGACACAACTGTATTATTTGGCATTTGTAGTCCACACATTTAGCTGATACTACACATTGGAAAAAGAACCTGCAAACTTACTCATGCTGTCCAATAGAGATGTACTGAGAATTTATATTGAAATATATATTACTTTTATTTTAAAATTATTTTCTTTTACTATCATTATTATTACTAGACAGGCATTTCTTTCAAAATTATATTGGTATGTAAGTTATCTTAACTATGAATTTTAATTTCAGGATAGTAGAGGATCAGAACAAAATATTTGTTATACAAAGAGTGCATCAGATACAACAATGCTGACAACCACTATTTTTAAATGGACAACCACAAACCTCAAGGGAGCTCTTAGGACCTCTGGGTCATCCCTTTGCCTTCCTCCAGTCCAGTGATTCCAGGCCTCTGAGAAGCACACCATTTCCTTCTTGTTAAATCTCCCATGCCCTGCCATCCATTGCTCAGTGCTGCTGGAGATCTTATTTCACTGAGAAAATACAAGTGTTCAAAAGAGACCTTCCTCATCCTCCCATCAGCAAATTTTTCAAACCCCCTCCCTCTAGACTCCTATACTTTGCCTGTCTTTCTGCTACAGTGGAGCAGTCTGTGCTCCAGTCTAAGGTCAAAACTTCTGCTTGTGGCCTAGATCCTTAACCTCTCTCATCTAGGACTTTGCTCTTGTCCTGCACTATTAATCTTCCTGTCCTCTGAGTCATTACATCTGCATAATATCTGACAGTCTTATAGCTTAAAAAAAAAAAAAAGAAAGAAACTTTTCTACACCCCTCATCCACCTCCAGTTATTGTCTTGTTTTTGTATTGCTTTATAGCAAATACCTTAAAAGACTCATCTCCTCTTCTATCCTTTTCTCTTAGACCAATTTCAATTAGATTTTTACCTCTGAAACTCCACTAAAACCACCCTGTCAGGATTTTCACATTACCAAAGTTAAAAGTCATTTCTTAAGATACACCTGAATGGCAATGTCTAACAAAAGATCATTTTTAACTTAAATACTTTCTTGACTTGACTTCGCTTCCTTAATTTCCATGAAATCACACTCTCTTGGTTTTCTCTCCTATTAGTAGCCAAAATTGTTAGTCTCCTCTTGCTTGCCAGAGGGTGGGAAATAAATCCCATGAAAATCTAGGGCTTGCTACATCAATGAAGTTTTCAGATGTCCATTGGTGTGATATAGGTAAGGATATTCCTCTAAAATAAAGGTCAAGTTGTTACATTTTGTACCTCTTACTGCATCAACAACAAAAGACACTGAACTGATGGGTCCTTTTGGGTTTTAGAAACAACATGTACCACACTTCAGAAACACTGCTCTGACTCTTTTACCAGATATCGGAGAAGGCTGTCAATTTCAAAAGGGGTTCAGAGCATGACAGGAATCTGAAGTAGGTCCAGGTGGTAGTACAAGCTTCCCTGTCTCCTGGATGGTATGACTTGGCAGATTCAATGGGCCTGGAGGTATCTAAAGTGCTGAGGATGCTGTGTCAAATCTCTAGTAAGCTCCATACTCATATTGCAGTATAGACCCTGGCATTCTAGAGCAAGATCATACTCTGCAATAGGAAACAACTCTGTTTTTGAAAAATAATTCCTGGTGTAGTGAAAAGCTTTTCTTGAGACCGAGAACTAGAGCATTGTATCATCAAGTGACTATGAAATCTGGACCACCCATAATGAACTGGGCATAGTCATATCCTTCATGTCATAAGGCAAGACAAATGCAACTACATTCTATTATACAATGGAAGAGGTACATGCAGGATCAGGCTCAAGCCAAGCCACAAGACATTAATCTATTGCAATGATTCTTCTCCCTTAACATACACATATGTCCTCAAGGAGATTTCTCTACAGCCATTTGAAAAAAGGATTCAAGCCTGGTTCACAAAGCAGTCAGTATGATATGTCAGTGCTGGTCGTAAGGGGACTACAGCTATGTTACAGTCCCACTTGGGTGTGGCTTTGAAGAATAGTGTTGAAAAGAAATTGTCCTGTCAGGGAGAGTCGTGAGTAGCACACTTGATCGTCTACTTTGTAGAAAGGTATAGATAATCAGAGCATGGATATACATTTATTCATGGAGAGTGATCAATGATTTGGCCTGTTGTTCAGGAACTTCCAAAAAGCAAAACTGGAAAATCAAGAATATGAAATTCTGAGCAAAAGGTATGAAGATGAACCTACAGAGAGGACACAAAGCATGTGGATTTTCTCATGTTCATGCCCACTAGAGAGCATCCATCACAGAAGAGTTTCTTAACAACCAAGTGGACAGAATGACCATTGTGCCCATGAAAATGTTTATACATAAGGGACCCATTTTATAGCAAAAGAGGTATAACAGGAAGCCATAGGATGCACCTGTCTTACATTGTTCTTTATTACTTAAAAGCAGCTCACTTGATAGAATGAAGAAACGGCCTGAAAGTCTTAACTAAGGTTGAGGAAACACTTTGCAGGTTTCAGGTGCTATCCTAAAGGATCAGTAATATTCAGTGATTCCAGCAATATGTGTGTTGTGTCCTCAATAGCTGGAATGTGTGGGTTCAGAAACCAATGGGTAGAGGGAGGATTGGCCCTTCTTACCATCACTCCTTATGGCCAATTTTAAAATTTGTGCTCCTGTTTCCAAAAGCAGGCTTTTTTTGGGGGTTAGAGTGCTAATTTTCACTGTGGGATCACTTCTTCCATAAAATACAATAAGTCTCCCACTGACTCCCGAGCCACTTTGGGCTCCTTGTGCTAGTAGATCAGAAGGTCAAGTAGATCAGAAGGTCAATAAAGGAGTGACTCTTTTGATTGGAGAACTGATCTTGATTACCATTATGAGCAAGGTTTTCTCCTACACAGTGGAGGCAAGGAGGGAGCAGAAGTCTGAAACTCAAGGACCTTGGGGGCATCAACTTAGTGCTTCCAACCGGAGTGAAAAGAGCAAATGGCCAATTGTAGCAGTCAGTCTGGTAATAGCAGGGAAATCAAGAGCTGAGACCTCTCAGGGATAAAGTCTTGGATAAAGTAACTCAGACTAAGCAAAGTGCTGAACAAGAATAAGAGAGATCTAGAATGGGTGGAGGAGGAGGGAGTTAATGCCTATCAATTAGTCTTAAGGTCAGCATGGGGGACTGAGACTTAATTTGCTAACCTTTTGAAAGTCGTTTTAGAAGAATGCAACAGATAACCTCGTTGAAGTGCTGAATTGTCACTTCCCCTCTTGAGACAGACTTGAGGGCATCTTGTTTCCTTATGAGATCTGGTTATCATTAGAGGTGAGGTAGATTGGAGTAGAGCAAGAGGTAGATAGACCTGGGTCCAGCTCCTGTGTCTCTTCAAGTTCACTCACCCCTCTAAGTTTTCCTGTTCACATGCTCGGTGGAGATCCTCAGCCACCAGTGTTGTCAGTTCATCTTCTCCACTTCTGACTCTCTCATCCACCTTGAGCGAGCTGAGTGAGGGCCAGGCTTTGGCATAACCTCCTTAATACCCACTGAATAGGGAGACAGAGTGGCTCCATTTCCCAGATCTAACAGGTCTGTCCACTATTTCAGGATGCAGATAAAACAATACACCATGAAGCATGGGATCTGGCTTCCCCAATGACCTGAAAAGGCCCTGAGAAGGTCAGTAACATAACCCAGAGATAGGGGGGTGGTCAATGTCTCCAGGGGTGCAGATTGATTATTGACATCCCAGAGAAAAGAAGGAGTCAATAAATAAATCCCTTTCCCTTTCTCACCAAGACACAGTGGTTGTACAAACCTAGTTGAAGTCATCCCAAAGTGAGATTACTTAGAAAACTATGGCCACCTCCCTAATCCTTCAGCTAGTATCTTATTTCCCTCTTTCCATGCCACATTCCCTTTTTTTCTTCCACTTTTGCTGACCTAGGACTGTACCTCCTGATAAAACGTTAGCATATGTAAATGCTGCCCCAGGCTATTGTTTTCTAGGACACTAGAATGAAAATATCAAAAAGGGTAGGGAGAGGTCATTTAAATCTCTAGCCAGCCATACTCGCAGGTAGGGAACCTTTTCAGAAAAGAATCTAAACTGAATTTAAACAATATCTTGGCAAAGTGGTTGGGTTGAGATTTAATGATCATGTGTAAGTATTAAAAAATAGAACTTCGACCATATTATACCTATGCTTATAATTTCTAGAAGCATATTTGTATGGATAGAAACTTATCGTTCTGTTTAATCCTAAGGTTTTTCAAGACAGGATAAACATTCATTCTTCTGGTTTCAGTTCCTATATAACTTCAGCCCATCAGAGCATCTATAAAAGGAGCTGGTCAAGTTCAACTTACACTTATAATAAACATTCACATAGAGCAAAGGCCATTAGACTTCAGAGCTCCAGCACAGTATGAGCTTTTATGCAAAAGCAATAGACATCCTAATATTCTATTTTATAAATGAAAAGCTGACAGACCCTTAACTGTAACGGCACCAGCAGGCCGAGCTGTAATGACTGTACATGTGCATAACATAAATTAGAACTTTACAGCATTGTTAAGGACTCCAGAATCTTAATTCTTGAAAGCCTACACTAGGTGGAGACAGTGATTCATGCAACGCTTGCAGGCAGTCTCTCTGGCCCCTGAAGAATTTATCTCTATTTAATATTTTCCCTTTTTCTCTTCGGTGTGAAAAAGGGTATTCTTGAACAATTAGGTGTTTTTAATAGAAACATCATATAAAACAAAATACCTCAGGCTTTGGAAAGACCTTCTTGAAAACACACACACATAAACACACCCTACAAGGCAGCTAATAAGGTTCAAAGGCAAATTTATTTAATTTAAAATAATGTTTGTATTAACCCTGCTTTTTCACTAAAGGTAAAATTCTAATTAGGGTACTTTATGAGTAGCTACACCCCATGGATAGAAGTATGACCAAAGTTAAAAATACCCTCGTGGATTTATCTGAGCCTAAAAGATAAAAAATCAGGATCATTCAACATTTCAATTGACATATACTTTCTCCTCAAAAACTAGGTCCAGGATTGATCATGTCAATTTCAGTCTGATTAATGGACACACAGTTCACCAAAATGCTCTATTCGATTAATCTCATAAAGGTAGGGAAACAAAAACACTTCAGATAATGCTTTTGGAGTCCAGTGTCTTTGATGGAACTTCAGTGTGTTGGCAGGCTATGAGAAATTCTGCAAGACTGTACAGAAAGGTATTATTTTACCTTCTTAGAAACCAATAGTAAAATAAAAACAAACCTAAATGTGTTGCATTTGAAGAGCAAACTGTCTTTTTCATATTCTATCAGGACACAATTATATCATTTCCAACAATGTAATAAACATACTAATAAAATATGATATAAGATATAATTTGGACCTGATAGAGTAAATAATAAATACTCTAGCAAATTCCGACTCAAATCAGCAGTGCCTAACAAACATGCATGTAAAAATTATCAGATTCATATCCCACAACTGTCAGGGAAGCTCTTTATCTCTTTGCTTTGCATGAAGACCTATTTATTTATTTAACTGGTCACTTTCAGTTTTTAAGGTCATCTAGCCACAGATTAGACCACTTAGAATTCATCCATAATTAATTTTAAATTGCATGGTTCCTCAGAAACAGCAAATAGCACATTATTCATATAGAATGCTAATATATTTCATACATTGATTTTGATAGAAAGCAGTTTGTAAGACTAGCTTTAAGTACCTCATATCTGAAAAAAAAAAAAAGGATAGGAGAGAGAAATGGGTAGCTTATAAATAATAATATTAATAACAACAGCAGCTACCTACTTAGATGGAATTTAATAATACCCCAACAGATTGCCATGGATTTGAACTGTTTTAAAGCTTTGTGTGGTGTTAGTGCTCTAGACAGAGAACAAACCAGTACCATACATACAAGCTAATTATTTTAAATACTGCATAAAAGTTAAAAGAAACTTGGAACCATCAAATATAATTCTCTAGTCTTATACCAATACCACTGCATGAAATATTTTAAGCTATATCTATTTTGCAATTTGTGCTGAATATTAAAGGTAAATTTAATAGTCTATATAAGTATATTTTTAAGATTTAAATTTTAAATAACTTTACCCCCATCAAGCAAATTTTCCACATTAACATTACCCTGCTTTATTCCTGGAATATTTTGTACAAACTAATAAATATAGTTGGAATTTGTTCACCTGTCATATATTCTCATTTACCCTATCTCTTTACAATATTTTGATAACTAGCAAGGTACTTAAGACAAACTGGATTTAAATGGTAACGAGGGGCCACAAAAAACTTTATGATCACGTTTCCATCTTGCATAACTAGGAATGTCTAAGAATGAGAAATTGTTCTAAAATTACACTGAAAATACTAATTTCATAACAATTTCCATAATTTTATATTATATTCCTCTCAGATAAAGATCATTAATTAAGCTGAAGACAATTAATTAAGCCCTTTAACATATTCCAAAGTTATTTTTTTAAGATCACTAATGAAATATGGTGGAAACCTATAGTACATTAGTGGTAATTGCCAGCAATATGTATGTATTTAGTGTAGAAAAATAAATGGATATACAGATGGATATAAAGCCAAATGTGACATCTCTTGCAACTTTGCTTTTTAAAATAAGTCTTTGACCTGCTCTATTTTGTTTTGCTTTTCTAGTTGGTTGAGCTTCCTGGTTATTTAGATTCTAGATACATAGAAGTAATCTATATTCAGCACTAAAAACCTATCATTATCTCCCATACTCAGAGAGTTTCATACTTGTGTAAAAGCAAAGCTCTCTTTGCAACTACAGTAAAATCTCTATCAAGTGCAAGATTTGTAAACAAGTAAAAAAAAAAAAAAATCCATTCTTTTTTGAACAATACTTGCTTATAGTGGAGCCCCAAGTGATCTGTGCAATTCCTAAAATCTGTTTCACTTATCACATATCTGGGCCTGATAGGTTAGGTTTGGTATCTTAGCTCTTTGAGAGATAAGCTCTCTAAAGTTCTTGTATTGATTTTTTGTGCAAATAAGACAAATGAACAACTGTCTATTGAGTGCCTGCTCTTTCTCCCCAACTCTATGCTAGGCACTATAGGGAATCCAAAAGAGGTTAGAGGGCTTCTGCCTTCAGGAAAGGTGCTGCATTTTAATAAGAAGCAAAAATTATATATCAGGGTAAGTTTTTTGAAAACAATACAGGGATCCCTGGGTGGCGCAGCGGTTTGGCGCCTGCCTTTGGCCCCGGGCACAATCCTGGAGACCCAAGATCGAATCCCACGTCGGGCTCCCTGCATGGAGCCTGCTTCTCCCTCTGCCTGTGTCTCTGCCTCTCTCTCTCTCTCTCTCTCTCTCTCTGACTATCATGAATAAATAAATAAAATCTTTAAAAAAAAACAATACAATATTTTTTAAAATGGCACTCTCAATAGAAGTACAACAGTACAGCTAATGAAAGTAAGTAAAATGAGATTTGTATCATTGAAAGAAACTTTTAAGGGGTAGGGAATCTTTAAAGGATGGTTGAATTTTATTTTTTTAAGATTTTATTTATTTATTTGGGAAAGGAAAGAGAGGGAGCAGGAGAGGAGCAGAAGGAGAGACAGAGAGAGAGGGAGAGAGAGGGAGAGAATCTCAAGCAGATTCCCACTGAGCATAAAGCCATAAAAGGGGCTTGATCTCACAACCCTGAGATCATGACCTGAGTCAAACTCAGGAGTGTTTGGGATAATGAAAAAGAAAACAAATGCCATTTCAAAAAATGTAGAAAGAATAGAATCTTTAGGTATCATATAATAACTGCAAAATACATGATTCTTTGAGTAAAAGCACAGAGTTCTAGCTAGAAGAGAGTGATTTATATCTATAGCCTTTCATTTCCCAGTCCTTGTTATGTCTAGCCAATTCTTTTGCTTAAAATATTTCACCATGTAAAGCTCTTGATTACTTCTATTCATCCATATCAGGAAGGAATCGTTATCTTCCAAATAATTCTCCTTTCCTTCAGTAGTAATCAGTTTTTGGATGGGCACATGGCTACCCAGCTAAAGACAAGATTTGTTTGCATTTCGGTATAGCCATGTAGCAAAGTTCTGGTCAAATGAGCTCAGTGGATATGCTGCGTACTGATCATCAGCTCCTGTTCTGTCCTATACTTCCTTTAATGTCCACCCGCTGGTTTATGCAATGGCAAACTTCTCTGATTTCTTTAAGAAATGCTCTTAGAGGCAGGGATGATAGCTCTTCAAAAATATTGGCATTAAAATGATGGACCTCAATTGCGTGATCTAAAGGTGATACAGTACAGCTTCCCAGGGAATCATGGGATGGACTTTAGTTATCATATATCACTACTCAGGATGAGTCCACAGAGATTATAGTCATGAGGAAGTGAGTGATAGCTTTCATAAGTAATTCCTCTTCAGAAATATTTTTCCAAACAGCTTTTAAGATCTACAGATGGTCTATTGTGAGTCACATTCTAGTTTGGCATCAAACAAAAATCCTGAAAAACAGAAGAGAAAAATGAAGAACCGGTAACTGAGAGGGAAAGAAGAAACAGTTAAGGATCCAAATGGAAAAGTCAAAAACAGTTTTCTAGAGAAATGAAATGATGAGATATGAGAGCACTGGTAAAAGAATAAATATCAATAGGAAGCTTACAAATGTAATTAAATAACAAGGATCTTTTGCCTAAAGTCAGTTTTGGGGAGCACCACCCAACACATTTTCACATTTATGCTGCTGGGTGCTAGAAATCCAGGAACTGACACATTTCTATCCCCGTAGAGTCTCAGTTTGGTGAGAGGATGGACTGATGGAATAAGTACCAGAGACACAAGTGACCAGGGTGATCAATCATGGGGTTTATACAAGGTACTACAAGGAACTAACCAGAGAGTCACTGAGTATTCTTGAAGGGTGTATAGTGTATGGAGTGGAAGAGGTCAGTGTGGAGGAAATAGGAAGTTGATTTCCCAGGACTCAGAGTCTGGCCTATAGGACATACTCTGCCCACTTACTAATGAATGAATGAACTAACTTGGATTATATTTAAAAATCTAGCTAGTTAATTCTAGGTTTCCAATTCTCCATATATTTATAGCCAAAATTCTTGTATTCTTAAATCTAAAGTGAGAGAATATAAATATTCAAGATTTCCCTTACATATAAGTAGAGTAAGAGATAATTTGCACAGTATGATTCAGCAGATAACAGATAATAGAATGGCCCCCTACTCAAAATTATCTCATGAGACTAGGTCCTGAAGTTCCATCATTACCATACAATCTCTTTATGCTCAAATGAGTATTTATTTAGTTGTTTGGTCAAGGCCTCAGTAAGATTTGCAAAACAAAGGTCAGTCCATTATAATTTGTGGTAGATTGAATAAAGATATTCATGTACTAATCCCTCAAACATGTACATGCTACTTTATATGCAAAAATATGATGGGATGCATGGGATGCCTGGGTGGCTCAGCGGTTGAGCATATGCCTTCAGCTCAGGGTGTGATCCCGGGCTTCAGGAATCCAGTCTCACATCGGGCTCCCTATGAGGAGCCTGCTTCTCCCTCTTTGTCTCTGCCTTTCTCTCTGTGTTTCTCATGAATAAATAAATAAAATCTTAAAAAAAAGAGAGAGATTGCAGATGTGATTAAGTGAAGGATTTTGAGATGGAGAGATTATCCTGAATTACTGGAGTGGGCCCTGAATGTAATCACCAGTGTTTTATAAGAGAAGGCAGAGAAAGATTTGGCCCTACAGAAGAGGAGAAGACAACATAACCATGGAGGAAGGAGAGATTAGAGTGATAAGGCCACAAACCAACAACGTCAGCAGTTACCAGGGCAAAGGATGGATTTTTCCCTTAGAGCCTGCAGAGTCCTTGGCCTTGTTAATACCTTGATTTCAACACAGTGATACTAATTTGGGACTTCTGGCTTCCAGGTTTGTGAGGGAAAAAGTTGCTTTATTTTTTATTTATTTATTTTTTTTGAAAAAGTTGCTTTAACCCAAGTTTGTGATAATTTGTTATAGCAGGCATAAGAAATTAATACATAATCTTCAAATAAGTTACAAATATCAATGCTAATTGTTCCTGTGTTTTAGAATAAGTTTGTGAGTATAAAAATAGAGGACATTTTATTATTTATATTTATATATCCCTCTCCAAAAATTGTCTTTTTTACCATACACCTTTTTTGGGATGGTTTTCACTCATTTCTTTTTATTAAAAAGTTATAAAATTATAATCAGACTACATATAAAATTTTATGTCCTGTATTTTTAAACTAACTTAAAACATTTGTATTACATTTTTCATTATCATCATGTTTTTCATATTTATCATTTTAGAAATGTATAAAAGTTCATCAAAAATATACCTTAGATTTCTTAACCAATTCCTTATTATTGAGTTTACAGGTTGTTATTTTTACAATTATACAATACACTGAAATGGATATATTCTGTCCATAAAGCTTTTTCTTCCTCAATATTTAAGATTTCTTCCTTTGACAAGGCATTTAGAAATCTAATTGCTAAGTCAAAGAACATCAACATTTAAAATTCCTGATGCATATTGACATATTGTTTTCTAAAGAAGTGGCATCAATTGGAATTCTTTTTTGTAAAATAAGTCATTATGCCAATATCTAGGGCTTAGGCCATAGTAATTAAAATTACTTAACTCTGGGGCACCTCGATGGCTCGGTTGAAAGAGCATGTGACTCTTGATCTTTGGGTTGTGAGCTTTAGCCCCATGTTGGGTGTAGAGATTACTATTTATTTTTATTTTTTTAAAAGATTTTATTTATTTATTCATGAGAGACACAGAGAGAGAGGCAGAGACAGGCAGAGGGAGAAGCAGGCTCCATGCAGAGAGCCCGATGTGGGACTCGAGCCCCGCACTCCAGGATCAGGCCCTGGGCTGAAGGCGGCACTAAATTGCTGAGCCACCCAGGCTGCCCGGTGTAGAGATTACTTAAATAAACAAACTTTATAAAATAAAATGAAATTTCTTAACTCCGATTCAGGAAGTAACAAAAAAAAAAAAAGTTCTCTGATATAGAAGTATCTATATCAATTATAAGTATCTACCTACTTTGGCATGGATCTAAAGACTTAATGTGACCTCAGGACCGTCTGGATTCAGTACTTCTGTACGTTGAAACTTTTTTCTTTTAAAGATTTTATTTATTTATTCATGAGAGACAGAGAGAGAGAGAGAGAGAGACAAAGACACAGGCAGGGGGAGAAGCAGGCCCCTCACAGGGAGCTCAATGTGGGACTCAATCCCTGGACCCCAGAATCACACCCTGAGCCCAAGGCAGATGCTCAACCACTTGAGCCACCCAGGCGTCCCTGTACATTGGACCTTTTTAACCAGATTCACTTAAGACATAACCAACAACTAACTACTTGGTTAATTTTCTATTCACTTCCTAAGCTGCAAAGTTTATGAGGACAAGGATCCTGACCACCTTGCACATGGCTGTGTCCTCAAAATCTGGCACAGTATCTCAGAATGGGAGACACTAAATAAAATTTCTTATAATAATAGAGGAGTAAAGGTTAGAGGGGACAGTTATCTAGTTTAGAGTTCAAAGGCTCTAAAATTAGAGTTCTTACCTCTATATTTAATGGTAATTAACTCCTTACGATCTTTTAAAAATACAAGCATAATCATCAAGCACCTACATTTAATATATGTACATAACTGTGCTAAATTTTGTGGAGATTTAAAGAGAAATAGCGTAATGTTTGACCTTCCTATCTGGATGGACAGGATATAAATGGTGAAATATGATTCCACACAGCTATGCTGTCCAATATAGTAGCCACTAATCACATGTGGCTCTTTAAACATAATTTGAATGAACTAACATTAAGTAAAATTTAAAAAAATGTATTCATCAGGCATACTAGCCACATTAGAAGTGCTCAATAGCACAACACTGCAATATAGCAGAAGATGTGAGAGGCAGATAGTTTGTCAGAAGTGGAGAGTAGAAGGATATCAATGAGGGACAGCCAGTTTGAACTGATTCCTATGGGACAGAACCGTTCATGACTTAAAGAAAAAAGTAAAAGCTTTTTGTTGGAAATTTAAAGAATGATTTGAGAAGCAAGCAGATCAGGAAACTTTCTGGCCATATAAATGGCCTCAGTTGCCTAAACGTATTTAACCAACCACATGAAGTGGCAAATGTTTAAATGCTAAATCCTCAAATAAAATTGTATTACAGAACCCCTTTGGTCAATGCTAGATATAAACTCAACTGAAGACCCCTCTCTTTCTATCCCTCTTCCCCTTTCTTTCAGTTCTGCTACTGTGATTGCTGCAAGAACATTGGCATGGCCTCTGTTCTGGGATCAGGCCTCTTCTGGGATCCCACAAATCATTATGGAGAAGCATTTAACTTGTAAGCGCTTTAATGTTATGTTACTTTCCAAATTAAGCCATAATGAAAGCATTAAAGTCAGGTAGACATTCATTAGTAGGATTACCTGGCCCACCCAGATATACTCAAATAACATGGGAAGCTGCACAAATCTTGCATTTCTGCACTACCCTTTAGGTGTGATGAAAAACTGAGCTCATGACAAGGGAAGCTTCAGTGCATCTCACCAACTGCTTTTTAATGTTTTCTTTTCATCACTGACCAAGAGTGGATGGGGAACACATTCCCTTTCCAAGGTGGAGGTCCAGATGATTTCTACTCTTGAATCTGAGAGGAACATAGGGACTACTTTATCTAACTTCTCATTTCTCAGTGAAAGAAAGGAGGTCCCATAAGACTTATTCAGTTCATACAAGTCATAAGTCTTAAGAAGAGCTCATAGTAAACTCAGATTCCTACAGCTCTGTGAATCACACAATCCACGTGGGGGAAAAAATCCCTCTGGACATATTGAGCCTTGAATGCCCAGGAAGTAACCTGGTTTGTGCTATAATTTTAACAATTCAGTTCAAGTGTGGCTGCCAATAAGTTTGTTGAGTGAACTGTTAAAATCAGGATGTAAGATGGACTTACTTGTGTTCTATCACAGCAAAATTGAGAACTTCACTCTGACAGACAAGAAGCAATAGCAATTTCCCATTGTCTCTGAGTCTCTCTAAAGGGTCCTTGTATTTTCCTTCTAATGCAGGACTTTATACAAAGGAGACTCTGAGCAAATACACATGTGAACAATCATACATCTGCCATAGCATGATACTATAGGAAGCATAAAATTCTGTGTATAAGAAATGATGTCCATTTCTACTAGACATAAGGATTTGGTCTGTTTTGTTTGAGTGCAATCCAGTGCCTAGAACAGAATCTGGTACAGAGTCTACACTGAATAAACATTTGTAGAATGCAGCAAAAACTATAGTCTTGGGCAACCAAGGGCTTTGCCCTGGACCTCACTTTTTCTCTTTTCCTGCTTCACTCAGTGGGTAAGGAGTCCATGGAGCCAAGAGGAGGTGCCCGCCCACCTCGAGTCTCTGTGTCTCCTCCCCACTTCTAGCCCATTCTCTGAGACCTCAGGGTTCCCTGGCCAAACAGTCCCAAACTTGCTTCCAGGGATAGGAACAACCTCCTCCCTCATTCTATCTTGAGAGCAGATTGTTGGTGATGTGCAGTGACTAGTACTGAAAGTGTCCAAAGGATAGCTCTGTCTGGGTGGGACAAAGAATGGACATGTGCTTTTATCCCAATCCTGTACATTTTAGAAGAGAGTTGGTTGAATAAGTGAATGGATGTAGGGAGGGATAAATGAATGCAAACAGTGCCCTTACATGAGTCACTAAAATATATTAGGGAAAGAGAAAAGAATGGGGCACATGGACTTTCCCAAATGTTCTGAAAATGGCTAATTTTGTCAAGTTGGACAAGGACCTCTTTTATTGTTTTTAACGTCCATATCAACAGTAACAACATTGTCCAGGAAAAAATGGTGAATGTTCATGAGATACCTAATGTTGCCAAAGAAAGCTGTTCTTTAACTTTCAGTCTAAAAATGACACAAAATGTAGATTTTTAAAATGAAGTCCTTTAATGAAATGAAATCTCAAGATGTGTCACTTAAACTCAAAATAGGTTTAAGCTTCAACTATAAGAAGAAAATTATAAATTCACAAAAATAAAGCATTTTCTCTTGACAAGGCTCCACCTGGCACCAGACCTGGTACCTAGAGGTGCCCACCAGGCATTTGTCAGCAGAGCTGAGTGGATGAGAACAAGCATTTTGATGCCAGACCCCTGGGATTAAATCTTGGCTTCACCTCTGATTAGCTGGGTGACCTTGGGCATGTCACTCTTGGGATAACTAGATACCTACTTCAGGGAGTTGTTACGAAGATTAAACACATCATTATTTGTAAAAGAATAGGACGATGTCTGGCTCTTAGCACTCTGAAAGGGCTGACTTCCAATGTTAAATGTTATGCTATTATTAAATGACATTAAGCGATGTATGGTCCATATTGTTAGCTCTTCTTACTGTATACCAAATTATATTTAATCTTAAATTAAGTATTAAAAAAGACATGGTGTCTAAGTGTTGGTCGATTTAAATTTCCTGTTCTCTAAGCGATCTAGGAAGCAACTCTGGTAATAACAGTAGATTTCAACCATCTCAAAATATTTTTAGTGTGTTGCCACAATCGACTTTGGTTAATGTAACATTAATTCAATGGGAGTTTTTTAAGTCAGCAGGTGGAAAGGCTGTGTTTTAACTTTGCTTCCCTGGCTAATGAAGATGTGCTCAATGTTTCAATCATTTAAAATCTATGCTAAAGTTATAGAATAATAAGAAGGATCCTAACCTCCATCTGTACTAGAATGCGCATACAAACCACACACTGAGAACACCAAAGCAGCTGGAACATAGAAACCAAGGAGCAACAAAGATAAATGGATCATAGAAACTGTAAAGATGATAATATTAATGCCTTTTATCTACCTTTTAGAGTGAATATGGCATCACTCATAATTGTTCTTATTTAAGAAAAGTTTAGGATTTTACTATTTTCCTTTAGCTAAACCTGAATTCTTAATCTTGAATATTCACATAAATTCCATGTGTGAAAACACATGCATATTAATGACACACTAAGAGTCCAAAGGATTTCTATTTGAGGGGGGCTCTCAGTTTCGGATTGTTTTCCTCGTTATTGCTATTGTTTTTCTTAAAGAATCTTTTGTTAAGAAGACACTTTGCAACTTCTTCAACAGTGACCTAAAGTTACACACCACTGAGCAAAAACCTTCAAATCTTAACATAATTTTAACGGGATATGCGAATTTATTATCAGAAATGTCAGTAACACAATGAAATTAATATACAATATCCACTAAACTTCATAACACTGCCTCCTTTTCACACAAATCAGACTGATATGAAAGATAAGCAGTTGTTTGAAAATTAATAGCAACATTCTTTTGTTTCATTTTATGCAGCTTTTAAGACCAAAGGAGCCTTAGGAATTAATTGTAGGCTTCTAATAAACACAATGATGTAATGACGTATTTAACATTACTGTTTTTTGTTTGATTCCAAATAAATTGTAGATTTTTTCTGGTGTGATACTAAAACAATTAGCATTTTGCAAGAAGGATAATTAATCTGCAATTTTTTCACATTAGATCATATATCTCTAAAGAGTGCCCACGGATTTGATAGTCTTCAGCTGCTGTGTATTTATTTTTCATTTTTTCTACTGATGTACCGCCCCATCAGTGCTGACATTTAAATGAGTGAGTATTCAACACAAATGTGATCATTTGTACAGCATCCAATGCGGCCCCATACTGAGATGATTGCTTCTGGGAGCCATCCACGGGTTCTCAAATAGGGGGAAAAAGCCAGGCAAAATTTTATCAATTTACATTTTTCTGTGATTAATTTTTATGCAAATAAGGGCCCGACCGTGCTCCCATCTCACCTGAATCATCCGGATCATCAAAGACAAATTGAGCATCACTTATTTAAAAAATAGGCTTTAAACTACTCTACAGCTGTGTTGGAAAATGCTAAGAGCGGGGCATGAACTTCTCTAATATAACAGGAATAGATAAGAAAATGCCTTTTATGTGCATTTTGTACACAATACCATAAACATGGAACTTAACAAAATCCTGCCCCCAAAAACAATTGCCTTAGCTTTGAATACCCTCTGGTCTTTATAAACATTCAGCAACAGGAATGACAGTGTGTGAAGCAACATTTCCCCAATTTCTGAATGAATAATCAGAAGTGTTTCCCATTAAGTGAAATATACTGACCAACATTCTACTGCTTCTGGATGAAAGTGTCTAATAAATAGAGTAAATATATAGGGGAAACAGAATGTAGCAGAATTAAATGACAAATTTGAGTTTGTGGCTTAGGGGGCTTACAACATTAGTATTCTGCTGCATAAAATTGACATACCACTTTTAGATCAAATCTATGCAATCTATTTCTAAATTCACCAAACTTCCACTAAAATAATAGAATTATTTAGCTTGCATTTTGAATCCACCAGAGATTATAAAAATAAAAAAATATAAAATATTGCATTTTTTCAAATGAGAATATTCTTCATATTTATGAACTATAAATAATGTTTTCCATGATATCTGGAATCAAGTTAACAGTGCAATTCATATAAATAAATTGTCACAGCTTACAAATGCCACCTCAGCAGTAACTAAGTTCAATTTGTTATGTTTTAGGAAAAGCTATATTTTCTCACATGGCGTCTTTTAAAAGTGTGCTTAGAGTTTTATATACATGACTCAGTTATCAAAATCTTCCCAGATGTCTCTTTCTCTCACTCATGAAAATAATCGTCAGAGCAGAAATAAATTGTTGACAATTCTGTGAGAATGGAAACAGACCACAGGGGGTAAAAATCTGGTTATCTGAATGGGCGATATAATCGAAGGTTCAGCTAAGCTAAGGGAATTTCAACATAAACAATGCTCTTATTTCCAAGAATGGATTCTCCTTTATATACAATAGTGGAGGAATGCCAATCCTTTCCTTACTGCTGTGAGAAAAGTGCCGGACAGGAACAAGATTAGAATCTTAAAAGCTGTCCTGGGGAGCTAAATTACTGTGCAGTGTACAGGTGAGGAGGTAAAAAGAGCAAAAATAAATGGAGTTTATTCCATGGTTTTTAGAGTTTATTTCATGAAGACAGAAATAAAGATATCTAAATCCATAGTTACAGTCACTCCATGTGAAACATCTGTGTGTGTGTGTGTGTGTGTGTGTGTGTGTGTGTATTTGAGCTTGCGTTTGTATAAACTGTATGACTTGGCCTCCTCTCTCTTTCATCAATAAAAATATGCTGTTCAACACCATGTTCCACACACAAAAAAGATTCCTGTTTATATGCTCACTGTCTTCCTTCAAGAATAACCTGGGAAAAGGCAGGTGTTTCTCTCACACACAAAAAAATTCACTTATTTTAGCCTGGTGAGCAATTGTTGAGAAGTAGAATAAGCAGATTCATACCATTCTTGGTGCACACACACCCATCCATCTAGCCTCATCTTTGGGTAAGTCAGTTTGAACCAGCCAGCCATAACGTCATCGGCTGTGATTCAATCTGAAGTGGGAGCAATTCACATTGTTCATCACCTGGACATTTTGTATTCTCAAACAAAGGTGGGTATAAAGCAACTCTCAGTCCCCAAGGATTTACAAACTCTACCATGACTTTAAGCAGCAGCTGTTTGGTTGAAAGCAGGTCAGCTGGCAACCACACAGCTGTTTTTTTAAAGTCCAGGATAGTTGCCAGTGTAATGTGAAAACCAGCCTGTCTCTCACAGAAGTAAATTGGCACCTCCCAAATGACAGGGGAAACTGCTTCCACTTGTGTCAATTGAGTACATTTGGGGACAACGGGACAAGGAACTGGATAAGGAGAAAACCTTTAGAGATGACAACTCACAAACTTTGGGAAGAAATAACGTTGGTCCTAAAGGGAGTGGGAACCCAGGGCTCCTGGGGAACATCACACAGGGCCTCATGGCCTTACATTTAACCTTGGCCACGATCTTTTTCACGAAATCAGATGACCCCCTCCTTCTATCTGAACAGTCATTCCTTGATAATCGGCCCAAAGAAGAAGACACTGATTTCCTAATTTAAGTGAAGAGTGCAACTTCTGGATTCTGCTTTTTCAAACCTCAAGACTGTTCAGCACAGGGAATAAAATCACATCACATCTTGGCAATAATTGTGCATCTCTTAGACCTTAGCATAAGAGACTCTGGAAATTACAATTGAAAACTTCAGCATAATGTGTATCACATGCAAACACTTCTAATAGAATGCATTCTGGATTTGAAAATTAAAGTACCTGGAAATTACACCCATAATGATTATCTGCCTTTTTAACGATAAAAATGATAAGATAATCATTGTAAAACATTAATGTATATGAGTTTATTTTTTTCAATTTATGGAGTGCCTACTTCCACCAGGGTTTTTAAACTAATATATAATTTACATAGAGTACTGTACAAATCTTACATGTATAGTCCAATGACTTTTTACACATTAGACACCTGTGTAGAATTATGACCTCAAACAAGAGATAGAATATTTTCATTACTTCAGTTTACTCTCCCTAAAATTAGATGAGGTATTAATAAAGTGAAATGAAAAAAGTGAGGCTCAGATAAATTGAGAAACTTGCCAAAAGTGAGATAGGTGACAAGGCTAAGTCTCAAATTTATGATCATCTGATTCCAAAGCCCATATTCTTCTCATTAAGCCAAAGGGTTTCTATCAAAAGAAAGGCCAATGAGAATGTGGACACAAATTCCAAAATTAAATTATGCCAAATAATTTATTCAAAATTAATAGCAAGAATATTTTATGAAACAATTTATTAAAATTGACATTCTGATATATTCAACATTCAAAGGGATGCCATAATTTTGGGGAGGGAGGGAAATTAGTTATTATTAAGTCAAATATGGTTGAAAATTCAAATAGTGGATTAATAAACACAATAGAACTTTACTTCTCTATTATACATAAATCCAGAGATTGGTAGTGCAAGGCTGGTATAATAGTCATTCAATTATTAGAAACTTATAGTTTGCCCTTTTTTTCCCCTCCACTATTCTTATATCTTTTCTTGCTTGTGGCTATCTCATGTTCACAAATGGTTGCTGCAACTTTTAGCCATCATGTCCATTCTCCAAGCAGCAAGAAGGAAAAATGGTAAGGGTAAAAGGGTAACTGCCTAATACCTTTGTTAGTATCTTTTACATAGGTTTCCCAAGGATTTAACCTAATGACTTCTACTTTTTATGTAATAAGCCATCTATATCTACAATGCAGACTGAGGTGTTTAGTATTTTGATTAGACCCATTTCCACCCCTGATAATTAAAGAAGAGGGAAGAATGGATGTTTTATAGACTATTAGCAGTTTCTTTTCCAGGAAAAGAGAAAAAATTTAATCCATTTGAGTTATTAGAGTAACACAAATCTATGAAACTCCAAATATATATAAGAATTATAGACAATTAGCAGTTTCTTTTCCAGGAAAAGAGAAAAAAAATAATCCATTTAAGTTATTAGAGTAACACAAATCTATGAAACTCCAAATATATATAAGAAGATAAACAGCTTTACTCATAACTAGAACTCATTGCACTGAAAAATGCCATCAAAGGGATGATATTTTCTGAAGTGACTAGTGAAAATAACTTATTATTTTAAAAAAGGGATATACATATATTTATATATTTAGAGAAAATCATAAATGATATATTAGGTCATTCAAAAAATATTTCTTGAGTGTCTTCAATGTCAAGAACTCTTTTAGGCACTTGGGATATAGTCATAACAACACAAACAAGTTGTACCAAGTTTACTGGTATTACAGAGCTTATAATTGACAAAGAAAGAAAGAAAGTCTGAAAATGGTGTTATGCAGAGAATTAAAATACATTAATATGACAGAGAGTAACTGTGTAACTAATTTATGTAGGGTTATCAGGGAAGACTTCTCTTAGGAGGCTACATCTAAGCAAAGATTTTAATGACAAGAAAGAAAGAGCCATGTGAAGACCACTAGGACCAGAGAAACAGCAGGTGCAAAAGCTCTAGATGGAAAAAAAAAAAAAAAAAGATAAAAAAGAAAAAGAAAAGCTTAGTATGTTACAGGAACAGAAGAAGAGCTAAGAGACTGGAACAGAGAAGGGTGAAAACAGTGGTAAGTTGTAGAAAAAGAGATCATAGAGGTGGGCAAGAGCCATACTCTTGGGTTGGAAAGCCAAGATGAGAAGTTTAGATTTTGGGGCACCTGGCAGGCTTGGTTAGTAGAGCATGTGACTCTTGATCTCAGGGTTGTGAGTTCAAGCCCTACAATGGGCATAGAGCTTACTTAAAAAAAAAATAAAAATAAAAATCAAGAAAAAAGAAGTTGAGATTTTATTCCAAATATGATGGAGATTTTTAAGGATTAGAACAAAATTAGCTGATTTTAATTTAAAAGCAACCACTCTGACTACTTACGGAGAATAGAGGTGGCAGGGAAGCAAAAATGGAAGCATAAAGACAGGAACCAACTGCTATAGAACGGATGATGGCAGTTTGTAGAAGAGTTTAGTGGAAATTAAAATAATGGACACCTCAGGATCATCAGCTGAACTTGAGGATGGATTGGGATGGGGGTAGTGAAAGAAAAAGAAAAGTGAAGAAATTATCAGGTGTTCAGTTTGAGACCATGAAAAGATAGAGATGACTGGAGCACAAATAAGTCTGGGAAAGGAAGGTAGGCATTCTGTTTGGAATATGTTCAGTTTGAGATTTCAGTTACATTTCCAAACAGAAATCTACAAGTCTCTAGAGGTTAAGACTGGAGCTATGGATTTGGGAATCACTGGAAACTTGATGGCATTTCAAGCCATGGAAGCTGATAAGATCGTCCACAGAGTGTAGAGGAAGAGGAGAAAAGCTCAGGGGACAAAGCCTTGGATACTTGATGTAGAGAGAACAACAAAAAAGTGGAGGTAGCAAAAGAGATTGAAAAGGAGTGTCTATTGAGGAAGGAGACACAAGAAGAAAATGTTTCACAAGCAGGCAGTAGTTAAATGTGTCAAACACTTTTAAAGATCAATATAGACATAAACAAATGACCATTGGAAAACCTATGTCACATAATGTAGAAAAAAGTAGTTTTTTTTCAATATTTAGTTTAGTATGAGTAAACCACTCCTCCAGAATCAAAACCATTCATATTCTTGAAGACCCAAGACAGTCCGAACAAACACAGATTACTCTCTCTATCGCAAGCTCAGTCTGATAGCTCTATCACTATCTTTGGGAATTTTGAAAAATGAAAACAAATCTGAGAATCTGATGTCCTCCTTAATCTCACTCTCCAATCCACAGAAATGCACCAACATCACATAAAAATAAAAATAAATACATTTAAAGTTCCTTTAGGTGGGATTGTTCTCTCTTCTACACATCAGAAACAAACATGTTTGTATTTTCTAGGTCTAAGACAGCACTACCAGGCATAATAAGTTATTTTTGCTCAAATATATCCAAAAATATATTCATAGAATCTTGGATAAAACATCCTCTTTAAATAACATAATATTACAATGCAGGGTATTTTTCACACCCCTGTCTAGGAAGACATTTTTTTTTAGCAAGTGTCATGAGATGCCAAAAATAAAACCAATTTGTGTGATTATACTTATAAAATGATGTGCTAGAAACCTCTCAGGCTCCCAAAGGTGGTGTAATAAGGTGGAAATAGTGATTAAAGGAAGATATCTGTGTTTGGAGAACTGGGGAATGAAGGGCTGTGTGCATGCATCCCTGAGCCCAAAATACTTGAAATATGAAGTTGAAGGCTAATGTATAATCTACTTTAGCCAGCCCAAAAATCTGCCAAGAAAGAAACTGTCCACATGAAGGAGATGCTTCCTCAAGAGATGTTGCAAAAACACAAGGTATCACTGGTGTGGCTTTAGAAGCTAAGTGACAAAGGGCAAACCCAGAGCTGAGGTGTCAACTACAGCAGAACTTATGGATGCAGTTGTATATGTGTATGCAATGTAAAATGCCTTAGATGCCTTAAGAGAGATACAAATAAAATTATTTATTCCTGTAAGATCTCATTTAAATGTATGCTCTTCAAGGAGCATAACCCAATGTCATCACGGTGTAGACTGAAGGGGTCACAGCACTTTTTGGCATCTTGAGGTATTTGTATTGTTGAGGTACACTACAAGATGTTCCCAGGAACAATGAACCCATGTTGGCATGGAATCACCTGTAGTACAGATAAGACCCTTCTTTATGGCGGGTAGGCCCCTAATGAGGAAGTTATATAGCCAAAGAATATGAGAGACAAGAGGACTATCCGTAAATACATATGTGAAACACTGTGGAGATGCTCAGGAATAACCAGGGAGATGTAAGGAGGAAGAGCAAGAAGGGCTAAGGTCCTCCAATTAGGCAAGTAAGGCTATTAGCCAAGAAACATGGCCATTTGTGGCATGACTTTATTTGTACCTTAGGCTAATGAGGCCTAAAAACATTTGGGTTCTGCTAATAATAAAGCACATGTGCTTTTATAATACAATTCTATGTTTATTTTCTTCTTATTAACTGTATTAAGCTATTTACACAGTGGAATTGTATTTAAAGAGTTATTTAGTAAAGACTTGCCACAAATAGACAGTTTCACTAACGCTAATCACAGAAGTGCAGTGAAGCAAACTTATGCTCGAGCAAGTAACATGGGTGAGAACTTCCCATTCTTGCGACATTTTCCAGGCCAATAGACTTGAAATTATGCCATTCCAAAATAATTCTGGGGTGGGAAGCTTCCTAGGATAATACAACCACATTTAAGTGAGCGTTGCAAAGAGAAGCTGATGTGAGAAAGCTGTAATATTGCTGGCATAAAAATAGGTGCTGCCAGGGAGTGAGGCAGTTGACAAACGGGCTTGCTGAGGGAGGGCTAAGGGACATCCCTAGTAACCACGAGGAGGCTGGCCTGAAGCAGCAGGTGCTCAGCTCTAATAAAAGCCCAGGACCTCCAGAGCAGACAGGAAGGAGTGGCATGAGAAGGCTGCCTTAGGGAGGAGGGAGACAAGACACCTGAAGTTGAACACAGCTATGGAAGGGGACCAAGACAGAGACAAAGGGATACAATGCAGGGTCACCTGGTTTGGGTGGACATTCCCAATAAGCAGAATGTTAAGACTCGATTTCTAAAGATTTAACTGCATTGGTGGTGAAAATCAGTAAGGGTCTTAAGTAACATGAAGGAAAAATCAGTGGCAGCTGAGTCAGAACGAGTGAAGAAGGAAGCTGTACTTATCCAGGGCCTGCCATGCACCCCTGAGGCCACCAGGCTCTGCTGTCATTCTCAACCCAACCAAAGCAAGTGTAAGAACCTGCACTCGGGATCTCTTCCTCTTTCTCCTGATTTCCCTTGTCTTCTCCAGCTTAAAAAAGGTGCTCTGGAGGGATCTGGCATGTAAAACATCAGACAAGGCTTATTAAGGAAAGATTCACCAATACACATACAAGCAAATGTTTTCTAAATAGGAGGAGCCGTAAGTAATATTCTCTCAGATATTTGTGGTAAGCATATTAGAAAAAGAGAAAAACAGTTTTTTAATAATGTTTTTTGGGAAAAATTAAACTTAATGAATATGGAGGATAAGGATAAAATATGAAGAAGGAAAACCATGTACTTTATCTACATATTAATTATTCATTCAAGAAGCATTATGGAGCACCTACTATATGCTATATGCTACTGGATATTGTTGAGAAAACACCAACGAAAGGGATCTGCTCCCTGCCTTACCTTCCTGGGAAAGAAATAGTACACAAATAAATAAAGTTCAATATAAATTGTTCTCTCTTAAGGTATCTTAAGAAAGACATTAAATAAAATTATACTTACATTTATAAGATCCTATTTGAACATATGTTAACTGCAAAATGCCAAACATTAAGCCATTTAAAAAGGGCTTTTTCTTTTAATCAAAAAAGTAATCATATGTTAAACTTATGTTCCTGAAATCTACTTTCAAGAGAACAAAGCCCTAAAATGGTGATCATCTGGCTGACAGTTAACCCCCAATGGTGAATAAGTAATGATTGAAGAGAAACCAAGACAGGCTACTTAGCAAGGTAAAGTCCCACCAACTGAGCAGAAGATCTGACCTCCAAATAATCCTTTAAACCCAAACTTGGTGAAGCAATTGTACCAAAGATGGATGCCAATCTAACTTCTCAGAATCAAGGTGTTCAAGGCAGGACTCCAAAGAAGGCTGCAGTGAACTCTGGAAAAGAAATTGCCTTTGAAGGATGTGGAGAAAAAGAAAGCCTCATGCACTATTGATGGGAATGTAAATTGGTACAGCCACTGTGGAAAACTAGAAGTTCCTCAAAAAAAAATCAAAAATAGAAATACCATATGATCCAATAATTCCACTGCTGGGTATTTAAAAAAGAAAATAAGAAAATGAAAACACTAATTCAAAAAGATGTATGTACCCCTATGTTGCAGCATTATCTACAACAGCTAAGATATGGATGCAATCCAAGTGTCAATCCATAGATGAATGGATAAAGAAGATGTGTACAACCCTCTCACACTCACATATACACCCAGTGGAATATTACACTGCCTTATAAAAGGATGAAATCTTGCCCATCCAACAATATGGATGGTCCTAGAGGGTACTATGCTACTAGGTAAGATAGCTCAAACCAAGAAAGACAAATGCCATATGATTTAACTCATATGTGGAATCTGCAAAAACAATTGAATAAGCAAACAAAAGAAGAATCAGACGTATAAATATAGGGAACAAACTGATGATGGCCAGGGGTAAAGGGCTGGAGACATGGGCAAAATGGGTGAAGGAAAAGTGAGAGGCCAAAGGCTCCTAGTTAGGAATGAGTAAGTCATGGGAATAAAAGACACAGCAGAAGAAACACACTCAATGATATTATAATAGTGCCACACAGTGACAGATGATAGCTACACTTGTGGTGGCCACAGCATAATGTATTGAGAAGTTGACTATGTTGTACACCTGAAAATAATGTAACACTGTGTGTCAACTATGCTAAGAAAAAAAAAAAAAAGAAATTGCCTCCTAAGTATTACCTAGTTATAACTAATACCACTGCAATCTGGCTTTTGCTCCCATCACCATGGTGATTTGCTGAATCACACCTTCAGCAGACCTCAGAGAGTGGGCCTCCAGCTTTGTGTTTCTCAGTAACATCATGGCTTCTCTATGGAGGGCCTCTTATGGAGAGCCATGAGCATACTGAGAAACACAAAGCTGAAGGAAGGCTGAAATTTTAAATCATAAGTAAGACCAAAAAAAAAAAAAACCCACAAAAAATTCAAAGGCTAGATGTCTGGTTCTAAGTATTTTGCAAGACAGTGTATACTGTTTTGGGGGAAGTTACTAACTCCTAATTGTCAATATTAATCTTGACAAAATAAAATAAAAATTGCTCTTATGAATTCTGAGTATTGAATTTCATCCCACAGTATAATGCACAGCTCATGGCGAACTCATTCCAGTTGGCATATTTGGTAACAGATTCTAAAGTCAACTAAATTAATTTTGATTTTCAGTCTCAGATTAAGTTTAGCTTTCCTCAATACTAACTAAGCTTTATTTAGTGAAAAATGAAAATTCCATGTAAAAGTTATAAAAATTACTTTTCCAATTTTTTAGTATATGTGCTGCTGAAGTGAGCACTAAAAATTACTTTCCAAAATATATCAAAATCTACCAAACATTTCAAAAAGAAATAATACCAATGCTATACACTCTTGTTCAGAAAATGGAAGAGAAGATAATACTTCCTAGCTTATTTTATGAGGCCAGCATTATCCCGCTACCAAACCCAGAGAAAAATCTGTTCACAATAGAAAGTTACAGACCAATATTCCCATTGACATGGATGCAGAAAATCCTCAACAAGTTATGACCAAATCAAATCTATCAATTAAAAAAAAAGGATAAAACAACACACAGCAAAGTGAGAGTCCTCTCAGGAATTCAATACTGGTTCACCATATGAAAATCAATCATGTAATTTGTCATATTAACTAACTAAATAAGAAAAATCAATGATATACAGGAAGTCATTCAACAAAATTCAAAATACCTTCATGATAAAAATTCACAGCTAAATTAGGAATAGAATAAAACTTCTTCACCTTAATAAGGGTATCTACAAATAAGCCTACAGCTAACAACATATTCAAGATGATTAGAGACCAAATATTTCCCTCTAAAATCAAGAATAAGGGAAAGATGTCATTTCTTACTATTCCTTTTCAATGTAATACCTAACTCTCAGCCAGAGTGCTAAGAGAGGGAAAAAGAAGAAATGAAAGACACATAGATTGAAAAGGAAGAATAAAACAGTCCCAAATCACAATATTATTACACCAAAGAATCTACAACAAAGTTCTTAGAACTAGCAGGAGAGTTTAACAATGTTGTAGGAAATACAAATCAAAACCACAATGAGGTATTGCTTTATCCCAGTTAGAATGGCTAAAACTAGCAAGATAGGAAACAACAAATGTTGGTACGAATGTGGAGAAAGGGGGAACCTTCTTCCACTGTTGGTGGGAATGCAAGCTGGTACAGCCACTCTGGAAAACAGTATGGAGGTTTCTCAAGAAGTTAAAAATAGAGCTACACTATGACTTAGCAAGTGCACTACTGGGTATTTACCTCAAAGATACAGATGTAGTGAAAGGAAGGGGCACCTATGACCTCAATGTTCATAGCAATAATGTCCACAATAACCAAACTGTGGAACTGTGGAAAGAGCCAAGATGCCCTTTGGCAGATGAATGGATAAAGAAGATGTGAGATTATATATATTGATATATATATATATATATATATATATATATATATATATATATATCACATGATATATATATATATATCATGGAATATTATAACTCAGCCATCAGAAAAGATGAATACTTACCATTCACATCGGTGTGGATGGAACTGTAGGGTACTATGCTAAGTGAAATAAGTCAATCAGAGAAAGACAATTATCATATGGTTTGGCTCATATGCAGAACATAAGAAATAGTGCAAGGAACAATAAGGGAAGGAGGGGAAACTGAATGGAAAAAAATCAGAGAGGAAGATAAACCATGGGAGACTCTTAACTCTGGGAAACAAACTGAGGGTTGCTGAAGGGGAGGGGAGTGAGGGGACGGGGTAACTGGGTGATGGGCATTAAGGATGACATGTGATGTGATAAGCACTGGGTGTTATATACAACTGATAAAAAATCATTGAAAATGACATCTGAAATTAATGATGTAGTATATGTTGGCAATTGAATTTAAATTTAAAAAATTAAAATTAAAATAAGGAAAAAACAATGTTATACAACAAAGATCAATATATGAAAGTCAATCACATTCCTATATACCAGAAATGAACAATTCGGATTTGAATAAAAAATAACACATTTTTTTAAGCAATTGTACAATTGCTTGCTTTTTAGCAATTATACAAAATATTAATATAAATACTTAGGTATAAATATTTTACATATGTTTGTAGGATTTATATACTGAAAGTTATAAAACACTGATGAAGAAAATCAAATATATGAATAAATGGAGGGATACACCATATTCATGAATCAGAAAACAAGAATGTTAAGATGTTAAATGTCAATTTTTCTGATTTGATCTACAGTTTCAAAGGAATGCCAATAAAAATCTCAAACTTTTTTGCAGATTTTGACAAACTCATTCTAAAATTTCTATGGGCAAAAAAAATTTCCATGGAAAGCAAAAGAACTAGAACGGCCAGACAATTCTGAAAAAGAACAATGCTAGATGATGCACACTACGCAATTTAAAATCCTACTAGAAAAAAAAATCCTACTAGAGAGCTATGTAATCAACATAGTATATTATTAATGAAAGAATAGAAATATCAACTAATGCACAGAATAGAGAACAGAAATATATTGACACATAGACAGCTAACTGAGTTTTGACAAGTAAAAGGCAATTCAATGGAGGGGGGATAGTGTTTTCAATAAATAATACTGGAACAAATGGACATCTATATGAAATAAAACAAAACTTTTAAATACCTCATACATTATATAATAACTCAAAATGGATCATAGACCAAAGGTGAAATGAAAAACTCTTAAAATATCTAGAAAAAAATAGGAATTGGTCATGAGCTTTTTAGATACATCACCAAAGACACAATCTATAAAAAAAAACAAACTTATAAATTAGGTGTTATATTTTTAAACTTTTGTTTTGTGAAAACACTGTTAAGACCATGAGCAGAGAAGACACAAACTGGAAGAAAATATTTGTAAATCACATATCTGATAATTCTTGTACCCAGAATATATAAAGAAATCTTAGAACTCAACAATAAGAAAAGAAACAACCCAATCCTTTCAAAGACAAGTGATCTGAAGAGACATTTCACCAAAAGAAGACATCTAAATGTCAGAGAAGCATAGGAAAAGAGGAGTAACAGCATTAGTCATCAAGAATATGCAGATTAAAATCCCAATGAGATATTAATACACACCTATTCACATGGCAAACAAAACAAAATAAAAACAAACAAACAAAAATTCTGCAAAGTGCTGTTGAGGATTCAGAGCAACAGGAACATTTATGTTTTATGGGAATGCAACATAGTAGCCACTTTGGAAAACAGTTAGGCAGACATTTATAAATACACACTTTCCATATGACCCAGCAATCACACTACTAGGTATTTTCTCAAGTGAACTGAAAATACATGTTTATAAAATGTGCATGGAAAGTGTTTATAGCAGTTTCATTCACAATCACCAAAAACTGGGAAAAAAAACAATATGTCTTTCAACAGGTGAATATATAAACTGTAGTATATCCATACAATGGAAAGTTATGCAGCAATACAAAGGGATAAAATGTTGATACACACAGCAATATGGATGTGCATTTTGGTAAATGAAAAGAGCTAAATCTAAATAAAACACTACATATTCTATAATTCCATTCATATGACATTATGGAAAAGGCAAAGATATAGGGACAGAAATGTTATCAGTAGTTGCCTAAGAATGGGGTTGAACGAAGGTATTGATTACAAAGGTGACATGCAAAAGAATATTTTAGAATGATCAAACCGTTTGTTATAATTTGTATGAAACCATAAAAGCCCCCAAATAGCCATAGAAATCTTGAGAAAGAAGGACAAAGTTGGAGGTGTCATAATCCCAGATTTTAAAATATAACAAAGCTGTGTAATCAAAACAGTATGGTACTGGCACAAAAATAGACACACAGATAAATGGAACAAAATAGCCCAGGAACAAACCCAGGCTTATATGGCCAATTAATCCATGACAAAAGCAGCAAGAATATATAACAGGGAAAAGACAGTCTCATCAACAAATGGTGCTGGGAAAACTGGACGCTACATGCAAAAGAATGGAACCGGACTACTTTCTTACACTTTCATGCACAAAAGTACTCAGAATGTATTAAGACCTAAATGTGAGACCCGAAACCATAAAACTCCTAGAAGAAAACACAGGCAGTAATTTCTTTGACATCAGCCATAAAAACCCTCTTCTAGATATGTCTCCTCAAGCAAGATAAATAAAAGTAAAAATAAACTATTGCGATTACACCAAAATAAAATCTTTTTCACAGTGAAGATCAACCCAAAGAATGGGAGAAGATATTTGCAAATGCCATTTCTGATAAGGGCTTAATATCCAAAATATATAAAGAACTTAATCCAATTAAAACCAAGCAGAAGACCTTAACCAATATTTTTCCAAAGAAGACAAAATGATCAAAACAGGTTGTGATCCCGGGGTCCTGGTATCGAGTCCCACATCAAGCTCCCCACAGGGAACCTGCTTCTCCCTCTGCCTATGTCTCTGCTTCTCTCTGTGTGACTCTCATGAATAAATAAATAAAATCTTTAAGAAAAAACCCTGCATGGTAATAATTAATTACTTGATTAATTCATTAAAATGTGACATATATTTATGTAATATGGAAGTGATAACTCATGTCACATAATATTGGAAAGATTAAATAAAGTCAAATATGCAAAAAATAAAAACTGTTCTTTGTGATACTGGGGTGGTGAATATATGACTATGCATTTGTCAAAACCCATCTGTACACCAGAAATAGTGACTTTCACTGTTTTTAAATTAAAACACAAAACATACAGAAACCAAGTAAAATTGTGAGACAATTAGGATGGAATGCAGATTGTGGTAAATAAATCTGACTGTATTACAAATGTATAGTACAACCTCACTGAAGGGGTGAGGAAGAAAGGAGTTGGCTTAACTAACTAAAAAACAAGTGTTTTGTCTTGATATTAAAATGCTAAAAAAAGAATTACACGCAAACATTGCACTCTAGTTTTTAAATTTGTTTCTTATAGTAGTGAAGTTCAGCAATTCTGACACTATGTTACATATATATTAAATTTGAACAAATAGTAAAATATATTATATGTGATGGTGATAGAAGTCATGTTTCCCAATGTCAAAGAAAAAAGTTTCAAATAGCCTTATTTATGACCAAGATGGGAATATCAGAATGAACTCTCTAATGCTGGGTTGGAATCAAACATGTCAGTATGAACTCATGTTTTTTTGTTTGTTTGTTTTTTTACCATATACACAGACAGAAAAATAAACATAAATCCATGTGTTAACAAAGATAATATATATATGCATGTATTTCCTAGATCTGCCCATCAAGAAGGCCTAGAAAAAAATATACTCTAACAGCAACAAGCACACTTAGTACCTAGATCTTAATTTCTAAACATCTTTCTACAGTGAAAGAAATCAGGACTTCTTGGGAAAATGGCTGGTTCTATGATCGAGACAGGGAACACATGAGATGATCCTGTAACATCTTATACTGTCAGAAAATAAAAAAAGAGTTAAAAATAAAGGGAATGTATGTCAAAGGACATAGGAACTAACCTAAAAAAGCTCCCACTGGCTAAAACGAACAAATTGAACCAAGTCAAACAAATAATGGATTATCACCCAAAGAATAAAATAAATACCCATAAGCCCATATGAATAGAATTAATCGATTGAATAAATAAGTAATAGTGAGAGAGAATGGACTGATCTCTCCTTCCAAAAGAATTCCAATTCATAATGTAGAAAAAATGAGGGGAATATAAAATCACCATTAGAACATCATAGCAATAGTTGCAGCAGGCAAACTCCACTGATAAACACTAAATTAATGAGCAAAACCTAGGAGAAACTGAATATTTGCATAGCCTCAAAACATCTTCCCTCAAATATTTGTTAATTATTGTGGTGTCTTAACCATATCTGCAGATTTTTTTAATGTTCCTTCTTGCAAGAGGAGTTTAATTCCCTTCCCCATGTATGGGCTCAAGTATTTACTTCTAATAAATAGAGTATAGGAAGAGAAAAATAGTAACTTTTTAGTGGAGAAAGCGAATAGATATCATCTTAACCAGGTTATCAAGGTTAACATCACCAATACAATATAATATTGATATTATGCATACCCTGATCTAAAGCAACATAAAGGGCAATGACTCCTGTGATATTGTTACCCAAAATTCATAACATCAGCTTAATCATAATAAAACTTCACACAAAAACCAACTGAGGAACATTCTACAAAATACTTGACCACTATTCAGAAGGGTCAAGGTTGTGAAAGAAAAATAAATATTTTGAGAAACTCGGGAGATAAGATATAACTGCCAAGGCAACTTGGTATTCTGAATTGATCCAGGAATAGAAAAAAAAATCAGTGAGAAAACTAGAGAAACCTGAACAACCTATAGTTAAGACTATTTTTTTTTGAGTTTTGAAAATATTTATTACAAGAAGATTCCCTTTCCCATATTAAAAGGAAAGCATATTACTAGAAATATTCAGAGGATGGAAACTAGGTTAAACTAATTCCCAAGTCCTCATCAAATAAAGTTATCAATAAAGGAAAAGATAGTTTGGAACTTAAAATTAGGGAGGCCTATACATAATTTAGATGGGGAAAGAGAAAAACAGAACATGAGAATAATCATTTACACCTTACAGTCTTTAATTAAGCACATAAAACTGTACTATTTAATGTATTTCTCCATGAACTTTTTGTGAAATTCAGATCGCAGTGTATCATTTACAAATCTTTTGTCTTTCTTTTGATCATCTACACCTTTTGCACAGTTCTTGAAAACAACATCATCATCCCACCTTCTTTTAACTTTGAAGTTGGCCTGAGGCTGGGATGGACCAGTGAGATTAAGGAGAGGGTTTCCACTCAAAATGTTTTCCATACGTATTCTTTCTTCTTCAGCTTTCTGTTCTTGTTCCTTCCTGGCCTGCTCTTCAGCTCTTTCCTTTTTAATTTTTTCTAGTTCTGCAAGAAGAGCTGAAGTGTCATCATCATCACTCTCCTCTTCAAAATCTTCACCCTCATCTTCCTCATCTGTTAGAGGATCATCTGCATCAAGGTTGGCAGTAGGAATCCGGTCTAACCGAGGCTTCTTTGACACCAACGAGGAGGTTGTATGTTCTCTTGTTGGACGGTCTGTTTTTTTCTCTTGCAGCAACTCTCTCTCTCTCTTCCAGCTCCCTCCTGAAGTCACGGTTGCGAACCTGTTCAGGGGCATCCTGAGTAGTTTGTCTATATTTTATCTTTGTATAAGAAGGTAGGTCTCTACTTGAGTACTGCTTTGAGAGTTGGCTCAAATCACCTTCTCCTTTTCTTCTCCCACCTCTCACAGGTTCAAAAGTTGGCCTAGCTGCTGTTGTCATCTTTTATGCTCCCAGAAGCCTCCCTATAGTTAAGACTATTGTACCAGTGCTGACTTCATAGTTTTTTCATCTTTTTTTTTTTTTTTTTTTTTTTTTGAGAGAGAGAGAGAGTAGGGGGCAGAGGATAAAGGCAGAGGGAAAGGGAGAGAGACTATCTCAAATAGACTGTGCTGTGCATGGAGCAGGATAAGAGGCTCAATGCAGAGCTCAATGCAGGGCTTGATCTCATGACCCTGAGATCATGACCTGAGCTGAAACCAAGAGTCAGTCACTTAACTGACTGAGCCACCCAGGCATCCCTCTTAGTTTTAATAAATGGCTAACATGAGGGGAAACTGAGTGAAAGGGATATAGGAACTCTAGACTATCTTCACAATTATTCTGTGAATCTAAAATTATTTCAAAATATAAAGATTTTAGAGTATTATGAATACTTTAATTTCCTTAGATGTTCTCTCTCTAAATTTTATTGTGCTTCTGTTTTCCAAGAATCTCTAAGAAAGTGAACAGACTCCAGGCTGTTAGGCAAGTAGCAACAACACTAGCCTGGTAACCTGAAGCTTTTGGTTGAACTTCCAGCCCTGCCAACAAGGATGATCCTCAGGTAACCTGGGGGCCCAATCCATAATCCTAAAAATAAGGAGTTTGCATAATCTGACTCCCACATACCACTTTTATCACAATAAACAAACAAACAAACAAGCAAACAAACAGAAAAGAACAGTAGGGTGGAACTCATGTTTCAAAGAAAATATAAAACTCAAAGTGTTTTTTCTTTTAAAGATTTTACTTCTTTATTCATGAGAGACACATAGAGAGAGGCAGGAGACAGGCAGAGGGAGAAGCAGGCTCCTCACAGGGAGCCTGATGTGGGACTCAATCTTGGACCAGGATCATGCCCAGAGCTGAAGGCAGATTCTCAATTGCTGAGCCACCCAGGCATCCCTCAAAGTGTTTTTTCAATGTAAAAAATATATAGCAAAAAAAAACCACGAATGTCAATAAATTAAATATTTATTAGAGACGTTAGGAACTCAAAGCGTTGGCAAACCTCATTCTTGCCATTCCCCATTAGAAGGGAGGTCAACCTACATGTTATTAATCACCAACTAGAAAGAAAAGAGAAGTCAAAGCCAATTGCTCCAAATAAGAGAAATTGTCCTGGCTGTGAAGGAGTGGTCAGCCCATTGTCGGTTGCAAGTGCGACACCAAGGGTGTTGTCGCATGCAAAAGCATGTCAAGGCACCTAATCAGCTGGTTAGGAGTAATAGCTGCTCTTTCCAGACACACATTGAATTGCTTAATTCCAACTTTTAAGTTAGATTATAAATCTATTCATTCAAGCATCACAATGCTCTATATTAAATGAATACCAAAAATATCCAGGAAAGAGTTTCGTATAATTGCCTTCAATACTGTTTGCAGTCTTTATTATAATATTTAGTCTGTTTTTCTCATTTAAGCAATTATCAGGGCTGCTATGGCTACACAATAAGGTCTTAGAAAAGGAGGATTCTTTGCCGTCTAGATCCTGAAAGCAAGCTTATTAAGAATGACACAGGAAGAATTACAAGCATTCATTTTCTAAATTTCAGGGCCCTTTTCTATAAAGTCAAAGGGTACTATAAAATGTGTCAGGGAGCCACACATGCAGATATTCACATTTCACTTAGAAACCCTTACGGATTGCAAGTCTCTAAGTGGGTCTCTGTGAAAGGCAAGTATTCAGAATGTCACTCTTTTCCCAAGAGAGAGCAGGTTTTGATTGCAGAACATGTTACATTAATGAAGCTTTGTTGGCAGCTGGTGAGTAAAGCTTCTGGGTAGCATAACCCATTTTTCCTAATACTATGTTAAAAAGAGCCAAGCCTGAGCCATGCTCCAATTACTGGGAAAGAAAATCAAAAGAGGACAAGTGAATAGGATTTTTTGGTACTTACTTATTTTGGTATAGTTTCAAACTTACAGAAAAGTTACAAAAACAAAACAGAAAAATCTCCCATATATCCTTAACCCATACTGAATTTTATATACTTAAAATTACATATAGATATCATATATGAGATATGTGAATATATGACATATATCTATACCTTTTATACATATAATTATGTACATATATAATTTGTGAAAAATAATTTAAGACTATCTATATCCTGATCCGCATCCAACTTTCATCCAGTAGTATTACCATCTACTGATGATTTTTGTCCAAATCACTTATTACATACCAGTTGTGAAATGGTGATTTTTCTAACTCAATCTTTCCTTCAACACTTACTAATTAGCATTCTCCTCTAAAGAAGAGCCTATCTCCATCTTTCATTTATTCATTTGTTCATGTCGGTATGGACTCATAAGTTCTTATTTTATTCAATGATCTATAATTCATGACTATCTTTGTGTTGATGCTAAAATTGCCAATTGAAAGAATGGTTAGGGCACAGTAAGTGAGTTTTCCAAAGTTTGCTTCGGAAGCAAATGGTCACTTTGCCTTCAAAACATTTTAAGGTAAAAAAAAAAAAAAATGTGTCCTCCTATTTGAACAGAAACACTAACAAATCTTTTCCCCGCTCAGAAACTCCTGTCTAGACACATTACTCTTTCACAGCACCAAATCTCTGTTTTGCTCCTTATCCAGGGCTGCAGTTAATTACATGAAGAGACAGATGCTGAGCAGCCTAAGGCTTCCTCTGCCACCACAGCGAGGCTGAGCTCCACTCAACAAGCAGGTAGTGAGTGAAGACAAATGCTGTTTGACAAGGCAGGATAGCCCAGCACCCAGGGATAGAAAACAGACAGGCCACTCTGTGTTCCCAAGCAAAGACAGAGAAATATCAAGCAGATTGTTTCTGACAGAAATCATATCACAGCCGCACTTCCAGACAAAGTCCGTGTGAATGAAATGATACACTTTCTGTTTCCCATCTTCCCCTTTAACAAAAAAGGAGTATATCAAAGGTACATTGAAGGTGACAGCTCAATGCAAGGTGGTTAGAAAGATTTTATAAGCTTGGTTTCCCTTTGGAGATTTTTAAAGAATCAGCAACAGTTCATCGATTTAGATGCTGTAGCTAGCTATTCCTCTTGATTATAATGAATTTCCAGGTTCCTAAGTACTGCAACATTCAAGTACTCTAGGTTCGGTGAAGGTGGTGTCAAAACAGAAAATTAAAGCCATGAGCAGTCTCTATGTCACGTGGAAAAATAGAATAGTCTAATTTTTCTAAAATTTGTTAAGCAAAGATTAGCTGAAAAAGTAGGTTCTCAAATGTAAACTCATGTTAGTATACAGGCAGAAGTTATTTTAGAGGCCACCTAATGACTTATTCTTACACATTTAAGGGTGCAGAAATGACATAAAAATAAAAATTTCTCCTCAATGGGTATACTTTGGAGAGGAAATAATATTTTTATCCAATCCAGAAATAATTTTGCCAATGCTTTCCTCATTAGTTGTCAATGAATGTGAATTTAAATTATTCCTATCAAGGCATAATTAAATTATTTTAGTGCATTCTTTTTTAAACATTTTTGTTTTTCATTGGGCTCATAGAGAGTACTTACATATTATGTCACAGAGACAATAAATCAAACAAACTAATGCATAACTCCTAACCAACTGTTGTTTTCAGAAGAAAAAAAAAAACCCTCCAATACAACCTGCTGTGAGCCCAACTGTTGGGTGGTAGACCAACAACAATGATCATTCCCAAAGGAGAAGAGGGAGGGGTGCCAAACAGACATTCAGGGAGCTTTATTTCTCACCAGAAGGCTCAGAATAAGCTTTTAGAGAAGTAGGTAGCAAGAAATTGGCTGTCAAATTATATTATAAATCTATTGCTTTAAATAATATTTTAGTCGTTCCTTTAATTTTCTTTTACACTGTCTCCATTTTGAGCCATCCTGCAGTTCTATAAGTCAAAAGTTATAAATAGAAACGTTCAATTTTTCACATAGAAATTAAATTATAGTTGGGGAGTGTATTCTTGACCAAAAACTCTCATCAAATAAATCACATGTCCACTATATTTAAGAGTCTGTTTTTTTGTTTGTCTCTTTTTTCCTTTCTCGTTTGTTTCTTAAATTCCACATATGAGTGAAATAGGTGAAGGGGATTAAAAGTACATTTACCATGATGAGCACTAAATAACATATAGAATTGTTGAATTACTATATTTTACACCTGAGACTAATATAACACTCTACGTTAATTATACTGGAAAAAATATTACATGACACCAAAACAATATCCTAAAAAGAGTTGTAACAGCTATAAATTTCCATAATAATTTAGAATAGTAAAAACATCTCCCAGTCTTAAGAAATTATTAATATGCTATATACAAGAATCATTCAGAAGGCCCTTGTGCCCTACCCTTTATGAAATAAATTTGACCCAAAACTAATATAATGTCATAGAAATAAACTAGCAATCTCATCTATCAATAATGGTGTCTTTTTAAAATTTAGATGGACTTTTTAAATATAATTTAGGTGACTCAGATGTCTTTAATATATAATACAGATGTCTTTAATATATATACAAGGCATATGAACAAAAATTTTCCTTTTTTCTTCAAAAAAAATTGTAAAGTTAATCAAATCGTATAAATCAGTCCACAATTCATAAGTTCATAAGCTGCTTCAGAGCACTTTAGTAGTGCTTAATAAGATTCTTATTGGAGCCAACAATGAAACTATTTCCACCAGGCTGGGGGGCAAAATGGAGCATTTTAATAAATTAGAGCTGACCCAATAGTTCTCTCATTTATATTTCTTGCCTCTGTAATTTATTTCTGTGGTTCCCAACTTGACTACCACAAAGATAGTCATGGGCAATAAAGCAAACTACTCAGTGTGATGAGTTCTATGATAAGAGAAACATGGGGTGTTGTGAAGCACATAGAAGAGACATTGACTATGAACTTGAGAGTCAGGAAAAACCTCCAGGAGATGATACTATGGCTGACATCTAAGCCAAGACCTGCGGACAACTAGGAGTTAGTGGGACAAAATTTCTATCCATGATAAGAACCTAATCTAGAATGCCCGAATCAAAAGAATAACTTGTTGTCCTCCACATTTCACTGGAATGTAGTATTTAAGGGCTGGCCAGGAAATGATATGCTATAATAGTTAAGAATACAGTTAAGGGATCCCTGGGTGGCGCAGCGGTTTGGCGCCTGCCTTTGGCCCAGGGTGTGATCCTGGAGACCCAGGATCGAATCCCACATCAGGCTCCCGGTGCATGGAGCCTGCTTCTCCCTCTGCCTATGTCTCTGCCTCTCTCTCTCTCTCCCTGTGTGACTATCATAAATAAATAAAAATTAAGAAAAAAAAAAGAATACAGTTAAAAAAAAAAAAGAATACAGTTAAAGTCAGTTTTCCAGGGTTCAAATTCCTGTGTTACCTTTCAGTAGTAGTATACCTATGGGCAGGTATCTTTTCTCTGTGCCTCAGTGTAGTTCCTTTATCTATAAAATGGAACAAAAGATAATACCCAAATCACTGTAGTACTGTGTGATTTAAGGCAGATAATAAGTGTGTTAGAAGAGTACTTTAATAAGACTTGGACATATGTTTGCCACTATTTATCACAACTACTAGCATACCTGGATGGAAGGATATATATTCAGTTCCTCCTAAACATATCATGTATTTTTTTTTTAAATAGCCAGGGGAATTTTAAAAAAGAAAACCATATCTGGGGGCATCACAACGCCAGATTTCAGGTTGTACTACAAAGCTGTGGTCATCAAGACAGTGTGGTACTGGCAGAAAAACAGACACATAGATCAGTGGAACAGAATAGAGAATCCAGAAGTGGACCCTGAATTTTATGGTCAACTAATATTCGATAAAGGAGGAAAGACTATCCATTGGAAGAAAGACAGTCTCTTCAATAAATTGTGCTGGGAAAATTGGACATCCACATGCAGAAGAATGAAACTAGACCACTCTCTTTCACCATACACAAAGATAAACTCAAAATGGATGAAAGATCTAAATGTGAGACAAGATTCCATCAAAATCCTAGAGAAGAACACAGGCAACACCCTTTTTGAACTCGGCCATAGTAACTTCTTGCAAGATACATCCACGAAGGCAAAAGAAACAAAAGCAAAAATGAACTATTGGGACTTCATCAAGATAAGAAGCTTTTGCACAGCAAAGGATACAGTCAACAAAACTAAAAGACAACCTACAGAATGGGAGAAGATATTTGCAAATGACGTATCAGATAAAGGGCTAGTTTCCAAGATCTATAAAGAACTTATTAAACTCAACATCAAAGAAACAAACAATCCAATCATGAAATGGGCAAAAGACATGAACAGAAATCTCACAGAAGAAGACATAGACATGGCCAACATGCATATGAGAAAATGCTATGCATCACTTGCCATCAGGGAAATACAAATCAAAACCACAATGAGACACCGCCTCACACCAGTGAGAATGGGTCAAATTAACAAGGCAGGAAACAACAAATGTTGGAGAGGATGCGGAGAAAAGGGAACCCTCTTACACTGTTGGTGGGAATGTGAACTGGTGCAGCCACTCTGGAAAACTGTGTGGAGGTTCCTCAAACAGTTAAAAATAGACCTGCCCTACGACCCAGCAATTGCACTGTTGGGGATTTACCCCAAAGATACAAATGCAATGAAACGCCGGGACTCCTGCACCCCGATGTTTATAGCAGCAATGGCCATGATAGCCAAACTGTGGAAGGAGCCTCGGTGTCCATTGAAAGATGAATGGATAAAGAAGATGTGGTTTATGTATACAATGGAATATTCCTCAGCCATTAGAAATGACAAATACCCACCATTTGCTTCAACGTGGATGGAACTGGAGGGTATTATGCTGAGTGAAGTAAGTCAGTCGGAGAAGGACAAACATTATATGTTCTCATTCATTTGGGGAATATAAATAATAGTGAAAGGGAATATAAGGGAAGGGAGAAGAAATGTGTGGGAAATATCAGAAAGGGAGACAGAACGTAAAGACTGCTAACTCTGGGAAACGAACTAGGGGTGGTGGAAGGGGAGGTGGGCAGGGGGTGGGAGTGAATGGGTGGCGGGCACTGGGGGTTATTCTGTATGTTAGTAAATTGAACACCAATAAAAAATAAATTAAAAAAAAACATATCATGTAGAAATTAAGAATATTGAAACATATATTTTCTTAGTGTAAGATATTTCCTGGTGTAAACATGAGATGTCTTATATTCTCTCCAACATAATTAAAACTTTAAATATATTCTTTATTAAAAGAATAATATAAATTATAATCTTTATTTTGATCAAACAACAAACTATAACATGGTGTTGATCCTCTACAACGACAGCTTTATTAGAGATATTCTTTCTTATCTCCAGCAAGGACTTCCATCATTGTTTCTTATTGTTAGTCCACCCCCTGGTAACTTCCTAACATCACTTGGACTGTGGGATCAGTCATAACACAACTCCAGTTAGAGTCCAGACCGTTCCTGTTGCTTGCTGGACTACTCTCTGCTTTCTCTGGGTCCTGGGGCACAACTGCAATAAAACAGATAGCTCTCCCAACCTGTCACACCACATATTCACAACAGCCCAAGCTCAGCAGGTTCTTGCTACTCTAAGCCATCTTTTATTCACCTCAATTCATTTCAATTCAGCACAATTCAACAAAGATATATTATATGCAGAACACGTTGCTAAGGAATAAAGGGTGAAAGTAAGACTGACCCACTCTCAAAGAACTTAGAGACAATCAGGGGAGCAAAATGCATGTGACACATGCCTCAAGGGTGGGATGGGGAAAATGGTAAGGGATTCTAGATCTTTTCATCCCTCCTTCAGATCGCCTCCTCAGTCTTCACCCTCAGCCAATGACCACAACGTATAGTTCACTGAGATCATGGCAAATCCCTACAAAAACATTTTTTGCCACCTCCACTCATTCAAGCTTCTCATACTCACTAACTTTTTCCTCCATTCTCTAAATGTTTTACTTTGATCTGTCTACTGCTTACTTATAAGCTATCTTCCTTTCATATTTATCTCCTCCTTGGCTAATACCTTCAACTTTTCTTCTTTGCCTTCCAACATGCCCATGACTCTTCTTCCAAAAAGAAATCTTTAGGCCTACTGCTCAGAATTTATTTTCACTCAACCCATTTCATTGCTAAACATTGCTATGTTCCATTTCAACCCACATCTACAAACCTTTTCTCATCCCCACTCTCAAAACTACTCTCTCAAGCATCACTAATGTCTTCGTTATCAATCTAGTCAATAGCTTTTTCTCTCTTCTCCCTCTCCTTGATGTTTTTATAGTTATGGATATGGAGTATTATGCAATTCTTTTCAAAACTTTCTGCAGTTAGCTTGATGACACCACATAGGGCTGGATCTCTTTTCAGTTCTGCAACCAGTGCCTGCTAATTTTTTTGATACTTCCCTTTCCTCCTAATTATGAATTGCCTCAGCGGTTTAGCGCCGCCTTCAGCTTGGGGTGTGATCCTGGAGACCCTGGATCGAGTGCCACATCGGGCTCCCTGCATGGAGCCTGCTTCTCCCTCTGGCTGTGTCTCTGCCTCTCTCTCTCTCCTCTCTCTCTCTCTCTCTCTCTCTCTGTGTGTGTCTCATGAATAAATAAATAAAATCTTTAAAAAAAAGTTAATTCTAAGCCCCTAGTCTTTCCTTTCAATAGATTCCCATAGAGAACACATATAATAATCCCCCCTTATCCACAGGAGACACATTACAAGATCCCCAGTGGATGCCTGAAACTGCAGATAGTACCAAAATCTATATACTATACTTTTTATGCATATATACCTATGATAATGTTTAATTTATAAGTTAGGTACAGTAAGGGATTAACAAAAACTAAAAATAAAATAGAACAATTATAATATACTATAATAAAAGTTATGTGAATGTGATCTCTCTCTCAAAGTATTTTATTATATTCTACTCACCCTTCTTGTAAAGATGGTAAAATGCCTAAGTGATGAGATGAAGTGAGATAAATGATGCAGGCATTACATGTGTGAAATAGCATTAGGGTACTATTGACCTGACAATATGTCAAAAGGAGAATCATCTGCTTGTAGACTGGACTTGACTACAGGTAACTGAAAATGCAGAAAAGGAGGAACCACTATACATTCTCATGGCTGATGACTGAGCTGATGATTCCTGAATCCTTATCCCCAGGCCTGTTGTCTCACGAGCACTGCCCCATTTACAACAACCTACTGAACAGAGCAGAGCAGTTCTGGGATTAGACTACCTCAATCCATCTTCCTGCTGTGCTACTTATTAAAAGTGTCTGAATGGAAATGTCATTTAATCTCTTGATTCCTCAGTTTCTTCATCTTCAAAATGAAGGGAGTTATAATACCTACCTCATAAAGCGGTAGGGAGGATTTAATGAGATTATCCATGTAACAGACAGTATTTTGGCTGAATCATAGTATGCACTCAAAACATATTAGCTCTAACAATAATACCAATAATAAAGTGATAAAACTCCAGGTTTAGAATTTGATGATTGAAAATAAAAACTAAGTGATCAACTAAAAAAAAAAAAAATTCATGATCAAATAAAAACCTCTCCAAGAGTACTGTTTTCTAAAATTCCTCTAGTCATTTACATTCAAAATATTAGCTTCACCTTTGATTCATATGCACATTTAGAAACTAAATTCTATTTTCTTATTAAGTGACCCAAGAGGAGAACTCTTGGGTCCTCAGTATTCATTGGTATACTACTATTCCACCAAGCCTTCATCTCCCCATCATTCTTAAAGATCACAGTACAGATAGAACTCTGTAGAGGAGGCAGCATGGTGCCAAAATAGAGAACTTGCTTTATAACCAACTTGTTAAAGGATCTTAAGTAAGTCTCTTAACTTCTCTAGGCTTCAGTTTCCTCATGTGTTAATGCAAGAAAGCTGGATTCTATTTTCTTTAAACAAATTCTAAAATTCAATAGTTCTTTGAAAGACTATCATCACCATGTATCATGTAAACAGAAAGAATAAAATAGAAGTCACATTATTAAGAAACAGAGATATGGGACTAGAAAAAGTGTTTCTAGGAAATTAGAAAAAAGGCAATGTTTCATTTCATTGAAACTGAGGGATTAAGCAGGACCTCTGATAGTGACATTTATAACCCAACTTGGTTCTAAAGTAAAGCAGACTTGGAAATAATATTGCCTTGAAATAAGAACATTGAAGAATGCTGAGTGAGGATTCCTAACATTCCCCTAATAATAAAATGACTGGATTCTCAATCTCAATTGACTGAAGGTTGGTGAAACAATCCAAGAATGGGACATTAGGATTTGCAATTTTAGAGATAGAACAATGTAGTTATGAGAGTGGCTGTTGGATGAGAGTTTAGGAAACGTTATTAAAGAGGATGAGAGGAAGGACCTGAGAGGCTGGGACATGGGTCCTTTATGTGCTCTTTCAGGTCATCTGACATCATGGCAGAGCTTGTGCTTATAGGAAAACTGTGATTCAAGTGCCTAAAAGGGACTTAACTTCGTGTCGGTAAACAACAAAGTAAGAATAGACGGCAGCCCTACTCCTACATATGGCTCATACGTCTACAAAACTGAAGTTTTAACAAGACAATAAAGGAGTGATGGTCTGGAATCAGTAGTGAAAACCCAGAGTGCAGAGGGCACTGCCCCCATCTCCCTTTCTCAGAGGGATGAAATATTTTCTGAGAAGGTTAAGAGCAAAGCAAAGTCCTCAGGGCATGATCGGATTCACTGGAGAGAAGTAAGTAGAAGAAACATTCAGGGAAAAGGAAGAGGGGAATTTATTGAGTTGAGATTCTAGAAAGTAAAACATAAGTCTTGGGAAAGAAAAGTGGAGGGGGAGCTTAGGTCAAGGACAAAGTGCAGAGAATTAAAGGGATGAGAAGCCTGAGAGAGAATGGCTCTAGCAGCTTACATTATAGGGATTGATAAAAAGGAAACAGAGTAGGAGGTGTATTAGATTTAGTCCTAAATAAGGGAGCCTTTTATAATTCACCAAGAGATGGAAGAGAGGGAGGGAACAGGTGGATATGAGTAGGTGTTTCAAATGTTCCTTTTACTTTTTTTTTTTAAAGATTTATTTATTTATTCATGAGAGACACACAGAGAGAGGCAGAGACATAGGAAGAGAGAGAAGCAGGCTCCATGCTAGGAGCCTGATGTGGGACTTAATCCCGAGACTCCAGGATCTCACCCTGGGCCGAAGGCAGACACTTAACTGCTGAGCTACCCAGGTATCCCCAAATGTTCCTTTTTATTTATTGTTATATCTTTCATATGTGACAGTTTCTTGGGAGCAGGTATTCCATCTTCTGTTTCTTTTGTGTTACACATAGCATTTATCTCTATACACAAAAGACCTTAAATCAAACTGCTAGTTTGACAAAGACAATGGTTTTAGATTCAAGGAGACTGGGATGCTTGTAAGTGGAAAACAAGATGCACTGAAATGACCATGAGCTATGTTGCCTATCTTTATAGGCAAGACTGATTGGCCATGTTTAAACTGGTCAGAACAACGGAATATTTTCATATAACTAAAATAAATAATTAATTCATTAATGAATTAAATTCACATTTCATACTTAATATAAATGTTTTAAATGGCAGTTTTTCAGTGATGTAGAAAAAATATAAAAATAGACCTGCTCTATGACCCAGCAATTGCACTGTTGGGGATTTACCCCAAAGATTCAGATGCAATGAAACGCTGGGACACCTGCACCCCAATGTTTATAGCAGCAATGTCCACAATAGCCAAACTGTGGAAGGAGCCTCGGTGTCCATCGAAAGATGAATGGATAAAGAAGATGTGGTTTATGTATACAATGGAATATTACTCAGCCATTAGAAACGACAAATACCCACCATTTGCTTCAACGTGGATGGAACTGGAGGGTATTATGCTGAGTGAAGTAAGTCAATCGGAGAAGGACAAACATTATATGTTCTCATTCATTTGGGGAATATAAATAATAGTGAAAGGGAATATAAGGGAAGGGAGAAGAAATGTGTGGGAAATATCAGAGAGACAGAACATAAAGACTCCTAACTCTCGGAAATGAACTAGGGGTGGTGGAAGGGGAGGAGGGCGGGTGTGGTGAATGGGTGATGGGCACTGAGGGGGGCACTTGACGGGATGAGCACTGGATGTTATTCTGTATGTTGGTAAATAGAACACCAATAAAAAATAAGTTTATTAGAAAAAAAAGAAAAAAAATCACAAAGAAAGGGGGACTATTAACACATGAGCACCCAAAAATAGGAGTAGAAAAAGCAAAGATGAAAATGTTAAAAGTAATTACTTCCTTATTCAGGATACATAGAAAGAAAAAGGCTGTTACTGCAATAATACTAGATTTCAGAAATTAAAATAAAATCTGTGCCCAATAAGAATATGTAACAAGATCTTCATTTATTTCTGGGCATATTATCATCTTCCAGGAGAAATGCTTTATATGAAAGAATTACAGATCCAAATAAATAAGTTCACCTTTATCCTGCAAAAAAAGATTTATTAGTTTTTTAAATGAATAAGAATAACTTAAGGTATAATGGTTTTTATCCAAGATCTTATGGTTCTTCCTGTAATTTTATAATTTTTTTATAAGCTATAAAGGTCTGTTCCAAGTATCAATGACATCAAAGATGCATTAGTTTTTTATTGTGTATAATAAATTATCACAAATTTAGCAGCTAAAAGTATCACTAATACATTTTATCTCATAGATTCCATGAGCATGGGGTCCAGAAGTAGCCTGGTGGGGTCCTTGGCTTGGGATCTCAAAAAGCTGCAATCAAGGTGTCAGCTTGGGTGTGCTTTCATCTGAAGGCTCAACTGGGGATCCAATTTCAAGCCCTTTCAGGTTGTGGGCAGAATTTGTTTTTTAAAACTGCATGAGTAAGGCCCTTTCATATGCTACCTGCAGTCCCCTACTGCATGGCCCTCTACATAGAGAGTTCACGTTACAGCAGTTTGCCTCTAGAAAGCCAGTAGAAGAGTTTTTCACCCCAGTCTGATAAAATGCCATCTCATACAATGTTATGTAAAAAGAAAGTGACATTTAATCTTTTTTTTTCCCTGTATTCTATTACTTAGAAGCCAGTTCAGGTTTTGCCTACACTAAAGGAACAAATAAAACATGGAGTCAACAGAGCATGCCTTCTTGAGGTATGTCCCTCCACAAAAGATAAATTGACCTAACCAATTTTCTTGTGAAAAGTATTTTAAATGAGTAATGTTACATGTTTTTTTACTTTTAAGCTTTAAATATTTTTATCTCAAAAAATTCTCAAAGGCCATATATAATAATATCGTAAAATTTTTTAATGTATGAATATTTACATGATCAGACAATTCCTTAGAACCCAAAGCTAACCCAAAGCTACTGTTTTGAATATGAATTTTTAAAAGGTAATCTTTAATTAGTTCTATTTTTTGTTTTCATTATGCACATAAAAACCAACTACATAAATGCATAGATAAATGGAACATAATGGAGTCCAAAAAAATATCCATGCATGTATGGAAATGTGATATATGACAGAGGTGATGTTAAAAATTTTAGTGAGGAAATAATGGACTATTTAATGAATGATGCAGCAGCAATAACATTCTACATACAAAAAAATAATAAATTTCTTTCATACTTTCCCGTATAGTTGAGATATTTTGCAATTACAAAAGAAAAAATATCCTACCTCACTATTACTAGTGTGCATGTGCACATGCACACACACAAATCTATTCTAGGTTGATTAAAAACCTAAATGCACTCAGACCAACTTTTAAATATTTAGCATAAGCCATAAGATAAAATATTGATAAATCCTATTAATTTTTAAATATCTATTCAACAAAAGATACCAAAAACAAATTTGGGATAAAATATGTGCAAATCATAGTAGGATTACTATCTAAAATAACATAAATAACTACTACCAATCAATAAAAAAATATAAACTTAATAAACAACATTCCATCCCCTATACTGTAAATAGAACCACTTAGAGAGTTGTGTGACCATACCAAATAGTTAAAATTATTTGTGCTCCTTAGTCATAATAATTCCACTTTCCTGTATACACTTCAGGAAAATTCTTGTATTCACACACCACAAGACTTGTCAAGGAATATTCACTGTTTGTAATATTATGCAGTAATTAAAACTAGTAATAAACATCTAGAAATATTATTTAGTACATAGATAGCTTCACATTCACCATAATGGATAAATCTCAAAAACATAATGCTGAGTGAAGAAAGAAAACTGCAAAGTGTAATAGTGAAAAACTACAAGTAGCAAACGTCTACCAAAGCAAAATAAATAAATTGTGCTATAGTCACAATTGTACAGGAATTAAATTTAATTAGATATAAATGTATAAGCATAGATAAATCTTAAAAACATATTGACTAGTTTTACTGACATTTACACATACTTGGATATTTATCTAGGAAGGACATACACACACACACACACACACACACACACTGACTATGCATGTAATTTAATATCCTTAAAATATTCATATTTTGATAGAATAATGCTACTTTCATTTTCATCTACAAATGAGCCTGAAAAAAGAGAGCTAGCAAAGCAACTCCAAAAATAACTCCAAAGAGGAAAGATTTTTGGAAAGTCTAGTTTGAATAACACAAGAAATCATCAGGGCAGGGAATAGTCCAGGAGACACCACCACTTGGTATGCTTGCAATAGACAGCCTCTAAGAAAATCCAAAAGATCCCTGCCTGCTGGTAGTTTACATCCTTGAGTAGTTCCTTCCTGTTATAGACTGAGTTTCGACCCTCAAAATTCATATATTGAAGCCCTAAACCCTAAGGTGACTATATTTAGAAATAAGGTTTTTAAGGAGGTACATAATGTTAAATGAGATCATAAGGGTAGAGCCCTAGTCCAATAGAACTAGTGTCCTTCTAAGAAGAGAGACATCCAATATCTCTCCCACTCTCCCTCCACCCCACCCCTCTATCTCCATACACATAAAGGCCATGTAAGGACACAGTAAGAAGGTGGCAAGCCAGGAGGTGAAATCCCAGTGAAAAGAGAACTTTCTTGCATTGATTTTGGACTTCTAGCTTCCATAACATGAAAAAATAAATAACTTTCTAGAATTAATATTGTGTAAATGTCAATGCTACCCAGGGCAATTTACACATTCATTGCAATCTCTATCAAAATACCATGGATTTTCTTCAGAGAGTTGGAACAAATAATCTTAAGATTTGTGTGGAATCAGAAGAGACCCTGAATAGCCAGGGGAATATTGAAAAAGAAAACCAGAGCCGGGGCATCACAATGCTGGATTTCAAGTTGTACTACAAAGCTGTGATCATCAAGACAGTGTGGTACTGGCACAAAAACAGACACACAGATCAATGGAACAGAATAGAGAACCCAGAAATAGGTCCTCAACTCTATGGTCAACTAATATTTGACAAAACAGGAAAGACCACTGGGAAAAGGACAGTCTCTTCAATAAATGGTGCTGGGAAAATTGGACATCCACATGCAGAAGAATGAAACTGGACCATTCTCTTACACCAGACACAAAGATAAACTCAAAATGGATAAAAGATCTAAATGTGAGACAATAATTCATAAAAATCCTAGAGGAGAACACAGGCAACACCTTTTCTTTCTTTCTTTCTTTCTTTCTTTCTTTCTTTCTTTCTTTCTTTCTTTCTTTTTTTTTCTTTTTTTGGCACCACCCTTTTTGAACGTGGCCACAGCAACTTCTTGCCAAGATACATCTATGAAGGCAAGGGAAACAAAAGTGGTACTGAACTATTGGGACTTCATCAAGATAAAAAGCTTCTGCACAGCAAAAGAAACAGTCAACAAAACTAAAAGACAACCTACAGAATGGGAGAAGATATTTGCAAATGACCTATCAGATAAAGGGCTAGTATCCAAGATCTATAAAGAACTTATTAAACTCAACAGCAAAGAAACAAACAATCCAATCATGAAATAAGCAAAAGACATGAACAGAAATCTCACAGAGGAAGACATAGACATGGCCAACAAGCACATGAGAAAATGCTCTGCATCACTTGCCATCAGGGAAATACAAATCAAAACCACAATGAGATACCACCTCACACCAGTGAGAATGGGGAAAATTAACAAGGCAGGAAACCACAAATGTTGGAGAGGATGCGGAGAAAAGGGAACCCTCTTACACTGTTGGTGGGAATGTGAAATGGTGCAGCCACTCTGGAAAACTGTGTGGAGTTCCTCAAAGAGTTAAAAATAGACCTGCCCTACGACCCAGCAGTTGCACTGCTGGGGATTTACCCCAAAGATACAGATGCAGTGAAATGCCGAGACGCCTGCACCCCAGTGTTTATAGCAGCAATGTCCACAATAGCCAAACTGTGGAAGGAGCCTCGGTGTCCATTGAAAGATGAATGGATAAAGAAGATGTGGTCTATGTATACAATGGAATATTCCTCAGCCATTAGAAATGATGAATACCCACCATTTGCTTTGACATGAATGGTACTGGAGGGTGTTATACTGAGTGAAGTAAGTCAATCGGAGAAGGACAAACATTATATGGTCTCATTGATTCGGGGAATATAAGAAATAGTGAAAGGGATCATAGGGGAAAGGAGAAAATGAGTGGGAAATATTAGAGAGGGAGACAAAACACGAGAGACTCCTAACTCTGGGAAATGAACAAGGGGTAGTGGAAGGAGAGATGGGCAGGGGGTTGGGGTGACTGAGTGACAGACACTGAGGGGGGCACTTGGCGGGATGAGCACTGGGTGTTATACTATATGTTGGCAAATCAAACTCCAATAAAAAATATACAAAAAAAAAGAAAAAAGAAATTTCTGTTAATTTTCCAAGTTTGCGATGTCCTGTTATGGCAGTCTGAGCTGACTAATACACCTCCCTCACTGTACTAAGTTTGGTCTGTGAGACCAACAGAATATGGCAAAAGTGATGGTATTTCACTTCTAAGGTTAGGTTATGAAAGACACTCTGCCTTTCTCTGTTTCTCTGATCACTCACACTGGGGGAAGTTAGCTGAAATACAATAAGCAATTCCATGAAGAAGCCCAGGTGGCCAGAAAATAAAGTCTGCTGCCAATACTCACATGAGTAAATGTGGAAGCAGATTCTCTAGGCCCACTCAAGCCCCCAGATGACTAAAACCCTGGCTGATAGTTTGACTACAGTCTCATGAAAGACCCTGAGCCAGAACCACTCAGCTGAGTTGCTTCTGGATTCCTGATCCTCAGAAACTGTGCTAGATCATAAAATTCATTGCTTAAGCCCTAGATATGGTCTGAAATTTTGTGTCCCTCCAAAATTCATATGTTGAAATCCTAAGCCCCAATAATATTATCGAGTGGGGGAGTTAGGACGTGATTAGGTCACAAAGGCAGAACTCTCATGAACACAATTAGCAGTCTTCTGAAAGAGACCACACAGAGCTCCCTCGCCTCTTCCACCATATGAAGATACGATGAGAAGTCTGTGACCTGGAAGAGGACCCTTGTCTGACTGACCATCTGGCACCCTGACTTTGGACTTCCAGCCTCCAGAAATATAAGAATTACATTTATGTTGCTTATAAGCCACCCAGTCTGTCGTATTTTGTTATAGCATCAAAAATGGACCAAGACAGTCAGTTTAGGGCAAATTGTACCCAGGAACAACATACCACTTTATTCAAAACCAGCTTAAAAGGCTGCTACTAAATTTATCTACTTGATAGGAGGCCAGTCTTTTTTATTCCATGATGTTTAAAAATCGCTGTCCTCACTATAAGCCTTCATAATGATCAAGCTATCAGATGGAGGCACAACCCTAAGGAGTGGTTTTCAGTTTTACATAAGCACTGCTTTTAAGGAAGACTGACATCTTAGGATTTATTCACCTTCTACCCACCAATATTCTAGATAAAAACTATGGTTCAGGTGGTCCTCAATCGTGATTTAAATCTCATTCATTATCCAAAAATTTAAGAAGTATCTTATATCTTCCCTTTCTTAATTCTGTTATCTGTATTTAAGACACCAGAATATCCTTTTTTCTTTCGTTTTTTTGTAATGTAGCTAAATCCTTCTTACTGTTAAACAGACTTTTAGTCATATTAAAAATTGTTTCCCAGTAATAATGGGTTTTCACTGAAATGCTTCATTTTTTCCTCCTCTTCTACTCATCAGCTGTTTTTCTGTTTCCTTTCCTCCAGCTGCTTATGTTATTACATGCTTAATTTTCCCTTCCCTTTGGTGATCTTCTTTCCCTCTGATGTTTTCCCAATAGCAACAAACCCATCTGATCGTATGGATTTTAAATAAGAGCCATATTTTTCTTACTGTATTTATGGATTTTGCCTTTTCATCATGACCTTCTGAAATGACTTATGTATGCTTGAACTCTACTTAAGGGATAACTGCAGAAACTTTGGGGAAAAGGATTGTTATTTCAAAAACATGAGTGGAGCAGTTTGGATAAAAGGATGTGCACATCCTTGATAATATGCTTGGTAATGTCAATATTTGGAAGAAATGGATATCTATAATATGTTTTAATCAATACTGGAGTCAAAGTTAGGGTATAAATGGGTTTCCAGGTAGATGAAGCCAACTAGATGTCAATCGTTGTGTAAAGAGCCCTCAGAGACTTAAGTAGTAGAAATTAAGAAGCAAGCAAGATCACATAGATTCTGAGAACATGAACCGATCAAGATGATCTAAATTGTTTAAGGCCTATTATGTAAGCAAAAGTAAAAAAGATGTACTCACTTAAAAAAATCCTCTATGTTCTTAAAACGTCTTTTATTATGGCAAAGTGCATTTAGATATTGATATTTTTGAAGCAAAAACAAATTGATGCATAGTAGAGAGAAGGAGGTTGGATTTTAATCCCATCTCTGTCACATTTTAACTGAAAGACCTCGTGATGGCCATCTAGTTTCTGTGATCCTCAGTTTCTTTGGTTGTACAGTGGGAACCATAATACCTCCCTTAAAGAGTGGTAATAATGATTAGATGAGACAATGCACATGTGACATATGGAAAGTGCTCAATAAATAGTGGCTCCTTTAAATTCCTCAAATCAGTGGGAAAAAGAAGAGTAGCATGAGTAACAAAAAGTATTAGGTTTCCCTCAAATGGCATGAGAGGAATGTATTTTTTCTCCCATTAATTTTCAGATCTTGAAGCTACTATGAAATGTTTCTGCTGAAATGCTGTGTTTGCCACTTTTTTTATTATATAATGTTTAATGCAGAGACATCTATAAAATCATTTAAGGGGAGGAGACTGACATATAAATAAATAACTGGGGTACAGAAGGTGATCATATATAAAGTGTATGTGAACTCCTTATCAGATGTATCATTTGCAAATATCTTCTACATTCAGTGGGTTGCCTTTTTGTTTTGTCGATGGTTTCCTGCACTGTGCAGAAGTTTTTTATTTTGGTTAATTTCCAAAATATATAAAGAACTTGTACAATTAAACAGCCAAAGATAACAATAACAATAATAATAATCCAATTAAAATGAGCAGAGGACCTGATAGACATTTGTCCAAAAAAAGACATAACACAAATGGCCAACAGATACATAAAAAGATGCTCAATATCCCTAATAACCAGGGAAATGCAAATTAAACCACAATGAAATTTCACTTTACATCTGTCAAAATGACTAGAATCAAAAACACAAGAAATAACAAGTGTTGATGAGGTTGTGGAGAAAAAGGAATCCTCATGCACTGCCAGTGGAAATGCAAATTGGTGCAGCCACTGTGGAAAGCAATATGGAGGTTCCTCAAAAAATTAGAAACAGAAATACCATATGATCCAATAATTCCACTACTGAGTATTTAACCAAAGAAAATGAAAACAGTAATTCTAAAAGATGTATGGATCCCTATGTTAATTGCAACATTATTTACAATAGCCAAGATAGAGAAGCAATCCAAGTGTCCATCCATAGATTAATGGATATACATATACATATACATATGTGGAATATTACTCAGCCATAAAAAATGAAATCTTGCCATTTGTAACAACATAGATGGACCTACAGGATATACTGGTAAGTGAAATAAGTCAGTCAGAGAAAGACAAATACCCTATGATTTCACTCAGATGTGGAATTTAAGAAATGAAACAAATGAACAAAGAGAAAAAGAGATGAAATACAGGCTCTGGTGGTTGCCAGAGGGGAGGTAATTTGAGGGTGGGGAATGGGTGAAATACATAAAGGAGATTAAGAGTACATTTACCATGATGACCACTGAAAAATGTATACAACTGTTGAATCAGTTATTCTATGCCTGAAACTAACATAACACGTTAATTATACTGGAATAAAAAAATAAAGATAAAAAATGTCAGGTAAAAACTCAAAGTAGATTAACTATGTGACTTAGGTTGGGGTGGGTGGCATCAAGGAAGGGTTGAAGATGGGCAATTGAATTGGCTTTTTAATGAAGAGTAGAGGAGGAATTCATTCAACAGACAAGGGATAGTGGGAGCGATCTCATGTACAAAGGCCCCTAAGCTTGAAAAACAAGGCACATGTCAGTGGTGCCCAGACTTGCCAGCAACTGAAATCACTTTGGGAACTTAAAATACAGGGATGCCTATGTCCCATCCCTAGAGAATGAGATTTGTCAGAGGTGGCCTGGGTTTTGAGGTATTTAAAGGACCCCCCCCCCAAGTGATTTTAATATGCACACAAGTTTGGAACCACTGGCATATCAATTTTCTGTAAGTTGTTGTGTATGGGTGAGTGTTGGAACTTGACATTGTTTGTATACTCCTATAATTTAAAAATTTAGTGTGCACCCCAAAATGTGTATATGCATTTATTCATTAACAAATACATTTGCTATTGTATAATATGCAGAATACTGAATGTACAATATATACTATACACAAAAAGTATGAATAAAAAGTGATTAGCAAAAGGATAAAATAGAATTTTAAGTAGTTATTTTATTTATTAGTAGCTTAAAAACCTTTCTCCTCTCATTAAATTATCATTAAAATATGATTTTTTTCTAAGCAATAAGAGAGGGCATGCTTCATTATTTGTGACAATCTTAGTTTGATATTCTAGACATTCAAGGCCTCCTTTTAATTGCAGATGCTTTATAACTTGGTTTTAAGGATTATACCTAAAATCAAACTTCAAAAAATGTAGCTACAGGTAGAAGAAATATACCATTGGCTAAACATACTACATCATCTTTTCAATTTTCAAGCTCATCACCAATTATTTAAAAATTTTTGTTAATATTTCATTAGCAAATTTTCAACTACCCTAATGTCTACCATTTGATCTTACAAATTTATCAGAGGGCACTAATTTTTTTAATAAATAAGCTCAGAACACACTGGGACTTACTTGCATTCTGGAACACTTTTAAACAAGCTAGAAAATATATTTTCCTGTTTTGGGGGTGTCTGGGTGGTTCAGTCAGTTAAGCATCCACCTTTGGCTCAGGTCATAATCTCAGGTCCTGGGATCTAGCCCTGCATTAGGCTCCCTGCTCACTGGGGAATCTGCTTCTCCCTCTCCCCCCTACCACTCCTCCTAGCTTATGATTTCTCTCTCTCTTTCTCTCTTTCAAATAAATAAAATAAAATAAAATCTTAAAAAGAGAAAAAAAATATATTTTCATGTTTTCAAGTATGTTTAGAGACGGAGAGGAAGAGGATGGTTTCCATGAGCTAGAAAAGATGAGAATCTTGCTCTTTGAGTAGGAGACACGTTCACTGAGATTTAACACAGATCTAGTGAATATTATTGAAGCTCATAAGTGCCAGACACCCCATGTTCTTCATAGATCCCTCATTTCCTTCTTGCAACAACCCCGTGTGCTACACATCTCCATCTCCTTGTTGCAGGTGAGGAAATTGCAGCTCACAGTGAGGTAGTCACTACAGGACTAACAATGCAGCAGAAAGCTTTGGAACTGGATAGCTGAGAAGTGATGAAAAACTTTATAAAAGCTACTGAGAGAAATTTGTTAGGAACACCATGAGAAGTAAAGAACATTTTCCTGAGCCATGCTCAGATGAGTTTGGACAGCAGGAATTTGTAATGGAAGTACCTAGCATACTCTGGGACTTTTTTCCACATGTTGGCAATTCAAAAATTAGAGAGAAATTAGACAGAGGGGATAGAGAAATAAAGAGACTGGGGAATTCCAGGAGGGGAATTCAAAGGAGGTTTTTAAATAGTTTTCTTAATGGCTTGGGTTTTAGAGGCAAGGGGACCAGGGAAAGCTGTGCTGAAATGGAAGAAGGATGAGAACAGGGAACCAGAGGCTCCAGTGAGGGCTCAGCGTGTGATGGGAAATACAAGAGATGAAATGTGAGATGGCTGGGAAGGGAGATGCTTTAGGAAGCAAAATCCCAGGTTTTCTTATCTGATAGACCTGAGGCTGAGTCCTGACTTGGCCAGTGGTTTTGTGGCCTTAGAAGGTTACACAGCCTCATCTATCAAAAGGGAGTAACAGTAACATAGCCTCAGCCTCACTGAGTTGTGCAGCTTTTACAGAAAGAGGTGGACAGGCATAACTGCTCAGATATACAGCAGGAGTTCAATAAATGGTAGGTGCTGTTGTCATTATTATCATTTTTATTACTTAGTTTTCAGAAACTGAAAGGCTTAAAGATGATAGCCAAAGTGTGGCAGAGCAAACGGATAGCCAAAATTGGTGGAGGTAAAGGTTGTCTGAGGGAAAAATTTTGAAAAATAGGCAAATATAATATGTTTATAGGTTGAGATAAAGCCTATGAAGAAATAAACAGGGTGATGTGACAAAGAGTATGAGGATTGAATGGGGGAGTGTTTAAAGTTGTGAACAATGGTGGTGAAAATAGAAAAAGTATTTTTTCAGATTTTTTTTCCCATAGTCCAATTACATCATTTCTCACATGGTGTAATTGATGTGATATGTTAAAAATTAAAACCAGATCATGTCATACCCCATTTAAATACTTTTCTTTACTCTTAAAATAATATCAAAGTCAAACTCTTCACCAGGGTCTACAAGGCTCAGATCTCCATCCTCAGCTCTACTGCTCTCCCTCCCACTAGCTCTTTCTGCTCTAGCTAAATCTTCAGCTTCTGTTTTTAGAATAAACCAAGCCTTTCTTGCCTTAGGTTCTTGCTAATCTCTCTGCCCAGAACACATTTTCACTCCCACCATCCACCTCTGACTCCCACCCCCATTTCATTTTTGTATCACCCACAATTTTTTTTAATAGGAATGGTTTTCTTTTTTAATTTAAATTCAACTATTTAACATATAATGTATTATTAGTTTCAGAGGTAGAGGTGAGTGATTCATCAATCTTATATAATACCCTGTGCTCATCACATCACGTGCCCTCCTTAATGTCCATCACCCAGTTACCCCATCCTCCAACCCCCCTCCCCTCCAGCAACCCTCAGTTTATTTCCTATGCTTAAGAGTCTCTCTTATGGTTTGTCTTCCTCTCTGATTTCTTTTTTATCACCCACAATGGCATCACCCAAAATTTATCAGTTCAAATCTCCCTTTTTCAAGAAACCTTTCCTAACTATACTATTAAAGCAGCAGCACCTCTCCCTCCAGTTACTACTGATTCCATTTCCCTTTTAACTCTTTCATAGGACATTATCACAATCCGTGAACATATTAATTTTTTACTCCACAAATACCAAGCAAATTGAACTTTGCTGCTGTTTTTCATCGCTGAAGCCACAGTACTGGTAACATCTAATAAATGATAACATTCAATAAGTATTGCCATTTGAATATATGAATAATGAAAATATGAGAAATGAAATCTTCATCTGTAACATCAATGAATAAAACATTTGATTTTTATCCTCCCAACTCCCAAAGCCAGACAACTTCACAGACCCTTTGGAAAACTATTTTAAACTATAATTGTCTTTCACTGAATAATGATTTCCCAGGTTATATAATTTTGTTCTCATAAATATAGCTTCCACATCTCTGCTGCTCTAGAAAATTCTAGAAAAACAAAACCCGTACTCAAAACAGCTGTCAAGAAATACATTAGAAGAAGAAGATGATGAAGAATAAAAAGAAAAACAAATACATTAAAAAAGACAGAAGTGTTTGTCTCTAGTCATTAGATTAATTATCAACTCCCAATCTCTTAGACTCCTAAACTAAAAAATGTAGAGGTAATCTTTGGCCACTTCTCTTCTCTTTCTCCATTTTTATCATTTTAAATGTATAACTTGAAAATATCTTTTAGATTATTTTATGATATTTTTAGTAGCCCCAACGTGGGGCTCAAACTCATGACTATGAGATCAAGAGCAGGATGCTCCATCAACTGAGTCAGCCAGACACCTTGTATTATATGATATTTTAAGGTAAAAAAGTAGGGAGAGCTTCTCTAACTCTGACACAAAATCCAAGTAAATTTTTGCGTGGATAATTCCACAAGTAAAGTCAAAAGAGAAACCATAATCTGGGAAAAATTTTATAACTCAAATCACAAAGGGCAGTTTTCCCAATATACAAAAAACTCTTGCAAATCAATAAGAAAATACTAAGATCTGAAAAGAAAACTGGGCAAAGATATTAATAGTTCAAAGAATGGGAAACCTGATTAAACATAGGAAAAGGATCAAGTTCACTTAAAATAATAGAACTGTAAGTTAAAATTACAACAAAAGATCTTTTTTCTTACCTTGCCAGTGGCAAAGGTTCAAAGTTTTATATTATTTTGTATTATCAAAGCTATGTATGGAACAGGCACTTTTATATGAAGAACATGTAAATTGTATAGTCTCTTTAGAGAACAATTTGAGAATATCTATAAAAATTGCTGAGACCTCTTATCCCATCTACCTGAAAAAATGTTTTACTTTTCCCATTTACTTTAGAGAAATGTATCCTAACATATTTACACATATGTGCAATGAACTAAGCACAAAGTTAATCATTGTAGCACTGACTTTAATAATAAAAAGTTAGAAACAATCTAAATGTCCTACTGTTGAAAACAACTGGAATTATGGTATATCCACAAAATGGAAAAATATACATCAAGAAAAACGGAGTACATCTTTTATACTGATAACAGAAAAATCTTAAAATCATGTTGTTAAGTGAAAAAAGCAAAATGCAAACAGTATATGGAATATTACCATTTGTATAAAGGGAATGAAATATATATATTCATATTTCTCTGTTTATGCATTACAAAAATCTCTGGAAAAATCAACAGGTAACTAATAGGAGTAATTTCTTAGTGAGTGTGGGATTGGCCTGATAGGGAGGGTAGGGGGCAGTGGTACATAGGAAAAATTAATATACACCTGTTCGAAACTTTTATTTTTGAACCATGTGAAATATCTATTTAAAAATAACTAATTTAGGAGGTGCCTGGGTGGCACAGTTGGTTAAGCATCTGACTCTTGGTGTCAGCTTAGGTCATGATCTCAGGGTCCTGGGATCCAGCCCCACATTGGGTTTCATGCTCAGTGTGGAATTTACTTGAGATTCTCTCTCCTTCTCCCCCTACCCCTTCTGCTTGTTCTCTCTCTCTCTCTTTCTGTCTCTCTCTGTTTCTCTCAAATAAGTAGATAAAATCTTTTTTAAAAATTAAAAAAAAAAATCTAAAAATTTGGTGGTGAGAATAAAATAAAAGCATATGCTTTTATGAAAAATAAAAGAAACAGCTTTCCTCTTGAATAGCTTTGTTTGGGAGCCAAAGTGGCTTCCTGTTACTAATTAGATGCACAGAAAGTATTTAGTAAATGTTGAATGTATGCTTGAAGGAATAAAATGCATCAATTCTTCACTAAGTTATTAAAGGCCTTCCATCAGTTGGATCTATTTTATCAGCTCAACTTAGCTTGCACCATCACTCCATCTTTATTTACAGTCCCTATAAAAACATGCTTACCCTTGCTAATGAGGTTTCCTCCACCAGGCAGCCTTCTTTTTTTTGTTAATCCAAATCCCACCTTTCCTTTAGAGTACAGCCTCACATCCACTTTCTGACGTGCGAAAACAATAGAAATGTAAACAACTATGTCCCATCTGGTGGCTGAAAGTCTGAAATCAAAATGTCGGTAGGGCGATGCTCCTTCCCAGACCTACACAGGAAAATGCTTTCTTGCTACTTTCTAGCTTCTGGTGGTTCACTGGCAATCTTGGGCATTCCTTGCAGCTACTGTACTTCAGTCTCTGCCTCTATCATCACATGGAGTTCTTCTCTGTGTCTCTGTGTCTTTTCTGCTCTTCTTAGAAGGATGCCAGTCATATTAGTGCCCTAATTAACTTATTAGGTCCATCCTAATTAACTATGGCCTCATTTTAACTTGCAAAGACTCTATTCCCAAATAAAGTCACATTCACAGGTACTGGAGGGTTAGAACTCCAACATACCTTTTTTGGGACGGAATTCAACCCATAAAACCTTCTCTAGCTGATGCCACCCAGTTTTTAGATTGCCATCCCTAATGTTAAATTCTATAACATAAAGATCTGCACCTTTATATTCTCCCTTGTTTATCTAACAACTAGTTCATCTGTTATCTTTTTTATTTTCTCCAATTTATATATTATATATATTACATAATATATAATACATATGTATTATACATACATACTATACACACACACATTTTACCTTCCAAGCTAGATTATAAGTACCTCAAGGGCAGGAAATATGTTTTCTCCTAACTTTGCTGGGCCTGGTCCTAGACCCATAAAAGCAACTCAAAAATGACTAGGTGAAGGACTGTTCTAAGAGTCAGATGCTTAACATGTCCTACACTTTTATAAATTTTAACAATCATCCATCCATCACAACAACCTTTCAATGGGCTAAAAGGAAGTTCCTTGAGTCACTCAAGAGTGTGAGAATCCAAAAGTAGCATTAGCTTATCAGTACCAAACAGCAAAGGCTCCACTTTAAGGAAGGATCAAGATCAATAAACAATAGACTTGGTCCCAAGAATGGAGGTAATTGCATGGCAGGGAGTAATCTAGGCTTCAGTCTCGTGTCCAGCTGTCCAGATGCAAGGCAAGTCCCTGCCTTAGTTTATAATTATGGACAAAGAAGTTTGTCATTAGATTTGTGTTGTTTTTCCTCAAAATACATGCATCGGTCCACATCTATGCATACATGTATAATATACGAATTGATCTCTGATTAAAACAAAGGCTTGATATTGTTCAGGCATTTAAACCAACAGATCACAGTAGGATATGAACAGCAGTACAATATGGTAATTGGCTGCTGTCTCAGTCCATCATAGGCAATCAAAGACTCATGGTGGAGCAAGGAACAATGAGGAAGACACTTAGTAAGTGCAAGAAAAGTAAAGACAGAGGGAAGGGCAGGGCAGGACAAAGAAGCGAAACATAGAGAAAATCCAAAGAGGAAAACAATTAGCCTAAATACCTAATCTAGGAACACATAATTTTGTACTTCATAATAATGAGTTACATACAAATGAGTCATATTCATACAATGTTGACAATGTATATCATTGTGTTATATCAGAAAATGCTGCTCATTTTCAGCAGTAAAACAACCACATGAATAAAAGACCAATGGATTAGAATATATATATTTTTAATTCTTATATATTGAAATAGAGCAAAATTAAAGGAACAACTACATATTGGAAAAATTATTTGCATCAAATATAACATGCAATGGATTTTTCTCTAATGTATAATTAGTGTACTCAAATGTGGTTTTAAAAATTTCAAACACTCTAAATGACCACAGGATGTAAGCAGACTGTTCATACAAAGAAAAAATTAAAAAGATTAGAAAACTGATACATGGGAAGTTGTAATCAAATAAATGCAAAATTAAAGCAACCTGGATTTTTTTTTTTTGCAACCTGGATTTTTAAAATATCCACTAAATGCAGCAAAAATAGCTAAACTTAATACTCAATCCAGATGAATGTAAGAAAGAAATCAATATACTCACTCATTGCTGGTTGTATTATCAATAGGCAATACAATAGAGCAATGTATAGCAAGTATTATAAAGATGGCCATACCTTCTGAAGAAACAGTAATGTCCTAGAAATTTATCTTAAGAAATAGTTTGAAAGAAACATAAAGGTAATTGAGTGAGAATATTCACTGCAATTCTGTCCATAAGAACAATAGGAAATAACTGAAATATCCACTCTAAGATCATGATTGTTAGTCCCATAGAATATTATTAAAACACTGAGATTATCATTATGAAGTTTATGCACAGTCATGCAAAAGCATTATGTAGTCGGGGTAAGTAGAAAAAGTGGAACAAAAGTAATAGGAAAATAAATTTCAACTATGTAAAAATAGGGATTCCTATAGAATATCAAATATCCATTCACTAAAAACAGTACTAAGCAACTTTTATCTGCTGGGTCTATGCTAGAAACAAGAGATATAGTCTCTATCCTCATAGTCACAGTCTTAAGGAGGAAAGACATTTAAAAGTAAATATTATAATATAGAAAGTACTGCAATGATATTTAAAAATAAAAGTATATGGTGGCATTGGAATTATATGTTATTTCAAATTCTTATATGCTATGTGTACTTTTATGCATTTATTCTTTTTTCCACATTATAAGAAAATGACAAGTTTATTATAAAATACTAGGAAAATATGGAAAACATATAAGGAATCAGAAAAGAATCTGAAAAGCCTAGAACCCACAGACAACCACTTTAACAGCCTAAGTTTTCAGCCTTTTTACAATACCATTTCTAGATTTTTAAAAACATATTTAGATGACATGTATATACATTTTGTAATATATTATTATCAATTAAAATTATAGCATAAGCAAGCTTCTGTGCTATAAAAAAACTATGGGAAAATGCTTAATGCTTCATAATAGTCCATAGATGAAATGTAATCTACTTAGCAATGCTCCCATGGTCAGATACCTTGCTTCTCAGTCTTTATTAGCATTAATAATGCTGCAATGAATATCTTTATCTCCATTTCCATTAACATTTTTATTATAAACTCCTACTGTGTCACTTAATTTTTAAAGCTATAACTTAGTGATAATATAACTCAGAGACATTTCACCAAATGTAAAATCTTCATAATTCTGCATATAACTATGTTATCTATAGTAATTTCAAGTAAAGTACTTGGGAATTAACATGACAGTATCTTACAGAGAAAAGGAACCTGTAAGACTATCATAGAACATGTATGGAGCACTGCTTCCACAGGCACTCCTGTTTACAGCCTCTTCCCAAAGAGAGATGATGTTAAAGTTCCCATCTCATCTCTGATTGAAAAGCCAGGAGAATGAGTGAGAACTCAAATTTGAAAAAGCCACAACGTTCTAAAATGCATAACTTTTTCCCACGGCTTATATACTTTAAGAAAAAGATTTTACACATTTGAAATTTCTAAAACATGTACTACTTTTAATATGAAAGCAGTATCATGAAATAAAAGCTATCTATACATTTAAGACCACAGAGCACTTGGGCACAGACAACTAAAATTCAGTGAATTAAACAACTCTCTCTCTCTTTAGAGGCAAACGTGTAAAGTTGAAAAAGAATAAAGGATTAAAATATCTAATGGTACTTTTCCTAAGATATTCATGACTACTGTTATTTTGCCAGGTGATATATTTTATACTTGCTTGAATAATTCATTTGAGGTCATTGAAATAGCTGTTAAAAATATGTGTCTTTCCTATTTTAAGGTCACAAAAACTGAAGCCTAATGAACATGATGTGATCAGCACAATCTCCAATGTTCATGAAGTAAATACAGCAGATAAACATCCATGCCATAAGGAAACTGGGACCTATTGTATATTGAAAATGTGCCAAATCCAATACAGAGTGGGCTATGGCATGGTGGAAAGAATTGGGCTATGAAATGAGACAATAAAAATAAGTGACTTTAGGAAGGAGCCTTTAGAATTGAAACTTGGTTGGATATGAACAGCAGAGGTATGCAGAATGCACAGCATCAGGTTTACTTTTCACAATTCTGTGACAAAGAAATGAGGGAGAATGCTTGAAACCTGTAATGATCATTCTCAATTCAAATATCACTTAAACTCATTAATTGTTGAGGATTCATATCTGTATTTATCTTTAAAGGGAAGCATAAAAAACTCTGTTATCCCTTTAGACATAAAGAAGATAAAAGAGTGAAATGTGAAGAAAGGCCATAAATGTAGGAATTACAACATTACTGCCTTAATAACAATTCTTCACTAATAGAATACATGACACAGTACCTTTATATAATGAAGACTAAACATAGCAGAAACTACATAATGGCTGTACCACTGTAGATCAATTTGAGTCTAACATAACAGAAATGATCACTGATCCCAAGACGTTATGGAATAGTAAACTTAAGATATTGTGCTGCTTTTCAAGTTTATGTGACTATGATTATTTAATTTTCTTTTGTGCGTGCTCAAGTATAGCTGTTATGTGACTACACATGAGAGAACCTGAAATTAATTTGTCTGTATGAGATCAGTGACTGTACAAATTCTTATGAAAACTAACATGCCATGACAATAGTAATTTTGATAAAATTACAGCAAGTACTGCAATTCTCCGCCATCTGGCTGTCTCGTCATAACTACTTTGATGTGCTTTTTATTACTTATTTATGTACTTCAACCACTTTATCGGCACAGTTTTAAAGCATATAAATTATCACAATGGAAGGTTTTAAATGTTAAAGGAAGACTATCTTCATATACAAATGTTAAACTTTTCACTAAATTAGGAGACTTTTGCCTTTCTGATGGAAAAAATATCATTCAAGTAAAAGCCATTTGGAGGAACTTTCTTAATTTATTTGATATAATTAGTTGTTATGTTTAATCCTTGAAGCACAGCAACCCTATGAAGCTGTCCTTGAATTTCTTCCACAGCAATGCAGTACTATATATTTCACTATTGTTTGGATCTCTTTATTTTGAATTTAATAACTTAAACTTGATTATATACTTCCTATATTTTCCCTGTGGATAGTTTTATTTACATGAATACTAACTAAACCAACATCATTTTACCCCTTATGAAATGGGGAGGTCAAATCAGATCTTTACCTACCACAGATCCCTTTTGTTTTTGAGACTCAAAGAAATGAATTGAAAATTCAAAAGACTCAAATAAAGTTCCTTTTCATTTGTTTAGTATTCAGTTTTGCTTAAAGCCTAGAAACTTCTTTTCCTTATGGTCGAATGGTATCTCATGATAGTCATGTTGCCTAAATACTCTGCTTCTAACTCTCCTAAAAACTTGAGTCTCCACAATGTGTTCAGGACACAGAGGCTGAATGATAACACACACCCCTACAGAACACTTTTTCAAAGTTGGCAGGTAGAAGACATATTTGATGGTAACTTCTGTCATGAGGAAAATCAATTGCTGGTTTTAGTCCAGTTTCCAATGGGTCAGTATCTGTCTCATGGACTTCACAGAAATAACACTTGTTGATGACTTGGAAAGAAAGCAGAGAATTTTAAGTAATGGACCTTCTGACCAATAAGAATAAATTTAGGGTTGAACAGTATTGCAAAAAAGCAATTTGGTGACATCTCAATGGTGTGTACAATCAGGATACTTGATTGTCTACACTGATGAGATCCATACCATAATACACACTAAACGAAATTTCAAAAACCTCTCTTGACTCAGTTGGCATTAAAAATTTCTTCTAGATGGTAGAAAATAGCTTAGCTGTAATTCACTTGGAACTAATTTCAGTCATTGCTAAAGCATGCTGGGTTGAAAATTAGTGTCAAACGACAAAATGGCATGACTTCTTAAAAGCATTTGAACTCAAATTTTATGTGCCCACAATGCACCTGAATTAAAGTTTCCAGGATTCAGGACTGAACTGCAGTTACATACTGCCAACAGTATTCTCATCTCAGCCTTAAAGAAAATTGCACCTATGATTACACCCGAGATTTGGAATGGCATACCTAGAAGACACCATTGTTTATTCTCTTATAATCCAAAGCAGGGAATTAGTATAAAAAGTAATAAAAATGATATTTCTATAAAATAGAGTATTATCTGAGATTTTGGATACTGTAAAATGACATATAATAAAGCTGTCTTTTCCAGCACAAACAAAAGTTGTTGAAATAATTTTAGTTCTTAACAGTTTTTCAACTAAAACAAAATATGTTTTTTAAAATACAAATGCGTAAGACTATTATATTGTTTTAATGATAGAGATACTGTTTTATGTCATCCAAATACTTCTTTTATTGTTTCACTTTACCTGTGTCCTATAGTCCTAAAAAGTTTTAAGGTCATTAGAAACAGACAAACGTCCTCTCGAATATTCAGATCCATATTCATCAGTACCATGTAGAACTCTCCTTGCTATATACTCCCTATCAAATACACCAAATAGAGTGACTGATGCCTTGCCCACCATCTTTACTGCAATTTCATTTCTGAATGTACTAATTGTTAAGTAGCCTTTAAGCCATTCCTGTTTTCATTATATACACACAGCATGATAAATCTGAGGTAAATTCAGAATAAAATAAAGGCCTGGGTTTTTTAAAGAAATAGCAAATTTGGAATGTGGAAACTGCAAAGTCCCACCATGATAAACCTGTTTGATAGTTTTCTTTTTAATGAAATAAACATACGTGGTCTTGTTTTCCCCATAAAGTTGAATTTCCTGCTTAGAATTTGTGTTTTCTACTAAATGGAATTTTTGTACATGGTTCTGGAAGTGATTAATGAAATCTCTGTATCACTAGGGAGTCCTGCCTGCCTGACTCTAAAACTGTAACAAACCAAAGGGCTTGGTTGGGGACTAATTAATATTAAAGAGTATATTTTGTTCATGGCACTGTGTAATAAGTCATCATGCTTTCAGTCTACCCGCTGTTTGAGCTGATGGCTACGTCAGGCCTGCCTCTAGCCACACACGTTATGAAGAATAAAACAGATGTTAAAAGATTTTGCATCTGCCGATGCTGAAAGTAAAAGGAAAGAATAGCTTCTCTAAACTTCCCTCAGTGGGAAGGAATTTGGACCTATTCAACTGCAGAAATAAAACTGATCAAATCTCTCTCTCTGCCAACTCGAAGGTCGACACAAATGATACCTTCTTTTTAATCCAAGTGACCTTCTGAGGCAAGAATTCAAAAGCATTCTCATTAAATATTTTATAATTTCTGAAATAAAAATCCTTTTCATATCATAAACAAGATAGGGTAAGGGAATGGAAAAAAAATGTATGGTCTATTGCTTAATTACTATTACAACAAATTTAGGCAGAAAAAGGAGATTTTTGTGATTACAATGTTGCTTCTCTGATAGAAATGGCTCTTCGGAGAAAAGGTATCTTTTAAAATCAGAAAGTAGTAGTGGTGACGTAAATAGTATTGGTTATAAGGCAATGTGTAACGGCCTATATTTTACTTGTAGAGGGAACAAAAATAGTTTTACGAGCTCTTTACTGTATATTTAAAAACAGCATTATTTTAGCAACAATGGCATTATTCAACAAACAAATTCATTGTCTTGGGATATCCTATTTTACCCCACTTTTTCTTTTGCTAACATAAACTTTAAGGATTATATACTTGCTGAGAAAATATAAGTCATAACTGTATTCACATCAAATCAAATGCTTAAGCCCCTGTGATTCTAACCTTTCTTTGTAATAATAAAGCACATTTTGAGCTTCGCTTTTCTCTGGAATTTATGACATTCATGCGGACTTTTAATGAGATTTTGGTTTGTATTTTTTAAAGAACACATTATTGATAACAAAGGTCTACTTTTCTTATTGTAGAAAATCAAAAGAAGAATTATTTCTCTTTACATATCCATAAAAGGAATTTTATTCACATGGTTTCTATTACCAGGACACACTGACAAAAAGAAGTCCCTTTCCATATAAGATGATAATTTTCATAATATACACAAACTAGTAAAAGCAAGATCATCAAAATTCTTCAATTTTTATTTCAATTTGAAATAAAATGATGCGAAATACAGTTATTGTGGTATCGACTAGAAAAAAGAAACGTTTTATACACTTGGACCAATAAGTCATGTATACAAATCATTTTTTTCTGGCAATTTTGAACTGCTTATCTTTCATAGGATTTCTTATGGCTATTTACATTTTCACTCAGTGAAAATCAATTACCTTCTTGCAATAAGCCTCATTTGCTACCTTTGAGTATAATAGAAACACCATTAGGATGATGACATTACCCAAAAGAAGGGCACCACACAGTTGGTAGACATAAATTAAGGGCCCTTTCACATATGCATTAGAAATACTGCTGTGACTGAAATATGCATAAAGTCTGTATCTATTAGAGCTATTAGTGTGTGGGGGTGATGATTTTGAAGGGGGAGGGAAGGACTGGTAGATTGTGATCTACTACTTTGACAAAATTATGTATTTCCTTTTTTGCCCGGTATGTGCCATTGATGCAATAAGCCTGGGCCCCCAGCTGAGCAGCATTTGGAAATGCCACTGAGCATGGTATACGCGCTTCACTTCCCTTTGCCGAAGCAAGACACTGTCAGGAATAGAGTGCATATGTGCCGCCAAACCCACTCCTCCTCCATCACCCTGACCTCCGCAGCTCTGCGGATGTCTGCCTGGGTGAAGCCACCACTCATGCGGAAAACAGCTCCTGCAGATCAATTCATAGGATTTAGGGACATTTAACTTCCATCAAGCCCACATCATCTTATTGGTATTTGAGGACTAACTTATTACCCAACATTAGTGGCCATAACATAGAGAATTGTATATTTCCCAGGGGAAGAAAAAAATAACTAATCTAGAAATTCCCCCTTCTGAGACTAAAAGACAGAGGAAACCACACTTAAACCCAGTTATTTTTATCTGGATTCTTACAGGCTTAAGTAAAACAAAATTATAACACATTGACCCTTGGGTTGCGAGTGAAAGTTCTGTGCCTTTTAAAACGTGTTAGGATTCCAGATTATAATATTTGATGAATTATTTTCAGAATCATTTATCTTTAAGGCAGTCTTAAAAATATAGGAAACATGTGGACAATTAGTTAAGGAATTTTGAATTATGAACACAAGGATTCCATAAGAGCTTTAGAACATGCATAGCAGACTGATAGAAACTAACAGGTTGCCATTTCCGAACCTCTGATGAATTGGCAAATACTAGAAATATATTTACTCTCAAAAGGACAAACACTTAAAAAAAAAAAAAAAAAAAAAAAAAAAAGGACACCCAGGTAGCTCGGCGGTGTGGCCCAGGGCCTGATCCTGGAGACGTGGGTTCGAGTCCCACGTGGGGCTCCCTGCGTGGAGCCTGCTTCTCCCTCTGCCTGTGTCTCTGCCTCTCTCTCTCTGTGACTCTCATGAATAAATGAATAAAATCTTAAAAAGAAAAAAAACTCCACAAAAAGGACAAACACTAAAAACTTTTTTCCCATTAGTGACTTCCCAAATCCATATAATTAGGCTCTTTTTTTTTTAATCTCCTAACTTGGTAATGTTAAATATCCAAGATCAAAGAGCTGTATATATATTTCACTAAAGCACTAGTACAGTTTAATTCTAGATATTACTATACTTTTATAGAAAATATTTCTTAGAATGACTCCAAATTTTGAAAAAAACTTTCATAATGTTAACATAATCTTACAAGAAAAGATTTTAAAAAGCAAAATGCCAGAGATGTGTCCTGCAGAAATCACTTTTATCACTTTTTGTGGAAAGTGAAAATTTTAGAGCAGAGCACAAATCTCCATGGCTTATATAATAATAACCCCAAATGCCATAATTAATGTATAATATTAGATTACTAGAAAGATAGCATGGGATACTGTGAAATTAATTTCACTCACTAATGGATTATTATATAAAATTTAAAAGAAAGTTTCTCTTACACAAGTATTGAACCCAGATCCCTCCTGGAATAATAAACTGAATCGAGAAAGACAATTAAATTCATACTGTTAGGGCCCTAAATTTTAAAACCATGGTTATATTTTTTCTTTTATGTCATCATGGACAAAATAAATTATGGATCTTATCTATAAATATATTGGGGCTTTTAAGATGTTTGAAATTCTGTAAATGGTATTTTTCTAAGTATGACATATTTAGTTGATTAAATTAATACAATGATACCGCTGCACATAAACTCAGTTCCATAGAGAATAATATTTTAATAGAGTAGACTTCCCTTAGTCAACCACCTTTCTGTCAGAAATCTGGCATGTGAGGTTGAATCTATAAGAAATTTGGCTTGCTGAGTCCATCACCGACATTTTATATGCCCAGCAAATAAATGAGAGGTTCACAAAGTTCAGATAGAGCAGAAACCTGAATGAATTTCCAAGAAATATTGCTTCAGATTAATGACTCAGAAACTATATATTTCAAAAGGATATAGGTCATAACAAGTGGACAATTAGTTTCCATTAACATTTTAAGCACAAATATTATGTGATACGGTATATTTTAATTTTAACTTATCAGCTTAAGTCTTGTATATTTATTCACTAATTTTTTTTTTAATGCAGTTCCCTTTAAAAAGTCAGAGTGCTATGGAAGGAAGATGTTTTATAACCGAGAAAAGAAACAAATGACTTTTCAGACTGCTATAACACAATTATGCCTCAGAGAGAAGAGTAAAAAATTGTGTAGGGGAGAAAATACTAATGAGATAGCATAAACAAAAATAAAAACTGAAAGTGTAATTGGGGCAACCATATAAACAACAGGAACACAAACAACAAATGGATGGGACAGATTTGTTTATAATTTCCTTGCTATAATTAGAGGTGACTTTCTTGTTCCCAAGAAAGAAAAGTTGTTTTGAAGTTGTGAGGACAGTTTCCGTTTTCTTATTTTAGTTGGTTTCAGCAAAGTAGAGTTTAAAGAGCTTATGGGAGGATAAAATAAACCCCAGGCTGTTTGCAAGTACCTCAGGACAATTATCTTACTCTTTTTTAGATCCAACGTAATCACTTCTCCTAGTTTAGTGGATCTTTTATTTTAAAAGGTAGCAACCCCTGCCCCTCCCCTAATCCTCCTGAAGGAATACACACCTGGAGAGGTGGGAGGCCGTGACTGTTTATCAAAAGGGACAGAAGGCCCTTCTAGCAATTCCATCCCAGCTGTTTAGGGAGGGGCGGCTTCCTCTGTCTCCAGGGCAGAAGTAGTAAATGAGCTAATTGCAGCAGCAATGATTTATGCACAAGATTGTATGTTGTCTGATAATTGCAGGCACAAAAATTACCCACCCTACAAAGCTGGCCCAAAGAGGTCTCTTTTAAGTGTAGAGAGGTAGAACTTAAACCTTTGTCCAAAGGAAATTCTAGACAATTAGAAAAAAAATTATATATATGTATGTATCGTATATATGTATATATATGTATACTGTTACAAGTGTTTAATTTTGTTACTATTTATATGTCATTTAACATCTCTTTCAAATTCAAATTCTGTGGAATTTATCTTCCAAAAGGAATGGCCATTTATTATTTGACGATTTTAAAGATTTCAGTGGCCTAACTAATATGTCAAATGAAGGTACGAAGATACCCTGTCATTGTGAAATATACTCTGAGTGGAGGATTTGTTAATGACAACTCTGTACCACAAAAAAGTCTCCCTGTCCAGCTTTCATATATACATTCTATATACATTTCATATACACATTAACTGACTCCGGACAACGTGGCATTGTTTAGTGAAAGGAGTCATATGAACAATGCATTTCTGAATAATGAGAAAGTCTCCAGAAAAAATTCTACAAAATTTCAAGGTTAGAGCTATTTAGTAGATCTCTAGTTTCTGCCCTTGCTTTGTTTTGGAATCATACATAAGAAATCTCAGAATTTCAAAAGATTTGGCTCTATGTTTTAACTCTTTATTTTGAGGTAATTTTAGATTTATAGAAAAGCTGTGAAAATACTACAGAGAGCTTCATCGAGTTACCCTTTATGTTAACACCTTACATAACCACCCTATGATGATCAAAACTAAGAAATTATCATTGATGCAACACTGTTAGCAATACTTAGGCTTCATTCGGATTTCCCAGGTTTTCCACTCTTTTTTTTTCTTCCAGGATCTAATCCAGGATACCATAATTGCATGAAGTTACCATGTGTCCTTTTGTCTCCTCTAATCTGGGATAGTTGACCACTATTTCAAGAAAATGAAAACTTGGAACTTTTGTAGAAAACTCATCAGTAGAATATCCTTCAATTTGGATTTCTTTGATGTTCTCTCATTATTAGACTGAGGTACAAGGTTTCAGGGAAGAACATCACAGGGGTCAATATCCTCAGATCATTTCAGAAGGTACATATGTCCATTTGTCTTATTATTGGTGATGTTAATTTTGAACCTTTGGTTAGGATGCTATCTACCAAGTTTCTCCACTGTAAAATTACTATATTGTCCCTGGTAACTAATAGATACTTGAATATTTATGCTCCGAAACCTTATTTAGAAATACGCTGTTTTACCTTAAACTTTCATCCACTAATTTTAGCCTCTGTTGGTGGGTCTTGCCTGCAGCAATTATTGCTATGCTATTCTAATGACAATTTTCTATTGCCTTCATTCCTTCTACATTTCTAACTGAAGTTCTTTCTTACTTTCTGGCACTAATCAACGCTATTTTAAGTAATCATTTTGAAGTTGCTCTATTCTATAGAAACTGAACATTTCATCAGACAAACTGCTTATTCCTTTGAGACTGATCTTATATCTCCTCACACCTAGCAGAGTAGCTAGCAAGTGACAGGCCTTTGTTGAATGTGCTTCACGAAATCCTTTATTGCCCTTATTTATTCTGAATTGAGAAAGATAAAAATTATTCACCATATTCTGTGTATGTTCTTAAATAACATTCACTGTTGTGAATTAAATCACTGCTCTCCTTTCCCATATCATATAGAATAATCCTACTTCCTCTGATAATTATGTAGAGATTATCAATATTATTGCCATTATCATTCTTAAAAATCCATCATCAAACTTTGATCTACCTATGTCTCAGTGACAGACACTGTAAAAAGCAAATTCCATGACTGTCTTCCGCACGTATCCCCTAACCTAACCATTCAAAAATATAATACATAAACACAATATACGTGCTTTATGAATCTTTAGTAAAACAAAGAATATAAAATAAAATCAATATATGTGATTTAAAAGAACACGGTGTGGATTGCTTTATTAAAGTAATAGCAGAAAAAAAGAAAAAGTAATAGCAGAAGCAGGACAGGTGTCCTCAGACTCCTTAAACCTTAGCTTTTATTACTATTCTAAAATTCATGGCTCCAAGACTTTACTTTTTTGTCATTGTTTTGGGTTGTTTTGTTTTAGCAAATCTCTCTGTTCATGTAGCTATTTACTGTGTGTTTACTATGTGCCAGGCACTAATCTAACCATAAGAGTTAGGCACCATCATATTAAAATGGAAAACAGAGACAGAAGTAAGGTACTCATCCAAGGTCATGTAACTAGTACATGCTGAGTCAGTATCTGGACTGAAGCAGCCTGACCAGAACATCTATATTCTTATGTTCTTAACCATAACCCTGCACTGCCTTTGTAGGAGCTCAACGTTCAAAGCAGAGGTACCCTCCTGGGAGTAGAGGAATGGAAATGTTTGCTTAGCCTCCCCTCCAGGATCATCCTCAGTGTCCCTGAATCCAGAGGCTCTCAAAACCCAAATTCTAAGCTGCTCCTATCAATCTTAGGTTTTGACACTCTGAGTCCAGAAATGGCTTCTACTCAGAGTGGAGCCAGTGTTAAGGAAAACTAGTAGGTCTATAATTGCGCACATCTGGGGACGCGTTGAAAGGACAGAGGAGCCAACTTGCTTTTTAAAAATTGGTGTTTCCAAGAGAATCCTGCAAGTTACCTCTGTAATGTCCCAGGATTTACCTTGCCAGATGTGCTCATGAACAACTTAACATGTGTTTGTTTTCCCTCAGTGAACTACCACGTCTTTCTAAGGAATGGAATTGGCTTGCATCTGAATATTTCTTCATCTTATCAGGATTATTGTTAATTGTAATTTTTATTTTCCTAGATGCTAATCCTTTCCCACCATTTGTCAGGGCTTTAAAGGTGATTCAAACAAGCACTATTCTTTTATTTAGTGTTTTTTAGAACAACAGAGAACAGAAATAGAAATGTGAATCAGTTAATGAATGTAAATGCAGAATTAATAAGCATTTAGACGTGTAAGATATATTTGTTTTTTTTTGATATATTTGTTAATTTTTAAATTCTTTTTAGCATCATACTTATTTTATTGTCTTTATTACTTACTATATATTTAAAGTCAGTTGAAAAATATATGATTCGTTGGAGAAATTTTAACATTTTGTGCATGCTTCCATATTTTGTAATGCCTGTCAAATCTTTAAAAAACAAAACAAGACTCCAGGAGAATGTGGAATTATAATAATTTGGGCTGTGAATGTTACAAAGATGAAGACTTGATTCTCTGGGTCAATTAACAAGCAAAATACACGAGAGGTCAATGCTAGATTTCATAACACATTTTTGGAAGAGGAGAGTATCCAGAAATTATTTTGTTTGACCTGTTTCACTTCCTGGCCTCTCAGCCGGCTCACCACCTTTTGTGTCAATGTGTCTCTGTGGTTGATAGTGCTCTAGGCGGAGCATGGTTGAAGACCTAAATAGTAAATTCGACTCAAATGCTATGTCCTCACAAAAAGTTTTCCTGGGGAACAATTCTATTGTTGGAAGTGCTATTCTTTGGACATACCCAAAATGGGGTGTCCTTTTTGATAGAGCAATCAAGTTTAGAAGCTCAAAGTGAAAAAAGTAGGAGTTACAAAAGAAATAGTATTTTTATGTCATAATGTCAATTTTTTTCTAAACTCCAAATTTTATGATTTGAAAAAGTAACTATCAAATGCTGACATCTAAGTAGCATTATAGTAAGTGCTTACTGTGGATATTTAGTTATGTGATAATTAATATAAATATGGTAACAAAATAAATAAAAATTTGTGTCCAAAATTATCATTTTAATTTTTCATCTCTTATTAAACTCCTACTCTATGTCAGGCAGTGTGTACTATGTGGTTATAGGCTGCAGTCTGGTTTATACAACTTTATATAGTAGGGGTTTTTTTTCCTTTAAGTTTAGGATTTGAAATGAAAAAGAAAAACAAAAGAAAATGTGTCAAAATGTTCTTTTAATGGGATATATGAAAAAGAATTATATGAGCAGGGGCACCTGGGTGGTTCATTTGGTTGAGCCTCTAACTCTTGGTTTCAGCTCAGGTCATGAACTCAGAGTCATGGAATGAAGCCCCGTATCAGTTTTCTGTGCTCAGCAGGGAGTCTGCTTGGGATTCTCTCTCCCCTCCCTTTGCCCCTCCTCTGTTCTCTCTCTCTCAATTAGATAAATAATTTTAAAAAAGAGAGAGAGAATGATATAAGCAGGGCTTTAAAATATAATAGGAGGTATGATATTTTAAGAGGTCATACTCTACATTATAATCTGTTTCAAATTTATTTGTTAATAAAATAAGGTGATTTAGTCCCATGATTCCTGGGGAAAAAGAATAAATTGATATGCTCATTTGTGTTTACTTAACTAATTAAAAGAATAAAATTAATTGCATTTCAAACAGGACCACAATCATTAAAAACCTAAACCCAAAGCATGAAGACTAATAAACCAATAAGGAGAAAATTTTAATATCATCAATATGAAACAAAGAAAGGTCAAGCCATAGCAATAATGAATTTCAGATACACATTGAAAATAATATTGGCCACTTGAAGATAGAGATATGTTGTGTAAAAAAAATGATCAAACTGAATTTAATGAAAAAAATGAAAATAAAGGACTGTGAATATAGACCTAAGGGAGGCTTGTATTTTGAGAAAAAGTACAATTGAAAATTTTATTAATAATACATATTTTCCCAAAATGAAAGTCCTTTAATTCAGTCATCTACCTGGCTAGGCCAAATTGTGTAGGCTTGTGTGTTTGTGCATTGGTTCTCAGACTTTAGCTAGTATTATCTGGAGGATACACACAGATTGCTGTCCTGACTCTCAACCCAGTTCTGGACCAGGCCTTGAGAACTAATCTCTAGCAAGTTCCCAGGAGATGCTGATGCTGCTGATCTGGGAATCACTGCTATAGATTTAAAAAAAAAATGGATTTAGCCTCTGGAACTTGAAGTTCAAATCACAGCTCTGCCAGTTACTAGTTGACCTCATCAGGCAAATTCTCTGGGTATCATTCTTCTCTCAAGAAAAAAATGGTAGTTCCCTCAAAGAATTCTCATGAGATTAAATAACAGAAGTATATGGAAAGTGTGTAGCACTGAGCTGGCACACAGAAGGAACTCATAAACTTGCTGAATTTATATATGCTACTAATTTCAACCATAATTTTAACTCATGACAATAAAAAGTTCATGTATTTTCGTATATGTGCTGCCAAAGTGAGCACAAGTCCATGTATTTTCTAGTGAAACACAAAAAGGAGTTTGTTCCAATAAATTTCTATTTGTGAAATCATCAATAATTAAGGGTTTAACACTTTAATGTCTAGACTTGGGAGGTCTTGGTGCCAAAAATCAAGGTAATACGACAATTGACTTTATCAGTTAGCCATACTTCGGGAGAAAAAAATAAAAACATGGAGCAAATGTGCAAGCATCCTAAACGCTGTTTTGTCCCAGAGGTCAGACACTATACCAGGAAACAGCTGTGAGTTAGAAAAGCTAGGTCAATAGCATTAAGAAATTGCAACTCCTCTGGGGTTAATGTGGCAAAACACCAAGGCATTGTATGCATTCATGTGAATAGGAGAAAAAATCTCAATTACACTTTGCTCAAGGTATTTATAGTATGTTAAAGATCTTAAATGAAACTGTGTATTCTGATGCGTGTCATAAATGTCAAATTAGCATAGCTAATCAAGGAAATTTGTAAGCATTTCATTTAGAAATACAGATAAGGCCTCAAAAATAATTAAGACTTCTCATTCAGAGGCATTATCATGTAGCAGTATTACGTTTAAAGTACTTAGGGGATTTATGCTTATGTTTGTTAGTTTTATTTATTCATTCATTCATTCATTCATTCATTCATTTATGGTTAGTTTTAATCATTAATTCATTCAACAATATTTCTTGAGTTTGTTGTGTCTCTGCAGAACAATGTTCCAGGCTCTGAGTGTACACAGCCATGAAAGAGATGCACAGCGCCTGTCCTCATGCAGTTTATATTTTCAAGGGGAAAGATAGTAAGACATCACAAATGAGTAAACAAAACACTTTTAGTGTTAAGTGCTATGAAGGAAATAAAACAAAGGGATATAGAGTATGATTAGGGACTACTTCAAATAACTCTCCCATCGAGCATTTATTATGTCCCAAGCACTGTTTCTCAGCATATACTCATTTGTTTTTGTTTGGTTTAAGATTTTATTTAGATAATTGAGAGAGAGAGAGAGTGCACACAAGCAGGGGAGAGGGGCAGAGGGAGAGGGAGAAGGAGATTCCCAGCTGGGAGCTCCATGAAATACGGATTTGCTCCCAGGACCCTAAAGGCAGATACTTAACTGACTGAGCCACCCTTAGTGCTCTAGCATACACTCATTTGTATATGAGTGCCTGTACTACATAAATATACCTGTATTATTCTAAATGTTTTACAAACATTACCATTTTATATTTGGTTGTAGAATAAACAAATGCTATCAAGTACCAAATTTATTTTTTAAAAAGTTTCTGTGAAGGGATGCCTGGGTGGCTTAGCAGTTGAGAATCTACCTTCGGCTCAGGGAGTGATCCTGGAGCTCCCTGGGGGGAGTCCCACATTGGGCTCCCTGCGTGGAGCCTGCTTCTCCCTCCACCTATGTCTCTGCCCCTCTCTCTGTGTCTCTAATGAATAAATAAATAAAATCTTAAAAAACAAAGTTCCCGTGAAAATAAAGAAGGAAAATTTCTGCAGTTCCTTCTGTGCATTGGTCCAAGCTTTCCACCTTTTCACTTACAGCAGGAGAGGAACACAGAGGTTCCCCAGAGCATAGTTTGAATACCACTAAAATAACTCTCCAGCTTTCCTTTCGGCCCACTATTGCTGCTTCACTCTAATGAGCAAATGAGATATTTGTATATAACCTATTAGTGTTGAGTGAATCTATAAAAATATCTTCTTAAAAAAGATTTTAATTTTTTAAGTAATCTCTGGACCCAATGTGGGGCTTAAATTTATAGCCCTGAGATCAAGAGTTGTATTCTCTACCAACTGAGCCAACCAGACACACCTATAAAAGTATCTTTTGAATGGTAAAGACATTGCTGTGGACATTCCTGGCTAGTGCAGCTCAGCATCCTTCACTGCCCTCTGGCAACGCACCCTTCTTTCTTTCTGGAAACCACTCTCCCTAAGTCTCTGTCCAGGTGGTTCCAGTAAAGCTGACTCTACTCCTGACAACAGATTTGATGCACCTGACCTGGGTCTAAGCCAATCATCACATCATAGTGATCTCTTCTGAATGGGACCTGACACAACAGAGGTTTTATTTATAACTCGAAGATTGTGTTGAAACTTCTGGGAAGTTTTGTGGCCCTGAGACCTGAGAACATTTAAGGGCAGAAGCTGCTGACACCATGTTCTCTCCATGAATCCTGATGGCAGAACTGAGAAAAAAACTGAGAACTGATCTAGTCAGTTCAGGATGTAAACCAACATTTCCCCGGGGCTCTTTTCAAATTACACACTTAAGCCACTTTGCACTGGGAATTTTATCACCTGCATTAGTTATACAGGCATCAGTTATACTATTGAGTTCTCTAACTTTTGATGGCCAGTAAAATGGAAAGTTCTGTTACAGTTGTTGTCATTATATTACCTGTGAATCTTACTTTTTTTGCTCTCCTGTATCATAACTGAAGCCCTGCTCTAAGAACTATATATGACATTAACTTATCGCGGCTGTTTGGCCTAAACTTTTAGGCTGTTAGGCATGTAATATTTTTTTTGAACACTCTTTAGATGCTATCTTCTATTTTTTTCCTTTCTATGCTTGTGTTGACCATGAAGAATTCTATAGTTTGAATATGAATGGAGAAATTATCTAAACTAATCCTTACCCTGGAAGCAGCAGTATAGCAGGTAAAATTCTAAAAATGGCCCCCACAGATGTCCTGCCCTAATCCTTGGATCCTGTGAATATGAGATACCACTCTCATGATCATATTATGTAATACAGTACAACTGACCTTCAGGTAGGGAGATTTGCTGGGTGAGATATTAAAAATACTTTTGTTAAACCTTGGAATAATAAAATATGACAACCTAGCAAGTCAAAATAAGTATTTTACAAGACTTGTAAGCATAATACAAGATTTTATGTCTCACATTAATATGCTCATATATATTATCTACAGTCTCACAAGTCTACTCATATGTATGTATGTGAATATGTACATCAAAATAAAGGAGGAGCACTTCAGTCTCCCCTCTACACAGTGCACACACAGACATATATACACACACATTTATCTACATGAGTTTCCAAGAGTAACGTAAAAGGCAAAGGAATCTCAAATTTAGAAATTTAATTTTCATTCTTCCTAGTCAAGGAATTGTCTGCTTGTCTGACCCACTTCTTATAAGTGATGTAAGGCAAAATCCTTACCTCTCCCACATTTCATTGAATTTGACCCTATTTTATTATTCTTATGGAGAAATGGACTTCCAATAGATGTCTCCAAATATCTTAGTCCAGAACTCCCTATTAAAAATATACTAAATACTATGGACTGCCAGTAATTTAGAGAAACACTTGGTGTCTAGTGCTAATAATGGTCCTTTCTTCAGAGGCTCCAGATAAATATTTTTATACATTGTTTTTTAATAAATGTTTCTTAGTATTGAGCCTGCATAGATCAGGAGTGCAGTCAAGTAATTTTCTTTCTGAAGAGCTCTCCTTTCACATATATTCTGTCCTTAGCCCCACATATTTCTACTTTGGAAGTGTTTTCTTTTATAAACATTTCATTTTGAAGTAATTATTATAAATTCACACGAGGTCACAAAGAAATGTTTAGAGAAGTACCATAAACTCTTTCTCCAGTTTCTCTCAAAAATAATATTTTATACAACTATGGTGCAGTATCAAAACCAAGCAATTGATATTGTGGCAACCCAGAACTCTTAAATGTCACCAGTTAGTTGTGCATGCCCCTGTGGGTGTGTGGGTGTGTCCATGTGCTTGTGTGTGTGTGTGTGTGTGTGTGTGTGTGTACTGCTGTGTGAAAATCCTGTTTGAGATTGTTATTGTCAAACACCTAAATTATGTTTCAGGTTTCTATTTGTTGTTTATTGCCATCTTGTTTATAAGAGCAAAAAACTTCAACACATCTTAAAGTCCTATAATGTGGCACTGGTTACACAAATTAAGATTCACACTAAGCAACAATAATATAGACATATAGTTAATGCTGTGGAAAAATGTTTAAGAACATGTTAATGTCTGGTATTGTTATTAAACATAAAAAATTAACATGTCCCCATTTTTGTAATTATGACAACAAAACATAAGAGAGAAAAATTAAAAATTAATAATACAGAATTATGTATTTTCCCTCTTCCTTTTATTTTGTTTACCCAAAAGTTTAATGATAAATATTAGTAATAAAAAATAATAACAGTTATTAAAATGTTAATCTCTTTGCTTTGTCTCTCCAACTATATTTAACTTACTTGAGAACAGACTATCATACTTATTTGTATCCCCCAACTTGGTGATACAGTGATTTGATATATCCAATTTCTTTTATTCACAAAAAGCTAAGAACACATTTTTATAGCATGACTGTAGTTTGTCACCATTAAGTTATTTCTTTATGAATATACATATTTAGTATGTATATATTCCTTAAATTCTGAGGGATATTTTTTAAAAGACATACTCAAATACTATGTAGTATAATTCTCTATAGCCAATGAGAACTCAAAAATTTCTTTTTGAGTAACATTAAAAATGTTGCAGTGCACAGCTGCAATGAAAATTTCAGAATTTTTAAAGGCAGGAATTGGTTTGGATCTTTATGATATTGTTCATTTAATACTAACATCAACACTAATAAGATCATTATCATCATAAAGGCTACCATTTACTGAGTCTTTACTATGTGCCAGGAATTGAGCTAAACATTAATATCCATGACATCATTTAAACTTCACAATAATTGCTATCTCTCTTTATATGTGAGGAAATTAGCATCAGTGATATTAATTAGCTTACACAAAATCAAACCGTGAGTACTTACAACTAGGACTGGAAACTAGGCCAATCTCACTGCAGGTTCTGAGATGTCAATTAGGAAGCTATATCGTACCTCTTAATAGTAGAGGCACTCAAAAACATTTATCAAATGTATGACTGAGTATAAAAGTGAGAAATTAATGCTTATGTATCATATATAAATGAATTGACTCTCAACTATTAGGGAGCAACTGAACAGGAGAGAACACAGTGAACAAAGTTTAGCAACGGGAGTCAAAGATTTAAATTTTGATACTAAAATCACCAAATCAATAATTATGTATTCTGAGCATATGAATATTAGAATATTGTTTTGTCTGCTCAGTTGATCGCCTTGCCTCTAATTCACAGAATGGGCCAATTAGAGACTTTTTGCAAAAAAGAATGGACTCATGACAAACATACTGATGATATTGAGTCAATCAAAAAGATTGTCAGTTAGCTGTATTCAAATCAATAAATTGCTGGGCAATTGAAATGATCAGATGAACCACAACATAATCATTCTTAAGTAACTTAACCGAAGACAAAAACAACTTAGTTTTCATAAGTATTTGTATTCATGATTAAGGATTGATTCCTAGTATTTCTCTTTTTAGAAAGTAAAAATAATTCTAGGATAGTAAGGTAGAGTGTATAGTTTGGCTAACTCTGTAGTCCAATTTGAAAGCATGAAAAAAATAAAATAAATAAAGGATGACTTATGTTTTAAGAGAGAAAATAAAATGCTATTAGAAAGTCAGACTTAGGCCCCTTCTTTGGTCAGCTAATTTATAAAATAGAAAATATTTATAAACCCAGAAAATAAAAACAGTAACTCAACAAACCTCAAAATCAATGCAATTTTTAAAATCATAGTCAGATTTTTCACTAGTAACATGGTAGGCAAATGCTATATGACACTATGAATTCAGGAAAATCAGGGACTTTTTGCATAAATTTTTAATTCTTAGTGTCCAACAAATTTTTGGGCAGAAAAACTAAGATGCTTAATAAATACTCATAGATTGAATGAATGCATTCTGGACAAAGTAAAAGATGTTTCTTATAGTGCAGTTTATAAACTTGAAATATTGAAAACTACCTAAATTGTTGAATAACAGAAGAATGATTAAATTGTAATATTAGCTATAAAAACCAAATGGAAAATTTATTCCTGAAAAATACCATAGCACACATTAGGAATTCAATATATGGCTTAGCAGCAAATTTGAAGAGTTGGAGAATTAATGATCTGAGAGACAGGTCAAAAGAAAATATCCACACTAAAGCTTAAAGAGACAAAAGGTGGAAAATAAAAAATAGAGCATAAGAAACAAAGTTCAGAGTAAAAAAGGAATATATATATATATATATATATATATATATATATATATATGTCATTAGTGTTGCTTCAGAGGAGAGGAAATGCAACTGAAACAGTATTTGAAGAAAAAATTGCAATTTCCCAAAACTGATAAAATACTGGAGGCCACTGACTTAAGCCCTAAACCCTCAAGTATTATAAATACAAAACAAAAATAACGTGCACACACAAACACTAAGAAAAATCATAGTAAAAAACAAATACAAAGAGATAATCTTAAAATCACCAGAGAAAAACAACATTGTCTTCAAAGGACCAATAAGATTTATACCTGACTTCTCAATTAAAATAAACAAAATGGAAGTCAAAGACAATGGGATTATATTTCCAATGTGTTCTAAAAAAGTAGCTGACAACCTAGTTTCACACTCAGTAAAAATATGAAAGTGAATATATGGAAGTGAAACATTTATATCTTAAGACAATTAAAAACAGAGAAAATTAATGAGCAGCAGACTCATACCTAAGGAAATATTAAAGGATATTCTTAAAACAGATATTCAGTGATTCCTGATGGAAATCCAGAGATACAGAAAGATCAACAGGACAATTAAAAATGTGGCTAAGACTAACTGAATATTGACTAAAAAATAATAATTATGATGTTTTGTAGAGTTTGAAATACATATAGAATTAAAACATACATCAGCCTTTATTCAGAAAGCATATATATACAAGGAGAGTAGGAGTTCCAAGGTCCTTGAATTATCTGAGAAGTGGTAAAAACATTAATTTTTAAAAAGATTTTACTTATTTATTCATGAGAGACATAGAGAGGTAGAGACATAGATAGAGGGAGAAGCAGGCTCCCTTCAGGGAGCCTGATGCAGGACTCCATCCCAGGACCCTGGGATCACGACCTGAGCCAAAGGCAGATGCTTAACCACTGAGCCACTCAGGTGCCCCTAAAAATATTAATTTATATTAGATGTAAATAGGTCAAGGAAGTATTATAATCTCTAGAATAATCACTAAAAGCATGTAAAACTACCAAGATAATTGGGAGGAAGTGAATAAAATAATATAAAATACTCAATAAATCCAAGAGAAGGCAAAAAGGGAGAGAGGGGAAGATAACAGGACATAGAATATACTGTAAAAATCAAATAGCATGTTAGATTTAATATCTAACTCCAAATATCAATAATTATATTATCAATTAATGGACTAAATACTTCAATGAAAAGACACATTATCATACTGCATTGAAAAACTATAATCTTTCAAACAAAGCACTCCTTCAATATAAAGATCAAATCTAAAAATAAAAGGATACAAAAATACATCATACAAACTCTGATAAAAAAAGCTGAGGTCACCATATATAAAATGAGATAAACTATAGTCAAAAAAATTACTGGAGATAAAGAGAAACATTCCATATTAGCATAAGGTTTAATTCATCAGAAAGATGGTAAAATTCTCAAATTAAATGCACTCAATAAATAGCTTCAAATTATAGAAAAGGAATAGTCATAAAATAAAAGGAGAAATAGACAAATCCACAATTATAGTGGAAGATTTTAACCAAGTTTCTCTCAGTAAATGATCTAACAGGCAGACAAAATATCAGTAAGCATATACTGAGAACACATTTATCAAACAAACTTGATTTAACTGACATATGTAGAACACTGCACCTCCAGACTATAGAATACATATTCTTTTCAAGTATACGTGGATCATTTATAGAAATTGTCCAGATATTGAGGGGGCCATAATGCAAATCTCAATAAGTGGCAGAGTTGAGATCATACCAAAAATGTTCTTCAACCACAGTGAAATAAATCTAGAAGTCAAAAACAAACGTACAAATAAAAAATGTTTTAAATATATGGAGATTTAAGAAATATACTTCTGAATAATCCATGGATCAAAGACTATAATAAAATGGGAATGACAATGAATATAAGACATTAAATTGGTGGAATGAAGCTAAAGCCATGTTTAGAGGAAAATTTATCTCCTTGGATGTAGATATCAGAAAAAAGAAAGGTGAAAAAAAAAAAAAAGAAAAGCCAGTGAAAATGGACCTTGCAGAGGGTAGGAGTTTAGATAGGAAAAAGGAAATAAGAGCATTTTGGTCAAACCCAGCATAATGCAAGTATGGTCAGTCTGGTCCTGGATAAGAACAAGGAGGGTCTGCCATAAGAATACAGTGCGATGGGTCTGCTAGTTGATGTTTCTTGAACTTAGTAGGAAATGAAGAGAATTGTGAGTGAGATGTTCAGAGTCATACTTCAAAGGCGTATCACTCAAAGGAGGAGTGTTTAGGATGAACTACCTTCTCCCTACAATACATTCATCACTCTCTCTCTACTGTAGTGATTTGTTTAGTATCTCCCTTCCCTGTTAGAGTCTAAGGGGGCAGCTCTGGGAGGCAGGAAAGTACATCTGTCTTTTCAGTACTGTATCCCCAGTGCCTCGGATGCTGTTTGGAATATAGACAATGCTCAATAGATATTCACACACTTAAAAACAATGAAAGAAATGAGAAGTTTGGAAATCAGAAAACCATTGTTAGAGGTTGTTTTGGATTGTTATAGGTTGTTTTAGATTGACATATGAGTAGGTCATAGGGCTGCAGCTATCCAACAGTAAGGATATTGAATACACATATAAATGACCAGATTACCTCCTTTTCTATTTTCTTATTTCCATTAATTACACTACTTCGTTCATTCATTCATTCATTCATTCAACAACCTTGTATTAAGTGTCCACTATGTACTAGGTATGTTATGGCCCTGGAGGTACAGATGGGAGTAAAGTTCCTGCTAAAATGGAGTTTACATTCTAATGAGGAAACTCAGACAGAAAATAATTATGTATATGATAGGCAAAGTTAGTACCTTGAAGACAAATAGGGCAGGGAAAAGAAAATTCCAGGTTGTGAGCATGCATGGCAACCCTAAGACCTTGCTGGGAAGCCAGGCTGGCTGGAGCAGAGGAAGGGTGGGGAGAATGGTGTTCAGACAGGGACCTAGTAAAGTAGGCATGTAGCATTTCGTAAGGGCTTGGGTTTCATTCTAAAGGAAATAAAAAATTATCGGATGATCTGAAGCTAAGGATTCCAAGATCTGACTTATGAATACAAAAGGATCACTCTGGTCATTAAGTGGACAATGGATTGTCAGGGAACAGGAGTCAAAGGGGGCAGACGAGTTAGGAAGCTAATCTACAAGTACCTTGACTGCTTGAATTCTGCTTTCAACCAATTCCATATATTGCCCTAACACTTCTTCCCACTAGTCTCCTCCTTGTCCATCCACATCCACTCAAATCTATAACCTCATTACCTACCTACTACTTTCACTATTATGATACTATATAGACATTCTAGGTTGAAGAATGTAGGAATAGAGTTTCCCATTCCTACCTTGAATAGCTTTATAGACAATACTGAATAAAACAGAAAGATAAATAGTGCATTTTAAAACATTGAAATTAAGCAGCATAATTGAAGGTTTGGGCAGTAAGTGAGAACAAAAATTAATCATAAAATGTTTATTTGAAAGCCTTTGATAATTTTTGAATTAATGCACATTTATGGATATAAATCTAATCTTTTGGAATGTCTGACTTGGACTTTGTTTCAAAGAAGCAGGTGCAATTAGATTACTTGTTTGCTTTATTTTAATTCACAGAGAACATATGGGAATTCATTTAAAAATATATCAAAACACAAACAGGCATCAGTATCAGCCAATATCAGGATATTTGACTTTTCTAATTCAAAAAAAATTATAAGCATAACTCTGCATGTCTGGAATACACAATAATTTTATATTCTTAATTACAACACCATAATCTTGGTGTTGTATATACTATATACAACTACACTATAAAAGAGTTAAAGGCCAATGCTTAAAGCTGAGCATTCCAAGAGTCAGGCCACAAATTTAACCTACTATGAGAGTTTAATCCTAGGAAGTGTAATTAGATTTGGCGAATATCAAAGATAATTATTATATTAACATTTGTCTTAATTGGTAAGACTTCTAGAAATAAGAATTTGAGTGTAGCAATTTAGGCAGTTTGCTTTCCTTAAAAAGATAGTCTATTATCAAAATTGACCTGGGGCACCTGCATGGCTCTTTCAGTTAAGCATCCAACTCTTGATTTTGGCTCAGGTGATGATCTCAGGTTTTGAGATAGAGCCCGGTGTCTGGTTCCAAAATGGGTGTGGAGTCTGCTTAAGATTCTCTCTCTCTCTCTCTCCCCCTCCAACTGTCCCCCATCTCTCTCTCCCTCTAAAAAAAACAAAACAAAAACTGACCCACACATTCACTGTCTCTATTAAAAACTGTTGATATATGATGAACAAAATGAGAAGAATGTTATAAGCAGAAGATGCTTACAGATTACCATCAACTATATGCAAAACTACATAAATTATTGAATAGTAATAAATCATATGCTATTGAATACTCAAGAAAATTAGAATATGACTTTCAATTTTCAATATGTGTTTTTTTTTACTGTTTATAATCATATAGACACCATCATCATTTGTCTGCTTAAAGAATTTCTCATTATTATTAATTTACCTTTCTTTGAAAAGCGAAAGACTATAATATAGTTCCATTAGTTAGTGCATCTCAAAACTGTTACTGAGAGAAAAACCTTGAATGCAGAAAAAAGAATGTCATTTCTTTCAAGCTTCATTTCTTCTATTGGATGAATAAAAAAAGGCCTTATCAAAATTGATCAATGCAGTATTGTTTGGATTTATATTTTCTTGGAAAGGTAAATACAACTAAGTGAATGCCACCAATTGTAGCCAGACTTAATTATACCAGAAGAACTGTTTTTATAGCAATTGTAAAAATGTAAATAAGGTTTTAAAACTGATTCAGAAATTATATTTTATAAACAAAGCTTTGATTTTAATTTAAACAATTCTCTTCGGGTCTGATATGTATTATTCAGAATGTTCTGCATTTGTTGTGATTGAAATAGTGATATTTCGGGAAACCAGGGGACAGAAACACCTGTTTCTTATCAAATTACATCTCCTAATGATTATAACAATTTTATGCACTAGATTAACTTTAAAATGTAAATACTGCAATATTTAAAAGTTTAGATGAAAACTCATTTAAAACGTAGCAGTGGAGGGGCAGCCCGGGTGGCTCAGCGGTTTAGTGCCACCTTCGGCCCAGGTTGTGATCCTGGAGGCGCAGGATCAAATCCCGCATCGGGCTCCCTGCATGGAGCCTGCTTCTCTCTCTGCCTGTGTCTCTGCCTCTCTCTCTTTCTATGTCTCTCGTGAATCAATAAATAAAATCTTAAAAAAAAAAAAGTAGCAGTGGAAAATGTGAAACAAAATAGAATATATCCTTACCTACTTTAGTCCAAATATTCCTGCTAAAAAAGCATATTATCAAAAGCATCTACATCAAAAATGTTTTTCATAACACATATTGATTTTGTCCTATTGCAAATATAATCATCAATTATTGAAAGTTGGAAAATAACAAATAAAAATTTGAAACTCAATAACAGCTGTCAATATTTGGATATATTTTCCTTCAAGTCATCTGCCCGTCTGGTTAGCTGTTGATTCATCTTTACCTCTATCCATATAAAATTAGGATAATACTAAACATGTTTTATAACTTGCTTCGTTGTTAGTGTCAAAACTCATGAGATACTGAAGTATATTTTAAATGAAAAAAATCAAAGAACTTTAAATTTATGTTCTTTTTTGAAAGAGTGAAGTACATGCCAAGTTGAGTCATGAAGAGAAATGTCAGTGTGATCCATGGCAGCTGCTTGCTTCCCTGGGAAGGAAGGGGCCAGTTAAGAGTACAGTAGCTAGCAAACCCCTCAGCGCTCCACAAAGTCACTAGTGGGAAAAGAACAAAGGCCTTTCCAATGCAACTAACACAGATGTGCCCAAAGGCAAACTGTCAGAAACAGTTAAGATGACAGCTACTCACAGTTCATTATTTCCTTCTCACAGGTCACTGGGTGACAAGCTGGGTCAGTGTGCTTTGTTGGCTGTCCCAGTCCTTCCCCACCCCCTATTCAATTTAAATAAGGTAAAAGGCTCCATCGGATAAACTAATGTAAACAAACACATTCCAGACACTTAAAGATGCCAGAATATGGCATTTATTTTATTTTGGACCAAACTTAGAATTAAATCTACGCACAATTCAGTTTATCCAAGCAAGGAGACAGCCACATTTCCATATCTCACTGATAGAAGAAGAAAAAAAACACTTTAAGTGTTGCTAAAGCAAACAAGAAAATATAACCTATCATGAACTAGGAACTTCAGATTAAAGACCTCACACAGTAAGAGATTTTCTTTTTTTCTTCAACAGGAAAAATAATTTTTTTCCACATTACAAAAAAAAATAATAGTAAAGATCAATAATCAGACTCCTTTCCACAAATGTTTGAAATGTATATTAAATGATTCTGCAGATGGGAAAGCCTGGTTTGCGGATTTGTGGTGATTGTTATAGTTTTTTTAAGGATATAATTTAAAATAGTGCATCCATCAAAATGGCAATAGTCCAATCAAGTTTTTATGATATAATACACATAAAATTTTAGTAATAACTTCAAGTGACTATTCAACATGATGCCATCCTTTTATAAAATCACTGGAATAAATACTACTAGGAAAGAATAATAAAACAGTGGTTAGAAGCATGGACTATATAGATCCAAATGATTGTGGGTCACTGGAATAAATACTACTAGGAAAGAGTAATAAAACAGTGGTTAGAAGCATAGACCCAAATGGTTGTGGGTTTGAACCCCAGCTCTCTCATCTCCAGCTGCATAACTGGGCACATAATGAAATCACTCTGAGCCTCAGATGCTGTATCTTTATTAGTTTTAAGAGTCCCTCCACCATCAGATTATTGTGACAATAATTTAAACAATGTAGGGATCCCTGGGTGGCGCAACGGTTTGGCGCCTGCCTTTGGCCCAGGGCGCGATCCTGGAGACCCGGGATCGAATCCCACGTCGGGCTCCCGGTGCATGGAGCCTGCTTCTCCCTCCGCCTGTGTCTCTGCGCCTCTCTCTCTCTCTGTGTGACTATCATAAATAAATAAAAATTTAAAAAAAAATAAAAAATAAAAAAAAAAATAAACAATGTATAACATTATTATAAAAATAAGTACTTCCAATAGCAGTTGACACATGGTAAGTGTTCAACAAATGACAACTATTCGTTACCTATCACCAAATTTAGAGTATGCAAAGTGAGATACCATTCAAGGTGGGAAATACCTTGGCTAATTATGACAAGTTATAGTCAGCTATTAAGAGATTTTTTTAAATCTCTAATCCATTCAGTGCAAGTCTCTATAAATCAGTAAATCTAGGCTGTTGGATTCAGTAAGAAGTCAGTGGTTCACAGTCTCCCTTAATATTTTCTACCTCTTATTTAGTCTTCACTAAAAGCTGCATATATTGACATATCATTTATTCTCTTTCTAAACCATTCCACTCTTTTAAAAATTTTGTAATGTTCCATTAATTTATTTACAGAATTAATCTTTTATGTTTTTAAATTTAAACCCAATTAATTAACATATTATGTATTACTAGTTTCAGAGGTAGAGTTCAGTGATTCATCAGTCTTATATAATACCCAGGGCTCATTACATCACATACCCTCCTTAATGACCATCATCCAGTTATACAATGTCCCCACCACCTCCCTCCAGCAACCCTCAGTTTGCTTCCTATGATTAAGAGTCTCTTATGGTTTGTCTCCCTCTCTGATGTTGTCTTGTTTTATTTATTCCTCTATTCCCCTATGATCCTCTGTTTTACTTTATTTAACAGCCCTTTTCCAAGATACTCAGTTAAAATGATAGGCCCCATTTGAAAGGCTAAAGATTTGGAATAATCTCTAAGACAGAACATGAATAATTAGGCCAAATAGCATAGAGGCTAAGAAAAAGACTTTGGTCTCAGATAGGCCTGCCTTAAATTACTACCTGGAAGGCCTTAGGGAAGTAACTTAATCTCTCCATGCCTCAATTTGTTTATCAGAAAAAGAGAGATGAATACCTCTATTTACATACCTCATAGATTATTGGGCAATAATGCACATAAAGCACTGACATGAAGTCATATATGTTAAAAATTGAATATTATCTTTCATTTTCACATATTACCTGTCACTAACTACCAATCTCTCTCTCTCTTTTTTTAAGATTTTATTTATTTATTAATGAGAGACACAGAGAGAGCAAGAGAGGCAGAGACACAGGCAGAGAGAGAAGCAGGCTCCATGCAGGGAGCCCGAAGTGGGACTCAATCCCAGGACCCCAGGATCACACTCTGGGCCAGAGGCAGGTGCTCAACTGCTGAGCCACCCAGGCATCCCAATCTTTCTGTCTTTCCTCACATTTGGCTACTTGTGGTTCTCTCCTTCTTTGGCTACTTCAAAGGAAATAATATACATTTATATCTCTGCATCTTTTTATTCTTTTCAATTGTATGTTCTTTCTCCAGATTATTTGCTCATTAGTGTTTTTTGTTCTAAAATTTTATTTCTTTCTCCAATTTCCACAGCTCAGATCATTTCACATTATTCCTTTATTTTTTGTGATGATTTTTTTCTGTATTTTGTAAAATTATCATTGATAAAAGCAAGAAAATGTAAAGCCCTCCCTTAAGGCTGTGATAATTTAATGCACTGATTCTCTTATATTTGGACAGCATGTAAACCTAATAAGACAACCTAAGTTTCAAAGTAATCAATATGCCAAATTCAGTACCATGTTCTAATTTTGCCCAACAATTCCTTCCAAAATGGGAGGAAAGTAATTGCTTTAAGTACTTACTCTCTACTCAAAATAACTTTGTTAAGGAACAGAAAGAAGGAGAGAAACTGAAATTACATCTATTATGGTAAATCGTGGAGGTGGAGAGTAGAATGAAGATAAATCCCCGTGGCTTTAAGAAAAAAAAGAGAGAGGGGGAGAGAGAGAGAGAAGGCTAGAAGAGTTGCTGTAGCCTGAGACACAAAACCTGAGAAAGGCTTACTAAGATAAGGGTCCTGGGAATTTTCTTATGAAATAAATTCCAAATATATTTAGTCAATTCCTATTGACTAAAAATCACAAGTCTAACTACAACCTCTATTAAAAAGTGTTTTCTACTCTACTTGTTTTCAACACATTTGCACAGACCACTCATTGAGCGCTTCCTATATTCCTGAAAATTTAAAGACAATTAATTTTAACAACTCAAACAAGTATTATGTTAAGTGACATGAACTGCTTTGTTGTTTGTTTTTCTGTTAGTTTTGTGAAGATTTTTTGGCTCACATTCCCTAATACTATATACATTTCTCCCAATGTCCCATCATCAGACTGTACTGCTTCAGAGGAGATAGAACAACAAAATACAGAAGACAAATCAAACCCCTCAACCACCTAGTGCCCTCCATCCTCATAGAAAATATTTCCAGGCTGGGGAAGGAGGGAGTCATGGGAAATTAGGAGTTATCACTGGAGTCCCTGTACACTGACCCACTAGGACCACGGCCAACAGGTGACAAACACAGAAATCCCATGTAGGTTTCAGAAATCTGGGAGCAGCAGGAACCTGTGCCTCTTTGAGTAGAACCCAGGATAATGACAAGACCCCCTCATGCTCTCAAAAAGCTTACAGTAGAAGTGGCTGCCAAGAGAGTCTAGAAAGGCCAACAACGGTCTCATAAAATAGTACTTAAGTTCTCCAGTGGCTCAGTTTTCCCTGAGTTCCTGTTTAACATGAAAACTTCAAAGATTGCTCCCAAGTGACTACATTCTAGTGACCTGAACAGAGTGGCCCCGCTGAATAGCTGTGGCTTTGGGGTCATGTTGGGGGTATCAGAGAGTTGAGAATCATATATGATTAAAAAGCAAGTAGCAGGGATCCCTGGGTGGCGCAGCGGTTTAGCGCCTGCCTTTGGCCCAGGGCGCGATCCTGGAGACCCGGGATCGAATCCCACGTCGGGCTCCCGGTGCATGGAGCCTGCTTCTCCCTCTGCCTATGTCTCTGCCTCTCTCGCTCTCTCTGTGTGTGACTATCATAAATAAATAAAAATTAAAAAAAAAAAAAAAAAAAAAAAGCAAGTAGCAGAAAAAGAAGCTAGAACTTAAGTCTCTGTACAGGTCCAAGATATTTCCAGACTATTATACAGCAAGGTACTAAATTTGTTCTTTTGTTTATGTGCTCTATCTTACTCAAAATAACAAAACCAAAGTGAGGTTTAGATAACAAAGAGACAATAAATTGAAAAGTCAAATTTGTTATCAGGAAAAAAATACTCCCCTTCTGTTAAAATCTGAGGCAACAATGTATAATTTAAAAATATAAGATAGCTTTTAATTGAAATAAAAGCTGTCATATTGTATACATTAAACTTATACAATGTTATATGCCAACTATCTCTATAAGGCTGGAAAGTTTTTTTAAAAAGATATTAAAAGTCATTTTTTTCTTTCTTCATGCAACTGACATTTCTATCTACAGTTAGAATATTTAAAGTTAGGAATTCTCTCAAACTTTAGTAAGTACAATAAAAAGTATATTACTCCTTTAAGAGTTCATTTCCAACAATTATCATATTAAAATTGCAATTTATAACATCATTTTGTGATTTACAACATCAAATTCAACAAAAATAATAATAACACTACTACTTATAATAATAAACATTAACTTTCCAGTTAAATAAAGAGAATCAGAGAAATAGCTTCTATTTTCCAACCGAGGGTTATTTTCATTTGGTTAACAAAGTCATTGGTTAGTGTTATTCTATAGAAATTATGTCAATTTTTAAAATTATCACTGTTTAAGACCATCCATTTTCATTTACTCTCAGGTCGAAATATAATAATGTTGTTATGAAACGCAAAAAGGCTTATCTATGTGGGTATAAGGTTCTTAAAGCCCTCTTGGTATTTTCACAATTGGAAATATGCTCAGTATCACTTTAATTATGTTATTTCAGAGTATTTTAGTGAGATCCCAGGACAGTAACCCTTCTCAAGTATATTTATAAACAATACTATGCATCAAGCCTTAATGAAATACACATAAATGTCACCTCTCTTCATCAAATGTGACCCGAAAACAACTGTGCTTGAAAGCCAAAGGGTTTTTGAGATATTTCAATAATCTTCAAGAAATCAATCTTACATGAAACTGAAGGAAAACATCGAATGTCATTGAGCAATAAAGCTCCCTTCTGTCAGTGTCCTACCTCTGAGCAGAAGCCTTAGGATGTTTCTCTTCCAGTTTCCTCACCAGTGCCACTGTCAGCTGCCTTGTCTCCCCAAGAGAACCTTCTGGCATTAAGTGGGTGTCTGAAGGCTCTGGCAGTTGCTTCAGACCAGGGACGGTGGCACTTTTTTGCAGAACCTAATAAATGAAATATAACAATAATGTAGCTACTTTTCATTGAGTGGAAATATCTAAGCTATATATGCTCCACATTTAACATTACACTTTTTAGGGTCCCTCCAGTCTTCCTCATTCAGCACAGAAATTATTTGTATACAGCCAGATGGAAAGGCAGCAGTCCTAACAAAAGCGACTAGGTCATCCACTATTTAATAAAATAATGTTTATATGATGTTTATATAAATATAAATGTGAATATAGACATTTATATTATGTATATGATTTTAAACAATCAGTATCATTAAGATGTGAATTTGTGCTTGTCTCCTGAAAGCAACTTGAACATTTTCTCTTTTCAAAATACATTTTAGAGATCTATTTCTGTCTTGCCTCTGGCTCACTACACTGACCTCTTCTGTTAAGCTGCTACCATGTTCCTGATGAGTTGTAGTCCGGGCACCATGGTGAATGTGATACTCTGTCTGGGTCACATCCACTTGCGCAGTTAGCTCCTCTAGGAAGGTCAGAACAAACTGAGGATAAGCCTAAAGGAAAGGAAAAACATTAAAAGTACTACTAGCCTTGTAAGTAACAGCCAATAATCTATACAACTGTAATGATGGGAGGATAAATTAAATTCGTAGTAAGAAGGTCTGATTAATACAATGTACCTTATTATCTAATTCAGATCAAGATCAAGCCAAACACCTTTAATATTAGGATTTTCAGTTAGTTGTTTACTCTGATCAAGTTTAACTAGATTGCTAATCTTTACTTTCAGAGAGATGATAATATGAAAATATTAAAGCCATACTATATAATAATAATAATAATAGCTAGCATTTATTGAGTTATTTCTACATAAAACGTGCAATTTCTATATTGTCTCGGAGTATTCATTTCTGCTCTAGAAGACAAGAAAACAAATGGGATGGATGAAATGCATTAGCTGCATTAAGCATTGATAAGTTAGTAACCTGAGGAGTATCAGACAGAAAGTAACTAGAGCATAAGTCTATGAACACAGATAGAAAGGGATAGAAGGGCAAAGTAGGCGTTTAATAATCATGATTTGCTACATACATAAATGAAGCAACAAATACTAATAACATGCTAAGTATAAATGAAGCAACTGAGACACATAATAATTGTGAGATCTTTAATTGGCCACCTCTTGCTGACTCTGATTTTGGATTTTTTTCAGCCAAATAAGATGCATAGCTGCCCATCAGGCTAACTGGAGAGCATAACTATTGGTCAAATGTATTTGCCAACAAGCTTTCTGATGGAGCAAGTGGTTGCCATTTCCTCAGACACCTTTAGCATGTTGGGCACCCTTGTTCAAACCTCCACACTGGGCCTTGTAGCCACATCATCAGAAAGAAGGGTGATGCAACAGAGAAAGGATATGTCAATTTTGCAGAGATTCAGGTATTACGACCCTTTAACCCACTTACATCTATCTAACCCACCTTTCTTCCCATACATTTTGCTTCATATTTGAAATTGAGCAAAAAACTGTGATCTGAGCATTTTATCTGGTCTGTGCACCTTTCTGTTCCATGAAATCTATGATAGCTTATCTAGGAGTGTACTTGGAGGCTACTATTGCATCAGAGTGATTTCTACATGACAATATATTTACATGTTAATCCTTGCTACAGTCCTTTGAAATGGATATTATTATTTTGCCCATTTTAAAAACAAGGAAACAGACAAATGGAAGTTAAGCAACTTGCTCAGTGTCATCCAGCTTGTTTACTAGCCCATAAAACCTAGATATCCTGCCTCAAGTGTGATTATAAACTTCGTTTTTAAAGCGTAGAACTAAAGTTCTGACAAAAATATGAAGAGGTGTTCAGGGAATAATTAAAGGGCACTAAAATCCTTTTATTGTTCTGGAAAAAGAGATACTGAATAACTTTAACCATTGTTCTTGAAACTATATAAAATGTTGAAAATGTAAGGGGTTCCAGAACCTTAAATGCATATTACTAAGTGAAAGAAGCCAACCTGAAAAGGCTACATATTGTATGATTCCAACTATAAGACATTCTGTCAAAGGCAAAACTGTAGACATAGGAAGAAAAAAAAGATCATCAGTTGCCAGGGGTTAGCAGAAAGGGAAGGATGAATGGGCAGAGCACAGAGAATTTTTAGGACAGTGAAACAATTCTGCGTCGTACTATAATGGTGGATGAATGTCATTATACATTTATCCAAACCCATAGAATATACAACACTATAAGTGAACCCTAATGCAAATTATGGATTTTGGGTCAATAATGTGTCAATGTAGATCCATCAGTTGTAACAAATGACCACACTATATGGGATGTTGATAGTGGGGGAGGTGGTACATGTGTGGGGAAATGGGGTTTATGAGAACTCTTTGTACTTTCCACTCAATTTTGCTGTGAACTTAGAGCTGCTCTAAAAAATAAAGTCTATTTAAAAAATGTAAGGGACTCCACCAAAAGTACAAGTGACAAAAGACAAATAGCTAAATTTTACCATATCAAAATTTAAAACTTTTGTGCTACAAGGTCCTCAAAAAATGAAAAGGCAACCTACAAAATGGGAGAAAATATTTGCATATCATATGTCTGATAAGGGATGTATATAATGAATATATACAGACCCCTTACAACTCAAAATAAGAAGACAAATAACCTAATTAAAATATAAGCAAAGAATCTGGGTAGAAGATATTTCTTCAAAGAGGGTATATAAATGGCCAACAAACACATGTAAATAACATGGCTCTAATTCTGACAGTTGTAAATCCCTTATATTCTGATAGTATGAAACTATCATATTTTGAATCCTCTAACAGAGGTAAAGACATTTTATCTAAGTTTATTTCAGAGGTATGTTTTCCTCTTATTGGAAGAAAGCATAGCTGGAACATGGGAAACCTCAATATATATCCAATGAGCTGGTTGAGGCTGTCCCCAAAAGGTAGAGCCATGATGTATCTGAATGTTCTGCTAGACATAGCAGAAGCAAAGACCAAAAAAAGAAAAAAAATGTCATGGCCTCTCCTTCCTAGAGTTGACATGACAGTCTAGCTAAGGTGGCAGACATACACAAGTAACACAGAGTGATGAGTTCTATTATTCATCCTCCCACCAGATATTTGGAGAGATTTGCAAATTGTCCTGGCATTTTCCATTTGGAATCTTTCTAAACCATCCCCACCCCAGGTAATGACTATTCTAACATTTTGATACCATAGTTCTTTGGAATTCTCTGTGCCAAGACAAAGTTCTCTTGATCTCTAACCAGGCACCTACCAGTTCAACATTCAAACCACCAGTATCAACAACTCCCTCCTCTAAAATCTGGAATTCTAATCTTCTCTTCTAGGGAGTTGTCAGCCTCATCTTTGGATTTTTTTCTCCCAGTGCACCTGCACATTATTCCAAATTGATGCCTATTGTCTTAACCCTCATTATTTCCCAAGTCCCTCAGCATTTTGGGCTTCATTATATTCTTCTCATTCAAATCCACTCACCACTGGAAGATAAATTTAATGATTTGTATAACAATAATTGTATAAATGATAATGTATTTATTAATACATCTTTGATCACATCATTCTCACTTAAAAAACTTTAACTAATAGCCTCAGTACACACTGATTAACAGTACTGTACTCTTCTGGCTTCAAATTCTAGCTGTGCCATTTACCAGCTTTGCGGCTAGAAGTTCTACTCCCTTGAGGGAGGGAGAAATTTTCTATGAAAACTGAGTAAGAATCTTCTCAGAATCTCATGCTGACCAAAATCACCTTCAGGATATGGAGATAACTCTCTGCTTGCTAAAGAGGATCCCATCCATTTGTGAGATTTTTTTTCACTCCTATGTACATTAGAAACTAGTCCACATATTTGACTGAACTTGGAGCTCCACAGAAATACTCATGTCCTTATGAAAAATACAGCAAGCAGGTCTACAAAATATGTCTTAAATATTAAGAATATTTAATGTCTTAAACTCTTAGATGCTCTATCTCCTCTTGGTCAGTACATGATCAGGAATATTTTTAAAAAGTGCTTCTTTTTTTCTGATCATAAATGCCTTTTATAGAAAACTTAGAAAATACATAGAAACTTAAAGAAAATAATTATTCATCCTCCTATCACTTGTTTTGTGTAGAAACTTCCAGTTTTGTTTCTACACACACACACACACAATCTTTGATACAGTATAAATAAATGTTTTCTTATCTGATTTTTCTCAAATCACATTAGCATTTTCCTCTGTCATCATTAATTATTCTACATTATTTGTAGTATCAACATATGGTATCCATAATAAAGACATATCTAATATATTTATACAATCTCACTGTTGATTACCTGTTTTGAATTTTCAATATTATAAACAAAGCTCTAATAAATACCCTTAATGATCTATTATGATACATACTATTAATTAATGCCTTAGGGTAAGTTGTTGTAAGTGGAATTTCTGAGTCAAGGGACACCTGGGTGGCTCAGCAGTTGAGGGTCTGCCTTTGGCTCAGGGTGTGATCCTGGAGTCCCGGGATCAAGTCGCACATCGGGCTTCCTGCATAGAGCCTGCTTTTCCCTCTGCCTATGTCTCTGCCTCTCTCTTTATGTCTTTCATAAATGAATAAATAAAATATTTTTTAAAAAGGAATTTCTGAATCAAAAAGAATATGTATTTTTATAGATTTTGATAAATATTGCTAAACTAACCCTCAGAAATATTATCCCAGTCTCTTAAACAGCACCCAATGTTCCTTGTCTCCTATTATTTGTACCCTTGTGTGGTTCCATCCACATTACAGCAGGATTGGTATATGTGACCCAATGAAGATGCCAGAAGTGTTGTTACCTCACTTCTGAGGTTAGGTTATGAGACACACCATAGCTTCCATTTGGTTCTCCTGTTCTCTCTTGCTCTTTTGGATCTCACTAGCTCAGGTTGTGAACAATACTTTGGAGAAGCCCATATGCCAAGAAACTGAAGCCTCTTGTCAACAGCAATATAAGTATGCTTAGAAGCAGATATTTCATCCTAGTCAAGTCTCAGATGACTGCAGCACTTGCTGACACCTTGACTGCAGCCTCATGAAAGACTTTGAATTAGAGCTACCCAGCTAGTCCACTCCCAGGTCCCTGGACTCAGAAACAGAGATAATAAATATCTGTTGTTTTAAGTCACTATGTTTGAAGGTAATTTGTTACACAGCAATAGATAACTAATACAAAATACCAAAAAAAAAAAAAAAAACCCCTCTAAATATAAATACAAAAAAAATGTTCATGTTTGTTTTCTTACATTTTCATCAATATTAGAATATTCCTAGTTTTATATCTACTGATGTTTAACAGGGAGAAAATACTGTCTCACTGTTTTACATTTCTTTAATTTCTAAGCAGGCTGAATGTTTTTATTTGGTTTCGCTCTTCTAATTTTTCTTCTGTCATGTATTTCCCTTTCACATCCTTTATCTATATTTCTATTGAAATGGCAATCCTTTTCTACTGCTTTATCATGTTGATTATATACTAAGGGTACGATCCTATCTCCGGCATTTATATTGCAAAGATTTTCCCTGCTTGTCATATTTCTCTATTTACTCTTTGTTAGGCGACGTAAGATTTAGGAACTTTTAAATTTTTACATACTCAAGGCCATTAGTTTTTTCCTTTGTGGATTTTTTTCAGACTTTATTTATTTATTCATGAGAGACACAGAGAGAGAGGCAGAGAGAGAAGCAGGCTCCTCATGGGGAGCCCAAGGCGGAACTTGGTCCTGAGATCCCAAGATCACACCCCAAGTGGAAGGCAGACGCTCAACCATTGAGCCACCCAGGCGTCCCTCCTTTGTGGATTCTATCTGTTTGCATGCTCATAAAGAAGTCTCCTCACCACTAGTGTGGGTTAGATGCTTTAATCCAGGCTTTCTTCTAGACATTTTATGGTCCCCTGTTAAAGTCTAAATCTTTAACTTAGCTAGAACTGCCGGATTGTATAAAGGAAGTAATCTAACTTTAGTTTTTTTACAAATGAATAGAGTAATATTTAACTTTAAAAACAAGCCAAATAAAAGAAATGAAATTTATCCAAGTAAAAACAGTATTGAAAAATGTCAATGTTATATTTAAATTTGTATGTTATTATTACCATTAATATCTACAAATTATCAATTAAGTAGAATCAATATGCCAGAATCATTTGATAGGCCAGAATTTGTGCCAAATACTCAACATGTTAGTATTAATATCTTCCTTTTGCAGACAAATAATGTGAAGCTTGCAAAAGACTAAATGACTTATATAATGCCACACAGCTAATAAGTAGTGGAGCCAAGATTAGTTATTAATATCCTAAAGCAATTCTGTCTTTTTTTTAATAAATGGAATGAGCTCCATTTATGATCCAGTCACAAATAATTATCGAATTATTCTCCACTTTAGCCTTAACTAGATGGAAATAATTTTGGACGTGACTAAATTTAGATCTAATAAAAATTTCTAAACCTCTAAAAGAATAAAATTCCTTATTAATAGTTCTGCTCTGTGAATTGTAATAAAAAAAGAACAGCAATTATGTTTGGGAATGGAACATTAAAATTTTTAGAATCAAAATCCTCTTAAAAAATCATGTGTTTGAAACACAGAAGTATGAACTATTTGCTAGCTACTGTTGGGAATGTACCATTGGGAATAATTAGGAAATTATAAATTGCAAGAAAGGGACAGGTAAAAGCTATCCAGTAAAAGTGGATGTTTAGGTCACTGAATTTGGGGAAAGAAAAGAAAATACACTGAAACCTTGGTCCTGCTCTACTGTGTCTGTTGGAGGGAAGAGCAATACTTAAATAGAAGAGAATTGTGTTCTGGGTACTAGGAGTCTGCTCTGTTTAGGTATATCTCAGAATGAAGCGCTCCTGTGTAGGTACAGGTCAAAATGCTAGAAGGATATTTTAGTACAGTCTCAAAACTCTACTTTTTATGGGGCGCCTGGGTAGCTCAGTCAGTTAAGCATCTGACTCTTGATTTCAGTTTCAGCCCAGGTCATGATCTCAGGGGCATGATCTCAGGGGCATGAGATCAAGCCCCATGTCAGGCTCCACATTGAATATAGAGCTTACTTAAGATTCTCTCTCTCCTTCTCCTTCTGCCCCTTTCCCTGTTCTCTCTCTCTCTCTCAAAGAAAATGTACTTTTTGTTTTTACGAAGGTGCATAAGTAGTTTTGGTCTGTCTGTGACTCCCTCTCCACTAACCTGGAGCTTCTGGCTCAGGAATGTAGTACAGTCAGAAACAGGACAAGGGGAAAAGTAGGGTGAACCTCAGAATGAAGTTGGATAAAGGTTATTTGAAAAATGCTTTGCCATTTGATGTCTATGTCAAATTCCCTGCTTAGGAACAAAGCTAAAAGTGTATGTAGTCCTGGTTGATTAAGTTAAGTGACTGGGTTGGAATTTTAGCCAGTGTGCAAATAAATAACTACTCCAGGGAATGCTATTATCTTATTTTTTAAATTTAAATTGTATCAAAGTCTCTAAATTTTTAAAATGATGCAGGTCATGAAATAACAGCTCAACAATGCAATTCTAGAACACTACAGAAATAAAACTATTATTTTTTTTTATCAGTCAGTGTCCAATAAGGAGATATAAACCACGTAGTAATTTGAACAGGAAAAGTTTAATATAAACAATTGGCAACAGAGGATTAGACTGTCAGGAAATTGGCTAGTAAAAGTTAAAGACAACACTATAGAATATGTGAATAGCACATATAGGGAGCAGCGGTGCTGCTAGGCCTGAGATAGAATGCCCAAGGCAAAGGCCTAACCCAAGGCTAAGATCCAAACCACATGGAAAAGTCCACAGCCAATGCTCACTGGATGCTGAAGAAGTCCCTGAGGTAGTTCACCCACAGGATTTACCCTAAATTTGCCTTTGGAGCACCAGAAGAAGCTGCCATAGGGAGGTGCCTAGCTGGTGACACCCCTAAAAAGCCATGCATGAGGAACATGCTCAAGGAAACTATGTGAAAGTGCCACCTGGCAATCCTCAGCAATGAAGCTGCAGGAGGCAGATGCTTGGTGATAAATGGTAGATTTGAAACTGAGAGGAAATATATGGATAACTGGCATGCTCTGTGTTATAGGTTGAATCGTGTTCTCCCCGGAAGTACAATGAGGTCCTAACCTTTGGTACCTGGGAATGTGACCTTATTTGGAAAGATGTTCTTGGGACACCTGGGTGGCTCAGTGGTTGAGCATCTGCCTTTGGCTCAGGGTGTGATCCTGGAGTTCCAGGAAGGAGTCCCACATTGGGCTCCCTGCATGGAGCCTGCTTCTCCCTCTGCCTGTGTCTCTCTCTGTGTGTCTTTCATAAATCAATATATAAAATCTTCTTTTTTTTTTTTAAAGAAGTTCTCTGCAGATGTAGTTAATTTAATATTAGGTCCTTAGGGTAGGCCATAGAAGAGAAAAATTTGGACACAGACACATGCATGGAGGAGAACGGCATGTGAAGATTCAGACACAGAGGGAGATGGTCATATGAAGATGGAGGCAGAGACTGGAGTTATGCTGCCATGGTCAAGAATGTCTGGGACTGCCAGAGATGGCAAGAGCAAGGAAGAAAGAAGCTTCCCCAGGAGGACTGAGAGGGTGCACAGCACTGCTAGCACCTTGATTTCAGACCTCTGGCTTCCTCTTATTCCATTCTATAAATCCAGAATAAATGTGGATTTATTCTCTTCCACAACTGGAGAGAATAAATTTCTGTGGTTTAAGCCACCAGTTTATGGCACTTTGTTACAGCAGCCCTAAAAAATTAATACACTATGTATGTCCAATTTCATTCATCTGAGTAATTTAGCATTTCTGAAATCATAATGGTGGGATCCTGAGGCAAACACAGGTACCAGTGATTAACCTAATTTTTGCCTGTCTTAGTTATCAATGATTAACATTCCATTTAGGCTTGGAATCACAGAATAGGAAGAAAATCTTGAGAATTCAAGGCCAGTATTATTGAGGCAAATTTTTATGTAAATATAATATACGTATAGAAAGTACATAAATCTTAAGTATACAATTCAATCCATTTTCACTATAGTAAATACCTATTTAATTAACCACCCAGATCAAGAAAGGGAACATTATCACAACACACCTGAAGTACTCCTCCTATCACTAACCTCCAACTATACCCACTCTCCTGACTTCTAACACAACAGATTTGTTGTTTTTGCTTGGTATTAAAGTTTAAACAACTTTAATCATATAGTGTATATTCTCTTATATCCGGTTTCTTTGTAAACCATTAAGTTTTGATATTCATTGTTATGGGTAATTATAGTTTGTTTATTGGCACTGCTATCTTCCAAAGTCAGAAGACTAAGGCCCATGATCTAAATCTAACTACCTGTTTCTGTAAATAAAATTGTATTGAAACACAGCCATACCATTTATTTACATATTGTGTATGGCTGCTTTCAAGCTACAAAGGCAGGGTTGAGAAATTGGGACACGAATTGCATGGCTCACAGAGCGTCAACTATTCAGTATCTGACCCTTCACAGAAGTTTTCCAACTCTGCTACATATATTCCACTGAATGTCACAATTTATTTATCCATTCATTCTACTGCTAATGAGCATTTCTGTAATCTCCATGTCGATGCTACTACAATTAGTGCTGCTATTAACATTTTAGTAAATATCTTTTCCCTAAGATATTGTATAGACATGTTGCATAGACAGTGGGTTGTATATAGACAAGTTCAAATTTAGTAGCTGTTGCCAGTTTTCCAAAGTGCTAATTTCTTCATTTTAATGACTAAGAAAACTGATGTGGATATCAAAAAGATACCTGCACCCCCATGTTTACTGCAACATTACTCACTATAGCCAAGATATGGAAATGACCTAAGTGCCAACTGATGAATGAATAAAGATGTGCTATATACAATGGAACATTAATCAGCCATGACAAAGAAGGAAATCCTGCCATTTGCTACCACGTGGATGGACCTTGAGGGCATATTATGCTAAGTGAGATTAGTCAGACAAAGACAAATACTGCATTATATCACTTATTTGTGGAATCTAAAAGAGCTGTACTCCTATAAACAGAGAAAGGAATAGAGGTTACGAGGGGCTAGAGGATGAGAGAATTGAGAGGTTGTTTATTGGTGCAAATTTGCAACTATTAGATCAACAAATCCTGGAGACCTAATGCATAGCATCGTGATGATAGTTAACAATAATGTATTACATACTTGAAAGTTTTTTGAGAGTAAATCTTAATCTCCACAAAAAAAGACATAATTATTATATGATGTGATAGACATGTTAGTGAATGCTATAATAATCATAGTGCAATATATAAAGTAACAAATCAACATTTTGTATGTCTTCAATTTACACAGTGTTATATGTCAATTAGACCTCAATAAAAATAATCAATTTAATTTAAAATCAATAGAAATAATAAAAAAGAAAACAACCTGGTGCCCTGAAATGCTGGGTTGTATCATAGTGATGAATTGAAAATAATTATTCTTGGTTTTAGAGAACTTGTATTTTAAATTCAAACAAAACCTCACAAGGAAGTACTGAGTTAAGTTAAATTCTAAACTTCTGCACACAGGGAATTATTTGTGCAGAAAAAACATTTCTTGCTTTTAACAATAAGAATATTTATAAGATTCTGGGAACAGAAAAATTTAGGAATAAAAGCAGTAGCTTACGAAGTCCTTACCTTAGAATAAATGCAGCTGTCAGTTCCAAACACCCACTTCTGAGAATTATCTCCTTTATGTCTGTAATGAAAATGTAATTTAGAGACTGACAACTTTTCACCATGCTGAAACGTTTTGTAGGTTTCAAATGAAAGGATCATTTTCCATATTCTGGCAGAAGGAGGACTGCCCAGACTCTCCCAAGGCTTCTACCATTATACCATCCTCACTGCTACCTCAGCAACTAAAGCTTTCCTTCCCTAAGACAACCTATTACCTTGGTACCCAAAACAGTGGTGGTGGAGTTGGTGTGGTGGTGGTAGTAGTGGTGTACATTACCCATGGCAACAGTAATTAAGAGTTTTAGAGAATAAATAGAATCAATAAAAATATAGAAACTTCTGACCCCCAAAAGACCCTCTTTCTATGAGACAGAAAGAAGCTTAATAAAGTATAAGGATTAAGAGGATGGTTGGAAAGGGATACCAATGGAAAATTAGGAACCTCAGGCAGCTGTTTCTGAAATAACCAGAAAATTTATTAAGGAATATCAAAATTTTTTAAACTGAATCTGAGTGAAAAAGGAAAACTAGAATGCAATGAAGTTAATCATGCCTAAATTAACTAATCATGTATTCATTAATATTTAGAAACCTTACAAAGGTAGGACAAATGAATTAAATTAAGTGTAATGGGATGTTAAATAAGACTTTTCCTACTGCCTCAGAGTTTTGACAGAAACTTCAATGGTTGGGAATAAGAGGTGTCAGGTAATGCTCTATTCTAAAGCAAGGTGCTTTATGATCATCTGGGCAGAACATGTCAAGGCAGCAGTCCAAAACTGGCTCAGTGTGCATTAGCCTTTTACCCACATCCAGTTTATATTAGAAAATGTGTAGAATTCTTGGGCATATTGAGATAGATGCTTGATAATACTGTAGGTTTCCCAGTCCCTTCCCTCAAAATTTTGATTCTGAAGGTCTGGGCCCCCCAAAATATACATTAACAAATATTGCAAGTGACTCCAATGGTAAGAACTCTAAGGAATTTGGATGTGTGTGGTCTATGGACCAGACTTTTAAAAACACTGAACTAGAATTATGACAGCAGCGGAGAGTAGGAAAGACTACATACTTGTTATAAAAGGAGAGCTGAATTGGTAACTGAATAAATGGGGTAGGGTTTAGGGTAAGTCCCAGATGTCAAATCTGGGTAAAGAAGAGGACAAATGACACTGTGAAAAGAAAGTGAATTTAGAATACAGAAGAGGAAGCAGGGATGTGAGAAAACACAGAAGTTCTAATACTTAGGTAAACTTTCTTTATAAAATATCTGTCAAGGTCAAACTGATCCCTAAACTAAGAATCTCATTCTCAGGCTTTAGACAAATGAAATTCTTGCTCCATTTCAGCATTGAGTAGGATGAGGGGAGTATTAGGGGAGTTGGTCCTTCTGGAGACCTTTTTATGTTGTAATTGATAGAGGTAAAGACAAGCTTTTAAAATTTTTTTTGACTTAGGGTCCTGAACTAAAATGTATTATTATAATAAAGATATTCATTATCCAAGACAACATATAGACTGAGAATTTAAAGGAAACTGAGATGAATAAAGTGAGATAGAGAGATATGAAGTGAGCTGGTCAAAAAATCACAGGTAGTATCAAATAGGTATAGAACCCAGAGCATCTAACTTGCAGTTCAACATCTTCTCAATTAGATTGGAAAAGTGCTGGAATTAGACTGGAAAAGAAATTTGTGTCACTTGAAATTAAAAATGGAATCAACAGTTTAGGCTCACTGATTAGAATTTGATTCATAATCTTTGTGACTTAAAACACTTTGGTATATGGGGATCCCTGGGTGGTTCAGAGGTTTAGCGCCTGTCTTCCGCCCAGGGCGTGATCCTCAAGTCCCAGAATCGAGTCCCACGTCAGGCTACTGCGTGGAGCCTATTTCTCTCTCTGTGTGTCTTTCATGAGTAAATAAAATCTTAAAAAAAAAAAAAAAACACTTTGGTATGAACATAGATTTTTTTTTTAAACTATCAACTTAAAAAAAAAGATTGTATTTATTCATTTGAGAGAGAGAGAGAGAGAGACCATGAGCAGGAGGAGGGGCAGAGGGAGATGCTGAGCAGGGAGCCTGATGACTCGGGGCTCCATCCCAGGACCCTGAGATCATTACCTAAGCCAAAGGCAGACTCCTTAACCAACTGAGCCAGCCAGGCACCCCAGATTTTTTTATATAGTTGTGTTCATATAATCACTAAATATTCTCAGACTATACAAATTCTTCTGAGGTAAGCTCATGTTTCAACCACTAAATGAAGAAATAATAAAAACATTATTGCTGGTCATTAAGGCTGTCAATCCCAAGCTTATAACTACTTTTCTTTTAAAAATAACAATGGAGTGACTGCTGTAATGCTTTGATGGAAATGTTCTGGGTTTTGATAAAACTTAGTTCATTTTAATTTAGAATGGTTATAGCTCAGTACAACATTATTGCTTACAGGCAATTCCTCCTGTTGCATAAATTATTGTGAGTATATTTCTTCAAGATAAATAAAGTGGAAAATGATAATTTTTCAAAGTGTAAGACATCTGCAATTGGTAATAAATGTACTGATGCTGTCAAAAGCTATAAAATTCAGAATTTTGTCTTTTAATTGAATTATAGTGTTGACTTGAGGATGAGTGTGATTATAAAAACATTAACTACATCAATTCGAGTTTTGATTTTCTGAATTTGTAGCATCTTTTTCCCAAATAACTACATCAATTCGAGTTTTGATTTTCTGAATTTGTAGCATCTTTTTCCCAAAAAATAATATAACAAGAGAGATGTTCACCAGATTGTCAACAATGTGAGGGCAGAGACCACATGTGTCCTTAGAGCTGATCACAGTGCCAGGCATATGATAGGAGATTAAAGATATCTTTGAATAAATAAATATATATGTGAATAAAGTGTCAAAATGTTATCACCCTAAAAATTAATAATAAGGCCACTACAAAAATTGTTTTGAATTTAATATACGGCAGTTTAGGGCATTTTCTTAGTGCGTAGCTAAAGAACATAAATTATACCTTGATTAAGAAAAAAATCTGAAAGAAACATAAGTTTCCTAGCATTTCTCAAGTATTATCACAGCTCAAATTCTGTTCAAGAATAGACTAGGAAATTTTGCAAACACGTAGTTTCAAATCATATATAAACCTGTGAGTTTGCTAGTAATTTCCCTATCAGGAGTCTCTTTATACATACATAAATGCAACCTTTAAATCTTATTACCAAAGTTATAAAAAACAAATCTCTCATGTGGCATCTATACTACCCAGGATAAGAAGATAATCATTCTAACATATAATAACTTATTTTAAAAATAAAATTCCTACAAATAAAAATGCAACTATTTATTTTTCAAGATATTTTACATATAAAGAAATCAAACTTAGATCCAATGTGCAGTGATGCTCATATGAGATTGAATTAGAAAATACCACAAAATTTCCTCTCCTTGGTGAAAAAGTGACAAGCTAAAAAGGTTTTTTAAAGAGAAACAGATAAATATTATAACATGTGCTGGACTAAATTCTGGTCCTGGATCTGACATTAACTAGATTAGATATATGACCTTTCTAGAACATTTATTCTCTAGGGGACATGGAATTTCTTATAAAGATAATTATATTATTGTCATTATCACAACCAGCACCATCACCACTCTTACTACTTCTACTAATAAAGAAGGGTTTAGAAAAGATGCTCTTTAGAGCCCTCCCTTCTCTGACAGCATAGGACTTCCAAGACTAGCCACATACTCTCCTTTTACAGGTCAGGAGAGAATTATCTGCCCTAGGAAACTTGCTCGTTGAATATGCATGCATATGCATTTTACTATTTATAGGAATCTACAAAATGTGTGTGTGTACACACACACACACACACACACACACACACTTTTTTTTTTCTTTGAAATATGCCATTTATCAGGGAGTAAAAGCAAGAAGGCAGCCCATAACCACAATTCAGTTTGGGAAATCTCATAGGCTAAATAAAGCTCATTATTTCCCAGTTGACTATAAGGAGGATCATCATCATCATGCTTCACAATTACAAATCTATTTTCCCAGACAGCTTCAGATAGCTCTGGGATCTTCCAATTCTACCTGGACCAAAAGTAGGATCCATAGAGAACAGAGGAAAAGGATTTCCCCTCCATGATTCTTCTTAACGTAGTTGGAGTAGAGGTAAGAAATTTGATCCATCAATCCAACTGTGAAGTTACACAATCTTCTATATGTTTGAATATTATTTTAACATCCAATGCATGGCAAATGGTCCTTTCTACAATGTGCAGTCTGTCATTCTCCCTTATTTTAACTCTTAGCCTCCTAAACTTCAAGACTTGACTAAAGAGATGATTTTCAGTCTCTCTGATTCCCTGGTGATGTGCTGTTTTCCTGTCTATTTGTCTTTTCGTCTCTGCACCTAACACTACACAGATACACTTGCTGGTTGTAGTTAATGGTGTCCTTAGAGCAGTGTTCATTTAACCTACTCTAGGATAATGTTGGCTGGCTATCACTCCATTTTCAGCAAGACCTACATGGGATGGGGGCGGGGCAGTAGATGAAAAACATCTAATAACTGAAAGATTCACATTGAAATAAGGAAGACAGGAAAGACTATGAGACTGGTAATAGAAAAATGAATGAAGCAGGCTAGAGCTAGTGTGAGGGCTATTATTTGAAACAGTGGAGAAGGCAGCAAACCAAGGGTATATATCCCATCTGAATCTGTTTCTATATCATTGGTATCATGAGACAATGAAAGCCCAGTATTGCCCATTCTTCTGATTTTTTTCAATAAAAGACAAAAATATGTATTTTTTTGTGTAAAATCTCCCTATTTCTATGGACTCACAACCAATTAAAAAATTACAATAATGTGCAGGCCAAACAAAATCCCTAAATTTGTAGTCTCCATAATCTAATCTCTGTGTGTAGATGGATGGATGGTGTGTGTGTGTGTGTGTGTGTGTGTGCTGCTTTAAATTAGTTTGTGAATTTAACACTAAAAGCCAGATTCAACATATTCACATTCTTTAAAAATGAAGCAAAATCAAGATTAAATGGTGGCCTTATTAAAGGACTTTGATGCAACTGGTTTGTCTGTAAGATATTCAAAATATCTTTTAGGAAGAAGCATCTTTGATTTTAATGTTTATGATTTTTATAATTTTCTATGATTTTCAGATCACTTGGTAATGGCATCGTTGGTTTGCCTTTCATCTACTCATAGCCAGATGTACATCACAGGAAAAATATTAAATATACAAATATGTGCAAGCACTTGCTATATTGAATAAGAATAAGATGAGTGACACCAAATGAGACATAACCGAACTAATGAGGCATGATATGTTTACAATATTCTCTGTGAGTTGTCAGGTTGTTACTTTAAGTGCTAGTTCTATTATTTTTAGTTTTTAAAAGACTATATCTTGATTCATAGCTTTTAAGGTCATATTATACTACTTAGGAGAAAAGGAAAAAATTTTGTCTCTAGAAGTTGCATGAGGATATTTATGTTATTTATAATAAAATATGGTTGTGTTTTTTTTTTTTTAAAGACAAACAGGCACTTCAGATACTCTGGAAAAAATAAATATACTTGAAAGTACCAGAGGTGAGGTAATCTCTAAAATTCTTGGTCCATATTGCTTTCTAAAAAACAAAATGTAGCTTCACAGTTAGCTAGAACTTCTAGTTTTCCAAATTTTCTACTATTTACTTCCACCTTGCAATAGGTTTTGTTTCTCAGATAAAAATCAAGTTGCAGGGCAGCCTGGGAGGCTCAGCAGTTTAGCACTGACTTCGGCCCAAGGCATGATCCTGGAGACCCGGGATCGAGTCCCACATCGGGCTCCCTGCATGGAGCCTGCTTCTCCCTCTGCCCGTGTCTCTACCTCTCTGGCTCTCTGTTTCTCATGAATAAATAAATAAGGTCTTTAAAAAAAATCAAGTTGCATTAATATAAAGGCAAATAGTCTTCATTTGCATTGGGATCCTCTCTTCTCCCCCCGACCCCCCCCATCACACCTCTCTCCTTCTCTCCCTCTCTCCTTTCCTTCTTTCCTGGATTAAATAAAATCTTTTCTTGTAAATGGAGATTTTTTTCAAGTTAACTTACTACAGTTTTTTAAAAATTATCATATCTTTTCTTGTCCAGGCTCTCTTCTCTCTAGGTAGCAAGGATGTCATTTGTGGTTTTAGTCCCACCCAGATCCTTGACAATCCTGGCCAGAGTAGGAAATAACCCCAGCGGGCTAAGGCCAGATTGGCACTGATTTCAGTATCCACTAAGTCCAGGGAGAGCCCTGGACATGAAAAGCTTGTTCATCAATCTATATATAACCTTCCCAGACACCTGACATTTTGACCTGGACCACTGGTCGACCATTCCACTGAGAGTGCTCCTCCCCCACCACTTCCCTCTAAAGTAAGCATTCAGTCATTCCTTACCTATCATTTTGATTTTTCTTTTGTTTGTTCCCCTAGTTTGTCTTTTTTGTATTTTTCAAAACAGCTTTTTTGAGAAATAGCTGACACACAATATTGTAAAATACTGCACAATCGACAGACATATTTGAAGTGTAAAATTTGACAAGTTTTGAAACTTGTATATACCTGTTAAAACATCCTAACAATCAAGATAATGAACATACCTATATCCATCTGTCCCCAAAGTTTCCTTGTGCCCCTTGGAATCCCAGAGTCCTATCTCTTCTCACCTTCCTATCTTCAGGCAAACACTAATCTGCTTTCTAATTAGTTACCATTTTCTAAAATCTTATATACATGGAATCAAGCAATATATTCCTTTCATTGTTGGCTCCTTTCCTTCAATATAATTACTTTGAGATTCACTGTTACATGTATTAAGAGTTGGTTCCTTTTTATTACTGATTATTACTATTGGTATCTTTTTTATTCCTTTTGTTTACTATTTTATCATACAGATACACCATAATTTATTTATTTATTCACCAATGGATGGACACTTGTGTTGTTTCCAGATTTTACTTTGGCTTTAGAAATAAAGCTGCTTGAATGTTCATTCCCGTACAAGTTCTTTGTAAGGATGTATGCTTTCATTTCTCTTAAGTGAATTTCTAGGAGTGGAATGGCTTGTATCTAATAACATAGATACATGTTTACACCTGAAACATGTATATACCTGCACATGAGCATGTATATATGCATGTATTTTAGTAAATTACCAACTCTTTCTCAAAATGACCACCATTTCATCTTTCTACCAAATATGCATGAGCATCGTCTTTGTTCCATATCTTCCCAACACTTGGTATGATCAGTCTTTTAAACATTAAACATTCCTATATATGTAGTGGTACTTGATTATACATTTATTTTGCATGCAAATAATTATTAACACTTTTTAATATGCCAACTGTATCTCTTACTTGCTAAAGTATTGTCCAAATCATTTATCTGCCTATGTTTTTCTCAAGTTGTGTGTGTATACCTTAGGATATACATTATTTGCAAATATTTTCTCTTTCTGTGTAGACTGCCTTGCCAATCTTTTAATAGTATCTTTCAAAGAGCAAAAATTCTTAATTTTATTTTTTTAAAGATTTTATTTATTTATTCATGAGAGATGCACACACACAGAGGCAGAGACACAGGCAGAGGGAGAAGCAGGCTCCATGCAGGGAGCCTGACATGGGACTCGATCCTGGGTCTCCAGGATCAACACCCCGGGCTGAAGGCGGCGCTAAACGCTGAGCCACCAGGGCTGCCCAAATTCTTAATTTTAATAGAGTCCAATTTATGAATTTGTATCTTTGTGGATCATGCTTTTGGTATCATGTCAAAGAAAGTTTTGGCTAACGCAAGATCATATATATTTTCTCCAGTGTTTTCATCTATAATATGTAGAGTTTTATATTTAGTTCTATGATCCCTTTTGAGTTAATTACTATATATGGTGTTAGATGTGTGGATCAAAGTTCCCTTTTTTTTAACATATAGATATCCAGGTGTTCCATCACTATTTGTCCAAAAAAATTGTTTTTCTCCAATGAATCTCCCACTTTTATCAAAAATCAGTTAACTATATATGTGTGGATCTATAGGGATGCTCTATTCTGTTCCATCAATGTAACTGTATACTTTAGTGCCAACAGCATACTGTTTTCATTATTATAGTTTTATCATAAGTCTTGAGACCAGATAAAATAGTTCTTCTACCTTTGTTCTTTTCCAAAATTATTTTGCCTATTTTAGATTCTTTCTGTATGACTTTTTAAATTAGCTTGATTATTTCTATAAAATAAACCTGCTGGGATTTTGATTGAGATTGCATTTAAGTATATGGAGGAGAATGGATATCATAATAATACTGAGTCTTTTGATTCATGAATGCAGTATATTCATGCATCTATTAGGTCTTTAATTTCATTTAGCAATGTTTTGTAGTTTTCTTTTTTTTAGAAAAAGATTCTATTTATTTATTCATGAGAGACACAGAGAAAGAGAGAGAGAGAGGCAGAGACACAGGCAGAGGGAGAAGCAGGCTCCATGCAGGGAGCCAGATGTGGGACTCGATCCCGGGACTCCAGGATCACATCCTGAGGTGAAGGCAGGCACTCAACCGCTAGGCCAACCAGGCATCCCTGTTTTGTAGGGTTTTTTTTCTTTTATTTTCCTTCCTTCCTTTCTTTCTTTTTCTTTCTCTTTCTTTCTTTCTTTCTTTCTTTCTTTCTTTCTTTTTTTTTTGTAGTTTTCAATGCAGAAGTCATACACATATTTTGTCTGATTTATCCTTAAACATGTCATATCTTTGATGTTATTATAAATGGTGTTTTTAAATTTCAATTTTCAAAGTTGTTAGCTGCCAGTATATATAAATACAAGCAATATATGTATATTGATCTCAAGTCCTCAAACTTGCCAAACTCATTTATTAGCTCTAAAAACTTTTTGTACATTTCATAGGATTTTCTACATAGGAATCATTTTATCTGAAAACAAAGATAATTTAACTTCTTTTATTCATATCTAGATGTATTTTATTTCTTTTCCTTTTCTTGTTATACTGGCTAAAAGTTTCCATGTAATGCTGAATAGATCAGAATGGATAACTTGGTGGTTTCTTCATGTTTCTTGTCCTTGGAATTTGTTGAATTTCTTGGATCTGTGGATTATAGTTTTCACAAAATTTGGAAAATTTTAAGATATCATTTCTTCCAATATTTTTCCCTGCTTCTTCCCTTCAGAGATTCTAATTACTCACAGAATAAGCCATATAAAGTTTCTCATATCTCACTGATGGTCCGTTCTTTTTTTCCCCAATGTTGCATCTCTCTGGCTTTCATTGTAAGTAGTTTTTATTGCTATCTGTTCAAGCTTACTAATATTTTCTTCAACAATGTCTAATCTACCACTGCTCACAGCATATTTCATTTCATAAACTGTAGTTTTCATCTCTGGAAATTCAATTTGAGTCTTTTTATATCTTCCATGTGTCTATTTAATATGCTCGGTTTTTCCTTCAGCTTCTTAGGTATATGGAATACAATTACAAGAAGCATTTGAATTTCCTGTGTCATTTCTGGATCAGTTACAACTTATTGACTTTTCTCTTTCTTGTAACCATGGACAAAATCAGCTGAAACATCACTGGGTTCCATGTTCAATGGTCTGGACCTGTCATTATCACTGCAAGTTGATTCTTGTTTTGTCTCCAGTTACAGCACTGATTCTGCCCCAGAAATCTTGTTATCCACTCCACATATAGTACCCCAACAAATTGGGAACTGCCTTGGGAAATATGAGTTTAGAACCCTACTAGCACTAGCTAGTTTGCATGATACCAGCATACTGTCTCCCTCTCCCTTCTGTCTAGGTTTCCTAATTAATATACTCCTACTCATCTATGGAGGTATTTACTACCACATGTGGCACTCAATAGCAATTACTTGTCTGGACTTTGACCCATCAGCAATGTAGCCTTGTGGCTAAGAGTGGGTTATAGAGTCTGACCTCTTGAGTTTGCATTCCTCTCCAGCCAGTTAGTAGGCATGACCTTGATTAAGTGATTAACTTCTCTGTACTTCAATTTCCTCATCTGTAATAATAATAATGATATCTACCTTTTCAGGTTGTTGTTAGGATTAAATGTAACAATAAAATATAAAGAAATTAGAATAGTGTCCGGTTCAGAATTTTGTTGTTCTTGTTGTTGTTGTTGTTAGATTGAGAAGTACAGGTAAGATTTATATCAAGGAATCTGACTCTATAGACAACATTCTTAACCATTATGTGATATTCTAATAACTATTGGACTTTCTGCTCTGTCTGTTAAAGAAAATGTCCCTTCTGTATTTGTGGTTGGGCTGGTTTCTTTTGTGCCTAGGTGCCCTAGTTCTGGTTTTGGCCGAAAGCACATCCTATGTAGAAGTAGTTGGATAATAGCTTTCTAAGTCCTGAAGCACAGTAGAATTTGTTTTTGTCAATGTTAGATGAAATCAAAAGACAAATGGGCAAGAAAAAAAAGTACCTAGGAAATAAGATTTCCAAACCATTGGTGATAAATCAACTTTCTTCTTTGCTGCTATTTTTTTGCTATATCTAGTTTTCATTTTTAATTTGTTTTTCCCAAGTCAGTAAAAATGGATTGGAAGGAGACTTCTATTGCCCTACATATTAGCAATTTTCTGTCTTCTCAATTTTTCTTTCCTAGTTCAGTATTTAATATTCAGAAGATTTAGAGAAGGTTAAGAATACACATAGAACATTAAATATTTAAATTAACAATCAAAATGGATAAAAAGAAAATGAGTTCCAATAATTATAGACTAAAGCAGCAGTCTGTTTACAACACAGGTACACATTGAACACCAACATTTCTCTTTTAAAAATACCTAGAAAATACCACCAAATTAAGTGGCATACATTTTCAAGCTTGTTTTAGATTAGAAAAATTAATATTGATATTATGAACACAAATTTAAACACCTAATGGAATATTCCATCTAAATTGGTAGGCATCATGATTTGACTGCTTGGAAATCTTAAAATTAACATTTATTACTTTGAGCTAAATAGCTCATAAGCATTACCTTTTCTGTAGGATTAATTTATACCCTTCTAGTGATGTTCCCTCAGCAGCCTTGACTCTGATTGGATGACCAATAGCTAGGCAGCCCTGCGTTATCACCCGGCTCAGGATCATTCCAGTCTTCCAATGAATAGAGAGGGGGGAGAAAGGTCTAAATAAGTTAAAAGAACCAGAAAATTCAACAATGTGTCACAAATAGTGAGGTCATTATGCCTGGATAACCCCGGATATTAACAGTTGCTGAAAGTGAAACACTACCCACAACTTAGCAGTCAGCGAGCCCTGCTCAGAATCAGTGATCTTCTGTCCGACAAGGGTGGCATTTTACAGTTCAGCGCAAAATAAAACAGACCTTGATATCTTCATTTGTCCTTTTTTTCTGTGCATATTTCACAGTGCAGCGATTTGGGGTCCATCATGTGTCACTTGTTATAGTTATAACTACAGAGCTTACTTGAAATACGTATGCACAGAGGGAAAAAAAAGTGCAGTGAACTGAAAAGATTGAAACAAATCCTTAACCTTCGTACCAATTTAAAGTTTTACTCTGAGTTTAAATACCATTGGGTTAAACATTTTAAGGTAGTTTGTGAACTGCTTTTGTTTTAAATATTAGGATACTCTGATAAGGAAATGGATTGGGAATATCATTTAAATGGCCATTTTCTTACTAAGGGAATCAACAACACATTTTAAATAAGTGACAACCACTGAGGAATTTATTTACACACACTGAGGATTTAAAGCATGCAAATCTGTTTATCCTAACAGGTAAAAATATTTATTTTGAAAAAAAGGAGAGAGCATTCAATCTAAAAAGATTTTCCAAATTGCTTTCTTCTTTGCGCATAACTTTTCTCATGTTTTTGCTATGTGCTAAAAAAATATATATGATAACTTAGGAAAAGTATTTTTTAAAATTTTGGTTCTAATAAACACTGGATGGAATCCTCATTTGAACATGCTTGTCTATACAGGAAGAAATCTGCTTGGGGAAAGGATAAAAGAATATTTATCAAGCACTTTCTATATACCAGATACTATACTAGCACTTCACACATGCTTTCTGATTAATCACCACACAACTGGGCAAGATAGGTATGACTAACTTCATTTTATAGAGAAGGAAACAACAGTATAGTGCAGCTAAGTAACTTTCTCAAGGTCATATAAGGGATTCTAATTCCCATCTAATTCCCATCCCCTCTAACTCCAAAACCCATACTCTTTTCAGTAAGCATTTCAATTATTTTTGAGAAAATTTTAGACAAGTAAAGGTCTTTTGCTATCATGAAATTCTAGAAACAAATAAAAAATATGAGATCTAGAAAAGAACTTTCCATATCTACTGGTCCAACTCCTTTCAGATAAGACTAAAGCCCAGCTACAGTGTGTGACTTACTCGAGGTCACCCAAGTTTCAGTGGCAAAGCTAACACTAAAACATGTCCATTATACTCATAAATTGGCCAAATACAGAGCAGTGTTTTATATTACAGTGAAAAGGTGTAAATTTTGAAGTCATAGAGACCAAGAATCTTTCCTCTCTTACTAGCCTCAGTTTTTTTCAGCTGTATAATGTATAAGATTAAATGAGACAATAAATACATAGAAGATGCCTAACATAAAGCAGATGTTTAACAAAATGGCAAATATTGTTATAAAACCTGAAACAAGATGCATCTAGTTAAAAGAATCTTCAAGTTGGAAATAGATTGAAGAAGTATCTCATCTAACTTCATTCCTCCTTGATATATGAAATGAATATTTCTTGGTGCCTTTATATCTTAATTACTCTATATTTTTGTTTTTAGCTCTCAGAGAATAAAAAACTAACAGTTAAGGGTAATCCAGATTTCATTTGAGAAAAGAGTTGCAACCTCTCCCCACCCCAATAAAGTAGCAACAAACTTGGCTGAGTGACTCTGTACCCACAGAAGTGCTAAGAAAAGGCAAAAATAATCTATAGTGAGGGGGCAAACGAAGACAAAAGAAGGGTATATACAAACTGCACCATCTCCTTCCAGACATAAATATTTGGTGGCAATTACAAAACATATTTCAATAGTAAGAAGGAAGGGCAGAGCAATTATGTGTTCTCAATTTAAATCAGATTAATTGTATAATAGTAAAGTTAAAAAATTAAATAGTGTCAATACATGGGTATAAAATTTAGTGTGTTAGTCATTGTTCACATTTTATACCCAGGAATTTCTCTTAAAACTGTCCTTATAAAGACCATACACTGTCCTTATATGGTGCTAATCCAACAGGCTCCATGGAGCTCATCAGTGAAGACTAAGGAGTGGAATGACATTCAGACAAATTTCATGAAAATGGTGAGTTTTTGGACTGGACATAAGCTTTATACTGAGTTTAAATACTCTTGGAGTATGAGCTAATCAGCACATCTGAAAGTGAATTGAATGCGCCCCGTGGGGATCTACAGAAGCCCTCTGCACTAGACAAATCAGGAGCAGAGAAGTAGCATTCATAACAGTCAACAATTTATCATGCTTTCACTTGCATACTTGTGTGCATGAGAGCAACAGGAGCTGGAGCTACACTGTGAGCCAGGAACCATGGGAAGTCACTCGGGGACAGCTGACACTTGGGTACCTTCGTAATCAGCCACACACTGGCTGCAGGCGACAGGATGGAAGGCACTGTCTGACCTCCCTGGCTCGCTTCCCTAGATGAGGAGCTCCGCCTTCTGATGGAAACAGTGGCATGAAGGACAATATTGGGATCCACCTACACCATGAGAAGAAATATGCCCTTTTTAAACTTACAGTCAGAAAGTCCACCCTCTTCAACACACTTACCCCAAACAGGTTATCTTAGAACATTATATTTCTGATTGAGAAGGTCTCTTTTGAACCAGTAGTGCCCAATCCCATGTAATTTAATTCAATTTGTTGAGTGTCAGCTCTGACATGCAAGGCCTTATACTGTGTAGTATGGGATATTAGAAAATATTTTTCCTGACCTAGAGAAACTTGCAACAGAAGAGTCAATAACACACACACACACACACACACACACACACACACACACACGGGCAGACATTGGATTATAGAATAGGGACATCAAAGGAGAGCAGTTAAGAGTCCCCACAATCTCCTAAGAATAAAGGGATGGAAGTTGAGAATTTTGTTATACTTATGGGAATGGACAGGAGGGGACTAACTGGTAAGAACAGCATCCATGCCTCCTCTATTTATTATCAGACTACATACGTCAAAAATATTGTACACCTTCTAGCATTTCCCACTTAGACATGATTGTAAAATTAATAGGCATTCACATCACCTGTAGAAATTCTACTTCATATTTATCTCTTAAAAGATTTTATCTATTTGAGAGAGCGAGTGAGTGCACACACATGAGCACCAGTGAGGAGAGAGGCAGAGGAAGAGGGAGAAGCAGACTCCCTGCTGAGGAGGGAGCCTAATGCAGGGCTCCATTCCAGGACCCTGGGATCATGACCTGAGCCACCGGGTGCCACTCTACTTTACATTTAATAAACTTTTCCACTGACTTATATGATCATTTTTTCTCAGCATTTATACTAAATTTTTAAGTATCACTATTTATTTGTATAGGATTATGGGAACCTATTAGTTTATACTTTAAACCTAATAAATGGCATTGCTTCAATAACAATTTACATTATTTTCTAATACTAAAAAGTGTATTCTAAATCTGTGCTAATACTAGATATTTGCTGAGTAGCAACTGATTCTTAAAAATACAAAAATTAAATAACAATTTAAAAGGTAATATTCACAAATGTGATCAGGCAATAACAAAAGGATATAACTAATAAACTTGGTAATTATTCTACAATGGAAGATAGTCACTCCTCAAGAGAAGAAAATGTCTTAGGACTCCTATATGTGAAAATAAAATTTTAAAAATATAGCAACCCTACAACATAAACAGATTTGACTTACAGCTCTTTGATTGTGTATTCCCCAGTTAGCTAGTAGTGGCTGGATTCTGGAGGGAAATCCCCCATAGTTTCTGAACAATGATAAACTATATTCTACTAATCCACCCGCCACAGGACACAGCATTTAAAGTGGCACTCTTACTCAACCTCCTAACTCCAAGTTGCCATCACACTCTAAACTCTCCTCTGCAACAGGGAGGAAGATTGTTTTGACTGGAATTAGTCAGAAGAACCGTACTGCCAACTGCTTCTTTGTACAGCACCTGCTGCCAGCGCCTAAATTCTTGTTATCTCCACAACATGGTTTAATCTTTTAACAGTTGGCTTATTGGTGAAGAGCGAAGGGGTCCTTTGTGTCTGTCTTGGGTTGGCACCCAGTATTAACACCATGCTGTTCTTCGGGAGATATTTTGCTGGACAGTTCCCAAGTGATTCTACATAGACCAGACACAGCCAAGGCCACTAACTCAGCTTCATTGCCTGTTATTAAAAGAAAAAAATCTTGCCAAGTCTGGGGTTCTGATACACTTATAATTGACAATGGCCATTAAATTTCAATTCATGACTTTACCTTCTTTTCTCTTGTTAGTTTAATCGGATAGTTTACCTTTAGACCAAACATTTATGAAAGTGGGGGAAAAATAAAAACTGTGGAAATTTCAATTGATAAAAGAAAGGTGTTCTGACAACCTGCAATATGGTATGCTGTGTATGCATGTGTGCACACACACATATGTGTATGACAGTATTTATGTTGAGACTGTTCTCTAAAAATATATCATCATATAGGTCATTAGGAAACTCTTTTGTTCTTTTGAATACATACATATGTGTGTATATATATACACACATATATATACACAGGATCTATAAATATGTATATGTGATGCATGCATATTCTGGGCCTTTTAAAACTTTTAATTTAATTTTCTTTTCCCAGATTACTAATGAAAGTGGAGCAGCCTTTGATATTCCTATGCAAGTTCAAATAATAAGAGAACCACTTATGGTCTTTACTTACAGATCTGAGGAATAAAACACAGGACAGTGAAATTTTTCTTGAAAGCAGTAGCTCACAGATCACACGCTTTATTGTAACCAAATTGTTTACTACATGGAAATTTTATAAGGTTTTTTACTCTTGATAGTGAATTTAGGCCCAAGTTAAAAAAAATTGACATACAGATTAAAATCACAACTATAAGAGATGTTATAAAATCTCTTTCCTGTGTCCCTAACGTTCATTCTTTTGTTTTCATTCCCTAAATCTATAGCTGATCAATACATCCACCTCAAAGGCCAAGAACTGGAAAAGTTTAAAGGCAGAAAAACACCAGTGAGTATGTAATTATGCTACCAAACAAGGCAAAATACCTAAGATACCAATATTCAGTCCTCATTAGCTTCCAACTATTGGTCTAAAAATAAGGAAGGGACTTGGGATTTTATTTAAAGTTCTGTGTCCTATGCTAAGGACAGTAAGTTCAAAATTAAAATTAAAATTTTGTGTTTTCCCCCAGCATAAATTATTTGTAGAAAGTATTATTTTTCAATGATTTGCTCTCCAAAGAAATAGGAGAGTAAAAAATTGTTCATTTTTGTCCTGGCCTCCTTTGTTACTTATAATTTATTCTGCTAGCATCCATGACTACTTCCAAGTTATAAGTCTATAACTCATAACAAGTATGCCATAATTTTTAAATCATTATTTGGTACTGTCCTCACCATTTCCATACCAGAGGTTGTCACTAATGTCCTGCTAAAGTTTGATTATACCAAAAGGCTAGTATCAAAATATGTTTTCTTTCCATTTTGATGGGATGTATTACCTGCTAAACACTGAGTCCATTTTTCTGCTATTTTTCCCCATAACCAGGCATTACTCAAACTATTCTTCTCATGAAATGTTTTTTCTTTCATCTTAACTACCATGAAGTTTAAATCTCTTCCAGTACATAGAAATATTTCATTGCCCTTAAACTGAAGCAATCTAAAAATGTAACAATAGAGAACTATTGCAAGATGTATTTGCCAAATTGTCAATTTGTAGTAGATTCCAAATCTTTTTTTGAAATGGATAAAAGAGCAACAGGTTGTAATTGTTGGGGTTATATCTAGCTCCCACATTACTAATAGGGATTATATGTTCCAAATTTTTCTCTGTAGGAAAGGTTTTACTTGTCAATAAGAGATTTAAAAGAACAGTCAGGGGTTGGGCACTGATATCTCTATCTCAAGCCAATTTTAAAACGTATGCATCAAGAATATCGGCTTTTGCCTCCTTCTTTCTACCCCTGTTGTAATCCTCTTAGTGTCTTCTTTACCACAATGAGCATCAAGATTCTACAATAAAAGGCCTTATAGATATCTATCACCTCTGCTAGAATCTTTCTTTAAAAGTGCTCCGTTTCAGGTTATTAAATTACTATTTCCAATGCACTGATCACCTCTCTGTATATAATTGGAGACGCTTTTCTGAAAGGATTGTAAAGGTTTCATAGCTTTAGGGGAGGGCCACTTTTCTTTGAAAGCTTCTTTTTACTAGCCAGCTTATCAAATCATTGCTTTCTTATACTACTATTTTGGTTGGACTGAAATTTTGTTCAAAGCCAATTTCTTCTTCTAAAAATATAATAGTGTATACACTTTTATTTAAGATGAGAGGTTTCTCATTTTCACCGAATCATTAAAACCAGTTAATAATGGTGAAATAATTGGATTGTTATTCTCTAATGTTTCAACATTAGAAAATAATAGTTTTAAAGTCCTACATTGGCATAGAATCAAAAAAAAAAAGGCTCCTTTGAGTTCTTTTTCTCTGATAACTCTTTAATATCCTTTTTTTTTCAGGTTTGAGTTGATTTCTGTTGAATGAGTTAATTAGCTAGTGAATTCAATTTCATCTAGCTAACTCTGAACTTCTAGATATTGCAGCAATGACAAGGAAGATTGGGATGCCCTTTGGCCTTGAGAAATGTCTAATCCAGCAGGGAGGATATAAAAAGGACTCCTGAGTTATCTTTCTAACACAAACATCAAATCAGATCCTGCCTCTGCTTGAATATTTCCAATGGCTCCTTGTTTTTGTACAGAACAACATCCAGAATCTCTAATATTGAATTAAGACCCTTTATGATCTGATCCCAATATTCTCAGTAGAACCTACCACTCTCTCTCTTTTCCTCCCCCGTGTGACCTGAAATGTGTTTGCTTGGAGCACTGGCTGACCTTGATTCTTGTAAAAAATGTTGAACAGAAACAGCATCAAGCTCAATGTCATAAGTGGTATAGCATGAATGCAATGAGGATATGAGTCCAGAAACATATTTAGTTTGGGGATGAAGGTTGGTAAAGAAAGATTTCATGAAACAGGTACAAATCAGATTAAGGCTAGAATGACAGAATTTCAGCGAGCATTTAATGAATGTCTGCTGTATGTCAGACACTGTGTTAGAATACAGTAGAAGGGTGACAAAGAAAGCTAGTGGGTGGTGACAAAGAAAGAGAAGTTGAATTCCAAGTAAAGGAATCCATATGGGCATAATAACAAAAATTATGAAGTACTTTCAGATGCATCAAGTGAACAAACAGGCTTGGCTAACATATGAGGAACATATTAGGGAATATTGAGCCTTGAAAGATAGGTTGTGGCAAATTTTTTAAAAAATCATTCATCAAAAATGTATTTGTGTACCTGCCCTACATTCAAGATCTGGGCTAGAATTCAAAAATATAAAGATGAGTAAGACTTAATGTCTGTGCCCAATGAATTATCAATTTAGTGGGAGAGAAAGACACAAAAACAAATGACCATTCCAAAACACAAACTCTAAGAACATTCTCAAAGATGAAAAGGAGGCTCAATAATACAAGGTTCATTCTTCCTGGAGAATCTGGGAAGGCTCCATAGAAGAAGTTGAATAAAGCCTTAATAGGGAAGGAAGGGTAATGTTGGGGGTATATCCTAGACCAAGAACAACACACATCAAGAGTACCAAAGTGAAAAACATGTTATGGCGCACAATTTATTAGCTCTAACTCTAGTGTACTATACAAAGAAGATCAAGAAGAGAATATTGGACAGGTAAGTTGAGAGTAGGGGTAGATTAGAGGAGAATCATGGAGATCAATGAATGCCTGATGAGGATTTGGAATTTCAGTAGGTAACAGCCAGGGATACAAGTTTTTTTTTAACAAGAAACAATGTCACAGCAAAAACCTAAAAGGAATGCCAACAGGATCAGAACTATGGTAAATAAATCTTAATGTGAGATGTATATAAAATATAAATATAGACATTAATTCTTAGTGTACCATTCAACTTGCATTTATTTGTTTTCTAAATTTGCTCCAATTCTGACAGGATTAGAGATACAGTTGACCCTGGAATAACAGATTTGAACTGCACAAGTCCACTTACATGTGGATTTTCTTTGATACAGTGCAATGCTATAACTGTATTTTCTCTTCCTTATGACTTTCTTAATAACATTCTCTTTCTTCTAGCTTACTTTATTGCAACAATATAGTACATAACACATACAATATAGAAATTATGTGTTAATTGACTATTTATGTTACTGGTGAGGTTTCTGGTTAACAGTAGTCTATCAACAGTTAAATTTTAGGGCAGTCAAAAGTTATACGTGGAAAAAAATTATACATGGATTTCCAACCGTGAGGGGTCAGTACCCCTAACTCCATTGTTCAGGGGTCAACTATAATTATTTATTTTATTCTACTTTTATAATCATACAATTTATATTCATATGTGTTTTGAAACAACTAATATTTTCAGTATATTCGACATAATAAACTGAACAGACATGGAGAAATTAAAACAGAGCAGGTTGGGACAACGTGTCTTTTGTATTGTCTCTTGGAAATAAAGGGCCCAGATCATTTAACAGGAAGTCCAACTTTTGGGGGGCATCTCTATCTCTGTGGGTGCCTTTTGGTTTTCATTTCATGAGTTTAAAAACTAAATCTTATGCAGCTGAAGTGGACAACAACCCGGCCACTAAGGAAAAATAAAATAATTATTCCTTCTTTGGAGGTTTATTTATTTATTTATTCATTCATTCCTTCATTCATTCATTCATTGAGAAATATTTAAAATACCTTTCCTTCATTTTCCTTCCTTCATTCATTCATTCATTGAGAAATATTTAAAATACCTTTCTCAGCTCAGTTGGAGAAGAAAATTCTTTACTGGCATGATAAATTTCTACATGTAAATTAATAAACAGAACTTCTGGATTGGGTTGTCAAGAGTTGGGTTTTCTGAAGAATTCCTATTCCTTAAATACATTGACCCATAGAGCAAATAGATCAGATACTTGTTTAACAGCCATCTTAAAGACTTTTTAAAACAACTCCAACTTTTTAATACAGATATAAAGAAAATATACCAAGCAATATTAAGTGACATAATTCAGGTAAAAATTTTTCTAGTAGGAATACCATATATCCCTTCAGTTTTAAAGTGTTTAATTAACAGGAAGTAAAGAGTAACTTGCCCCAATATTCGTAAAATAATTTATTTTTCAAAAACTTCCAAAAAATCCACTCAGTCACCATGTATTGAATGACTGTCCAATACTTAAACTACCCATATTAAATACAAGAAATAACTCCAACCTTGTTCTGTAGGAAATGGTCCTCCAAATCCACCTTTTCAAATTGATCAGGTATCGGTTGATTGGCACCACTGGAATTAATTGGAAATCCTTCACAAACTTCCCAACTAAGAAAAGTAAAATATTTAATTATTTGTGTTAAAATAAAATGCAGTTAATTATAACTCTCTTTAATATACTAGTATAATAATTTATGTATCGTATACTCTACTAGGGAGAGAAAAACAAATGTATAGTCCATAATCTTTTTAAACAGAAATTGCTTTGTTTTCTATAATTGGGAAAGGAAGAATTTAAATTTGTGTTTTGTAATTATTTATAATACTGGGAGATTCAATGCCTAATTATTAATAATACTGAGAAACAAAAAAATGATTTTTAATCTTACAGAATCACTTATAGTGGAGACATCTTCACTGTTAACTTTTATTCTAAGTACAATGGACTATAAATAAAGGATATTTTTTATACTTAAAATGGTTGTTTTAATCACATTATTTTCACAATTTTTAGACAGTCTTATAGAGCAGCACCGTCTAGTGGGCACATGGACAAACCACAAACTGGGGGTAGGGGGTTCATCTTAGTTCACCCAAATCACTTATTTTAAAAGTGAACCAATCCTTACCCTAAAAAAAGATTATCTGGCTCAACACTGATATGTTAAGACATATCATATGGCATGTTATTCAAGAGAAACCAGTTCTGGGACTCGTAATAGTATTTTTTTTCAAAGCCCTGAGAAATATAAATTAGAGTATGATTATTAAGATTTCAAATGATGCACATTAGAGTATAGAAAGAAATTTCAAGCAGAATCCAAAAATTATGAAAATTATCTTCAAATAAGTTTGTTTTGAGTAAGGATAGCTTCAAATTGTTATGCTCAGTGACCTAGATCTAACTTAAAACTGCTCAATAAAACAGTCCTTATTGCACCCAGGGAAGGGAAATTAAGAAGGAATACATGAACTAAAAATTAAACTCCTAGCTAAAACTTGAAGGGAAAGGGTCTGGGCAAATTTAGAAGCTTACGGAAAGATTGTGGCGCATGAAATGAATCTTCTTGTAAGTGGAAATGCTTATAAAAAAAGAAAGTGCTGAGGGGGGCCTGGGTGGCACAGCCAGTTAAGCATCTGCCTTCAGGTCATGATCTCAAGTCCTGAGATCGAGCCCCGTGTTGGACTCTCTGCTCAGTGGAGATCTGCTTCTCCCTCTCCCTTTGCCCCTCCTCCCTCCTCACCTGCAAGCTCTCTCTCAAATAAATAAAATCTTAAAAAAAAAAAAGCAAAGCAGATAAATTATTTTGTATCTTTAAAGAAAAAGAACAAGACAAAACATTCAAATCTTGCCTGGATAATACTAACAGTCACTGAGGGCTAGAGTTGTTTAAACAATCAAGGAAGACCAAAGAATTCATCTTTGTAGATAGGTTGAGCAATGTCTAGCTACACTGAGTGACCTCATCAGACAGACCACTTCTGGTTCTCTGGATTTTCCCTGTACATATAGCCTTTTCTCCTGAATACTGAGGAAAGCTGTAATTTGTTAAATTACAAAATACTAAAGATAGATCACCTAATCCAATATACTTTCAGAACTATGCTGAATGTCCAATAATAGCCATTAGCCACATATACCTATTTGAATTAAAATTGGTATAATTTAAACACAATTAAAAATTCAGTTCCTCAGTCACATTAGTCATATTTTAAGTTCTCGATAGTCACAATATATGCATCCATCATCCCAGAAAGTTCTATGAGAGACTGCTAGATAGTGGTTAAGCCCTCGTTCTTAAGAAAGACTGGGTTAGAATCCTGGCTCTGTCATGTACTAGTTGTGTGCCTGGGCAAATTACTCTGCCCCCCTGTGCCTCGGTTCTGTGTCTATAAAATGGAGTAATAATAAGATAATGTAATAATGGGATTAAGATAATTGTTTTGAGGATTAAACAAATCCTTACCCGATTTATTTAGAACTGTGTGGTCAACACTTAGTAAATAATGGGTATTTTTATTTACAGATAAGAAGCTGACACCCATCTGGTCATGGACAATCATGAGCAGAGATGAGGCTAGATGCTCAAATCCTCTCCTGTTCTTCCCACCATTCCACCGATTCTCTAGCATATTGCTTTTATTTTCAATTTGTCATCATCAAGAGATGCTTAAATATGAGCACTCATACAAGAAAACATTACTTAATATTTTAATAATCCCACTCAAAACTCTTAATTTAGAAACATCCACTAAAAACAGTTTTTACATTTCAAATATAATTGTTATCTCTGCAAAGCAAAAACTATAGTCCACTCATCGCTTCATATGGTTGTTTTTAAAACTCAAGAAAAGTTACTGATAAGTCTTTTAGACATTAGCTATTTCATTATACTATGAAATAATTCAATAACATAAATAATTGCTTTTTAAGACAATTCAAATAACATCTTTTAGTTTTGAAATATAAATTAGGTAATTCAAGTTACTTTAACCAAGAACATGTTAATTTACTTGTCACATCCAGGTAGCAGAACAGCATTAGGATCCAAGGAGGTTTTATACGCAACAGTAATGCCATCTCTGTCGAATGTAGTCACCTGGTCAAAGGTGAGACTCAAAACAGGGTTAAGTGGAGATCTGGAAAATGGAAAAAAGATCAAAGCTATATGTAAAATTATACAAACACTGAAATTTGAGTACAAATAAACAATAAAAGCTACAATAACAGTGGGTAACAAAATCCAGAAATAAGTGAATTTCTTATTATATAGCACTCTTGTTGATACCTTATGCTGACACCTGAAATGCAAATTTTAGTTTATTTGGCTGATTTATAATATGTCAAGGATAGTGGTAACACATGTAATTTTTAAAAATAATTTCAATAATAAAAGGATTTAGTTGAGAAAAACAACCAATTATCATTCATGCAATTTTCATTTCTTATGTATAACTACAATGCAATACACCATTAATATTCTCCAGAGCTGATAATTAAATGAATTCCTAATATTTAGCTATAAATTACTATTTTTGTGAGCTCACTAAATGTTATGGTGATCTGATTTTTCATATTACATTCTGTTAGCTACTTTGTTTTATATTAATTATTTGAGATTAAAATCAAATAGGAAACAGATCTTAAAACAATGGTAACCAGCATTATATCAACTATGAGCCATTTTTTTCTTAAAGTGGTGACAAAGCCTTGCTATTTAACTTCATAATTATAGGACTCCACCTCATCACCCATGTAGGGTTGTCAAAAATTTTTAAACTGAATCTAATCATGAGAAAACATTCAGACAAATCCAGAATATGGGACATTCTACAAGAAAAGTACCTGAACTCTTAAAAAAAAAAATTCAATGGCATGAAAAACAAAATAAAAGGTGAGAGACTATTCTAGATTAAAGAGACTAAAGAAAATAACTAAATGTAATACATGAATCTTATTTGGATCCTGGACTACAAAAAAACTCGAAACTACATTTTGGATAGTTTAAACATAGATTGTATATTAGATGATGCTACATTATTCTTGACTGCTCTAGATATTACAATGTGGTGACACAGGAGAACATTCTATTCTTCAGATACATATCTGAAGCATTTATGAGTGAAACATTAATGATGGCTTGGAAATAATCCCAAACCTCTCAAAAGAGAAAAGGGGGATATAAAAGGTAAATCTAATGTGGCAGACTATAAACTGGTGAATCTAGGTGAAGGGCACTTAAGTGTTCGTTGTACTATTCTCTCAAGTTTTCTGTAGATTGGATATTTTCCAAAATGAAAACTGGGAGAAAAATAATTACAGGACTCAAAATAAAAGCGGATGTTGGCAAAATCATCTTTCATAAATGAGTAAGCTAACTCCCTGTGTCAACACATTAGAATTACTGTCTAAAAATGAGTATCATTTACTTAGTACATACTGCACATTCTCTCAATATGTTTTAAACTAGATCTAGGAAATGACTTTTAGACATAAATTTCAGAAATTCCAATTGCAAAAAAAAATGCTCTAATGGTCTCCTAGTACTTTATATTGGATTCAAAACCAGAAAAAAAATGATCCTATTAAAATAACAATGGTTATTTTAAATAAGTATAAGTATAAATAAGTATAATAAGTATAAATATATATACTTATGAATTCTTGCACCTACAATCCTCAGTTGATTTTAGACTATTCCAGATACTTAGCATTTACTTATTCCACAAATATGATTCAATAAACCAAGAACAAGTGTTTCATCTTATTAAAATACTGTATTATAGCACACATCTTTAAAACATTAAGATTAGTCATTGCTTTCACTTTAATAATGATATTTAAGAAGAAATTATTACACATATTTTTTAAAAGCCTTTCCTTATAATTGGAGAGCTTGCTAAATTATTAAGATTTCTTGCCACTGTAAAATTCATCATTTCTACCATTATAAAAACAGCTCTCACAATGTAATTAAATAATATTTTGAAATATGTCTATGAAAGAAAACATCATTCCTTACATATATATTTTTAATTCTATAAATTACACAGCATAAGAAATTACTAAGCACTTTAATTTTACTCTACTAGGAGAGAAGAAATAGAATTTTATAATATACTACCCACAACTAATCCTACCAACTTCCAAAACCTGCATGAATTTCTGGGTAGATTTATTTCGGTATTTGAAATTTTGACTCTTAGAATACATATCAAATCCAATCGCCTTTAGTCTGTCTACGCGATTTTCATTATAATTCATATACAATCAATTATACTCGACAAGCAAAGTTATTTTCCTCTATTTCCCTTATTCAGGTAAATAAAGGCTTAAAAATTTTTAAAGTAGGCAGAAAAGTGTGTTTAAGTTTCCTGACAAGCAGTTTCAGAGTTCATCTGGATGTGTCCTGTCAAAATATGCATAAATTTCTAAGATATTCCACACAACAGCCCAGCTCATCAGTGCCTGTAGACTGCAGCCTTTTTCTTTCCCAGAAACACAGATAATTTTATGCAGGAATTTACCAATCTACAAAAATTTACACAATGCTCAGCAATAACCAGTAATTATTGTGGGATAATGTAAGCTGCTTTTGAGGAATATAACTTTGATGGGATGGGGCTTACAAGCTTTACCAATTTATCTTTAGCTGTCCTGTCATTGGTGCTTAAAAGGTTAAGACTTTATTTGTGAAAACATAGAGAGATAGTGGGGAATCATGTTGTCTACAGCTTCATAAATCTTGCTTAAGATCCTTTTCAATTACCATCCATTTCTCCTTTAAAAAGGGACAAAAAAATAGAGGAGTGGAAGCAGGTCAGGGCAGTGTGCGACAATGACAGTGTGATGGGCTTGGGCCCCCCGTGGCGTTTCCATCTGCTATCATTAAGGTGACTACTCAGACATGAACAAATCCCACTTGCTGTGCTGACAGGCAGACTTCAAGAACTATGACAAGGCATTAAGACAGAAAGTCAGAGAGAGAGAGAAAGAGAGAGATGTCATATCTCACAAACAATACTGCCTCACAAAAAAAAACGCCCCTGAAATTTTATTGGAATTCAAAATTTAAAAAAAACAATTCATAAAAGGTGGTACTTGGCTTCTCAACTCTCCTTTTAAATTAGCTTGCCCCTGGAAAGATTGAGGACAGACAGAGAATAAACACCTTGCTCCTACCTGTACGCTTTACCATAAGACACCCAAATTTTTTGCTCATTCTTCAGCAAAAGTGGATTCTTAATTTCTTGACCATGCTCATCAAAAAGCCGGATTGAAGAAAAATTGAGGCCTGATGGGTTGATGGGAGAGCCTTGAAACCTTTGATGAATCTTGAGAAGTAACTGGTGGTGGGGGAAAATAATGAAGAAGGAGAAATAATGTAAAACGCGAACCTCTATAATAAACTGTCTCTACTCGGTAACAAATGAATCCAAACAAATGATAATTAAATTCATATAGAATGTTAAAAGAAGTGTGAAATGACGGCAATGTTTAGCTCAGTGTAAAGTAACAAAATGAGCATGGGCTTTTAACCAGCAGGGGGTGCCACAGGCTTGTGATTGAGCTCTGACCCTTTGGCACGGGGACTGAAAGCAGATGTGACAGTCTTACAGAAAGAGCATTTAGCTTCTACACATGGTAACAGTCCTCTTTGATAAGGGTTATGCTTTTCTTGTCTGAGCCACACATTTTGTTAGGACCCTTCTAGAGCACGTTCAAGTTTTACAATCAGCAACGTCCCCATCCCCAACTAACCTCAGAGAACCAATGGTAGGACAATTCACCACTTACAGGATTGCAAAAATAAATATGATTTGCAGCCTATGTTGGTTCACTTAGAACTCTTTCTGAAGGTGGTTTAATTTAATTAAGAGCCTTGCAAATGCTTGTGAGCTGCTTCAATAATGTTTCCAAGCTATGAGTAAGCCATAGTTGAAATGTGAAGTCTGAAACGCTGTCTTCTAATATCTTAAATAATAGCATTGTGAGTGTTCACTTCTATTTTACATTTAAGGTTGTTAAGTCATCATGATATTCCTAATTTAAGGCACATTTTAAGTGAAAGTAAATCCAACTGAAATGTGTTGCATATGGAATTTTAAAGGACATTTTTCCTTATCCATCAACTTTGTATGAATGTTTAGGCCTCTGCTCTTTCCTGCTCTGCACCCCACACTATCCATCACTCCATTCCCCTACCCCTACCCCACCCCCAGCCTTCTGTCACAGGCTTCCTTTTCTTCTCTCCCTTGTCAGGTCTTGTGTCTCTCAATTTCTTGCTACTCTGTAATCTCCGCAGGGATGCGGATACATTTGTGGCCTTTTCTTGCCTGGCTGCTGTACAGGATGCTTTTTTTGCTCCTTCTATTAATTCCCATTGAAGGTATATTGAGTAGCTAAATGAAGAAGCTCAGAGGAAAACAAAGTTGCGATCTTGCCATGTATCTCCGTTTCTTCACTACTGGCTATAAACCCCTGTCCAAGCAAGATGTTTTCTTTGACCAGCAACTATGTTTACAGAACAGCTAAGATTTAGGTTTTGTTGCAATAAGAGATAAATATCCATATCTCTAACTTCATCAGCTCTACATTGTTTTCATCACCTCTACATTGACTGGATTTTTACCCTTATGCATAAGAAAGGCTGAAAACAATGACACATTTTTCACTTCATTAAAGTTAATACTTCTCATCCAGCCTAACTAAATCCTTTGAATTAAAAATAATGATTACTATTCTCTTTGCAAATATAATAGACAGGATGCTAGAACAGTATAAATCTGCATTGGTTTTGGTTTTGTTCCTTGGAACCACAAATGTGGTTTGAATTCTATAGATCGTTTTTATAAAGCCCCAACACTTCTGTGTGATATAAGCCCTTGAGCTTATTTTTTGTTGCTTTGCTATTATTTCAGAAAATGTGTAATGTTGATCATCTTTTAAATCACAGTGATTTTGCTTTACAGGCATCATCTTTTTCATAAAGGGGAAAGATATAAAAGACTTAAGGCCTGATCCAAAAAATAAATGCATACACAAAGAATAGGAGTATTTGGCAGAAGGATATGAACACCTGACAACTTAACCAAATTCATTTTCACAGGAGTAGCATTGCAATCTGTCTTTTTTCAACTTGGTGACAGACTGCATTTTAGGTGTTTAAAGATGAGCATTCAACAGCCTACAGGAGGTAAGGGCTTCAGTGCCTTTCATCTCTAGGTCATTGGTTAGGGTTAGGCTATTGCAACCAAAAGTTGTGATAATCTTCACCCATTTATCTGTAAAGCTATCATCGCCAGGCCTTTATAGGACACAAATTTGTTCAGAGACCTGAGAAGAGTGTGAAACATCTTAGGCTAATGATAGAGAAAAGTGTGCACCAAGGGAATAGTCATCCTTGGGTATCACAAGGGAATCCCCATAACAAAGAACTTGACAGTGCCCCTAATTCAAGTTTTTCCTCCAGATTTACTTGCACATAAAAGCAAGCATAGATCAATTTCAGTGTGCTATCAGGCAGCACAAAAACTCTACAAAATAATATCTTCCTGTATAAGATAAAATAAATGCTGTCTTCAATCTTAATGTAAACCAAAAAGTAAAATATTCTAAGGTGAGTAAGAAGGGAAACACGTAGAGAATTCTAGGAAGGTTTTTCTACCATGGTGATTCATACAGTCAGGGATGTTATAGCAAAAAGAAACCAACCAAGGCTCTTGAGCCTTCTCTTTCTAATCAATCAACGTAGCATTTCCCATCTCTCCTGAGCCCAGTCAATGATCAGATCAGATGAAAACCTCCTAATTCTATTCAACTCTTGTGTTATATACTCTCCTAACTCTATACAACTGTGAAGGCCAGGTAATGGATACTACTAGGGAGAGGTAAGTCTGAGGGTGCTAAACTGAAGGAGAAAAAAAGGAGCAAGTCTCTGAACAAAGGCCAAGGAGCAGAGCCCAAAACACTGGTGTGCGCTCGGGTGCATAACCCCAATTTGTAAACAACAGGGTATTCATTGTCCTTTTATGCAAGACAAAGACTCAAAATAAAGACCCTGAACATGTTGGTTCTGCCTGAGAAACATCCCAATTGTCTGGAAAATAAGTAAAGGTAAGAGTGCCTAAGATAAAGCATCTGGATGTGTTTGCAATGAGCACCGGAGAAGACTAAGGCTATATGTTAGTTGCTCAGGGTCTGGGGTTTAGAAATACCCCCAGCCCAGAACATACTCTCCACTTAATATCATGTCACTTCTTTACAAAGTGTAAACAATAGGGCAATCCCAGTGTCCACCGTAGACAGATTTCCAAATACAGGCGTAATGAAGGCTAAGACACCGTTAAGTATGAGGCCAAGAGTTAATACTCTTCTAAAGCTGAGAGCCTAAGAAATTCAAAAGTCAAGCTTGAGACTATTGATCTTTACAGAGCAGCAAATTATTAATCTTCTCAAAACAACTTTAAAGATGTAATTATCTAAATTAATAAGTAACTTGAGAGACATTACAGCCATAAATAGTTGGTAAACTCACATTTTCCATCATGTCGCCAGTTTGAAATGGGCTATTAGACTCCAGGTCTTTTTTGCTGATGCAGACAGAGACCTCTCCAGTGTCTTTACCATTTTCAAATATCTGAAAAATAATCACATTCAAAATTATATATGTATGTGTGAACATATGTAAAATGTGTATGTGCGTGTCAACTGAAAGTCATGCATATGGGAACTATCCAAAGTAAGGCCTGCCTCTATGAACATGTGCAAGTAATTGGTAGTGAAAATCAGCAGGACTAGAATCATATAAGAAAGTCTCTGGTTTCTCCCTTCAGTTTCACTGTCTTTAACCTGACTGGCATTCCCCTACAGTTTTAAAATAGAAGGAAAAGTGGACATTAAAGGAAAAAAATCACTGACTGCAATGGATGCTTAAATGGAACAAACATCAAAGATCAAAGAAAGGTCAGTGACCAATTAACTAGTTTATTTCATTCTTCTTGAAGAACATAAAGCCATGAATTACATGAGCAATCTTTGATTTATATCTAAAATATATCAGTGTTCATGGAGCACCTGGCTGGCTCAGTTTGTAGAACAACTCGTGATCTCAGGGTTGTGAGTTCAAGCCCCACACTGGGTGTAGAGACTACTTAAAAAAAAAAAAAAAGAAGAAACTTAAAAAAATAAAAATAATAAAATATATCAGTGTTCTAGCCAAACTGTGGAAGGAGCCTCGGTGTCCTTCGAAAGATGAATGGATAAAGAAGATATGGTCTATGTATACAATGGAATATTCCTCAGCTATTAGAAATGACAAATACCTACCATTTGCTTCGATGTGGATGGAACTGGAGGGTATTATGCTGAGTGAAATAAGTCAACTGGAGAAGGACAAACTTATGTGGTCTCATTCATTTGGGGAATATAAAAAATAGTGAAAGGGAATAAAGGGGAAAGGAGAAAAAATGAGTGGGAAATATCAGAAAGGGAGACAGAACATGAGAGACTCCTAACTCTGGGAAATGAACAAGGGGTGGTGGAAGGGGAGGTGGGTGAGGGGTGGGGGTGACTGGGTGACGGGCACTGAGGGGGGCACTTGATGGGATGAGCACTGGGTGTTATTCTATATGTTGGCAAATTGAACACCAATAAAAAATAAATTTATTTTTAAAAATTAATTAAAAAAATATATATCAGTGTTCAGCTCATCTTCTGACTCACTAAAAGGAAATTCAACCTGACATATTTATTGCGTAGCAGTATGATGAAGCCATCCATTTTAAGTGCACATATGCAACAAGTTGTTGAGAACAGAGAGAAAATTCTTAAGCTGCATTATGCAACACTTGCTGGGAAAGAAGTGCTAGCAAGCGTTCTGGTCCAGAGTATCCAAACAAACCAGTCCAGCAGGAAGGATCCACTAGAGTGAACACCATCCCCTAACCACGTTGAGGACCCACATGGGGTGTGCCAATCCATTCACCAAGCTCTTAAGAATAGAAGCAGGCCAAGAGAGACCTGATGAATAATTTAAGTCCTTATTTATTTTAATTTTTTCCAAAAGTTCTTTTCTTCCCTTTCTGATACACATATCACATCAAGTAGTCATTGTATTTATCTCTCGTGCTATTTCCAGAGAAGATGATTTAGGAAAATACCTTATTTGTAAGGAAAGAAAACCATCTGACCTTATTTGTAAGGAAAGAAAACCATCTGTTTTACTTTTAAGACAGTTTTGAGAGTCATTTAATTAGTCCTAACCTCATTTGGGAAATAATGTGCTTCAATAATACTTCCTTAGGCTTTAGCAAAAAAAAAAAAAGAGAGAGAGAGATTAAAAAAAAAAAAAGAGTAATAATGTTCAAAAATTGTAGGTTTTTTTCCACTCAGCACTTTTCATCATGCTGATGGTCCATGGAAATAGCACAAGCTATCAGCCTTGTCTACACCCTATAGCATCTTTTGCTAACCAGGATTTTTAAAAACTTCTTTTCTGAGTACATATATAATTCTGAGCAAAAAAAAAATCTCTCTACTTTTATAAGGAACTTTGTAAACCCAACTGTTGCCTGCAAACCCATGGGAAATAATGTGGATGGAGAATCTTACCCTCCCAACAATCTCTTCAGAGCCCTAACCTGAACGTCTTAAACAATGGTGACATTTGGCAAGGACAGTCACGATTCTGGATGTCAAGCATACTGCAAGGTTAGCATTGACAAAAGCTCAGTTTGGGGAACTTATTGATGTTCCTTGCTTTGTCAAGACTTGCTAGATGTGGAATCAGAGTGCAGAAAATTATGTTCTAGAAAATAGCAGTGTGGGTGCTAACTGCCAAACTGAGAGAGCAAAGAGGAGTTGGCCAACATCTAGGACCTTCATTAGTTCACTGTTTCTTTCACTACCAGTAAGAAGTCTGCCCTTCTATGTCCAAAATTGTTCTCAAAAACAAACAAACAAGGCTCTGGTTTCCAAAATCTCTATAAGGGCATTTAAAAAGATATAAATGTTTTAGGGTTTAAGTACAAGTTTAGGTGTTTCAGTGAAAGAAGGCTGCCCTCCATTAGGTATAATGTATTGTTTTCTGTATTTATACAAAAATAAAAATTCCCCAAGCTGAAATACTATGAGATTCTGCTTTTCTTAAGGCCTACCTCTCATTCTTTATACTATGCTCATTTTTATAAAATCCAGTATTATATTTATTTTTTTTCTTCCTTTGCATGGGAAGCACTTTTTTTTTTTTTTTTTTACTTCTACCGTCCAATGTCTAAACAAAGATCACTCTCTAAACAGAAGTTCTGTGATTGACTAGATATAGAAAAATTAAAGAATAGTTGACTTTTACTTTCCTTCTGCCTGGTCCTTGGCTTACGAAAAACCAACTGCTGTATTGGCTCCTCAGTGGCTCTCTGCATGGCCTCGCCTCCCTATGGCTCTAAAATTAAATTCTTACCCTTGGAGTGGGATGATGGAAAAAGCTAGCTGAGGCTAGTCTTGGGTCCCAAGGAGTAAGGTAATAGAACTTAAAAAAAAAAAAAAAGTGATCCAGATCCTCTTTAAAAACACTGTAGCTAACGACTAGTGAAGAAAATATCTATGAATAAGGATTTACTTCTATGATTAGTTTTAACAATCAAAAAAAAATTTTTTTTTTATTTTTATTTATTTACTTATGATAGTCACACAGAGAGAGAGAGGCAGAGACACAGGCAGAGGGAGAAGCAGGCTCCATGCACCGGGAGCCTGATATGGGATTCGATCCCGGGTCTCCAGGATCGCGCCCTGGGCCAAAGGCAGGCGCCAAACGGCTGCGCCACCCAGGGATCCCCAACAATCAAAAAATTTTAAGGAGTGTTTTCCATCAATTACTCTCCTTCATGTCAATATTGACTTTTCTTAAACAGGATTAAATTAGATTAACACTATGTTTTATTGTAATGTTGTAATTGATTCATTCACTCAACAAATATTTACTGAGTGCCTACCACGTGCCAAGCACTGCTCAGGTGCTTAAGAAATATCAAGAAGCTAAGATTCCTGCTTTTAAGGAATAGAACAAGTAAGTAAATCATATAGCATAGTCAGGATACATCCAGGTCTTGTAAATGCTAATTGTTCATTCTTTTTGTTAAAGAAGGCCCACCAAATTAAATGAACTTGGTGGACCTTTAATACAATTTGGTGGGCCTTCTTTAACAAAAGGAATACAAAATTACAAATGTAAAACTAGATACAAAATATTCATTTAAAATGAGAAAAGAGGGACCCCTGGGTGGCTCAGTGGTTAAGCATCGGCCTTTGGCTCAGGGTGTGATCCTGGAGTCCCGGGATCGAGTCCCACATGGAGCTCCCTGCATGGAGCCTGCTTCTCCCTCTGCCTGTGTCTCTGCCTCTCTCTGTGTGCGTCTCTCATGAGTAAATAAACAAAATCTTTAAAAAATAAATAAGTAAATAAAATGAGAAAAGAAATCACAATTTACACACATTCAAAAGCTCACCCATAGCAAAAAATTACAAAATATTATCATTAACTATCTAAACACACATATTTTGGCTGAATTGTCCTTGATCACCTTTTCTTGTGGTAATTTGGTAACATTTTTCTATAAGGAGAATGGAAAGATAATTCTTCCCTCTAGCATGGTTAATGAAAAGATTTTTGATTACTAATTAGAAAAATCTCTCTCCATTGAGCTCTACGCTCAATACAGAGTCTACTTTGGATTTTCCTTTCTTCTCCCTCCCATCCCCTTTCTCTCTCAAATAAATAAATCACATCTAAAAAAAAAAAAATTGTTTAAAAAAAAGAGGGTGCCTGGGTGGCTCAATCGGTTGAGCACCTAACTTTTGGTTTGGGCTCAAGCTGTGATCTGACAGTCATGGAATTAAGCTACAATAAATAAATAAAATCTAAAAAAAATTTTTTTTAAAGAAAAATCTCTCTCAGCTTCACAACTTTGTTGGTCATTTCATAAAAGTATTTAGTATTAATGTCAAATTTGGGGAAATCTTGATCAGATTTCTTTAAAATTGGCTTTATTGGCTTTATTATTTTCACAACTTTTTTTTCCTCCACCACCCATATACTTTTGATGCCAAGCACTCTAATCCATAGTCAGAAAGCAATATGCTCTATGGCTAGCGGGCAGTAGCCACCTTCCTGGAAGCTCTTCCCATATCAGAACAGTTAGCACTAACTGAACTATACAGGGAAGTGACTGCAAAACACTAATTATATTCCACTATACCTAAACTAAATGTATCCCAAATTCAATTTCCCCCCACCAGACCTCAAAAACACGGCCACTTCAACACCACTTGGTACAAGGGCAAACTTGACAGAGAAGAAATTGGAGTAGAAACAGACAGTGGTCTCAACCAATTACAGTTCAGATATAGTTGCAAATTTTATAGGAACACATGACCATGTGCACCCATTGCTAGTGTTTCTCCCAGAGTTTTGGAAGAGACCTGTGCAGGGAAGGGACCCTGAAGCTTCAGTTTCATTAGCTCCATAGTAAATGTACCTCTGAGATTGTTAGAAGGTGGTATTATCTAAAAAAGGGCAGAGGATATAGGGTCTGGGATCAGGGAGTGTGATGGGCATGGTAAACACCATATGAAGCAGGTGACCAGAACAGGCTTTCAAAAGAGGAAAGACTTGAGTAAGGAGTTGACAGGGAGAGTTAACCAAGCAAATAGGCTGGAGAAGAACAGTGCAGGCAGAGGGAGCTGCTTGAGCAAAGAAACTAAGGCAAGGATGTGCCCAGTACATTCTAAGAACTGCAAGAAGACTAGTGTCGTTAGAGCAAAGTGATAGAGAAATGGAGACTCTTTGGAAGGTTTGGAACAGAGCAAAAACAGGATCTAACTTAAAAGGATTATTGTGGCTGCTGGGCAGAGGTAGATTGTAGGGACCAACAGCAATCTAAAGAATGGATGATGGTGGCTCAAACCAGAGTAGTAACAATAGTCATGGTGAGAAATGGTCCATTTCTACTGTTCATTCCTGAAGTAATTTTACTTACTTATTTGTGTATAAACAGGGTTGGGAATTAAAATTTGCAGCTAGGCTAATATTTCTGAAATATGATGTCTGTGTGTATGGGTATAAATAAATGAAATGAAATATAACTGTTCATATGAAGTATTTGTGAAGGCAGAAAAATACCAGTGAAGATCTAGAAGAATTTTATTTATATATACAGTGACCAAAACTTAAACTTTATGGGGAAAGATGACCTGAATGAATTTTGACCTAATGTGGTTCTTTGACAGGTTTGCTGGGCATCATGTATCCTATCTATTTAAGGACTTGTATAAGGTCTAGTTCAGTGTCATTATCCAGCCTCTAATACGATAAGTCTGGTTAAGAGCTAGCTGTGGGGGAACAGCAGGTTCCCAAACTCTCCGTAATAGCGAGGCAGACCACCCAGGAAGCTCTTCTGTGCGTGAATAGAAGGCCAAACATCTAAGCTTCAAAATACCTCAGGATACAATGCTGTCAAGAGGCAATAATAGGAAAATGACACTGCAGTGAGTTGCCAAAAGTTGAGAGGCTGTACAGTAACAGGATTTACTATAAGAGGTCCAGTGAAGAACAGGAATATAAAATAGCCACGCAAAAATATGTGGCATATTTCAGGTGGACAGAATTAAATATGTTGAAACAAAGTTAACTCACATTGTTTTGGATTGTGATCCCCAGAATGCAGACTCTGAGACCAAGATTTACTCACAGGAAGTTTACAGGGGAGCCTTCGCCAGAATAACACTGGTGAGGGAATGAGGAAAGCCGCGTGGGTAGCTGAAGGTGAACTGTGATGTGGTTGCAACAGAGGCCTCTGGTGGGAGCCCTAGAGCTGGAATGGCCAGCCCTTCGGAGTTGTCCAGAACTGAGGAAAGGGAGCCATGTCTTTGCACTGCGTATGAGCCAAATGCAAGCTGCCCTCAGGATGTGGGCCTAGTCTTGGGAGAAGCAGCTCCTTGACATGGAGGGCAATAAGGATATAGCTGTGGGAGCTGAGGGATGGGTACCTCAGTCTGGAAGAGGGGATTTGGCAGCGTGGCACAGCATCCGCACACACATGCATGGCAATCCAGAGTGCAGGGTGCATAATCACACACATTAAATCACTCAATGCTCAAAGCAACCACATTTTACAGGGAAGTCTCACAAAGGTTAAATGACTTGCCCTGGGCCAAATCTATTTATAAAGGATAGGAGATCTTCAGAAATAAAGTCCTATCATGTTTTTAATTACAAATATCAAAGTTTGTTCTTATATCTAGTTTTGGAGACTATAATAAGATGAAAATATGAAAAAATTTAAGGGCACAGAAAAGTATTTTATACTAAAAGATTTTTCAATGTAAGTCAAAGAACATGAAAATTAAAATGAAATATTTGTCTTACGCGAGAAGCTAATTAACCATGAAATAATCTTTATCCAATCAAAATTCAAAATCACGATTGCAGATAGAAAATCAACTCTCACTGAATTAACATTATATGTACATTAAATCAAATAAATGTACTGTTAGGTTTTTCACTTTTATAGACTTGCAAGATAATTTTTAGAATATTCACAGTTTCTATATTTTCTCAAATGTGTATTATAAATCAAACAGTAAACATGTCTAGCTTAGATAAAGTGATAATCAAAAAGCAAATATTAAAATTATGGGATTAGGGCAATGAAAAGTTAATAATGAATTAATATGTTTATACTACATATAAGAAAAAGTGTTTTAGTGCCTAACAGATGTTTTTAATTAGTATTTAACAGGTAAGGAGACAGTATGTTTTGTCCCAGGAAATGAAAATACACTTAAGTGAAAACGAATTGTATAATTGTTAAACTTTATAAGTCTAAGTGGTATCTGGACCAACAATCAAATAATGCTTAAAGCCCATTAAAAGGATAACAGAAAATGATTGATTTTAAAAAAGAGATGTTTTAAATTTCCTCTATAAATTGAAGCAGAACCCACCATTTGGCAGATGTAAATTAAGTGACTGCCTAGGGGGTAGGATTTTAGGTGAGAGCCAAAAGACTCTGACCCCAAAAATATGTCTCCCACCAACTTGTCAATACTTGAAATTCCACTCAGAGATTTACTCCTTTATCATAATTAAAATACCATGGAGTAAATGATATTCAGGCTTATAGATTATTGATCCTTTGAGGCTGTTATTTTCAATCTCAGCTCTCTGGAATTCCTCAGCAGGCTTGGAGTGGGGCTGGTGGATGGAGGTCTATGGTCCCAAGTGGGAGAACAAACGTAATGAGTGAGTCTGTGGGGTCAGCCACCATCCTGGCTTCAAATAGGGCAGATAGAGCCTAGTTTCATTTATATAGTAGATTCCAAAAAAGAATTTTAATCTGAGAAAAATATGTTTTTGTAAACTGTCTTACCTTGAAAGAAGCTTTTGCCCTTTTCAAAACAGTAAATCTTGAAAAAAAGGTGATAAATGAGAACACGGGGCACTGAGCAGTCTAAATTGGGAGTTCAGGGAGTGAGGGTGGAAGAAAGCCAACAGAGGCTGAGGATGGAAAGGCCTGCAAAATGACCATCATAGGCTTCACAGTTAACCTGGGAGAAGAACTGCACTCTGCTGCCGTTAAGCATTTAAAATCACATTTCAGGGGTGCCTGGGTGACTCTGTTGAACAGTTGACTCTCGATTTTGGCTCAGGTTATGATCTCAGGATTGTAGGCCAGAGCCCTGTACAGGGCTTCCCACTTAGCAGTCTGCTTGAGATTCTCTTTCTCACTCCCTCTACTCCTCCTCACCTCTCTAAAATAAAAAAATAAATCTTTTTTAAAAAGTCATGTTTCATTGTTTTGTTATTTTTTTTGTATATTTTTATTGGAGTTTGATTTGCCAACATACAGTATAACACACCTGGTGTTATATTTTATTTTTATTTTTTTTTTATTTATGATAGTCACACACAGAGAGAGAGAGAGAGGCAGAGAGGCAGAGACACAGGCAGAGGGAGAAGCAGGCTCCATGCACCGGGAGCCCGACGTGGGATTCGATCCCGGGTCTCCAGGATCGCGCCCTGGGCCAAAGGCAGGCGCCAAACCACTGCGCCACCCAGGGATCCCTATATTTTATTTTTAAAGAGCTTATCTCCCATCCCATTTTTCGGTGTCTATTGACAAAGTGAAATTTCCAAAACAAGGCGAATGGTCTACAAAAATATTTTCTTTGTATCCAATTACAATTCTCACTAAGTTCAAGATATGAAAATGTTCAAAATTATCTAGCTGATGGTGGCAAGGCAAATATGCCTGTCTATCATGTCTTAACCTAAGTAATTTCAATAAGCCCTTATACATTCAGATGTTTGAAGAAGAAATAAAATAAGGGTCTCACTTTGTCTATATTAATTTAGTGTTTAAAATTATATTTAATTGGGATTCAAGTACCAGGTATGTAGGTCCTAGTAGGTGGATATAATATGATATAATATATACAAGAGCTTGGTAAATTAAGGTTTTTGGAAGCTCCTGGACTCAATATATTTCTTTTCAAAGAAAATGAGGACTTCTTTTTGATGAGAAAAACATAGTCACATCCCCCAAATTTTATTTCACTGGGGGAAATGAAACATTTTAAGATTAAATATGAGCTAAATCATCAGACTTCTCCAAATTCTTAGCCTCAAAGATCATATTCTCATATTTGGATAGAATATATGTTTTTATGCTTTCAGTGTCTTTTAAAAATATATCAAATGTGCCTATAAATTTGATTTTTTTCCTTAATATGAATAAGTATCTTGGGTAACTAAAACCTATACAAAAGTTTGCCATCAATGGCAGCACATTTTTATTTTAATGAATAACCCATTTTTTGTCATAAAACATTAATGAAATTGTAAGTATAATCTTAAGTAGGTGTAAATGTATCACTTCATTTGCACTTATTAGAAAATCTGTATTCATTTCTATGTTCAGATGATCAATTGACGCTTGATAATACTCATGGTGAGTTGGGCTAACATAGATGTCAGTGAGTAATCCAGGGGACGGGAGCATATGTAGGAAGAGAATCTCAACAACTTGAGCATCTCAAACACTCTGTGAAAAAGCTAATTGAGAGGTAAAAACAAATTAACTGCTATGGAGAAGGACAATCTCCCCGAGAGAGAGTGCGTGCCTACAGCAGTAAGGTTCAGTGGTTGCATTTAGTCTGGGTAACTGCTGGGACAGTAATCCAGCTCTGGCCTGTGGACTTTCCCTGCTGACTGCCCACCTGGCAATTCTCTGGGCACCTTCAAGGCTGTCAGGACTGCGCAAGGAAAGCTGGTCTCATTACAACCAGCTCTGCGTGGGAGCTGATGCCCCAACCAATTGCTCTTCCTGATTTTGATACAGATGCAGTTTTTCTCTTCAGCCCATCAAGGAAGGGAAGACTGTATCTTCCTGCACAGAGATTTACACCTGGCTGCAGATGCCTGTCAGGAAATAGGCTGAGGTGAATATACTGGCATTTCCCCCCCAACAGTTGAAAGATGGATGGATGGAAGGAAGGAAGGAAGGAAGGAAGGAAGGAAGGAAGGAAGGAAGGAAGGAAGGAAGAGAAAAGAAGGTAAGAAGAAAGGGAGAGAAAGAAAGAATGGAAAGTAGGGTAGAGGAGCAGTTTCAGTGCCTACTGCTAATATTTATCCCGTAAGATATTGGAAAGCATTCATAAGATCTCAAGTTTCTTTGCCTTTAAAATGAGCAGCCCAATACTTGCCTACTATGATAAAATCCACATATAAAAATTGATGATCTCCATCACATTTTGCCCAACATTTAATGAGTGTTCTTAAAATCATAATAACCTTGAATATTCCAATTTTTCCGCTTTTATCATAATTCCTTTGAAAATGAATGTCATGTTGGAACATTTTAGTATCTGTACTTAATGCATATCCTAAATTGGTTTTTCCATTGTTTATTTAAATAATGTAGGTGAAATAACAAAGCTCAAGGATTGTAAATACATATCTGGAAAAGAGCAGGTTAAATAGAAAGATAAAAATCAAGGGATGTACAATGGAAATAAGGACATAATACACACTCAGTGATGAACCTATTCAAGAAAAAATCTTGCCACTATCTTATGGATAACCTCAGTTATCTCCTTCTATTTGTTTAATTGTTCCATAGATTTCTAAATATTTATTATTTTTTTAAGATTTTATTTATTCATTCATGAGAGACACACACACACACACACACAGAGGCAGAGACATAGGCAGAGGGAGAAGCAGGCCCCATGCAGGGAGCCCTACGTGGGACTCAATCCTGGGACTCCAGGATCTCGCCCCGGGCCAAAGGCAGGGGCCAAACCGCTGAGCCACCCAGGGATCCCCAGATTCCTAAACATTTAAATAAACCTTCTACTAATTCATATGGTTATAATGAAAACTTTAAACTTATGAAAAAACTGACCATGAAAGAGAACATAAATTTCAAATGGATTCATGGTGCTCTTGTGCCACTGGCAGAGCAAATTTCAAATTCAAATATCTAAATACAAATTCAGATATCCAAAGCATAAGGAATGCTAGGAGGGTATTGCAGATAAAAGTTAGAATCTTTTCTGTTATCAAATTATCCCATTTTCTAAAGATAAACAAGCCGATGAACTAGAATGATAAAGTTGTAGTAAAAAGCTGAAAAAACTCACACATTAGTTTCATTGTCTTCAAAAGATGTCATATTCCTCTAATTGTATAAAAACAATCATAGGCATGGGCCAAAAGGGCCTTACCTCTTCCAGTCCTAGAGTGCTGGAAGTTGCTGGGAGGTATAGAGAATCACAAGGGGGAAGCCAGCAATTCCCCAGCAATTAAGGAGTATTTCCATGTTAAGTATTTCTGAGAAGTTCCTTTAAAAAGTCTCAGAAGAAAGGATCTAAATCTCCAATCCTCCATTAATTCATAGTGATTTACATTCTCATTCTAAATAAATATCCACTTGCAGGACTAATTTTAAAGAAGTTCCTCTCCCCCAGATTGTATCAGCTCTAGATCTCACAGAAACTGGATCTGCCTCCACACACAGCAAATGGAAGACAACCCACAGAGCATTATTGACCAATTGTGTGTGAAAAGCACTAATTCCAGTGAAAAGACTTCCCTGTACCCATCTTCCACTCGTTTCTCCTGTGCTGTCTGCCACCCACTCACACATCCCACACTCTTGCTTATCAATTCTCTGTCACAATCACCCAACTTCCTTCTAGTTTTTCCACCCACCATCCCTTAAAGGTTTGCTAATACCCTTTCCTATCAATCCTTTCTTTCCTGCTCTCCCAGGGAAATGCTAACATTTCTGACAGCATCTCCATGGGGACGAAGAGGAGGAGTTGCAAGAAAGAACAGGACTGGAAAAGCAAAAGTCATTGAGCCATGCCTATAGCAGATGTTCTCAAAGTGGCCGGGGGTAGCAGCACTGACAGAGGATAGAAGTTTGGACTATAAGCAATAACTCCAAAAACCTGAAGGACTTCATAAATTATGGTGCATACTGAGTGTGACTACTAAAGCTAAAAACAATAATATTTCATCAACTTAAAAGGTCCTATGATTGAAGGCAAGAGAGTGTACCAGAAAACAGCAACAACAAAGCTTGCACATTGTGGTTTTGACTACATAGGGCAAATGAGTGCGTATGGAAATGATATTCAGGGGCACCTGGGTGGCTCAGTCGGTTAAGCATATGCCTTAGGCTCAGATCATGATTCCAGGGTCCTGGAATGGAGCCTTGCATTGGGCTCTCTGCTTAGCAAGAAGCTTGCTTCTCCCTCTCCCTCTGCCTGCCACTGTGCCTACATGTGCTCTCCCTGTCAAATAATAAATAAAATCTTTTAAAAATACATGCAAAAATGAGAATGGTCATATAATGAATGATGTGATTATGAGTGATGCAACTTTTTCTTAAAATTCGTCTAAAGTTGTTATGTTTTCAACTTTTTTTACAGGGAATTTTCCCATACCAGGGATGGACACCCAATATGGGTCGTTCTCAGTCCTTTGTCTTCTATGTCTGTTTAAACTTGGTACTATATTATGTCATGTAATTGCACGCATGGGACTGACACAATATAGAATACAGAAAGAGTGTGTCCTTTTGAGAGGTGACCTGCTAGTATTAAGATCTGACCAAAAGCTGCTATTTTTAAGTGACCAATGAAAGATATGATGAGGATGAGAACCTCGGTGAAGAGGGGAATACAACCATATACAATATGAAAAAACACTCCAGGGGATTTTGAATCACACCGTAGTTGAGATCCACTACTCTAGAAGATGATGACAACCACAATCAATTATTTTAGTTCTTAAAGCTGAGCCATGGATATGTGTACATACATACACACATACATGTGCATATGTGTATAAACATAGATGTGTAATATATATACATACATATTCAACAGAACTATATAGATCATCAAACATAAATAAATGATATCAAGGTAACCATGCTCCCTTCCCTAGCTCTTCCCATAATCAAAGCAAGCACTTTGCAAAATGTTGGACTAGATCTGTAACCAAGTCAGAAATCTGGAAAAAAAAAAAAAATGCTACTGGATGATGGGAACCCTTGAACTTGATGTCTTGAACATCACTTCCTAAGCTTTTAGCTGACTAGCAGACTATGGAAAATAAATTATCATGTTTATTGTAGAGTTACATTTCCCCAAAGGTCAATTTTTGCATGATAATATCCTCATTCCAAATGCAAACGTGAGAATGTCATTTTAAAGAATTATAGATAGAAAATACAATGTTCATAATTACAATATAAAGTTTATCTTCGTAGAATAAACTTGAATAGAAAAAAGAATTATAAGATAAAGATTGATCAAAATATAATTACTCAGAATGTTATCAATTCAAATATAAATATAATCAAAAGAAAATGATGAGTTATAAGTTTGTTCCTTCGATGGAAAAGAGCCATCCATTGAGTAATTCATTTTTTTCTCTTGAAATGTGGGATATGAAATTATAAAACAACATTAACTTGACAGACTTAACAAGGGAACTCAATTATGATCAACAGAAGTATTTAAACTCCTTAAACTTTCAGTACTTAGTTCGCTTTAACTAAGTATGAGTTTCTTTTTCTCTTCCAGAGATGCAATAGCAAAAAGTAGCCCAAGACATTTAGCCATCTTGTCCTGACAAATAACCAATTCACCTTTTTTCCCCAGTATATTCTTAAGTATTGATTTTACCAAGTGAACTCAGACATGTGTCACACTTATCCAATACAGATCCTTTTCCTTGGAAATGTAGTTTGAACATCAATCAGTCACCTGGCCTTTCACCTCTAATTCCTTTTGCCACTGTCTGTCAATTATTAAAGCCTTTCCCATTTCTCTAAATAAATTATTTTTTAAAACTGAAATACAAAGTGTTTCTGTTAAAAATATGTGTTCCCTGGAAAAAGTATGCAACATTCACATGATTAAATTTATTCGTTATAATTACTTTTCTGAGTTGAAAACTATTTAAAGTTTATAAATCCGCTTTTTAAATGCCTCTTGGTATTTTCTTTTAAAACCTACTCCCTGAATGGTAATATTAGCATAGCACTTGTAAGCCAAACTCTGGTGTGAGAAAGACAATACTAAAAGAAATTCAAGCTGAGTGGCATTGTTAGAAGGGTCTTCAAATGGAGCAGAGTGTTTTCATCTCTAGCTGAACTCAGTGAGAGTTACAGAATGACACCCACCTTGAGCTGCAGGCCTCCTGGGATAACAGTGTTTGCTGGAAGGCTTTTAATGTGTTGGTAGACATAAGAGGAGAATTGCTCCTGCTCAGCCTGTAATTGGGGGCCAAGTTTAGAGAGATGACCTCTGTTGCTTTTGATAGCTGTCTGCAATTCATCAATCAGCCTGCTCACCTGAAGGGGTTAAATTACAAGGGTTGTTAGCAAGAAGTAATTGTTGATGTCACACCTATTAGATTTTTGAGTACCTAGTTTGATGGGAGGGAAAATGACTTCAATATAGAATTTGAGTATAGAGCTATCTTCAAGTAAAGAGCCAGAAGAGCTATGCATTCCTTTATCAGCTAATTTTATTTATGGGAAAATTTATAACCTTTGCACTTCAGTAATATGGAAAAGAAAGCCATTTACAATTGATGAATAAAAAATGTCTCTGGATATGAGAAGAAACATGCACCTGACAAGTTTGCAAAGGACTTCTAAACTGCTTAACAGAATAAAATCTTCCTAAGATTTCAATTAATCCAATATATGTACCAATGACAATATTTAATTTCATTATATGAACACTGCATTGTGCAAGTTTATGTTTTCTCTAATAGATTGGATTCTTACACAAACACTAGTTGATATATGGTAGAGCAAGAGAGATTAAAAGCAGAAGTTCACTTTATCTATGGCCCTTTAAAGTTATTAAATTAGACTCATTTAGAATTATGAATGACCCCGAATAGAACATGGGCTTTTTGAAATATTAGGTTAAAAATCATTGCTCTTCCACTTACTGACTGAGCGACTGTGAACAAGTAATAAAACCCTCATCTGTAATAAAGAATAATAATATCCTTACCATACCAAGAATTAAATAAGATTACAGAATGAATGACACCATGTCTAACCTATAGTAATGTGCCTAATATATATTAGGTTATTATAGTATTTTCTTTTTTAAATCTAAGTGTTTTCTGCATATCAAGTTACAGTTGTTTGTCTTGGTCTATGTTTTCTATCCCTACCCTTATTTCACATAAAGCAAATAAAAATTTTAAACTATTTGCTACCTAAATTCTCCATCTCACTTCAATGTCCAAGGTAAAAAAAATGGGAAATCATTCTCCAAGAGTCTCTGTTGTACAGATACCTCATCCTCTTTTTCTCTTTTTCTCATAAAAATATGGTATTTGTCCCTGTCTGTCCAACTCTGATGTTAAACCCATGATTTCTATCCCTTCTACAGAGGATTCAGAGAAGTCAATGAAAGCAAATTTGTATTATTATCCATATAAATTGAATATTAATTTTTCTACTCTACCTACTTAGTTCAAGATTATACACACACACATACACACACACACACACACACACCTCAATGACATTTAACTTTCCCCAGCAACTTTAAAAGCATGATGTGCATATAAACAAACTAATTTAAATGATTCTGATTTTTCTTTGGTATTCCATATCTCTCTTATTTGTCTCAATGTCATCAATCATCTACTTCCTTTAATACTTTATTTTTTTTAATTTATTTTTATTTAAAAAAAATTTTTAAGTAGACTCCATAACCAGCACGGAGTCCAACATGGGGCCTGAACTCACAACCCCGAGAACAAGATCTGAGCTGAAATCAAGAGTTGGATGTTTAATCAGCTGAGCCCCCCAGGAGCCTCTCAACCAGTCCCTTTGAAAAAAATCCTTCTCTTAAATATAGCATTGGCAAACTTTTTCTCTAAAAGAGATAGATAATATTTTCAGTTTTGTGGGCCATAAGGTTTCCATAAAACCTGTTTGACCATGCAGTTGCACTTTGAAAGAAGCTAAAAACAACATGTAACAAATGGGCATGACTGTATTCCAGTAACACTTTATTCAGAAAAATAATCAACAAATTGGATTCGGCCCTACAGCTATAGTTTGCCAACCCTTCTTCCAAATTCATATATTTCTTCTCCTTCTTTGCTTTTCTTATAAGTAATACTCTGGTCCAAGCCCTCATCTTTTCATCCTTTACCCCAACTTAAACACCTACTGAGTGGTCTCCCTGTTCCTGGTCTCTCCACCTCAAATTCATCCTGCCACCTCCACCAAATTAATCTATGTCCAATTGCATTTTGAACCCTCCAGTTGCTCCCTCCCAACTTCGTCAGCTTGGTATTCAAGATTAAAAACCTTTTCCATTTTTTGGAATGAATTTCTGTGCTTTCCATAGTACTGTTAATGCTACTATAAAACTGTAACATTTAAAATACAGAAATGATAAATGATCTAATATTAGTCAATATTTCCAACCTCATCCTTGCCATACTATCTTCCAGTATTATCCTCAAAATGATGGATAATAATATCTATCATACCAGAACTGGAGACCAAACAAGGCCAAGTGACTTGCTCTTATAGCTGTCTGACAAAAAGAAAGGACTTAAATAGACTCCAGATGCCATTTCTGCAAAGCACTGATCCTCTCTGAACCTATGCTCAGCCCCAGCATCATATGATTCAAAAAGATAGAATTTATGTAGTCTTTAAAGTATACTAAGTATCATGCAATGTATTATGCTAGTCAGTAATTCTGCTCCTTCGATTTTATGTACTGTACTTTGTACTATAGTGAGCCACCAAAAAAAAAAAAAAAAAAAGGAATTTTAGGCTTTGATTTGAGAACCTTTTTATACATGACTGATTTTACTGTCACAATCCATAGCCTTTCACAGATAGGGGATTTCATGTGACATCAGAAATCAACCAACCATACAATTGATGATGTCATTTGCATTCTAAAGGGCTATTGGTTAAAAGTTTTATTTCCTATGAATCTTTTGTTGCTTCAAAAAATTTCTCTATCATTTTTGTTATTTTCAACTGTCCCATGATTATCTATTAATGTATGTGAAGTATGATTACATCAATTATCAACTTTTTATTAAAATAAAACTATCCAAAAAGATGTCCTAGCAAAAATTAACATATCTTAAAATAGAAAAAAATATATCAAGAATCCTGACATTTTGGTAAAATTTCCATCCAATTATACTAAAACTTTGTTACTTTACATATTCATAAGGTCTTTTATCCTCAAAGTGCTACATTTTGTTCTCAGTTATTATGAGAACATATTACCCTTAAAGATAACCCTACACATGATATAACTCATGTACCAAAATTGGGTAGGTAATACAATAATCCTGAATTATTTTACATAATATGATTTTTTTCAAATCACAGATGTTGCTAGAAGGGGAAAAATGCTTTTTAAAATTCTTCATCATGAATCTTTTTTTCCTGCAAATCCTTTTTTCTCTCTCTCTCTCTCTACAAAGGCAATGTGAATAGGGGTAAAAGAAGACAAAACTTGACCTTTTGTGATCCCAGCATTAATGGGTCTGTTCATAATTCAATCTATGTGTGTGTGGGAGCATCCATGTGGAAACATAGAGGCCTGAGAGACATAAAGCCTTTCCCTTTAAACATTATCTGACCCTATCAGTCCCATTCACAAAAGAAGGCTTACGTATGCATATGTTGAAAAAATGCACCATCTCATTGTGCAGCAGAAAGCCTACACATTCTACTCTTCATTCTCCGTGGAAATGCAGCACGGAAGTGACACTTGTACAGAATTTGGGAGAGTGACAAATGAGCAGAAGGTAGCAAAAAAAAAAAAAAAATGAGTATTCGATCAGGAAAAAGACCAAACTTCTGAAAGAATGCAAATGCACACCTGTCTATAAACATAGACAGAGGTTTTTGCTGAAAAACCTACACTGGGTAGTTTGGTCATGTTTTTATGACATATTTACATAACCTTTGAATTTATTCTCAAGATGATTTAGAATTAGTATAAAATATTATTCTGTTTCTAATCATTCTAAAATGTATGCACATTGAAGTTATGTGTTCTAAATTACACATTCTGTATATTGTACTTTGGCTGTTATGAATGATACTTTGAGGAGCTCCTGGTTTTTCTAATGGTGAGTTCAGCTCTTGGCCTGATTGCTACAGGGCCTTGAGTCCATCTATTTTAGTAAGGAGGACTCCAGAGAACTTTGCACCAAATTATCACTTGAAATCAGCACAAAAGGTGGCAGCCTCTATGCTGGGAATGGCATCTTGGCATGCAACACACAGGGAATGGACTTAAAGCTAGGCCACTGCTTAAACCTAAGACCAAGAAACTTTGTAATTTATGACATAATTAAGAAGAGCCAGAAAGAGGGTAGGGAGATGAAAATGGGTATCTTAGGGACGCCTGGGTGGCTCAGCAGTTGAGTGTCTGCCTTGGGCTCAGGGCGTGATCAAGGGGTCCGGGGACTGAGTCCAGCATCAGGCTCCCTGCAGGGAGTCTGCTTCTCCCTCTGCCTATGTCTCTGCCTCTCTGTCTCTGTCTCCCAAGAGTAAATAAAATCTTTAAAAAAAAAAAAGAAAATAGGTATTTTAAATTTCCTAAAATCTCTTCTTTCTTTCAGGCCCAAGGGTACAGTGTTTTTCAGTGTAAAAAGAAACATAACCCAATCTTTGTCAACCCAATCTTTGGTGACAAAGATTAAAGACATGAGAACCTATGAGCAAAGTTAAGTATCTCTTGATTTAGAAAGATGGGCTGCAATGTAACTATTAGGGAACTTGAAGTGTGTACCACCTTCTATTCATACCACTTCAAATACTCCCAACTTTTTAATAGTTTCTAGAACCCTTCTGAGAGAGAAGATACCTCAAAAAGAGATTGATCTTGTTTCCAGCCAGAGGTCCATCATGTGTGCCACCTTTAAGCTTATTCAAGAGTTTAATATTCCCATCCACTCATGGAGGAAGGGGCAATTAAAATAGAGACTTTACAAAGTTTTTAATTCCAGTGAAGCTAATATACAGTGTTATGTTAGTTTCAGGTGTGCAATATAGTGATTCAACAGTTCCATATACTACTCCATACTCATATGGTAATCACAATCTCCTTCACCTAAAATAGAAACATTTTAAATGCCTTTATAATACATCTGGCAATAGGGTTATGTTGATGGCAACAAAAATAATGTCAACTTATACTTTTTGAAGAAGCAATGAGACTGTGCTCCACAGGCTTCTAACTACAGGAGCATAATGAACTAAAGGTCCCAGCTACTGTCCTCTGAAACCATCACCAGGTTGGCACCAATAGCTGAGGATACTGAGGTAGGTCTAACTTAGGGAGTCACAGAACTCCTCTGAAGGACAACTTAGGTCAAGGATACACCACCAGCTTCACCAAACCTTCCTTAGACTGCACCAGCATCTAAGATGCTTCCCTCCAGTCTTCCCTTCCTTTCTCCTTCACTTGTGTCCAAGTCTGCATTTTTTTTTTATTGGAGTTCAATTTGCCAACATATGGCATAACACTCAGTGCTCATCCCATCAAGTGCCTTCCTCAGTGCCCGTCACCTAGTCACCCCCACCCCCCACCCACCTCCCTTTCCACCACCCCTTGTTCATTTCCCAGAGTTAGGAGTCTCTCATGGTCTGTCTCCCTTTGTGATATTTCCCACTCATTTTTTCTCCTTTCCCCTTTATTCCCTAGTCTGCATTTCAATCTGACACGTCTCCCAGCCTTACCCAGAGCTCTCTCCATTTTCTCTCATAAGCATTTCTTCTTATACATTACATACATATTTAATACTATCTTGGTATTTACTTTTCAGAGAACTTGGAATAACTTTTAAGCCAACAATAACAAATTACCTGCACATTTCTAATATGCCATTTCCAAAAAGTGGTTTAATATACAACATACCACAAAGTAATCTTATGATATATACATTATTATTCCCAGTTTTCATGTGGAAAAATTACATGAAATAAGACAATATTTTAAGATAAAACCACAGACAGTAGAAATCTAAATCTAAATCTTAGATTTTGTCATACTTAGTTTGGGTTTGGAAATATATTTAGAAATGCAATATTTTTTGTAAAAAATATTCATAATTGAGTAATCCCCCCAAATTTTTCATTTCTCTTCATCATCAGGATTTCACATTTCCGTATATGAATCAGGGCCAAAACTTGCTGTCACTTACTTTTCTTAGCCAAACCTCTAGAAATTACACAACAGGATTAATATAATAACTTTCAAAGTAATGTCATAGAAATAATTCCCATACTGTATAGAATATATTTAGACTATTACATACATACACACACACACACACACACATCATAAAACATATTCCCTTTATTGTATATTTGATTCCTTAAGCAAACAAGAGACATTTGAAGCTGTAGCTGATCAAGCAAATATGTGACCAAGTAAGGCACTATATAGGAAAGGATATGGATATATCCTTGAAGGATATATCATTGAAGGATATGGATATTAAATAAATATTAAGATGGTAATAAGAAGAAGTATCAAATAAACATAAATACTGTTGGATTTTCTAGAAAAGATAATTTTTATTTCGTGTTGCTAACAAGATGTCATTGAAATGATATATTTAGCATAATGATAATTTTCTGGGGTCACTTCAAATTTTTCCATTCCATTGAAACTGGAGTTCAAAGAGAACTCCAATATCAAAGAGAAAAATAATATAGAAAGAGAAAAATATCAAAGAGAAAAATAATTACAATATTTAAAAGGTAGAAAATATCAAATCTTCATTTTTAGATTATTTTATATTTACTTTCTGATAAAAATTTGTTATTTTGGACATAATTTTAATGATACTAATTAGAGATATTTAAAGTTGACCATACCAAAGTTATATCAATATAACTTTCCAACTGTGAAAACATTTTCCAAATGAGTAGAGGGCAATACTTTTTAAATTTCTAACTAAAAATCTAGTCTTTTAACTTGTTAATATTAAGTGGAATAAGTGAAAATTGTAACTTAAATCTTTACAATTGTTATTTGCTATACTTGTAACCCATTCAAGCTGAATTTTTCTTTTTTTTTAAAGCTGAATTTTTCTTATGAAATATTCCCTGCTGAGATTACCAATATATGTTTGTAATGTAGTCTTTAAAACTGGACATATACAAGTCCCAAAGATTAATATGGTCTCTAATACAAAGACTTGAATTCACTCAGGAAAATCTGACACATTGTACCTGTTCAATTTTTGTATCATAGTTAGCAGAACAGATGCAATCATAATGATGAGAAAATATTAAAAGCCCAAAGCTTGGATAGATTTCCTTGCCAAAATGTCAAAAGAGAATTACATGAAAGTTTAATTTTTAAATAACCACATTACCTTATTCTTTAAGTTGATTATGATTTTATTTACTGACAATGGTACATGGGAATTAGTAAATTCATGATCTCTCCTCAGAAAGATTAAATGCTTTTGCATTCCAGGAAACTACATAAAAGTCATTTTCTTCTTTTGTCTAATACCAATTTTGTATTATTATTTCATTTATGGAATATGCTGTCAACCTCACAGCATGAGCTTTAGAGAGAAGAAGCTTTGCTTTAATAGTTCTTCATTACAATATTGCCTACAGAAGCTTATGATTAGCTCACTTAAGCTTGACATTTGTAAACTACAGTTTTTTCTTGGTAAGAGATAGCATTGTTGGCTTTTCTAAAATTTAGAACAACAATTTAATTCCTAGAAACTCAGAAAATAAAAATAAGATTTAGTACTTATTCAAAGTTCAATAAAATGTTAATGCTTTTATTATGTTAGCATGTTTTATAATTTCCAGATTCAACTTGCATGTAATAATTTCCTAATTTAGGAAATTTATGAGAAAGTTTTCAGAAATATTTTTCAGAAAATTACAATATTTATTCTTTCAAGCATATAATTCTTTTTCAAGCTGCCTATACTAATAAAATGATTCCAGTTTTAACCAATCTTTTTCATTTTGTTGCTATCAGATAACTATAGTTGGTTCACTATCAGACTCAAGTAAAATATGTTGTAACTTTGAAATTAGCACTCATTGCAGTTTTATAATAGTTTAAAAAGTAAGTTTCTTACTTCTTCTTGTGCCTTATGGTATTCTTTTGCTGTCATTGAAAGAATTACTTTTTCAGTAATTTTCTCTTTCTGTTCATCTACAGCCAGGTTCAACTAGAAAAAAATAAATAAATTGCATGAAAATCGGCACTTACTGACACTTAACTGCAACATTTATTCAAATAACCAACTTAGCATAATCATGGAAAGTGATTTAGAATTAATTTGGCCCATATTTTTAGGAAAGAAACTCTACTTAGGTTAAGTAAGTTGAAAGTACATTTTTATATTTAAGACATTTAACACCGAATCTTTCACTTCCACTTTTACTGTTTATCAGTTTACTAAAATATGATTTGGAAGGGGATCCTTAATTGCAGACACTTGACACCAACAATTACATTTTTATTTTATCAAAATAAGCATAGCAATTTTAAAAATTAGGCTGATATTTCCTATTAAAATTTCTCATTGTCAGTAGGGAATAAATTGGCTGCTGTTACATCAGGATAAAACCAACATAAACCAAAAGCAAATATCAATTCAAACACTTTAGAACAGTTCAAAATGATTTATAATATTTCATGACAAGAAATAATGTATCTTAAATACCTGAACAGTTACCTGCAAACTGATCCATTTAGAAAGCCAGATAAAGGTCTTCAATACTGCTGCTAACCCATACGTTAATAAAAGGTGAATGTGGTCCATTCTGTGTTGTTGTTTTTTTTTTTTATAAATAGTCCCCATTGAAATGAAATGCTATTTTCAACTACGGAAAAAGCTGAACTCACACAATAACATTCACTCAGCAAACTGGTATTAATAGAAAGAAAGAAAATAACAGCCTAACACAGAACCTTCTGAATTGGAATATTTAACAATTCTTTAGCAATGGACTTGTCATGTTGTATCTCCCCATTGAGGATAAAGAATGAATAATGACCATGTGTTTTGTTTGTTTTGTTCATGTTGTTGTTGCTTTATTCTTTTTTTTAAAGATTTGTTTATTCTAGAGAGAGCACAAGCAGGAGGGGCAGAGGGAGAGGGAGAAAGAATCTCAAGCAGACTCTGTTGCTGGGCTCAATTCCAAGACCCTGAGATCATGACCTGAGCCAAAACCAAAAGTGGGAAGCTCAACCAACTGTGCCACCAAGGCTCCTCTGTTGTTGTTTCTTTAAATCACGTTTCTCTGTTGTATGCCTGGCAAGTCATGTTTGAGTTAACATAAATCTTTAATCCATATCCTGTCTGAAGATCCACTCTTATACTTGAGATAAAATGGGGGTAGGAGCCAATAATATGGTTTCCTCAGTTTAGTCATATATATATGCTATAAGAATAGTATCAAACCAGTGAACTCTTCATCCACTGACATGTGATACAGCTCAGTATATCAGAGATTCTGTCTTGGTAGCGGGGACAGGCCCAGGAATCTTTAGATGATTCTGATGATCATAGATAAGGAATTGGCAAACATCTGTAGAAGGCCAGAGAGTAAATATTTTAGGCTTGGGTGGGCAGGGATACAGTCTCTGCTGTAATCACTCAACTCTACCTTGCAGCATGGAATAGATAATACATAAATGAATGAGCATAGTTCTGCCTCAGTAAAACTTAAACAAACAAGTGGCAGGCTTAATTTGAACAGAAGGCAACATTTGACAACCCCTGTCCTGGATTACGAACCACTCAAAACAAGTTTGTTAAAAAATAAGCATAAGCATCATGTAATCTACAACATGATGACCATAGTTAACAATGCTGAATTGTATATTTGAAAGTTGCTAAAAGAGTAGAAAACATAGAAAGTAGAAAGTTGCTATGAGTTCTCATCACAAGGAAAAACATTTTTTCCCTGTTTTTTTGTACCTATATGTGATGATGGATGTTAACTAAATTTCTTGTGGTAATCATTTCACAATATATATGAAGGTCAAGTCATTATGCTGTGCACCTTAAACTTACACAATGCTATATGTCAATTACATCTCAATTAAATGGGAGAAAATACCATGTGAAATTGTTCTTGGGATCATTCTCCCCAAAGAATTATTTTCCTGTTCTGAAGTAATATAAAAAACATATTATAAAACGTCAAATATACACCTCATGGATGCCTACATGTAAACTGTGGTACAACATAGTTGTGTCAAGTCTCTATGGCTATTTCTCTATAGGAAGATTCTCATCTTAGGAGATAGATGTGAAGGAGAGGGTACTGGGAAATATTCACCAAGCTCATCCATTTCTTACAAAATTAATCTCCAAATGCACAAACATTCTAAGCAGATCTTTTTTGAAGGGAAGCAAAACAAAACAAAAACAGAGCTACTAAACTCTTCGGTGCCTCAGCAGTAAGTCAGATTCTAATGAGGTCTCCCAGGGCCATGACATTTAGAACTGCTTCCAAGCAACTCTTTAAAAGGTGGGAATTCTTTACCTTTGAAAGCATCACAGTTGGGAAAATCAGCTCCATTCTAATATTCAACTTCTAAAGAAGCACTATACTAATCTATATAAGCTGAGGTCAAAACATATCAAAATTATTGGAAAACATCATATGCATAGCAAATAGAGAATCCAGTAAGATACAGAGAAATAGTTAACAAAATATAAGGATACAGACATGGGCCTTTTCTGGAAACAGACCAGCCATTCCAAAAGAGAGAGAGATTTTAATATAATCATTTAAAGAACATTATTGAAAGTAAAAGGTCAAATTAAGAGAGTGCATTTTCACCCTGAGATATTAATAAGATGCAGTGCTAATAGCATCTCTCCCTCAAGTCCCATGTCATGATAACAATCACTTTGAAGGAGACGATCCTGTTTCTTCATTATGACAAAACTATGTGTTTTTGATTTGCTGTTCTTATCTGACAGTTATGAAATAATTTTTGCTAACGGATTAAATATTTCTGAGGTTAATTTTTCATTTATAAATAAGGTAGAAACTTGAAATTAAAAATAAAAAACAAAGGTTTCATGCAAAGTGAAATAAGTCAGAGGAAGACAAATACCATATTATCTTATTTACACATGTAATCTTTAAAAAAAACCCAAAAAACAAAAATATTGAGTTCATAGATAGAACAGATTGATGATTGCTGAGGGACAGAAGTGGGAGGTGGGTGAGACAGATAAAGGAAGTCAAAAGATACAAATTTCCAGCTATAAAATAAATAAGTCATGGAGATGTAATTAATGTATAAGATGGTAACTATAGTTAATAATACTGTATTGCATATCTGAAAGTTATTAAGAGAGTAAATCTAAAAAATTCTCATTACACACAAGAAAATTGTAATGTATATGGTGACAGATGTTAACTAAACTTACTGTGGTAATCAATTTATGATATATACAAATATCAAATCATTATGTTGTACACCTGAAACTAATATGTCAATTACACCTCAATAAAAAAAAATAAACAGTTGGGCAGCCCGGGTGGCTCAATTCTTCTCAGATGGTTTAGTGCCATCCTCAGCCCAGGGCCTAATCCTGGAGACCCAGGACCTCCCTCTGCCTGTGTCTCTGCCTCTATCTCTCTCTCATGAATAAATAAATAAAATTTTTAAAAAATAAAAAATAAACAGAAAGATGGCTAAAATTTGCATGTAACTATGAAAACCCAAATCTCTACCAAATAGGGAAGTGTAGGGATGCCTGGGTGGCTCAGTGGTTGAGCATCTGTCTTCAAGCTTAGGTGGTGATCCTGGAGTCCCAGGATCAAGTCCCACATCGGGCTCCTTGCATGGAGCCTACTCCTCCCTCTCCCTCTTACTATGTGTCTGCCTCTCTCTCTGTGTCTCTCATGAATAAATAAATAAAATCTTTTAAAAAAAGAAACAAATAGGGAAATCTTACTTTGTTTTAACTTTATATTGCTCCTTTTAAATGTAATAAAGTACCCATAAATATTCATTGTGCACATCAAAATCTAAAGCTAAAGCTAAAGAGGAAGATTTGATTTACTGTTTTTGTTGCAAAGATTTAAAAAATATGTAATAAATATTAGCTATCCAAGATCTGGTTAAAGCTGGTCTTATTCAATATCAATAGTGACCAGAATAGAACCATCAGGAGACAAATGAAAGACAGTGGCAGAAATCGAAAATAACAACAACAACAACAACAACAAAAAACCAAGAAACATAATGGCTCTGTCAAAGAAAACTAAACAAAAAGTGCTTTCAAAAAATGGTTTGGTTAGAGAAATAGGATTAAAAAGAAGTAAGTTTACCTCAAACAATCTGTTTAGGAACTAAGGAAAAAGTCCACAGAAGTATACCTGAAGCCAGAGGTTCAATGAAATGATTTCTAGCAATTGTTACCTTTCAGACCATATGTATTTTACATAAAACTTCTAATGCTAGGGTAGCAGGCACCAAACTTTCTCTAAGCCCTAGAGGGTCATAGTTTAGTAACATATAGTTCTGCATAATATGTATGGCCCATTGTGATTATAATAACAAGTGCTCATTTAAGGAGTTTTTAAAACATTTGCTGGCTCAGGAAGCTCAACTATGGACATCCTAGAGAGGACAGCAGGCTCAAGACCTCCTGCTGCAGAAATACAGACAGAACAGCAGTGATCTTCTTTTGTGCATATCATTAACAGTGCATGGCTTTTTCTTCTTTTTTTTAACTTCCTCCCAAATATTTTAAAGTATATTTATAAAAATCATAAAGCCTAACTGCATAAACATTTTACCATGACAGTAAGATAAAATAAAATCTATTTTATAGGAGAAAATAACTCTCAATGAACTCTAGCACCCAATGATTAATATCTTTTAAAAAGGCACAACTATCAAACAAGCTGGAATGTACTGTCTACTAAATTCATATTGACATTCCAGATAGGTGCTAACCAAAGAGTTCAACCATACTCTCAGTGCCCTGCATTATAGTTCTGCATGTATTTTTCTCTGTATTCAGAAGAACAGCTAGTGATTCAATGTGAAATATATGATATGTGTTATGTATAATGTCCTTAATAAATCAATGTAACCCAACAAGAAAACTGAATCTCTATCAAAAACCTAACTTTTTGACCAGTAAATTGCTTTAATAATAAATTATTTGATCCATATTTTACATGCAGATCAATACAGGCAATACAGTTTAGCATAAACAACAGGACAATCAACCTTCATATATATTGACAAGTTTCCCAATGGTCTGTTAATATACAAAAGACTGGGACAAATTACTTATTTATATATACAAAACATGGTTATAAAGGCCAGCTGCAGGTATTTTTTTGGAAAGTGCATTTTAATAAGGTCCTATTCATTTAGGGAACAAATGGGGAAGAAGTAGTTTGCACTACAGAGTTTAGCGCGAGAGCTTTCTCTTTTTCTAACCACGAAATCAATCATTTGTCCAGACTGTGGGAGTCAGAGTTAGTTACTGAAAAGAGCTCCGTATATAAACAAGTCAATAACTCATTGTGTGTTATTGTCGAGCTGAAGAAGTCGGCTTTCAAAAAGCTGCCCCTGCTTCTCTCAGAATGAATGTCACTGTATTCAGGGACTGGGAGAGAGTCCTTTGTTTCCAGCCATTGCTGACTGCCATTTATGTATGGGAACAGGAGGTGGCTGCTACGAGTGTGGGGGAAGCCACTATTTGGTATCATGGATGTCCAGGAAAAACCCTGAATTTTGTCAACCAAAATCATTTGTGTCTGAAAATGCATTGATGGAATTGATAAAGAATGGCCATACACACACAAAAAATATTTGGTAAAGAAGTTAAATGATAATAAGTCTGTATCATTTTAAATTGGGTCAGGCTGATGTTTTTGGTTTCCTACCTGTCAACGAAGATGAAATGAAAAATATAGGCAATGATTTGAAAAGTTTGAACGTACAAAATCGAACTGATGAACAGGGCAACATGTCAAATAAATACTATCTGTTCAGGCCATTAATATTAAGGATGACTCTTGGTACTCTCAAAGTGTGTGTGTGTGTGTGTGTGTGTGTGTGAATTTCTCTAAGGCATGATTTTATGTGCTCAATATTTGTGATAAGTTAAGGAATGTGAACTATTTTTACTTAAAAATTAATGTAAATTTCCTTTAGAATGGAACTGAACATAAAATTCATAAGATATAAATATTACCATACTCTTTATTGCATCTTAATATTTTTAAAAAAATTTTTTAAATTTATTTATGATAGTCATAGAGAGAGAGAGAGGCAGAGACATAGGCAGAGGGAGAAGCAGGCTCCATGCACCGGGAGCCCGACGTGGGATTCGATCCCGGGTCTCCAGGATCACGCCCTGGGCCAAAGGCAGGCGCCAAACCGCTGCGCCACCCAGGGATCCCCTGCATCTTAATATTTATTAAAAACCTACTAATTTATTCAAAATCAAACGAGGAACTGTGAAGAAGCACCAGACCAGGATTCAAAATTTATAATTACATCGAGCAAATAAAAAATACATGTAGATCTGTTAATAAATTGGTCATTTGGGGGGAAAGAGGATGGTCTCTGAAATATTAAACAAAAGCTTAGTTCTTATTTGGATGAAGTTGGAGTTGTATGTAAGGAGAAAGCTGGGAGCCTAGAACTGACTCCTACTGACCTCATTTCTCCTCACAATTTAGAAAGCCACAGTATTAAATAATATAATATGCTTCCACATGCAACAAGTGTCCTAGACATTTTGCTACATACGAATTGGTTAACAGCAAAGTGAGATATGATTGAAGAGACAGTGGAAACAATAGAAAGTAAGAAACAATGTGTGCATGCCACAGACCATAATTAATTGTCAAATGGAGGTATAAACAGTACAATCTACAAGTACAAAAGACAAAAATGTTATTTAAGGTAGGGAAGAAAAGGCACAAACAATGGGTAGTATCTAGCTAGGAAAAGAAGTGATAATATAGGAAAATATTATTAATAAATATTAATTAATGTTACTGATTATATATGAATTACACGATGAAATTTGTTCTAATTACAATTAGTGAAGTGGCTTGACATGGCTTTGGGAAGATTGGAGAGGATACAAGCCGGGCCTTAACGGACTGGCAGGGCAGAGAAGGCGGCGTAGCTGATCCAGGTGAGTCAGGCTAAGGCAATGGTTCGACTGGAAGGGATGTTTCATACTGGGGAACAAGAACTAAGATGGCTACTGTGACTCCATACATAATCGATTTCTGAATGTCATTATAGACTATACATGCAAAATGCTAGGCTTGTAATGTGGGTATAATGATAACTTTATATAACTCGGTTCTTTGCTTTGAGTTTCTACATAACTCAGTTCTTAGCTTTGCCTTGGCTCAGCCCCATCTTCTCAAGCTATAAACACTTGACTCAGTTTCAGTCTTAGAGATCCATCCCTTCACTGAATCCTGACCGGGCCTCCTTTTCCGACTAGGTTATCTCACTTAAGTCCCTTCTATGAAAAAAAATTCAAAAGTGCTACTTTTAGACTTGGGGAAGGAGCAGATCTGATCCTTAGTTCAAAATTGGCTATGAGGGACACCTGGGTGGCTCAGCAGTTGAGCACCTGCCTTCAGCCCAGGGCCTGATCCTGGAGACCGGGGATTGAGTCCCACGTCGGGCTCCCTGCATGGAGCCTGCTTCTCCCTCTGCCTGTGTCTCTGCCTCTCTCTCTCTCTCTCTCTCTGTCTCTCTCATGAATAAATAATAAAAAAAAAAAAAAACTGGCTGTGAAATCTGGCTCTGCCATACATTATCTCTGACACAGTGAGTAATACTGAAGTTCATAGAGCCCAGGTCTTCTAAGGCCAGGGATTTCTCTCCCAACCTTGCTAATTCTCTGAAGAAAAAAATTTTTAAAAGCTGTTTTTACCACAGACCGTACCTTCGTGAGGATAGTTTAAGGGACCATTTATAAAAGAAATCTTTGTAATGATTGAAAACCAACAAAACATCACCATTTTAAAACAGTAATATTTGGGGATCCCCTGGGTGGCTCAGTGGTTTGGTGCCTGCCTTCAGCCCAGGGCCTGATCCTGGAGACCCGGGATTGAGTCCCACGTTGGGCTCCCGGCATGGAGCCTGCTTCTGCCTCTCTCTCTCTCTATGTCTATCATAAATAAATAAATCTTTAAAAAAACCAGTAATATTTTAAAAGTCATATTTTGTCTAAAAGTGTGTAAAAGAGAATTCTACATAATACTTTACCTACAATTTATTTAACGTCTTTTTAAAAAAGATTTTATTTATTTATTTATTCATGAGACACAGAGAGAGAGAGGCAGAGACACAGGCAGAGGGAGAAGCAGGTTGCCCCCAAGGAGCCTGATGCGGGACTCGATCCCAGGACCCAGGGATCATGACCTGAGCTGAAGGTCACTCAACCACTGAGGTACTCGGGTGCCCCCCACTTTATTTAACATCTAATTAAAGAAACAAACTGTTTTAAAAATCTTCCCTGTTTTTTTAAACTAATTATAAACAAATTTTAGACCTTCCAAATTCCATAGGAAAAGTGGTACTGAGTTAGCCCTGACTCGGTAGCCACATTACAAACTTTCTGCCTAGAAGTTCTGTCATAGCTGGGAATGCCACAGGCCCTAAACTGAACTCAGCCTGTCCTCTCAAACGACTCTACTCCATTTCTTCTATGACTGCATGAGGTTTTGGAGGGACTGTGCCACCCTGGCCAAGGGGTGTGCCCCTGACCTTCCACACCAATTAGCTTCAATCAGACTCAAGAGGGGAACCACATAGAGACATCAATAGTTGGAGAGAACCTGTCCGATTAACAGCACCCTAAAGAGATTCTTCCTAAGACACAGATGTCTGGAGCTATTCTGGTGTTTTCTATAGCCCCTTTCTTCGGCCTTTCTTTAAATCCCATGGGCTACTACCAGCCATTCCGTTAAATTATTTTTTTGCCTAAGTTATCCTGAGATAGACCCCAGTAATTGCAACCAGTAAATCCTATCAGATATGTTATGTACGTCCTCATAGTAAATGCCCCATCACTTTAGGAGATATGAAGGAGTGTCTATTTCTTGCAACTCAAGGTATCAAACTCAGATGTCTTAATGATGTGCCACGTAAAGTCCTTCAGGTATTATAATGGGTAATGTAACAGAGGTAATGTTTTGAAAATTTATCAGTATGCTTTCCTTTTTGGCCTTTTCAAATATAAAACTGCCCTAAATACTCTAGATGTTCCTAGGATTTGTCACAATATCATTTCTGACATGTAGAATAAAATTGCGCAACCAAACAATATCCTTGCAAACAAGACCATTGTCTTTAGAGATGATCTGCCTCTCAAGTAAACCTTATACTCCTCTCAGCATATAAACAGCGAAACTTAGAAAACTCAGCCCATAAATGTCCCTTGTAAATTAAGAATAATGACTCTGACTCCTGTTAAACCTTTGCTAGAGTCAGGAATAAGGAAGATACAATGTAGAGAAAAAAATAAAAGCATACTATGTCCTTTTGCCCTAGAGGAAATACAGGAAGAAGTCTCAGAAAGGGAGGCAGGTATAAAATAGCAAGAAGAGTTAAGTCTTAAGTCCCCCCTCTATAGCCTGTGGCTTGAGGAGGAAGATAAATATCAGGAAGTGGAAATATCCTTGAGCCAGAGAGGGCTTCTGCTCCCCTCCTCTCAATATGGTCACAAGGAGGGAACTGTCCTGTAGCACCAGACAGGGCCACATCAACAAGATGGCATGGTATAGGCACACAGAGGGAGGCCTGAGGTTTAGCTTTCCTGAACAACTCTTGGTTTCTGTGTCTTAGGACTTGGAAGTAGATACGTTAGGTCGGGAAGTTTACTATACACTATTGGCATAGTGAGAGAAGTATGGCTCTCTAATGAGAGTAGCACCATAGACCACTCAAGCCAGACAACCAAAAGGTTGTCTCAGTCAGACCTTGGAACAGAGGTCTCTAATACCAGAGGAAGTTTAGGGTGGACCATCCAGGAAGCACCATCAGAAAAAGGGCCTGAGCCAAAAGAATGGACTACAAGTTCACATGCTGCAGATCAGAAAAGTATCCAGCAACCAGCTGACCAACAGGTGCCAGCAGCCGCCACACCAATATATACATAAATTCCAATGGGCTAGCTCGAGGTCAGGGGCCCCGTTAGCCACACAGCCCCTTCTTCCATATACCACTTGAAGGAAACCAACAGGGTGCAGGAAAGTCTATCTCAGAGAAAGAATGACCTAAAATAAGCATTTAAATGATCAAATCAGACTAAGCCTTACACTAAAGTGGACATTCAGTTATTTTCCCCCACAAGATAATTGGCAAGACCTCAGGACGAAAGTATTAGCGTCAGAAAATAACTCAAGGTCATTTAGTCATTTTCTTTTTTTTTTTTTTTAAGATTTTATTTATTCATGAGAGACACAGAGAGAGAGAGAGAGACAGAGACAGAGACACAGGCAGAGGGAGAAGCAGGTTCCATGCAGGGAGCCTGACGTGGGACTCGATTCCAGGTCTCCAGGATCACGTCCTTGACATGGGACTCAATCCCAGGTCTCCAGGATCATGCCCTGGGCCGAAGACGGAGCTAAACCGCTGAGCCACCCGGGCTGCACCATTTAGTCATTTTCCACACAAATTGTGTACACACATATAAGGAAGCCCATTGTTAGACTGAGCCAAGGAACAAAAGCAAAAACAGGATTTATAAGACATAGGAGAGAAATAAAATAGACTGTACATTTTGGGGAGAAATTGATAAGTTGGCACCTACCAAACTGAGTAGGCCAATTAGGGGCACTGAAGGAAGCATTTTAGTTTTTTATGAATTCTACAAATAAACTTGAGAAATCAGTTGACAAGCAAGTGTGGCAGGCCACCTCTGTATCATGTCTATTTACCCTATCACTTCAGTTAGACCAGTCCTGCACTGTTTCCCACACTAGAACATTTCATTTCTTCATACAAACAAATAAACCACATTTTCTCACACTCACTAAAGTAGTTATCTGAATCAGAGAGTCCTTTGAGAACTGTGATTAGGATTCTGGGGGCCAGAAAGGATAAGCCAGATAGGCCACTATCCTTATAGAAAACTGTCTGAATATGGGTAATGCTAGGTGTGATGCACTATACATCTCCAATAAGCCTATTTCCAATGATTATTTCCTGTGGTGATGGAGAAAATTCATCCCTATCAATCTTTTGTGGCCCAGCTTTGGTCCAACCTGTGGTCCAATCTGCGAAGCCCACTCTGGTTTTGTCCTCTCATTATGCATATATCAACAAAATATACTGCCATATACCACAGATGGTGCCCCTCCCTCCCTTTTTTCACTCTTTTATCTAGTGTACTTACCAAATGCCAATGTTGACATAATTAATGCATTGTACTGATTCTGGTGATACAAATATCAATTAGATGCCTCTGTACCTTCAGAAAGCTAATGGTCTACCAAGAATTGTATGTAGTTCATCAGTCCCTAGTAGTTTTCCTAGTGTTTGTCCCTGTGGCAAGGGAGCATATCTTACAATTCTTTCATATCTCCAGTACATTCAATCCTAATAGGTAGGGAGCAGACATTGAATAAACACCTATGGATTGGATTAGTGATGAATGAAAATCCTCAGATTCCAAGTGCTTTTATTTTTCACTAAGCGACTGTTGCCTGAACTATTTGCCCAGTGTTATGAAATAGGGATGGTGGGGCACCTGGGTGGTTCAGTGGCTGAGCATCTGCCTTTGGCTCAGGGAGTGACCTCAGGGTCCTGAGATCAAGTCCCACATCAGGCTCCTCTCAGGTAGCCTACTTCTTCCTCTGCCTATGTCTCTTTCTCTGTGTGTCTCTTGTGAATAAATAAATAGAATCTTAAAAAAAAATAGGGATTTTGTGGTCAAGTAATTTTCTTAAAGAGTAGGTTAAATGAAGGTATGAGCCTTTAAGATGCTAATAGATATTATTAATAACCATGAGAGCACTTCAGGGGTATTCAGCCAGATACACTCCGGAAATGTGTCGAAGGACCAACAATTCTCAAGCTGGACTTGAAAGCTGAGGATGGACATCTAAGAGATTACTCAAGAGTGAGTACAACAGACACTACCCAGACTCAGGCAGCATGACTCTGTCAGTTGTCAACTTGGCTCAACCTTGCCTGCTGTGCTTCCCCTAAATTAATCTTTAATTATTTGATGTAATATTTTTGGAACTTGAAAAACATATTCTGTGCATCAAAAATAATAATAACCAAGAAACAGTAAAACTAGTATTAAAAGTGTATTGGGCAGCCTGGGTGGCTCAGCGGTTTAGCGCTGCCTGCAGCCCAGGGCCTGATCCTGGAGACCCAGGATGGAGTCCCACAGACTGGACCGTGCATGGAGCTTGGTTCTCCCTCTGCCTGTGTCTCTGCCTCTTTCTGTGTCTCTCATGAACAAATAAATAGAATCTTTTAAAAAAATAAAAAATAAGTGTATTAAAACAAAATATCAGTAAAGTAGTGTGTATCACAGTGTGTGGCATAAGACAGAACTAAAAATCAGGTCAAAATAGACAAATGTATATGTTTAGGGCTTTAATATATGTTAAATGCAATACAAGTCCACTATCTCTTAGCCACAACTCCAAAATCCAAAAATATTTGAAAACTGGATTTTCAGCCCATCAGGCACCAGAGGCAATAAAGACTGATTTATAAACTTTATTTATTCCACTTAATGTGAATGTTTTACTGTGAAAATATTAGAGTGCTTCATCACAGGGAACTGTTTCAGACTTCACTCAGGTTGCTACATAACATTTGATTTACATACTACATTCTAAAATCCAAAAAAGGGATGCCTGCATGGCTCAGTGGTTGAACGTCTGTCTTCAGCTCAGGGTGTCATATCAGGGTCATGGGATCAAGTCCCTCACTGAGGGAGCCTGCTCTTCCCTTTGCCTATATCTGTGCCTCTCTCTGTGTGTCTCTCATGAATAAATAAATAAAATCTTTTTAAAATAATAAATAAATAAATAATAAATAAATAAATAAATAAAATCCAAAACACTGAGTTCCAAAATACATCTGGCCTCAGGAAGATCAGATAAAGGATTGTGGTTCAAATCTCAAATCAACAAGGAAAGAAAGGGTGGATTATTAAATAGGTAGTATTGGAATGGACAACTAACAATTCAGAAAATTATGTCGGATCCACTTTTTACCTTATGCCACTTTTGATGACTTCAAAATTTAAACATAATAAGAGTACTAGAAAATAATACAGCTGATGATTAAAGTCTGAAAAGAAATGATCTCCTTAAATCTAATATGGATAGATTTAATTAAATCAAAGTCCTTAACTTCTGTACCTCAAAAGCAGCTATAATAAAATTGAAAAGCAACAATACACCAAGAGAATATTTGCAACATGACAAGTTAATATCCCTAATATATAAGAACACTTTGAGGTAGACTAAAAAATTAGTTATTTGACAAGTTTATATATTATGCTATGTTCACCACAAGCATAGCTAACATCTATCCCACGACATAGCTATTACAATCTTATTGACTGAATTCTTTTTATTTTTATTTTTATTTTTATTTTTTTAATTGGAGTTCAATTTGCCAACATATAGCATAACACCCAGTGTTCATTCCGCCAAGCGCCCCCCTCAGTGCCCATCACCCAGTATTGACTGTATTCTTTATGCTGTGCTTTTTATTCCCATGACTTAACTCATTCCATAACTGGAGACTTGTTTCTCCTACTCCCTTTCATCCATTTTGCCCAAACTCCCACTACCCTCCCCTCTGGAAACCATCACTTTGTTCTCTGTATTTATAGTTCTGAACCTACTTCAGAAAGAAAGAAGAAAATGAACACACAGTTTATAAAAGAAAAATATACAGATGGCAAAATAATACATGTACAGAAGAGCTCAATATTACAACTAATAATTCAGGGGTGCCTGGCTGGTCAGTCAGTAAAGCATAGGACTCTTGATCTTGGGTTGTGAGTTTGAGCCCCATATTAGGTGTAGAGATTGCTTTAAAGAATAAAGCAAAATAAAATGATTCAAACTAAAACAATGATCAAAAAAGTTTCTAATAGTAAGGATTAGTGAATTTAAGGAGCAATGATATTGGTACTTTCATGTTTTGCTGGTGAAAACATAAATACTATAGCTTTTTAGAGGGAAATTTGGTAATGTATATCGAATCTTTAAGGTGTGCCTAAACTTTCATCCAAAATATACACTTCTAGGAATTTTTCAATAGGAAACAATTATGGAATTGTACCCAAAAGTTGACTGAAACAATGATAAAATGTTTTTTGCAACAGTAAAGAGACCATATAATTTGTAAATGTTCAAAATTAAGGGGATTAGTAAGATAAATCTATAAACTAGAATATCATCATCCATTTAAAATAATATTTAAAATAATGTTATGAAATTTTATAATGGAAAATGGTAACAATATATTCACTGAAAAATAACAAGTCTCAAAAAGTAAATAAGATTTAAAATATATGTATCAGTACACAGAGGACATATACCAAACTATTGAGAATAGCTAATCAGAATGGTGAGATTATGGGTGGTATAATTATTTTTTCCTATTAACATCAGCTTATCTCTATACACTAAATTTTCTGTACTATTAATATATATACATGCACGAATCTTGCCATTAAAAAAACAGGCCCTTTTTAATATTGCTTCCTTTCTTTTTTACCCACCAATATATCTGACTTACTACTTATTTTAAAAACCTGTTCTCTGTTCATATCTGCCCCAACTTAATTGCCATTTTTCTCATTTTATCTCAATCTTTAATAGATAAAATATAATGCAAAAGAATACAAAAAGAGACAAAAAGAGACAAAAAATATAAAATAGGGGATCCCTGGGTGGCGCAGCGGTTTGGCACCTGCCTTTGGCCCAGGGCGCGATCCTGGAGACCCAGGATCGAATCCCACATCGGGCTCCCGGTGCATGGAGCCTGCTTCTCCCTCTGCCTGTGTCTCTGCCTCTCTCTCTCTCTCTGTGACTATCATAAATAAATTTAAAAAATTTAAAAAAAAAATAAAATAACATTAGCTTTTTTGCTTTTAAAATTGCCAAAACCTACTAAACTGTTTTTAGAGAACGGGTAGTGCAAATCCATATAGGGCAGTGGAAGGTTTATGAATTCCTATTTAATAACTGCATTAAATTATATTTGCAGCTTCTTTTTTTTAATTATTTTATTTTATTTATTTATGATAGGCACACAGTGAGAGAGAGAGAGAGAGAGGCAGAGACACAGGCAGAGGGAGAAGCAGGCTCCATGCACCGGGAGCCTGACATGGGATTTGATCCTAGGTCTCCAGGATCGTGCCCTGGGCCAAAGGCAGGCGCTAAACCACTGCGCCACCCAGGGATCCCTATTTGCAGCTTCTTAAAAGTGAGCTGAGAGGAAAGACTGGGTAGAGGTAAGAGGGGGCCTCTCATTGTCTACTCTGTCACACTGTTCTGGGCACTGCAGATGCATTATAGCATTTAATCCTCAAAAGCCCTTCGGGAAGTCATGTAACTGATGCTTAAAGAGGTTAAGTAACTTGCTCTTGAACACAAAGCAAAGAAAATTGAAGAACTGGGATCCAAATCCAGGCATGTCAGACCCCTGCACCCATGGTTTTTAATTATATCTTGAGTACACTGGGAAAAATGATTAATAAATGAAGGAAACAGCGAGATAGTAATAGACAAATTGGGAAAGTTTTCCTCCATATTGAAGTATATGATTATGAAAACTCAGAGTTAAAAATCAGAATTAACTATTAATATGAATTGATTTTTGATGACATTAATAAGAAAATAAATTACATTTGGAGGCTTTAAGAGGATTCATTTTTGAGGTTGGAACAAAAAAAGAAACTGGATTAAAATCCACTGTCAGAAATTATTCATGAAACACATTGAAATCACTTGTGTAATAATTCCTAACTTTCACTTCATCTCTAGAATTATCAAAATTAAACCCCAATGTTATTTTTCCATTCTTAAAGTATCTATTAATGCATTTTAATACAATTGATTTAATAATTAATGAGTAGTAATAACAGTTTTATATTTAATAGGTCAATCTCTACCTATGTACCTATATAGAAATATAGGTACATATAAAATATATGGATTTTATGTTTATAGAAATAGTATCACTGACATATTATTTGGCAACTTGCTTTTGTTTTGTTTGGTTTTGTTTTTTGTTTGTTTTATATATATATATATATATATTAAGATTTTATTTATTTATTCATGAGAAACACAGAGAGAGAGAGAGAGAGAGAGGCAGAGACACAGGTAGTGGGAGAAGCAGACTCCATGCAGGGAGCCTGATGTGGGACTCAATCCCAGGACCCCTCTGAGCCAAAGGCACACGCTCAACCGCTGAGCCACCCAGGCATCCCTACATATATATTTTTTAATGCAATTTGCTTTTTATTGCATGTCAATACTTTCAAATGTCCCTTGAAAAAAAATCTGAAGGAGATCTATAACTATCTAGTTCTTACAGGTATTAAATTCAAAATTTCCCAAACAAGAAGTTTGGGATAAGGTTAGAATCATTGTGTCTTTATTTTCATACTTCCTCAGCTCTTTAGCTGTTGGGAGCACATCACTTTTGCTCCAATTTCACTGAAGAGGACTAAGTCAAAAGACCAACTCCAACTGCAAGTTAGAGTATAGCTGTGTTTCAAAACAAGAGTAGGGCTGTGGGGGTGCACAGTTGGTTAAGGATCCAACTCTTGGTTTTGGCTCAGGTCCTGATTTCAGGGTTGTGAGACTGGCCCTGTGTTGGGCCCTGCTCTCAGCATAGTCTGCTTAAGTTTTTTTTCTCCCTCTGCCTCTCTCTCATGCTTGCATGCACACACACTCTCTCACACACACAAATAAATAAATCTTTAAATAAATGAAGAGGCGGTGCCCGGGTGGTTCAGTTGTTAAGGATCTGACTCTTGATTTCTGCTCAAGCCATGATCTCAGGGTACTGGGATCAAGCCCCACATCAGGCTCCCTGCTGAGTATGGGCAGTCTGCGTCTCCCTCTCCCTCTGCCTGCCGCTTCTCCTGCTTGTGCTCTTTCTCTCTGTCAAATAAATAAATAAAATCTTAAAACAAACAAATAGGAGAATGATTCTGCTGTAAGGTGAGAAGTCTTCACCACACTTGCTCTGTAAGTCACATAGGTGACCATGTGATCTACTGTCCAAACCAGGACATGCTTGAGAGTGAATTAGGCTGAGATAACAAGTGACCTCTAGGACTGTTTCAGGAAAATTCTGTCTGTCTCTGCTTAATAAAGTCTTCTCCAGCCCCTCATCAGGTTGCATTTCCTGAGGCAGTTGGTCATCCGTTTTGTGTTCCCAGAGCAGTCTACTGAACTCTAGCACATCTGCTCACACATTTGTTATGGTTACTTATTTACTATCTTTCCACTATACCAGGATATGGGTCAATACTCTCCCCTCTCCATCCCTGGCCATCCTTGAGGTTATTAATCCTGTTCCCATTCCATTTGATTCTGGTTAAGAGATAAAAATCATGGCAAACTCTGCCACTAGGGAGTGGGACAGTTGGCTCAGGTCTGACAGAAAAACACAACCGTGATATGCTGATTTGTTTAGAGTGACCAGAATCAAGACAGAATCCTTCCACAAGTTTTAATGTGTGGTCACTGAGGAAAAGATGCTCTAGGTCTCATACAGTGTGGGTCAGCTGATATTAATCTCTAGCATATTGTTGCCGTATAGGAATACAGACCATAAAATTTCATATGGATATGTTCTTAATACTTGATCAAAAACCTTTAAAATCTTGAATAGGCAAAACCATCCATATCTTCATTTGGGTCTTATCCCTTTTTAAAGTTCTACTTCAAGGCAAAATTCTGACCATGTCAGTATCCACTCAAAACTCTTCAGTGACGTTCCCACTATTTATAGGATAAAAACCCAAGCCTAAAGAGGTTAAGTAACTTGTTCTTGAACACAAAACCAGATGGCCTCATCTGGTTTCTTCCTCATCACCTGCCTCATTTCCATCTCCATCCACAACTCTGGCTTGCTCTTACGCTATGCTGCAGAAATTTCCGCGTTCTACAACTACTCATCAATGTCCCTGCACCCTGAAATTCTGAGAGTATCTCAAGATCCATTCTTTTCATCCCCCGTTCCATTCTGAGCCTTCTCCCCCAAACTGGGAATTACCACCATAATTACTGTTATAGCCCTAAGTTTTATTGTGGATTAGAAAAGACACGAGGATAAATAGTAGATTGCCATAAATCTAGGTTGTACTACACACACACACACACACACACACACACACACTTACTCGCTCAATCACTTACACCTCAACTCTGATCTGGTTTACTTCATCCAGGAAGCCTGCTCTGATTTCTTCTCAGTCCTAGGCATAGGAGCCCATCTTTGATACCCTTGCCTGCTTCTACAGTAATGGTAGAGGATGCTATCACAGCACTTTTGCTGTGAATTGGTTCTCTTACTTCTTCCACCAGACTGTGAGCTCCTCTGAAGTAGGCTTTGAGTCTTAAACTCATCTCTATATCTCTTCTGCCTGGCACATAGTAGAAACTTGAAAAAATACTGGTTACACAACAGAACTAAAGCTTGGAAAAGTATAGAGTTCTCAAAAGAGATTATAGAAATCCTTGAAGTTTGATACAATATATATAAAATTAAGGAGAATAATCACTCCAACTTCTGGATGCATCTTAATTCATCTACATCTGGCCTTTAAAAATTATATACTGGGTGATCTTCATTGCAAGGTTAGGATAGGCTGTATGAGAGAACCCTGGGAATAGATTTCATCGTCAGCCCCATTGTTTCTAGAGCCTCATGTCTTAGAAAGCAGACAGACATATGATAAGCAGCATGTCCATTCCTGATGGCAAAATAACGTGGACCTCATTACATGCTTTTTCTTCCCAGGTGTTAAGTCTTGTGTTCTGAGGGGACAGGAGCCACAACTCTCAGTTGTCATTCTGACCAAAAGTGTTTTTAGGCAAATAAGAATGTATTATATAAATCTGTATCTAACATACAAATTCAGGACATTTTAAAAATTAGTTTTAGTTTTCAGAACTTGATCTGGATTCTAAGTTTTTAACTATCCTGTATTTCAAATCCTGCTCATTAAAACAAGATAAAACTAAGATTTGGGTTGTTGAAAATTGTTTAAATTTGGATGCTGAAATGAGTGATTTACTTACCTTAAAATGGATTCCCTCCTGTTTTTCAAAGTTTTGACCTCTCAACTTTATCGAGCACCTAGATACATTGATAATTTTGATGTTCAATATTCACCACCATCATCATCATCATCCATCATTAGAGAAGAAAAAAACTTGATGAGGGCTTACAATGTGCCTGGCACTGTGCTAGGTGTTTTTTTTTTTCTTACGATATTATTTATTTATTCATAAGAGATACACAGAGAGAGGCAGAGACACAGGCAGAGAGAAGCAGGCTGCATGTAGGGAGCCCAACACGGGACTCCAACCCAGGCCTCCAGTATCACACCCTGGGCTGAAGGCGGCGCTAAACCGCTGAGCCACCAGGGCTGCCCTGTGCTAGGTGTTTTACTGGCATTCTTTACTTATCTTTATTAAAGACGGGTGCCTGAGTGGCTCAGTTGGTCAAGCATCTGTCTTGGGCTCAGGTCATCATCTCAGGATCCTGAGATCAGGATGGAGCCCCAAGTTGGGCTCTGTGCTCAGTGACAAATCTGCTTCTTCCTCTCCCTCTGTCCCTCCCCTCTACTTATGTTTTCTCTCTCTCAAATAAATAAAATATTTTAAAAAATAAAGATGAGTGAGAAAATCCAAGTATTGGAGAAGGAAGAGTAAAGTGTATTTAAACTACTTGTCCCAAAACATGACCCAAATCTCTAGACACAAATGGTGAAATCTCTGTGGAAAAAAGAAATCGGAAACTTTCTGAGTCATATGTTCAGCATTTTGCATCATCATCATTCATAAAATGTATCCTGAATACTTATTATGAGTCAGTCCTAGAAAATAGTGGTTTATAAGACACTTCCCACATAGAGCTTAAAATCTTAGAAAGTAGAAAGATGTGATAAACAGCAGCAAGTATGATGAGCATAAAAAAAAGTATGAGATTTCTGAGGAGACCTAACCTAGGCTCAGGCCAGAACAGGAAATGCTCCTCTGACATGTTACTTAGGCTAAAGATGGATAAGAAGTAACCAAGTCAGGTTTGATAAGGAAGAGTATATTAGGTAGTAACTGCATAGAGTCACCTTTTCCATAAAACATCTCATATGGTATCTTATTTAATTTTCAAAATAACTTGGAAAGGAGTAATTCCTTATAGCCATTTTATAGATTAGGAAACTTAAGATTCAGAGACTAGATCATTTAATAAGATTGGAACGCTTGTCTATTAGAATTCAAAGCATTTCCACTTAATATTTTGTAATACAGGTCTACTATGAGAAAAATGATTTTCTTTGGGAGGAATAACATTTCATTTAATTGGGGCTCAAAACTAGTATTCCCTGTAATCAAACAGTTTGCAAATATTCATTTGTGGAAATCATTCTTCATTTGGGGATCATACCCAAAAAGGTGACCAGACAGACTCAGCCCATAGGCTACATACCTAACTTAGAATCCCCCTATTAAACCATAAACGTTGAAAGCAGAACTCTCAAATAGAAACTTCATGTGAGGCTCATTATATAATCTTAAATTGTCTAGTAGCCACATTTTTTAAAAAAGGTATAAAGAAATAGGTTAAATATATTTTAATTTATTTAACCAAAACATTACCATTTAATATTATAATCAATACAAGAGTTATTTATAAGATATTTCGTCATCTTTTTTCATGCTGAATCTTTGAAATACCATGTGAATTTCACTTTGGACTACTCACATGTTGAGTACACGTAGCTCTAGAAGACAGGTTGTGTCTTCCAGACAGGGCTAGGAAGATACAAATTTTAAAAAATGGATCCTACAGAATCTTGTGTTCCATTGAAAAGTACAAGTTTTGCCTAAAAGTTGCAACGGCCACTCACCTCCATTGTCACAGCTGTACCCGATTTTCCGAGGAATCAAAAAATTTAGAAATTAGGTGCCTGGGTAGCACACTTGGTTAAGCATCCAACTCTTGGTTTTGGCCCAGGTCGCAAACTCAGGGTCCTGAGATTGAGCCTTGCATTGGGCTCCATGCTCAGCAAAGAGTCCGCTTAAGTTTCTTTCTCCCTCTTTCTACCCCTCCCCCACCCTCTGCTTCCTCTCTCTCTCTAAAAAAATAAATAAATCTTTTTTAAAATGTTGAATTTAGTGTAAAAACTCCTGATTTCTAGGTGTTTGTAACTAATTTTTAAAAATTTTATAGACATTCGACAGGTCAAATAATTCAAATTTGTATACTAAATTTGGTCATGACCTCCTCCACATTTATACAGGTCTATCTTTTTAGTATTTGAGCTATAGTGCACATAGTTGCTCAATAAATTAGAAGACTTTCAAGTAAGTATGTACAAATAAAATACTTTGAACATGCCAAAGGAATGACAATAGATGATAATAAAGTAATTATGGAAATAATCATATCCACATTTTTAACCATCTTATAAAAATAAGTTTACTCACTAAGATTATTCAATAGTGTTTTAAATAATAAAATTCTTCAATTAAAAGTAGCTATAAAAAATAATTAAAGTAGCTATAACTGCAGTAGCCAAGAGGTGGAAGCTATCCAAACGTTCTAAACCAAATGTGGTAGACACATGCAGTGGAATATTATTCAGCCCTAAAGTGAGGAAACTATGACATTTGCTACAATCTGAATGAAACTTGAAAACACTTTGCCAAGTCTAATTAGGCCAGTCATAAAAAGACAAATACTGTATGATTCCACCTAGGGTAATTAAATTTAAAGAGTTGGAAAGTAGAATGGCAATTGCCAAAGGCATGGTGGTAATGTTTGCAGAACAATGTGAATATATTTATGCTCCAGAACTGTACACCTAACAATGATTAAAGTGGAAAATTTTATGTTACCATATTTCACCACAAAAACGTTGTCATATTTTAATAAGAAAAATACTCATTTTCATTTTTAAAAATATCTCTTAAAGGAATGCAGTATAGCTTTTCAGGTTCACACAAATTAGTCCAGAAAAAAACATGAAATACTGAAAAAATTAATTATAAATGTTTTGAAGTGTCATTTTTCCTATTCAAATAGGCATACTAACTGAAACAAGATTGTCAATCTGCTCAAAATGTGGTAAAACACCTTTGAATCCCTAAAAAAGTTAATAAATTTGATTTGTAAAGAGCATTCTGTTCACAGTAGTCCCCCCTTCTCTATGGTTTTGCTTTCCACGGTTTCTTTACCCCAGGTCAACCACCATCTGGAAGGAGATGATCCTCCTGATATATTGTCAGAAGGTCAGTAGTAGCCAAATGCCATGTCACAATGCCTACAACATTCACCTCGATCCACTTCATCGAGTAGGCATTTTATCATCCTACATCATCACAAGAGGAAGAAAAGGATGAGTATAGCACAATAAGATACTTTGAGAGAGAGAAACCATAGTCACATAATTTTTATTACAGTATGCTATTTTAATGGTTCTATTTTATTATTAGTTGTTGTTAATCTCTTACTCTGCCTAATTTATAAATTAAATTCTATCATAGGTATGTACATATAGGAAAAAACATAGTATAAATGGAGTTCTGTACTATCAGTGGCATTCACTGGGAGTCTTTGAAAGTATCCCTTGCAGATAAGAGGAGACCACTGCATATGTAAATAAGCCATTCCAAAGTGTCTGGGAATACTCTAAGACAGTCGCTTTCCTGTATATTTTGTGTATTCCTTCCCCATATTATTTTCACAATTACTGGGGATTTGTACCAATAACAATAATCCTTACCTACCTCAAGGACTAGTAATAAAATCAAATGAGAGAACTTTAACCCAGAAAAATCACATCACAAACTATAAACTACTGTACAAATATATTTAATGAAGAATTAATAAAGAAAAGGTGAGCTTTTCCCCTGGATCCACCCAAAATATCACATATTCCGAAAAAAAAAATCTGAATTAATAATTTACCAAAATGGCTGCTTTCCTCCAGCCAAGTTTACTGGCAAAATATTCTCCATTTCCTCTAATTAACAAAGAGACAAAAAGTTACACTTATATCCACATTGTAATTTTTAAGTAAGATTTCATACGGCAAATGCTTCCCAAAACTATTTGGGTATCTCCTCTCGGACCCAGACAGATTTGCATTTATAGAGAATTCAGAATAGGATGCTCCTAGGTCAATATTCCTACCTTCCAGTATCAAAGAACTCCCATCTGCATTTTCCAATGCATGGTCTGTGCTTGGAGTTCGTTTCTGTGGGAGGTTAGAGTCAAACGCTATGACTGAGAAAGGAACTGTTATTATTCACAATGTAGGCAGTAAGCATGAGGCCAGATTGCAAGGACAATCAAATCTCATGCTTCAGGAAAGAAAATGATCAGGGTACCTAGGTAGCTCAGTCGGTTAAGCATCTGCCTTTGGCTCAGGTCATTGATCTCAGGGTCCTGGGATTGAACCCCACATTGGGGCACCCTGCTCAGTCAGTAGTCAGTCTGCTTCTTCGTCTCCCTCTGCTTCCACTCCCCCCATTCTCTCTCTCTCTCTCTCAAATAAATAAAATCTTATTTTTTTAAAAAAGAAAGAAAATGATCATTTGCAAGATCAGGAAGGAATTTCCTTTCTCTTTTAATAGGAAATACCAAGCATCTTGATAAATGAATAGTAAGGAAGGGAAAATTTACAAAGTATTCATGATACTCCTTGTACCAAAAAGATCAGGAATTACCTATGTAGGAAACATGATCTTCTGTGAAAAGTCTATATCCCATGCTTCTTACCACTCAATGTGATACACACTCATTTTTACCATGTACCTTGGTAATAACTCTAAACAATTTTTTAGTTGATGGTCATAGTAATGAAATATTATTTCCATTAATCATTAGTTTCTGATGTCTTTTATGCAGCAATAATTCTGCAATTAACTTTATTGTCACTTTAGTTTCCATATCATGTGCACAGTTTTCCTAATGTAAAAACTGATTAATTGGTGATTATAACCATCATATAAGACAACTTTCACCACATTGAAGAAGTAAACATGAATGTTTCATAAAGTTCCTAAGACTGATCACATATTTTTATTTTTTGTTTTTATTTAAATTCCAGCTAGTTAACATACAGTGTACTATTAGATTCAGGAGTACAATATAGTGATTCAATGCTTTCATACATCACCCTGTACACCTCACAACAAGGGCACACCTTAATCCCATTACCTATTTAACCCGACCTCCCATCTGTCCCCTCTGGTAACCATCAGTTTGTTCTCTATAGTTTCTGTATCTTGATTAGCCTCACTCTTTATCCCTTTGCTCATTTGTTTTGTTTTTCAAATTCCACATATAAGAGATATCATATGGCATTTTTCATTTTCTGACTAACGTATTTCACTTAGGACAATACTCTAGCTCCACCCATGTTGAAAATGGCAAGAC